>NC_053019.2:20430000-21044864 GCF_016746245.2 Drosophila santomea
GACAACAGGCCATCCATACCAAATAGCACCTCCAGATCTGGAAACCGAGTGGCATGTGCCGGTCGTGAATGCTTCCTGGTAGTCGTCGAGAACCCAGACCAAGCCCGAATCCACAACGCTGGACAATGCTCCGCATACTAATGCCTAGAACCGGGGAGCTATTCGAAATATTTAACACCGTTCTCGGAAGAATTCACTTTTCGGGGTGTGTGTGCTCTAAGCTCAATCAAATGAGCGCCAAAGTCAAAGTCACAGGGACAAGGCGACGAGTTTAACTTGTTTCCAGTTGAATAGCATGATTAGTGAGGCGAACGAACGAACTAATTATCGAAAAGATACTCACAGCTCGTCCAACTAAATGGGCCTCGGGGCGATGGATCGTATGGAACCAAGATGCGAAACGAGTTCGTGAATCATTCGGAACTCAACGTTGGAGAAGGCTAGTAAACTCCGGTCTAAGGTTTATGAACAACAATTGCAGTTTACCCCACGAAAATTTCATTGACACAGTTTTTACTTTGTAGTAGCTCTTTATTTACGTTATCTTGAACTTTAAGCTGTAAAGTGTTGGAAAATAATTGTATTTTGGGATTTATCCATAATCCATAATAAAGTAACTGGTTTGATGTCGATACCTTCGGGGAAGTCCAACTCAATAAATAGCCAAGCGATCAATTTAATCACTAAAGTCAGTTAAAGAAAACAATATGCCCCATTAGAATCAAACATTTGAACCCAAAATTATTTATAATACTTATTTTTTTGTAATGGGCTCACATCAAACGAGTTGTTCTGTTTACAAACTAAAAACTTTGAACGCTCAACAGTCGCATACTTGCAACTTTTCCCATTCCATTCTAGCAATTAACTCATTTAAATTCAACGCAAATCTTCGATCGCACGTTTCTATGTGGTTTACATATTATTTGCATTCTTTCATGTTTATTAAAACTTTTTGTTTTATACGCTTGCATTCGAAACTTTCATTGTTTTTATACCTCGGACATTTATTTTGATTGCGCTTATGTACGCAGCGAGTTTTTTAAATTTCAAAATTTAATTTCCGGCTGCCGGTAAAGTCATTTTAAAGTCGATTTTTTACGACGATTGTCATTTGCCTTTGTATTCTGTATACTTTATTTTGATTACGTTGTTTGGCGAACGGCTGTTTCAATTTATTATTAATACTGCCCAAATATATATTTTGTTTAAGCAAAAGGCAGCAGGTGAAACAAAACTATATTAAGCGAATGTTACATAAAACGTGACATCTGTAAAAATCACAATTTTATTTTAAACCATTTGGTTATTTTTCATTTTTGGTTACTGCGTGATTTCTGTGCTCGTGATTGTATTTTCTATTATTGTTGTTATTTGTGATTGTTTGTGCAGTGCACGTTTTGTCCCACGCGACGTATTTTCCATACCACTTTAGCACGATAAAAGTAAGATTGCTTTGAAGCTGATATTATAATATCAAATTTATACTATACATTCTTCACAAACATACTTTGTATTTTCAAATTACTAACGTCTGTTTTTAATAATGATTTTTTGTATTACTTAGGCTATAATTCAAAAAGTGACTCAATGAATACAGTTTGTAAGCCTTATTTTTATGACTCCTTGCCTTAAATATAGTAACAATACATTTTTTTATTCACTATAAGCAAACAAAGCTCCAAGTTTCCCAGAAATTTCATGTTAATAAATTTGTTTAAATCATATATGGAAATTAAATAAAACAACGCAACAAGTGAGCTTTTCAAAGGATTTTATCTTCTAAACACAACAAAGCTCCTTGAACACAGTGGCGCCATCTGGGCAAAGCTCCTGGAAGGAAAAATGAAACTTAAGCCACTTTCTATACCGCTTATAGAAAGTTCGGATGCCATAAAAATCGCATTAAGCACACACGAGTAAATATAATAAATATTTTTCATTTTTTTGAGATTACTCACGAACAAATATAAGCTGGGGTCTTATAAAAAAAACCAATTACACACTTTTTACGGCTTCCAGAGATTTGGCTCTTTACCGCACAAGTTTCGCTCACTCCCTTAAATTGAAATATTTCATTTTATTTACCTTTTTATTGTATAATCACCTGGTAGTAAATATTGCAATAAAAATAAAAAGCAACTAGTCAAACAGAACAGAACTGAAAAAAGAGGAAAAACAAAGTGTGCCCGAAAAAATATGGTAATAAACCGGTCTACGGGTGGGTCAAACTAACTGTAAATCGGTCTTCAAACGACGACGTTTAATAAATATTAAATAATTGGCGTGATGCATGCGTCAATATCAGCATGTGAATGAGTCTGTGTTTTTTTTTAAAGTTATATGGCGTGCCGTTAACAATGCCGTAGCTTCCCCCTTTTTTATTTACAAAATTTCCAGCCATTACATAAATCGCGGCCAACAACTCATCAAATTGAATGCAATTAAATGCTGGCCAAAAGCATTAACTATGATTGATCAAATGATATATACAAATGTATATATATCTTTTTGATGGATGTGTGACAGATGCCCACCGATGGTACGATAAAAACCTTTCGTGATTCAGTGTTATTTATGAACTTCAAATAATGAGTTGGCAAAACGGTTACAGAGGATATCCCGTTCGAATGTTTACTGTATCCTAAAGATATATAATTATACAAGGCAGGAAGTGGAAAAGTGCAGCACGAACTATTTAAATATGACTTTTATTGGAGATGTGTAATGTAATTCTCTATTTGGCACTGCATTTTATGAATGGCTGGCCATTATTCAACGCTCATTACCATATGGGTTTTACAGATTTTCAAATTAAATTTGTGAGTTCCGCAAGTTTTTATCGTGTAAGGTGAAGCACATATACGAGTTTTCCATTTTTCTGTGTTGACTTTTGTGACCTTATATCACAAGTCGAATCAAAAGGCGTGACATGCCGAGATTTCCCACACGACCACGGCCCCTGCACTCACAAAATATAGAAAATTATAATTTTGTGCCCTTTTTTATATGTTGGTGGCATACTAAAAAGCCATTAGGCGAGAAAACAACAGCAAGCCGGAATGGCAAACAAAAAGTACAAGCATTGCGAACTCTCAACGGGTCGAATTGAAATCGAAATCTGAAATCGAAAACAATGCGGCAGTTTCACGCGATGTCTATACACATATTTATGGGCAAACTGTCCTCTTGTGTGAGTACGAGTTTTGAGTACTCCGACGACGACTGTTTGTGTTTGCTATCGGACTTTTGGTCTCCAGACTGCCTCCGGCATTGGGCATTATTGGACTGGAGTTTTGGAGCCAGTGTGTGTAAACAAAAACCTACGAACGGATTGAAATCGTGCTGATTAATGTTCCTCCACTGGCGGCGTCGGCGTCGGCGGAGAAAATTGCAAAACAGCAAATGGCATAGGTCAGTTACACTAATTGAAATAGAATGTTGTCGGTCAGTGGTTCGTGGTTTTTCGTGAGCGCTGCTCTGCTCTATATAGTACCAGATTTAACGATCCACCAGCGTGGGCAATCATGAATGGCCAGTGCTTGGGCATAAGTGATAATCATTTAGAAAGCATCTCTCACTTCCTTTCACCTTAGAACACCAAGCAGCAGCAGTTTACAATGAGCGAAGTGAAAGCATGGTGAAAAGTGTAATCTTAAAGAAAGGAAAACCCACTCACAGGAGAAGAAAATCAATTGTCATCTTCATAGTTTCAAATCATGAAAAGTAATAAAGAATAGTTGTTTTATTTACCTTAACATCAAGTTAAGCGTTGATTTATCGATTCAATGGGTAAATGGCAAAACCACGACCTGGATTTTTTTTCCCACTGTTGAAAATGATTTGTTTAGCCCCAGAATGATAGAATGCTCACCTCATGAGAAGATCTTTTTCGTGGTTTCTTTTCGGTCCTATCAATCTGCGATCTTTTTATAGCAACAAGCCAACATCAACATCATTTGCATAAATTCTTACCGCAAAAGTTACTTTCTAAAGAGTGAAGAACCTCGTCAAAATATGACATCAACAAGTGGTCAAAGACACGAGATGAAATGTATCTGACGGATGAACCTACGAGCTTTAGGATATGGAAAAGCTATGGAGTAGAGCTTTATGCCATTGGCGCCTGCGGGAGTTTAACGAAAGTCAAAGTACAGCTGATGACAGCTGAGCGGAATCACGTGGTGGAGCTTTTTGTGGAGAGCAATTTTGGGGGAGAGCCAGCAAATGAGAGCTGCTGCACAAGAGAGCGCCGCAAAGGATACGCATGTCCTGGAAACGTCAAAACAAGCAAAAGCTGATTATAATACGGCATGGGTGTGGGTTTGTTATTGAGGCCCGATTCCTTCACTTTTGGCCTGATTAGAAGACGACTGTCTGCCACTCCCCATTTTGGCCCCTTTTTTCGCCCCGCCCACTTCCCATTGCACTCTTCGGAGACTTCAAGTTTGATTGACACAATGAAGTAGCAAATGCATCACTTCAGACAATCAGCGGTCTGCGGATCTGGGCGACGGCACATCCCATGCCTGAGACTCTGGCAAACAATCGGCGACCGGGAGTCAAACTAATGAGGCGCCAGGAAGCGAGTCCAGCGAAAATCAAAACACCAACAAGCCGCTCGAGCGGAGAAAGCAGCGTTTCCCACCAAGGATACAGTGAGGCCTCGAGGGAGTGTACTTGTTAGAACTAGTAGATTTTATGTTATTTTATAAGCTTAACTTTAAAATTAAAAGTTATAAACCTTTTTACGTTGTACACCTTCTCTCTTTTAGATACACCTAATTAAAAGTATAATTATACTAATGAAACAAAACTTAAATAAGCCGAAGCTAAATAAGAAAAGCTAAGTATTGTATCACTCTTAAGAGGCAAAGATTGTAAATTATGTGCTAGTTTCATAAAACATGACTAAAATACCGGAAGTTGTAACAACTTGGCTCATTCAAAACCAAGTCTTCAATTGGAGGCTTTTGAGGCGAGTTTCCCAGCTTTTATTCTACGCTAGGTGTGTTCACTGTGTGCGAAGGCGTGCCAAGGTTAAGCGTTTGCTCAATCAAGGTGCGGAGGGCGGTGGGTGGTGGGCGGGGGTTCGGGTCCACTGCGGGGGGAGGGGGGAAGTGGCACTGGTCACGGGGGCGGCGGTGGGTGCAGCTTGTGCAATCAGCTGTTGCTAATGAAAAACGTCGGCGAGTTTAGCCAGGGATAAGCAAGAGTCAAAGCTTATTGATTTTCAACTGCGTAAGTTGGCCAGCAAAAAATTGGTGGTAAAAAAAAGAGAGTGGAAATCGAAGGGGTGGCAGTTGCGGAGGGAGGGGGTCAACTCAATTTCATGGGAAATACATGAAGATAACAGACAACTTAATTAATTTGCTCAACTAAATGGAAACTTACCCCGGCCTTTGTATTGTATGTAAATTCAATAATTAAAAAGCTACGCAATTGCGTAGTTTGTTTTTACTTTTTAATAGCTTGATGTTTTCTCCTTGTTATGCGAAAATCTCTTTCTTTTTATGGCCGTAAATATTTCCGCTTTGAATTAAATGCAATCATAATAGATACAATTATAAAGATGGCAATTATTTATGCACTCGCGTTTTTCTTTTTGCACATTTGATAGAGTCGTACACAAAGCAATTTTCGCATCGTTCAGCGAGGGAATCTAATTGATATATGAGGTATGAGGTGTATTCAAATTATAGCTGGGGCAAATTAAACGCGCAAAATGGAGGCAAAAACATTTGATTTGACGATGTCTAAGGTCGCCGGCAAAGACAGACACATACATATGTGTGTACAAAAAAAAAACGAGAAAAATACGCTGACAAAGCGGTAAAAACAGAAATTTAGCGCTTGATTTCGACGCCCAGAAAGAGAGCGAAAAGTCGGGCCATATAGGGAGCGTATTAGATGGCTTATCAGTGCTTATCAACACGACCGCCGATGACGCCACGAGATACAGATACAAACACAGATGCAGATACTGATGGAGACGCAGATTCAGATGGACGGGGCAAATTGAACAACATTGCAATTAACGTAAAAACGGGGTATTAACTTCGGTTTATCTATTGTTCATATATACGAGTATATACATATAGCAACAGCTTGTTCGACATTTGGATACACGCCGTGTATCTGTATCTCATAGATTGCCGTGTTTGGCGCGCTGTAGAACATCTCTAGAGATTGATAACAGCTGAAGATTGATTTTTGCCCTATATTGGCAAGCAAATTCCTAACGATTTTTATACTTTGGTTTCTCATTTGCCATTTATTGAATTTTTTAACATTACTTTTTTAAATTAAATTTCTTTATTTGATAAGATTGATTTATAGCTTTAGTCTTGATTGATAGTTTAAGCTTGGGAAATTCCCAGTCTATCTATGAATTGCGCTAAAATTTCTTCAAAAGATACGTTTTTCGTTTTACTTTAGTCAGAGATAGTGCGTTTTCATTTAATTTCTTTAAAGAATTTCCCTGGTCAATTTGTGTGTTTGTTGTTTATGTTATTGTTGTTGTTGCTGACAACCAAACAAACACCATGAACTTGAGCACACACACACGCACGCACACACAAAGCCACGGAAAGCTTCTTGATTGCACCACTGTATCTTTTTTTGCCGCTGATTTCCTTGCTTGTTAGCGTATTGCACTGCACCGCGATGATTTCGCTAAACTTTTGCATTTTCCTTGATATTTTTCGCGAATCGCCAATTAACGATTTATTCTGATGGGAGAGTGCACGCGTGGGAGCCCCAAAAAAAGAGAGAGCGCCCGGAGAGAGCGGCTGCCTTTTTGGCAGCAGAGGCAGCAAACAGAAACAACAACCCACCAAGTCAGCGAGCGAAAGAGCGACCGCGTCGGACGAACAAACTTGACAGCGCCAAGTTCCGATAGCGACTGAACGGAGAAAACGGAAAACTGAAAGCAGAAATCTCAAATCGCGGCAGAGCGATGGCAGCGCAACGGTACACAGAAAACGATTGGTAGTATTAAAAAAAAATTAAAATGTGTTACAAAAAGGCAACTAACTAACTCTCATGGGTCTTACTAATTTCTTACTACTGACTTCGCTTCTAAGCAATAAAATTGCTTCAAACTCTCGAAATGCAGTTACTATTTTGAAAATATTAAATACTTTAACGTTTGTTTGGTAGATATCTAAAAAATGCAACAAATTTAAAGTCAGTGCCTAACACTTGATTTTAAGGTTTTTCCATTTCACTAACGTATTTTCTCTTTGTGTACGAAATACTCTCGTTCACAGTTAAAATACCTTCAGTTGTTGCTGTCGCTGCGCTGCTCTCTTGTTGTCGTTGTTGTTGTCAATCAATTGACAAAAAAATATCGCCTTTACAGTTATATCCTCTCATCCGCTGCTCAGCCCACTCTCTGTCTCTTTCTCTCCTATCCGCTGCTTAGGCGCTCTCACTAAGCCGAAAACAGCTGATTGCACTACGAAAAATGTAAACAGACCCACAAAGCTTGCTCTCCCTCTCCTCTCACTTTTAGCTTTTGCTTTTGCCTTTGCGTTTGCTCTTTGGCAAAATAGCGGGGGTGTTCGCTTAATAAGCTTGCATTAAAATAGTAATTGACTAAGAAGCTGAAGAGCTAATAAGAAACAAAGCCAAGGTGGTCGGAAACGAGTTTCTAATAAGACCCTGTTGCACTCTTGGTTGCCAGGGGGTGGCAGTGGCCGGTGAAGGGCGGAAACTGCACGGTGTGTCGTTAACAGATTTGCCTGTCCGCGATTTCAGCCCATTTCGTCTGGCACTTTTAACATACCCTCGATCACAAAGGGTTATATTCAACATGGAAAAGGTTTGTGTAAACCCCGATCGGGGATAAACAAATAAGAAGACAAATTTACATAGCTAATTCTAGTTATAAATAGAATTTCTGGAGAAGTGCTATGCCATGTACCCTATTAATAATAATTTATTAGCTAAGGTCTGGGATTGAATTGCTAGCTCAAGTTAATTGGTTTGAAAAATGACTGAAAACTAGTTTTTCATCCAAACAAGTGTTTTCTAATATTAGGTGTAGAAATTACTCGCAACCCATCATTAATCATTATTATCAACTAAATTTGCAAAGGTATAATTATCATTACCTATAAAAAGTAGGTGTCTATAAGGTATTTTAATTTTAGTTTCATGAAACCAAATAGCTGATCACTCGATATTTAACTTTAAAGGTATAAAGTGTTTTCTATCCGTGAGATACAATTTTATTTACCCATTAATTTTGCTTACTTCCTGACATAAACAAACTATTCCCAGGCATTAACTTATAGTTCCGCGTCAAGAATCGAACATGCAACGATCGATCCACTAGAGTATTTGAATATCGCGTAGATAATTTTTCAAGAGGCGTCAGACAAATCGCAATGGGCTCTATAATAGAAGGCACGCCGAGCCCAAAAAAAAAGTACAAGTATATATAGAGGCGAATATATATGTATGTACATATATATTCTGGTTCAGGCATGTATAAGTACGACACACAAACCGCAAAAGGCAACAGAAATAGATGGCAAAGAATTTCTAGTTGACTGAACACCGAATGTGGCCGCCGAGCCATCAGCCATCAGTCAGACAGTCCGACGACCTAGACCTAGATGTCGTTCATAAGATCTAAGACCTAAGACCTAAGATACAAGATACTGAGATACTGAGATACTGGATACGAAATCGGTGCCAAAAGTTAAGGCTGAAGCTATGCTTAACGGAAGCTGAGCTGTTCGCTCGGAGGCGTCATAAATCTTGCGCAACGCCCCATTGGCATCGCCAGGGGTCTGGGAACCCCAACTCCACTACTTATATACCCGTATATTACTGCTACTATATATACCGCCGATCCCTAGGCCACGATTCCGGCCAAGACAATGGCCATTTGCATGGCTCGCACAATTATGTACCATCTCACTCTAATGGCAATTTGTTGGCCACTGTGTTAATGTGATTAGAGAACATTAGATGTGCTGGATGTGGAGTTCTGTCTTGGATGTGGACCAGTTCTGGCCACTTGTTGCTCAACGCGACGCCTCAAGAGCCCAGTAGGAAGTTTCGAGAGCCGTAAATTATTCGCTTTCTGTTTCCGCTTCTTGTTATCAGATGTGTGGGAACAAATAGAAATCTAAGAACTGCACTCGTAAAATGCATCTATTTATAAGATGGATTTGAAAACTATTAACAAAAACATAAATATAGTACCTTATTCAGCAGGTTTCCTTAAGCGATAGCCTTAAATTCTAGTTTCTGTCACATTGCTTGCCAAATATTTAAGTTGCTTATAAATTTATTGAGGCAATAATTTAACATAGCTCTTTATGAATAGAATGACATTTACTTTTTGGCCATACTGGTTTCCAGACTTAGTTCATCGAAACACCCATTTTAATCAAGAGACTTTGTAGTTGGCAGGTGATCTCAATAAAAGTTGACAAGAGTTGGGAAAAACAATTTATAATTATTTATGTCAATGTAGGTTAAGTTATCTATGCCATTCCCTAACTTGAAAGGGTTTACGTCAGTACTTAACTGCAAGTGTGTTCCATGTTTTCTATTTGCTGTTTGCTATTTGCTTTTCCATTTCCACTGCTATCCACATTTGTATCTGTATCTGGTAGAACGCCTGCTCACCGCTCAATCCAATTAAAAGCCAAAACCATCTGTCGTTGGTGCCCCAAAAAATATAAAGAAATAGGTTTGCTGTGAACTAGCGCCCAGTAGAAGTGTCCCCGATTTGAGTCAAGTGTTATTTTGGGCGCTTTGTGTGCGCCACAATTATACGACAATTATAAATAAGTAGCTAATACCTTTATCTAGCGGCGACGTAAGTCAGCCGAGTTTAGATGGTGTCGTGGTGCCGCTAGCGGATATCTTTTTCAGCGGCTACATGTATCCGTATCTGGACAGCGGCCAAGATTTACGAGTAACACTCGTCGGATTCCGAAGGGGTGCGCGTCATGCTGCCGGGTTATTGGCATCGGAACTAACTGTTTTCGGAGCGATCATTGCCACTCACCTTTCGGCCGGCTATTGCACTCAATTACCAGGTGGCACAAAGAGTGGAAATGAAATGGAACTTTACCGCACACACACACATGAGAACCCGTTTCTACCTCCCAGCTAAGCCCTCCACTCATCTGTCGGCACTTGCTCTAGATACATGCGAAAAAAGCGCTAAAAGATACAAGATAATCTTCTCTCTTGCGGCCAAAAACAGATATGGTATAAGTTGAACTGGATTTGTACTACAACAAAAAAAAACAAAAATAAATAAGAATAAAGGCAAATTTTTTTTTTGGTTATGAATACCCAATTCTGTCTGTCGGGCAATTTGGAATGTCAAAGTTGACAACTGCATAGTAAGTGGAAAACTATGAGATTTATTTGCCTGCAGCGGCATGTGAAAATGCATTTTCGGTATTCGCGGTATTGTGGCGTCACTTTTAAGGTCCATGCTTGGTTGCATGTGCGGCAGAGCTTTGTTGACGATACCCTATAAATAGCCGCCAGGTATTTCGATTATGCTGCACTTAGCCGGCACAAAATCATAAGCAGAATAATTTAGGGGTAAATTGATTAAGGGGTTAATGACCTGACATCACGTGAAGGAAGACTTTCAGTCAGCAGAGTTAATTGAAAGGGTAAACGGTATGAACTGGTTGGTTGACCAAAGCTCGTTGAACCACTTATTAAGCCGATTACTCAAGTCAAAGAGTTGGATGGTCAGGTTGAAAGTTGAACCGGACATATAAACAGGAATGTCGAACAGGAAGATTTACAAAAATTTTGCAGTTTTTACAAATTAACAGGGGATTATCAGGAAAATACAAACTTGGAAAATAAGCTGTTTTAAAAGCCAGTAAGTTGGGATGGTAAGCTTTGCTTTTCATATATAATATTAACAAAAGATATATAATCAAAATATTATTAAAGAAAATTAGGAGTTTACCTGAAGGCTATGGCGTTCCAAAGCAAGTCAACACCTTTTATGAGGCGTTTTAACAAAACGGCGTACATGAAGCAATTTCAAGTGCCTCGAAACAATTGAAAATTGGTTCAACTGGCAGTTTGAATCCACTTAGAGGGTTAATCTCATGGTAACCATCTAGCAGCGATTCCAATCGCAAACCGCAGAGCATCTGGCATTCGATTCAGCCAGCGAACCATTCGCACTCTTTATAGAGCATTTGCACGCGAGCCAAGACGCTGATGAATACCATCATCATGTAATACCCGAGAAATGTGTAATGTGTAACGATGAGGCAATGCCAGCCGGAGTGCGATTATGAGGGGCCAGATTTGGATGCGCCGACTCTCTGGTGCTATGGAGCTCTAGAGCTCTGGAACTCTGGAGCTCTGGAGCTCTGAAGGGAGCTACGTGAAAATTGACTATGCTAATGGGGCGACGGAAATCGGGTATTAGCCCAGCGTAAGCGTAATTTGCATAAGAAATCGGCTGGGATTCGGGATGCACAATTAGATGCTCGGACACGTTCTCCAGACGTGGTTGCCCAGTACTCCACGCAGCTTAAGTGGCCGTAGGTACATAGAACCATTGGGAGGGAGGATCCAATGGAATCACTTGGAATGCAACCGATTCGCAGTTGCATGTCGCCAGTTGCACGGAGAGAAAGGCTGCGGCAGCGGAAAAAAAAAGAGAAAACAAATGATATGTAACCAAATTTCTTCCTGGCGGCCAGTCTGGTAAAAAAGAAAAAAACTGCAAAACTGGTCCACCGTGACCCACTAAAGCCTCTCTTTACTTTTTACTCGAAAATCAGCCACCAATTGCTGACTTTAACACCAACATGGGCCAAAAGGTGCAAACGGACCCCCTCCATTTGATTCATTTCGCTTCCGTGAGTCAGGTTTACTTTTAAGTTCAGTTAATTTATTTTAAAATACATCGAGAACTCATCACTTTTATTTTTAGAAACATTTGCGCGCAACTTTCACTTTACTGCATACAAAAATCAAGGAAAATCAGGAAGATAAGATTGTAATTAACTGTGGGGAATTCTTTAAACTTTTTAAATGAGTGTTTTTAAACTCTTGGTAAGCACTTATTAATAGTAGTTGACGAAAAGTGTTGACCAAAGTGGAATCAACACAAGGGTTAAGTATGCGGCTCAGTGCGTTTTCGGCAACTAACAAGATCAACAAAAAAGACACAATAAAATACGACTGGCACGGCTTCATTGGTTTTGCGGTTAAAATGTTGCAACAAGAACTGGCAATGCCACAAAAATTGGACAACTGAAAACGCAGCAAAAGAAATGAGTCGCAGCTTGAAATACATTTGGTACTTATTGAAAATTATCGGTATGACTTTTTCAACTTAAACCTATATGTTAATGCAATAACGGCTATAAAAAGTATTTTATTTCATAGGATACACAACTTTATAAATCATTTAAAATTTGCATAACTGAGCTAAGAAATCGGATGCTTCAATTTCGTAAGATTCGCCCAAAAGAACCTATGAAAAAGCCATAACCATTGGACTACCCACCTTTGTCTAGACTAATAATACCCCTTGCATAGCAGCATCAAAACCGCGAAGTAGCGGCAGAAAACTGGCGAATCTATAAAAATGCAAATTAGAAGAAGCGAAAAAATAACACAATAAACGACTCCAGAAACTGGAACGAACCGAGGCTGCGATTCAGACCAAAGACTGCAGCTCCAACTCCGATTTGGATTCAGATCGAGGGGCCGCCGATAAAACGTTACTCGTGCCATTGCCTCTGGGCCGCAAAAGCGTTGGTGATCTATGGACTGGCTAGCCCAATTGGTCAAGAAGCTATTTGGGTTAACTGCAGCTGCAACACGCCGACGATCGGAAAACTCGGGCCAATTAATTGTGCGGAAATGTGCGAGGCGCGTCATAAATACTGTCGCTTTTCTCATCTCTCTTTCAGCAGCGGCGGTCTTCGATGGGAAGTTGCTCCTCCTCCTTCGTGATGGTCAGTGGTTACACTTGCACCTGCACAATAAACAATAGGAGGAGAATTCACTGGAAAAAATAAATGGTTGTTTAAGTTTACCAATAGTTAGATGGTTTGTATTTGGAGTGTAACTAAAACAAGTTACATAGCTCCAAGATCATTGGATCATTCATTAGAGCTCCTAGTGCACATGTCAATACTTAAAACATTACTTTTAAAATATTATAATAGTAAAATGTTATAATATGTAGATGTATAGCTACCAATCACTGAGGGATCTTTTACAAAATGATTTGCAATAATTGAGCTGTAGATTTCACTGGCTTATCTTGCACCAAATTGGTTGCAACATGGCTGGTAGAAAGGATACGCTGAATATTCATGTAAAGACGACTAAATTGATGGAAATTGCATATTCATGGGAAAATATGAAAATGTGAAAAGTGATGTAACTCTGCACCTCTAATTGGACCAGATCCCTTTCCATTTTTTCACCGTGCAGTTAGCTGGAGGCATTCTTGCGTGCAAACCTTGACCATGAAACGATGACGTGCCCATAAAAGCGCTGGCCAACAATCCCAAACATTTTCCTGGCCAATTAAGAGCCAAGGAAAATTAGTAAGAAATTGAAATTGCTCAGCGGCGGCCACGTTTGCGATCACGTTTACGTCGCTGAACGATGGACGATGGTCAATGGCATTCGGCCGGCACAACTTGTGCGACAGTTACATCTATATATGCGCCACAAGCAACTGGTTTGCTGGCCAAATAAACAAAAAAAAAAAACAAAAAACAAACTATATAATAATATACAAAGCAAAAACACCGTTTTGGACCGGCCTCCAAGGGGCACGCTACCCAAATGGAGCCATTGCCGCCGTGTGTCTGCCAATTAGCAAACGAGCGACATGGCGGTGCACTGAACTTGTTACGCTTAAATTGTTGATAAGCCCACTCACTCACTGCGATTGCCACACGCTTATGATGACGACTACTGGCCACCGAAAATGTGGCAATCGCAGCGTTTTGGCCATTAACCCATTTTTTCGCACCGGTTCTAAAGATATCCCGCTTGGCTTAGTTCAGGTTTTAATGTCTCTGCATAGTACATATGTATTTTGTATTTTTAATTGCTGCTAGCAAGTTTCTTTTAGTTGCAGAGTCATGCCTTTGATAGAATTATCTGGCAATAATCAATTGAATAATTAATAGCTAAATTCACGCGCTAACGAGTCTAATTCAATTAGCTCAATGGCTGGCATTATGCAATTAGTACCTTCATTTGATATAATACGCTGCACTTGACTCAAGTTGCTATTAAATCATTTTATTTCCGCTGCAAGCGATCTGTGTTTTAAATGCTTGAAGAGAAAACAAAGCTCTTATATCTTTAAACCTATTATAAACATAACATTTAAGACATGTATGTTTAGAACCCATATTAACTGCACACTAACCGCCTTATCTGAAGTCCAAGAGTTCAGTGGGTTAGGTCGCTGTGATAAGGGATTCGAGATTGGAGATATATGACCAGTTTATGCTACGATATTTGCGCAGAGTAACTGCTCTTTCGCTGGGGTGAGCAGTGTGAGAGAAAGAATAAATATACTATATATACATATGTACATATGTACATATACCATGTGCTCGTGTGGATGTCACAGATGTGCATGATTGTTTTCGTTTTCATGGAGCGGCGCATGTGAAATGGGCAAATCGAAAAGAGCAGTTGTGTTTGGTTTGTGAGGCTGCCAAGAGCGAGTAGCGAACGCGGACGATGAATAAAATATTTGGGTGCCTACTGTTTGCCCTGTGTCTGCTGCTGCTCATTGGGCCAACGCCCGGAAATGGCCAATCCCCGGATGGCTCGCAACGACTCCTGGTGGCCATCCACTACGAGGCCCTGTGCCCGGACAGCATGAACTTCATCCGGCGCCGATTGTACGATGCTCTGCAGGACAACGACTGGTGGTCGGTCACCGATCTGAAGCTATATCCATTCGGCAAGGCGGGTGTGAGTCAGCCACGTTAAATATCATAGGTTATATACTATATATACCACTTTATAGTCATTTATTTAGTACTCATTTTGAATACATTATCAGTTCATTTCAAAACCATTTGTATTTACATAGACCTTGGTGCATAAACAAAGCAATAAACTGAAACCGAAATGCGTACGCACATAACTAGGTATTTTAGCTTGAAGATCATTTAAAACTGCTGTTTATTCTATATTCTTTAAATGAAAGATCTTTTTTAAGCTAAAGTTACTTGCTTTCAGTTCTACAATAACACATCCACGGGCGAGAGACAAGTGTTTTGCCAGCATGGCGTGGATGAGTGCGAACTGAATGCAGTCCATGCCTGCATCCTTGAGACCCTGGACATCCGCAAGGCCTTCAATCTGATCTACTGCATGCTGCGCTCCTACTCGAACGAGCTGGACTCCTGCTCCCGGAGCATGGGTGTGGACGTGGCCAAGGCCAGGCAGTGCAAGAGATCGCGGTCCACGCCAGAAATATTGGCGCCCTATGGCAAGGAAACCCTCAAGCTGGGCATCTCCTTTGTGCCCACCATTGTGTTCGAGAATGTGAGTACACCCAACTGCATAAACTGCATAACCCAATTACCAGATTCGACTAACGATTACCTTTTCTTTTGATAGGACTTCGATCCCTACGACCAGCGGAGCATTCGCAACAATTTTGAAAGACACTTTTGCCGGCAGTATTTGAAAAAGTTCAACATCAAACTGCCCACTTGTTAGCCCATTTTATAAACTTTTATGTAATGTACACTGAGTAATGTCACTGTTTCAATGTTCCAAGACCAATAAACAATAGTTATGTACAACCAGCTGAATAGTTTGATTTCTTGCTGACTCACCTTGGGTTAATAAAAATGTACATAGGTATATAATATATGAGCTTATCAGGCACGTTTCTGTATACAGATCGTAATCAGGAAAACAGCTGTCTGGCGGTCTAAAAACACGATTAAAAACCCGCTGCTCAGTGAGTTTTCCGTAATCAGTTGAGGTTTACATGGCTCTGGATTTTGGATGCCAGGGGGAAATGCTAGCTGCCACAGGGACGTCGACCAGGGGGGTTTAACTATTCTTAACAATTCTTTTATTTACATTGATTTGCCCAATAAATGATTGATTTTTTACTGAAAATAACTCTTAAACAGAGTGCCTTTTTCTATACAAATCAATTTGTTTAAATAAATATAATTTTGAAGCCCCCTTTTGACATTTTCTGACCACACCACTGGCGCTGTAAATTTGACAAAACGCAGTGACAACCACGCGCATTACAAGTCACGGCATTATTTCAGCGTCGAGCGTTCGCTGGCGTTGAGGGTCCGAATATTCCAAGATCAGCTCGGGATTTAAGTGCATCCGAATCCGACATGAGGGCGGCTGTCTTTGTCTGTCTGCTGCTGGGATGGGTGGGCGTGGCTGCGCCAAGGGTAAGTGACCCAATTGAGCGATGAATCCGCATTGCGACGCTCGCTGATCGTGACATTGCAGCGTCTGCTTGGAGCGCAAGCTGATCGACTGGCCATCACCCTGTACTACGAAGCATTGTGTCCCTACAGCATGGATTTCGTGGCCCTCCAACTGGAGCCTTCGATGGTGCGACAGGATCGACTGCCGTTCACTGAACTCACGCTGATACCTTATGGAAATGCCAGGGTGGGTTTTACCAGAAAGCCAATCATTTTGAAGCAGTTTAAAGATATAGTTATTAATTTTTGATAGCCTGAACTAGTTGTCTTAGAAAGCAGATCCATTTGAAGTTTTATAATGTCAATCAGCGTTAATCCGCACTTAAACTGCTCTTAATCCTCTCCAGACAGACGATGGCGGTCATGTGCAGTGCCAGCACGGAGTGATGGAGTGCGAACTGAACGCCTGGCACGGCTGCATACTGGAGCACCATGACATTGCCGAATCCCTCCAGCTGATCGCCTGCATGATGAGGGGCAAGAAGAACCGGCTGGATACTTGCGCGGATCACTATCACATCGACGTGGGCGATGTCAAATACTGAAAGGAATCGCGACAGGTGAACGACATTCTGAAAAAGTACGGCGATGAAACGGCCAAAGTCTCGTTTTCGGGTGTGCCAGCCATATTTGTGGAACACGTGAGTTGCAATACAAAAAGTAGTAATGAAATCTAACTCGTAAGCTTTGTGGTTTTTAGGTTTATAGCCATGATCTATCTAGTAACATGACAGAGCATTTTGATGCAATTTTTTGCGCCAAGTATAAGGAAAAGTTCAACAAGCAGCTAAACAATTGTCCATAACTATGGTTCTAATGTTGCAATAAAATTGTTTTTACAACACACATATATGTATTCTCAGTTTGCTTTGTAATTCAAACATTAAAACACGTACGAAAAATGTTTAATTTTCCCGCCCAAAAGTGGCGCCATCTATGACCAAATGGCGCTGCCAGACCTGTGCACTGTTGGTACTATTTTAGTATTTTTCTTAGCCGGTGGTATATTTCAACGGCACAACGGTCCCACTTAACTATTTTCGCAACACGCGACGATACGAATTTTCCACATTTCTTTGTTGATTTCTGGAAAATCGCTGGATATAGACCGAATAGCCGACTGCAGACTGAGCACCAGGAAAACGCGCGAGATGAGCGAGACCATAAACACCGCGGCGCAGTTCCCGAGCTTCGAGAAGCCGACCGTGCAGTTCAATGAGAAGGGCTGGGGTCCCTGCGAGCTGCCCGATACGTTCAAGGATGTGCCTTACCAGCCGTTCAGCAAGAACGATCGTCTGGGCAAGATCTGCGACTGGACGAACACGTCCAACAACGACAAGAAGTACCAGAGTGAGTGCAATCCACACACAGTACCGAGACCCACAAAAGACTAACCCGCCGAAAGTGAGGTTAGGTTGGTGTGTCGTGGCAAGATATTGTTGCTAACATATTGGTGTTTTCATTCAATTTGGCAGACAAGTACGCCTCCAGCTTTGGCACGGGCAACCAATACTCGTACTACCATGAGGAGGACGAGACGACCTTCCACCTAGTGGACACGGCACGCGTCCAGAAGCCGCCGCACCAGCGCGGCAGGTTCCGCAACATGAGGAACTCGCGTTCCGGTCGCGGCAGGAATGCCCGCGGTGGCCTCAATACCCACGGCATGACAACGCTCAGCGGCAAGAATGTGAAGGCCAGGGATCCGCGTCATGGTCGCGGCATGGGCAAGAAGTTCGGACATCGCGGACCACCGCCCAAGATGCGCGAATCTTCGGTGGCCGTGCGCGCCGATTGGGCATCCATCGAGGAGATGGACTTCCCGCGACTCATCAAGCTGTCGCTGCCCAACATCAAGGAGGGCGTCGATATTGTCACCTGTGGCACTTTGGAGTACTATGACAAGACCTACGACCGCATCAATGTGAAGAACGAGAAGCCGCTGCAGAAGATCGATCGCATTGTGCACACGGTGACCACCACAGACGATCCCGTTATTCGGCGTTTGTCCAAGACCGTTGGCAACGTCTTTGCCACGGACGCCATCCTGGCCACCATTATGTGCTCCACGCGATCGAACTACTCTTGGGATATTGTCATCGAGAAAGTTGGTATGTTTAATGAAATACGAAATCAGCGGATGTGTTTTATCCAGAAATAATCATTTTAACCTTATTTTAGGCGACAAGATCTTCATGGATAAGCGTGACCACACCGAGTTCGACCTGCTGACCGTGAACGAGAGCAGCGTGGAACCCCCGACCGACGACGACAGCTCGTGCAACTCCCCCCGCAACCTGGCCATCGAGGCCACATTCATCAATCACAACTTTAGCCAGCAGGTGCTGAAGACTGGCGACCAGGAACCCAAGTATAAGTTCGAGGAAAGCAACCCTTTCATCAGCGAGGACGAAGACATCCAAGTCGCCAGCGTTGGCTACCGCTACAAGAAGTGGGAGCTCGGTAGCGATATTGTAAGTGTTGCATAATCCAACTTTAAACCCCAATTGCCCCAAATCAGCTTATGTATTTAACAATTATGTCTTTTACCTGTAGGTCCTAGTGGCGCGTTGCGAGCACGATGGCGTCCTGCAAACGCCCAGCGGCGATTCGCAGTTCATGACTATCAAGGCACTCAACGAATGGGACTCGAAGTTGGCCAATGGCGTGGAATGGCGTCAGAAGTTGGACACGCAGCGCGGTGCTGTGCTGGCCAACGAGCTGAGGAACAACGCATGCAAGCTGGCCAAGTGGACTGTGCAGGCCGTCCTGGCCGGCTCCGATCAGCTGAAGCTCGGCTACGTGTCGCGTATCAACCCGAGGGACCACTCGCGCCATGTCATCCTCGGCACGCAACAGTTCAAGCCACATGAGTTTGCCACTCAGATCAACCTGAGCATGGACAACGCCTGGGGAATCCTGCGTTGCATCATCGATCTGGTGATGAAGCAGAAGGACGGCAAATACCTAATCATGAAGGATCCCAACAAGCCGATCATTCGTCTGTACGACATCCCAGACAATACATTCGACTCCGATGACTCGGACGATGGCGAGGGCGATGACGAAGGTTTCCAGCAGGTCTACAACTACGCGCACAACAAGATTTAGACGCCACGCCCCCGCACTTCAGCATCCCTTCCAGTCTTGGGCTACAGCCAAAACCCGCTAAGAATAACCACAACTGATGTCCTCGAAAGGAAAAGGCCATGTTATAGGCCCTAGCTTAAGCATTTGTATTCGATTTAAATTCAGCTATTTCCTAGTAAATCACAGAGGGCGAAACAAATCTTGGACTTTCCTTGGTCAAGGTTTAATGCATTTAATGGGTATGTTTATCACTTATACTGAAACAGCAGAGCGGCGTTCGCAAATGTGTGAATCATTTGCTGATTATGATAGCATAAGCTGACTGTGTACGTATTGCAGTGTTTTAGTTTAGCTTCAAACATTGTTTGAGCTCTGACGTTGAAGGATGGACTTCCTCCGAGTGTATCTATTCTTTCTGCTCCAGGCTCAACTGCTGGTGCACTTGGCTGAATCTGGTAATTCGTTTTGAGCATACTCCACACTGTATAAGTTATAGCATACAACGAAATTCTTTTAATAAATATAATATAAATTATTAAATATATAATAGCAATTATCAGCGTACATGTGACGTGTGACACTATAAGTCAAAATGTTTAAATAATTGAATATTTATGAAAATAACAAATTCCTATTTGCGGCAGCGTTTCCGTCTTGTCTACCGGATGAGCAATGTACCCGACTATCCGAATGTTCACCACTTTTGCGCTTTCTGAAGCCCAAAAACATGACGCCAGCCGAGATGGAGGTGTTCAGCCAGAGACAGTGCGGCTATGACCCCAATGGCGGGGAATTAGTGTACAGAGTTTTTGTGTGCTGCCCGGAATGGGATTACGTTTTGCCAAATCACCGGATATGCGGACAAACACCACCCGCTTATCGAGTTGCTAGAGGCAAAGAGGCGCAGCTCAACCAGATGCCTTGGATGGCCATGCTTTTATATGCGGAACTCTACATGCCGGCGTGGAATAGAAGACTTGTGTCCAGATGCGCAGGATCCCTTATCACCAATCGCTACGTGCTGACCGCTGGCCATTGTCTAAAGAGATTGGGTTACGAACTCAGGAGGGTGCGCCTTGGCGAACATAACACCCTTAGCAATCCTGACTGCGTCACCGAGATGAATGGTAGATGGAAGTGCGCTGCAGCGCATCTGGAGATCGACGTGGAGTGGAGTATCAGGCATGAGGACTACATGGTCATCGATCAGAGGCCCTACAATGACATCGGCCTGCTGCGACTCAAATTCCCAGTGCGGTCAGTTAGAATTGACCACACATTCAATCTGTTTTATACACCATATACATTTTATACATTTCGCATGTTTTCTATACAGCTATACCGCTGCAATCAAACCCATTTGCATTGAGCTTGGCTATGCATTCTCGAATCCCTCCTTTGACAACTATACATTTCAAATAGCCGGCTGGGGATTGACTCTCTGGGAGGGCTATAGCAATGTGCTACTACGGGCCCATGTGACTGGTAGGAGAGCGGATAAGTGCTCACTGAGATTGGGATTGAGGGCGGACACCCAGATATGCGCCGGCAGCCTGGGAGGCAGTGACACCTGCAAGGGCGACTCCGGCAGTCCGCTGATGGCCACCATGGGTCGAGCTGACGAGGAATTCGTATATCTGGCCGGCATCACATCCTATGGCTACAATCAGTGCGGTTCCGGACCGGCGGCTTACACAAAGACATCAAAATTCCTGGAATGGATTCAATGGAACATGTGGGAACAGCATACTTAAATATATTAATCAAAAAGTGTGCCCCTGCCCCTAAAATCCAATAACATAAATAATTTTTGAGTGTTTTCAAGAAATAATGATGGGTATTTTCCCAGATTAAAAATGATTATAAAAATGGTTCGTTTTTATTAGAATATAATTAATTCTATTTAGTACCAGCTCGGATTCGCACGTCTGTCATGTTGCACGGGTCGAAAGTTTATATTTTGGCCCTTCTTCAAGCCTTTCTCTTGGCCAAGCTAACTGAGTCTGGTAAGCATGGTTTAAAGTGACATCTGAAGGTGCTGTTTTCTGCTTAATAATATCCTTGCAGAGGCAGTTTTAATTTAAGTCAAAAATGTGCAAAAATTTAGTTATAAATTAGTTATAAATAACTTTTTGGTTTAGTATCTCAAATATTTGCACAGAAAGCAGTATAACAGATACAAAATCTTACAAATCGGGGCTTATTACTTGCAGCTATGTCAAGTTGCCCAAGAGATGAGAAATGCACCAGACTGGCCAGCTGCTCCCCGCTGATGCAGATCCTGAAGCCCTCGGGCATGACTCAGGCGGAGAGGGATGTGTTTGCCCACAGGCAGTGTGACCTGGACCCCCATGGAGACGAGTTGCTGTATAAGATCTACGTTTGCTGTCCGGAGTTGGGTGACGTCCTGCCCAGCAACCAGAGCTGCGGACCAACGCCGCCAGAGTTCCCAACTCCGAGTGGCGGACATGCAGTGCTCAACGAGTACCCGTGGTTGGCACTCTTGCTGTATGAGAATCGGCTATCCTTGAGGTGGGATCAAGAAACGAGTTGTGTGGGCTCGCTGATCAACAGCCGCTATGTGCTGACCGCTGCCCACTGCGTGACCGGTGACCACTTGACCCACAAGGACCTGGTGGTGAAGAGTGTGCGCCTGGGCGAGCACAATAAGTCCACGAATCCCGACTGCATCACGTTGGACAGCGGTCATCACCACTGCGCTCCGCCGCATCTGCAAGTGAATCTGGAGCAAGTTATAGTGCATCACGGTTTCTTTTCGATGGGCACCACTTTCCTCAACGACATCGCGCTCCTCCGTCTGCAGTTTCCAGTTCGGTGAGTATCATCATCTTATGGTTGTCATCCTATGGCTCAACAAACTGGCTCTAGATACACGAAACAGATCCGACCCATTTGTCTAGTGGATGCGGACACCCACTTACAGGGCTTGCGAATCGCTAGCTGGGATGCAACTGGAGGCATTCGAACGGTGATCATGACCACGATGAAGGAAAGGAATCCATATGATTGCCTGATTAGTTATCCCCACTTCCATCCCGTGTCCCAAATGTGCGCCAGTGGAGAGCGGGAAAGGGACACCTGTGTGGGCATGTCCGGCAGTCCGCTAATGGGCATCAAGGAACGTAATTTGCACGGGTACTTCTTTTTGGCAGGCATTTCCACATATGGACAACAGCCTTGCTATTCCCCTGGTGTTCCAGAGTTCTACACAAAAACTGGCTACTTTTTGGAGTGGATTAAGGCCAATTTGGCGCCCTAATTTCATTTCAAAATCACTTTATCAGGTCAGCAAAGCATTCTTCTGTTTTATAGATAATTTGCCTAAATGGTGAGGATGAATAATGGTGACACATGCCTGTAAAGTCGCAAAATAAAATATCTTTAAAAAAGCATTAAATCATTACGTAAATCATTGCTAAATTATTTATAAAAACAAGAGAGAACGCTATAGTCGAGTTCCTCGACTATCTGATACCTGTTACTCAGCTAGTGAAAGTGTGAATTAGAGTCTTCAACACTGACAGTTTTTGGCGGTTTGTGGGCGTTAGAGTGGGCGTGGCAAACATTTTTTTGGCAAATAGATAGAAATTTACAAGACTAATACAAAAATGAAAAAATATCAAAACATTTTTCAAAAGTGTGGGCGTGGCAGCTTTGGGCGGTTTGTGGACGTTAGAGTGGGCGTGGCAAAAAGTTTTTTGACAAATCGATAGAAATTTACAACACCAATATAAAAATGAAAAAATAGTAAAACATTTTTCAAAAGTGTGGGCGTGGCCGTTTTGGGCGGTTTGTGGGCGTTAGAGTGGGCGTGGCAGCATGATTCGACAAACTTGCGCTGCGGGTATGTCCCTGGAGTCTGTATGCTTAATCTCAATCTTTCTAGCTTTTGTAGTTCCTGAGATCTCGACGTTCATCTCGACGTTCATACGGACAGACGGACGGACAGACGGACATGGCTAGATCGACTCGGCTATTGATCCTGATCAAGAATATATATACTTTATATGGTCGGAAACGCTTCCTTCTGCCTGTTACATACTTTTCAACGAATCTAGTATACCCTTTTACTCTACGAGTAACGGGTATAATAAAAACAATTTATTGACATCTGAATCATAAATTGCCTTTATAAACAAACACATTACTTTATATTTCTTGATTGACTAAACAAATTTCATCAATGGAATTCATTTTTATGTTGTTTTAATTACTGCTAATTATGTTATCAGTCAATTTAAGCTAGAATTATGATTAAGCATCAAAGAAAAAAGCTTCTAGGAAGTCCACCTGCGGGTTTGCCCAGTTCAGCTGCCCTAATATGTATATAAGCAACAGACGGGAAAAGACCAACCCACTCAAGTAGCTTTTGCCTGGCTTGAAAATGTAGATTGTAGATAGGTTCTATGATAACCTCTACGAATCACATCCAATGCATCGGGAGAGAAACTGAAACCGGACAACTTGATTAGTATCAGCTCGTAGCCCGTAGCGACGAGATGGCTTCTACGGATCGCAAGTTTCTGCTGCTGTCGCTGGTGGTCAGCGCATTATCCGTGTTGCTCCAACGATCAGGTGGGTAAGCTGTCCTTAAGCCAAACACTATCAATATCACTGGTGCTTTCTTTCAAAAGTTTAAAGTATATCAATGCTCAAATAAGCTGGTATAGCTTTGATATAAGCTAGAAAAACTAAAAACTTGAAGCTTGTGAAACAATAACATTAAACAATAAACATCGAGGTGTGAATATAAAATATATAAAATTTATAAAATATCAATAAATAGTTCGTCGGACTACGAATTTCAGTAGAAAATATTATTTTGAAGTCCATCAGTAATGGATTACTTCAGAACCGGTTAGACTGCATCGTAAACCGCGCTCTTCCCTTCCAGACGCGGCGCAGATCAGCTTCGGCAGCTGTACGCCCCAGCAGAGCGATGAGAGCGGCCAGTGCGTCCACATCACCAGCTGCCCCTACCTGGCCAACCTGCTGATGGTGGAGCCGAAGACTCCCGCCCAGCGTGTCCTGCTCACCAAGAGCCAGTGCGGTCTGGACAACCGGGTTGAGGGCCTGGTGAATCGCATCCTTGTCTGCTGTCCGCAGAGCAAGCGGGGCAATGGCGCGGACCTGGAAGCAACTCCTCCGCCGGCGGATGCACTGCAGCGGGGCGATGTGCTGCCTGGAAATGACGTCTGCGGCTTCCTCTTCGGTGATCGCATTTTCGGGGGCACCAACACGAGCATCTGGGAGTTCCCATGGATGGTGTTGCTGCAGTACAAAAAACGTGAGTATATGGCGCATTCTAATCTCTTATAAGAAGGTTATTGCACAAGGTGAGCTGTTATCATTCTATAATCACAATTTCAAATCAACTTGAAGATCAGTTTGTTGGTTTGATTTCCCAAGGATGGGATCATTAAAAAGATGATAATAGAGAAAAAAACTTATATATAAATAATAAAAGTATTATATTATTATCAAATCTCAATACAATAGTTACAAAATCTCGTTTCAGTTTTTTCTGAAACCTATTCCTTTAACTGCGGCGGCGCTTTGCTCAACTCCCGCTACGTCCTGACCGCCGGACACTGCCTGGCCAGTCGGGAGCTGGACAAATCCGGTGCCGTCCTGCACAGCGTTCGCCTGGGCGAGTGGGACACCCGTACGGATCCCGACTGCAGCACCCAGATGAATGGACAGCGCATCTGTGCGCCCAAACACATCGACATCGAGGTGGAGAAGGGCATCATCCACGAGCAGTTTGGCCCCAATTCCGTGGACCAGCGGAATGACATAGCGTTGGTGCGTCTCAAGCGGAGTGTCAGGTGCGTGGACCAGAGATCCCTCAAGATCTATTCCACTGACTTGGTTGTTGGTTGCCTTCCACAGCTACACCGACTACGTGCGTCCCATATGTCTGCCCACTGATAGTTTAGTTCAGAACAACTTCGTGGACTACGGCATGGATGTGGCTGGCTGGGGACTCACTGAGAACATGCAGCCCAGTGCCATCAAGCTGAAGATCACCGTCAACGTGTGGAACCTGACCAGTTGCCAGGACAAGTACTCCACGTTCAAGGTGAAACTGGACGAGACGCAGATGTGTGCCGGCGGGCAGATGGGCGTGGATACATGCGGTGGCGATTCCGGCGGTCCCCTAATGGTGCCCATATCCACAGGTGGCCGGGATGTCTTCTACATCGCCGGCGTCACCTCCTACGGCACAAAGCCCTGCGGCCTCAAGGGTTGGCCCGGCGTCTATACCCGCACGGGAGCCTATATCGATTGGATCAAGCAGAAGTTGGAGCCATAATAAATGTAGATACATGCTAGCCATGTGAAAATCGCAATGTAGATCTATTGGGGGTTGATCCATTCACAACATATCATCGGCACTGTCAGGTTTGGCGAGCACAACCGGTTGCAAGTGAACAGCTTTTCACTCACTAGATCAGCGAATTCTAGTGGATTGCCCCATGTAGTTTCCGATATTCTAATGGAAAAGTAGAGGAAAATCCCTCCAACTCAGCGTGCCAGTTGCAATATGCGTCTCACTCGACCAGTTCAGTGATATATGTACAGATATAGTAACCTCATGTCAATCAAGCCGGAGAGCTTGGTTAGTATCACCTGGGATTCTAGAGAGTCAAGATGGCTTCTACGGACTGGAAGTTTCTACTTTTGCCACTGGTGATCGGCGCATTTTCCGAATGTGTCCAACTTTCAGGTGGGTGAGCTGTTCTTGCCAGCCATAAAACAACTGGATTCCCTTACATTTTTTAAATATTTTAACTGCCTTTAAAATGTTAATAACTAGCTTAAAATAACAGCAATGAGCTAGATCACTTTAGTTTTCCAGCAATTGTGTAGATACCTTTGAAAAATATCTTGACTGAGAACCGATAAGACTGCATCGCTTTCCACTTCCAGATGGGGCGCGGATTACCTTTGGTAGCTGTGCTCCCCAGGAGAGCGAGGAGCGTGGCCAGTGCATCCACATCACCAGCTGCCCCTTTCTCGCCGACTTGCTGACGACGGAGCCAAAGACTCCCGCCCAGCGTCTCCTCCTCTCCAAGAGTCAATGTGGAGTGGACAACCGAGCTGAGGGTCAGCTGAACAGCACCCTTGTCTGCTGTCCGCGTAGCAAGCGGATCGACAGCGAGGATACGGCGGAATCAACGCATCTGCCAGGAGGAAGAGATGAAGAGCAGCCGGGCAATGTGCTGCCTGGAAACGACGTCTGCGGATTCCTCTTCGCTGATCGCATTTTTGGTGGAACCAACACGAGCATCTGGGAATTCCCATGGATGGTGTTGCTGCAGTATAGAAAAGGTCAGTGGGTGAGTAGGTATGAATACCTCTCTCTATTCATGGAATATTCTGTATAATTTAGCAAATGCCACATCTTCAAGTGCGTTTACTTTTCACTGCGGCGGCACTTTGCTGAACTCCCGCTACGTCCTGACAGCTGGTCACTGCCTGGCCAACCACAAACTGGAGCAGGCCGGCGTCGTCCTGCACAGCGTTCGCCTGGGCGAGTGGGACACCCGTACCGATCCCGACTGCGCCACGCAGATGAATGGACAGCGCATCTGTGCACCGAATCACATCGACATCGAGGTGGAGAAGGGCATCGTGCATGACCAGTATGTGCCCAATTCGGTGGACCAGCAGAACGACATTGCTTTGGTGCGTCTGAGGAGGAGTGTCAGGTGTGTAAATGTGAGAGTAGAGTATTCCACAACGTATTCATCATTGTTTATTCCATCGCCAGCTACACCGACTATGTGCGCCCCATTTGCCTGCCCACCGACGATCTGATCCGGAACCAGTTCGTGGACTACGGCATGGATGTGGCCGGCTGGGGAATCACTGAGAGCAGGCAGCCCAGTCCGACCAAGCTAAAGGTGGCCATGAACGTTGTGAACCGAACGATATGCCAGGAGAAGTACAGCTCCTTCAAGGTGAAACTATATGACTCCCAGTTGTGTGCCGGCGGCATGAAGGGTATGGATACCTGCGAAGGCGATTCCGGCGGTCCTTTGATGGTGTCCATATCGACTGGCGGCCGGGATGTATTCCACATCGCTGGCATCACCTCCTACGGTACTAAGCAGTGCGGGATCGGCGGATGGCCCGGCGTTTATACCCGTACGGGTGCGTTCATCGATTGGATACAGCAGAAATTGGAGGCATAATAAATAAAATTGCTAGTTTATTCACATTTCTCGCATTGGCTAGCTTACAATATTACGTACATGGTGCTGATTGGGGGACGAGAGCGGGACTAACTAAGCTAAGTTCTAGTGGAATGCCTACAAGGATTCGCGCAGGCCAGCGTTCACATTTGTCGGAACAAAACATTAATTACAATTTGTTGGCTGGCCTGACAACAACAAAAATTAAAACTCACTGACATTACATGAGGCGGATCCGTTTAACAATTGATGCTTAGTTGCGCGCTATATATAATTCAGCTTTACATTGTTTTTCTTTCGTTTTGTTTGTGTGAGCTAATAACCAATAATCTTAACAAATTTTGTTAAACTAAAAGGCTGTTTGCCAGCAATATGAGCTGAGAGAAATTCGAGATTCGAGAAAGGGGCTATAAAACGGTGACCCTTGCCGGGGGCCCAGATCAGACTCCCAAAACGAAAGCGGCAAAAGTCTTGTGGTTCTTCAGATAGGCACCATTTTTTCACAGGCATGCGCTGGGCAGGACGCGTGGCACTCAGATCTCCTCCGGAGCAGCACGCGGCGCAGTGCCAATACCAGTCGCAATGCCATTTCGTTCATCCGTAACCAGATTAGCACCCAAGGCGGTCAGCTCGCTTTGTAGTTGGCTCAAAACGCCCTTGACCGCTATGCAAAAGCCTCGACTGCATGGCAGCAGCGGGAATTCGGGTAGCTCGCAGGGCGCCTTGTACTCCGCAGGCATGTCTAAGGAAATTGATGATGAATTATTGCACAAAACTCAGTAATTGGCGGACTTACCCTTGATGCTGGTTACACGCCGTCGCTGTGCCTCAAGGGAATACTCGGACCAGGCCAACATGCGGCCATACAGCTCGCTGCCAAACAGCTTGAAGTGCTCAATCAGTTCATTGCGAAAGATGAGCGGCGGATTCTTCAACTGCTTCACCGTGGAGTGGGCAATTTTTATGATGGCCATCTCGTTGTAGACACGAGAGTTCTCATTGCCCAGTTGGGTGCCTAAAAATAAATGGTTAGATAATTACAAATGCAGTCATTGGCATTGCATATAAACAGCACGTTACCTCTTTGCTTTTCGTAGCCCGCCTCATTATAGTAGGGCTCATCGACCAGTATGAGTCCCTGTATGGAGACGAGCACCTGGAGCATGGTGCTGCTGGCCGACCACACTTCGCTGTCGCGTCCCGACCATGTGCCCAGTAGCGATACACACACCTTGCCGCCCTCGTACAAGTTTGGATTCAGGCGCTCCGTGCAGTAGCTGATGTAGTGGCATACCGGCGGACTCTTCGGGTAGTCGCGACCAATTTGAAAGTCGAAGAAGAATAGGGCGTTCTGGTAGGGCGTGCGCTTTGGTCCCACCATCATTACTGACATTAGATCCATGCGATCCTCGTAGGCACGTACCACAACTCCGTCAGGTAACGAGCTCATAAGCATATGGTATTCCCGCTGCACAGCTCGCTGATACTGTGCTTTGTTAGCAGGAATCACCTGGTTGCTAATAAAATGATGTGCCGCTGGCGCATTGGGCAGTACTTGGAAACTACTCTCGTTATCGGAGGCCGTGTTGGGTATCATTGAACGAGTTGGTGACGAGCAGGCCATGGGACTGTCAATGGCCGGCAGCGACTCGGACAGCGCGTTAAGATTCAATGGCTGCTCCATGGCTTCATCCTCCGCCATTTGATCATTGGTAGCACCATCATTGAACGATTCCGCTGCCACGTAGACCACCTCAGCGGCTTCCTCTACTTCGCCCACCACATCGTTCTCGTGCTTGGGATAGCTATTTGACTTGTCCAACGACTCAGCGACCGCCTTGCGGCAATTGGCCATTTGATCCTTGATCAAATAACAAAAGACTTCGCAAACGTCGACATCACGATTTGCAACCAATTCAATTTCAAAGTCATCCATTATATTTATTGTGTGTGGCTTTATGACCAACTTATTTTCGCTGTCTGGGTTATTAGACTCATCCGAGGTGATTTCACCGCGCGAGTGGACGCCAGAATCATTCTAAATGAAAAGCAAAAGTTGTGTAACTAAGCAACAAATAGATTTTAAAAAATTTGAGTATTCTTACCTTTGTACGATTTTCAAACGCTTTTGCAATACTTTCACGTGCGTTGGCGAACATTTCAGTGTACTCGTTGCGATACTTCCTCACCAACGGGGGATCATCTGGTGCCTCGTCCTCCTCCTCCTCCTGGTCGTCTTGCTCCTCCGTGATCTCATCAGTGCTCTTTTTGCATAGAACTTCATCCATCTCCGTAGATGATTTTCGCTTAGTAGGAGTGGATGATGACTGAACAGACGGTACCATTAAGACTGGGTCCACTTCTATCTGGAGCGTGGATGACACCTTGGGAACGGCGGCCGAAGGCTCTGGGGTTGGTTGCGCAAGCTCATTGGTGTCAGAACATACTTCAGAGGTAGCAGGCTTGCAACGCACAATGCCATGAAAGTGGTATTCATCGAAGAAGTTAGTATTCAGCAAACGGTCTAGGGCCCGGCAATTTTTGTACACAGCCAGCAGATCGTTAAGCACTTCTGCTTTACGATTGGGGTGTAAAGCGCGGAAAAGCTTCTCAAGCGTTTTCATTGCCCTCGTGGCGCCATCAATGCCCGTTATAATATCATCATCGTTGTCCATTGACGATATGCGGCTGTTTTCCGATTGCGTCTCCCACGAGTCTTCGGATCCATCTGAATCGTACGCATCTTCTACTTCATCGTTGTGGTTGATCTCGAACAGATCCTGAGGGTAGCACATTGTGATATGCCCCTTTGCCCACCAAACACGCACTCGACCATCGGGGTAGTTGTCGATCACCTGGCCAGCAGTTGAATTAACATCCTCACCTGTAAAATTGGACACTCGGATCACCATTGTGCCGGGTCGGTACTGGTAGTCGGAGTGATCCTTCAAGTCATAAACGCTCAGCTCCTCCAATTCTTTGAACAAGGGACTACAAAGAGAAAATGACTTAGAATTCATATTGCTAAAGAGGTAAAATACACTCACATTGGATTATCCACATGGGTGTAGATGTTGAACCACATGACCTTGGCTATGCGTTCATCGTGATCCACGCACTGAATGACCCCGTAATCGGTGGCTCCCGTACTGTTCTCGTTAGCTTTGGTCACAAAGTCGCCGGGAAAGAATTCATGGTTATCCAAATGATGGATGGGATAGAGTTGAGTGGAGTGAATGCCCGTCTCCACAGTGCCATCCTGCCAGACAACCGTAACCGAGCTGTAAACGACCAGCGTTTCCACCACGATTTCATCGCCATCCTTGGGAGTTGATTCCTTTTTGGTAAAAGGTGTAGAAATTAGCTTTTTGACAGATCGCATTTTTTTCTTTACGTGTCGCCTCTTCGCAGATCGCATCGTTATTCTGGGAGCCTGGACGCCGGCACCAACACCAGCACCAGCAACAGCACCGCCACCGGCTGCAGCAGTGGTAGCAGCGGACGGAGACTGTGCATCCTCAACAACATCCGCTTCTTTTTCGGCAGTCATTGAATGCTCAAGTGGCTGTATGGACTCGTCGATATCATCCTCATCCTCCGATGTCAACATATCCTCTTTGCTGCGCTTAAACGACTTGCAAGCGTTGTGAGCATGGTCGCTAGCCGGTCGAGGCAGGCGCATACCGCTGAACTTGTTGGCCAGGCGGCGGAACTTTGGTACACTGCGAGCGTTCCCACTACTGGACGCAGATGCGTTCAGTTTGCTGGACTTGCGCTCCATCTTTTTCTGGGTGTGATAAATGGGGATGTACTTCTCCGCTGTAATACATGGAATGTATATATATGTACGTTTATTGTTACCTCTTAAGCCATTTCCAGTTAATACCATACCTTGTTCCTCTTCCCAGTCGGCGTATTTAACTAATAGATCACATTTTGAATATTTGAGGTAGAATCGATCGTGAATTTGCAGCACGTAGGACTCATAGATGCTAAGGCGCTTGACATTGTTCAGTTCCTCACCCTTGATCGAGGTCTTTGGCTGCTTTAGAGGATCGCAGTCCAAGGCATTTTCGATCTTAGAGATGGCGCGGCAAGTCCAAGCCACATTGACTGCTGTAGTGCGTATAGATTCCACGGTGTACTGGAACAATAAGGTTTGAAACTATAAATCTATAAAGGATTCACATCTTCCTACCACAGCACGACCCTTGCGAGTTACGGGAAGAGTAATCTCAGGAGTCAGATTCTTCACACGATCCGGCGGCGGCATGCGACCGACTACAATGTTTCCCGGAAAGTAGACATTGGGATTGAAGAACTCGCGGGCGCATTGGGACACAGCATCCTTAAACTTGTGGAAATCGTTGGAGGTGATCTCCACACGGGCTCCATTGGCAGATCTTGAATAAAGAATAAAAATTGAAAATTATGTTTGCCATTGGGTAATGGTATTACTAGCATACCTGAGCACAGCGCACTCGTCGACATTGACGGTGGTGCCTATCCAGGTGTCCAGGCAGACGGGCACATCCCTGGTCCATTCGGATATCGGCCGCAGTCGCTCGGCGGGCACATTTTTGATGACCATTTTGGAGCCCATTACCATGACATCGGCGCGCACATTGACATCCCGCACGTAGCCCGCCTGGCCAACCAGATCCTTTTGTCCTGGCAGACGCCTCCGCACCACATCGCCGGGCATTAGCGTGCGATCCGCCAGACCAATCTGTGTATATGCCACATGGTTTGGGGGCGACGAATGGATGGAACAAATTGGAAAAGAAGCAAACAAACACGTGTCAAAAAAACGTGAAGAGCAAACCCAAAACAGTTGTGAAAACAGTTATTTTTTTGGAGAGAGACCTTGAGCGTTACATAACCTCAACATGGAGTTTACTCACCGACTGTTCCGTGTGCACCATCTCCTTGCCATCTGGATAGAAGGCCACACGCACCTCACCCTTGGACAGGCCATCGTCATCGTCCCCGTCGTCGGATGAATATAATTCGGTCGTTTCGGTTACCAAGCCGAAATGGACGCGACCACGGCGATCGATGCGGAATACCTCGTCCTCATAGAAGAACTGGCACTCGTTGTTGCCCTGGGTTTTCGATGGCACCTGCCCACCACCCGATCGACGGGAGTGGGAATTGGCGTTGTGGCGCCCCTCCTGATTAGGGGTCCTTGCCTGCTCCTGCGAGGACGGCGGATTTGGCAGCGTCGGTGTCCGTGGAGCACCCTCCTCGAAATCCTGCTGCGGTTGACCTGGTGCACCACCTGGAGCGGCCGCACCCGCCACATTGCTCAACATGTTACCAATCGTAAGCTGGGAACATGGAAGGCAAAAATTCAGTGGCCGAATTTTTGCGTTGCGAATATTTCTTTTCCTTTTATTGGCCACTTAACTATTAACAAATTGCTATACTATATATATATATAGATATATGTATATTCTATGCCCGACGAGCCACTGACACACAAAACACACAACTAATTTACGGGCTGGAGCAGTCTATCAATTTACTTGGCCAATTTCGCCAACTTCTTTCGAAAAACTATAAATAAAACAGACAAAATCTACAAACAAAACGAGAAACTCGGAGAAAAAGAATTTTGTGACTGAAAAATACCGGAGTTAGATAAAATCGATGGTTCTGAGTTCCAGTTACATTTAGCGAGCACTCGAACCATTATCTGGCTAACAGCGCTCTGTTAAGTGCAAGCAACAACAACAAACTGAGCAATTGCCCGCGAAATTGAAAAGAACTAGTCAATATACAAATCTATACAAAACTATACAAAAAAAAAATCGGCATTCTTCAAAGGCGTTAATAGAGTAGCACTACCTCCTAATTCCGTAAAATAGTAAGTGGTTTTTTCATGCCAGCAAACTCACAGCCGTGTTGATAAAAAAAAAGTAATTCTTTGGTTGTTCAAAAAATGTGTCTTTTCAAATACTTATTTGACAGAATGTTCAATTTAATTTTTTTATTTTCATCTGCGATTACGTCATCAAAATTCCACCTTTTACCTTGCTGAAAAAAACGCATATGACTCAAATCCCATTTTAGTTTTAGCCGCTAACAGCATTGTTCATAAACTATAAAACTTGGTATCAAAAGAATTGTTTATTCACAAAAATTTTGGAACATTTCTTCTAATATTGCAATGGATCTACATGTTGTCACATCTAACTATCATGGGTGGAGCGAACTGGTGGTGGCGCACACCGAAGGAGTAGCCCGGTCCACTCTTGCCAGGACGATAGTACATCAGGTCGTAGTAGTTGGGTCCGGGTCCGACATTCTCGCCAGGAATAGTGGTCCTCGGCTGCATGGAGTATATCGGAGCACGAGTGAGCTTGACATTGATATCACCACCACCATATGCAGCCGGACCCGGTGAATTCGTCTTGTTCAAAATCTTCGTTTGCAGTCCCCTGAAATACAAACAAATTGAAGCAATTTGGCGAAGGATTAACTATTGTAAGTTACTCACATGCTATAGCTGGGAACTCCAGGACGAACCGCATTGACCTCGTACTTGTAGGCATTGGGACCGGGACCATCCTTCTTGAAGTTGAAGTCCGTTCGCAGACCCATCGAATAGGACGGAGCATTCACACCCTTGAAGAATGGCCTATTGTGGACATCGTGTGCTCCGGGACCAGGACTGCTTCGCTTGTCTACGATGATGCAGTTTAACCAAAAAGAGTCACGTCTTTGCTATAAGTGAAGTACTCACCGATGACGTTGGTCCTGGGCGCCATTGAGAACTCCAACCCCTTGCTCGTGCCATAGCGCGTCAACTTGTCGACCTTGTAGGCCCCGGGACCAGGACCCAGATCCTCACCAGGCGCACGGGTGCGCATGCCAAAGGAGTACTGTGGCATGCGCTGCTTGCGGTTATCGTGCTTATCATAGCCCACAGTGGGGGGCAGCATATAGACGCCGGGTCCGGGGCCTTCGAAGAAAATATGAGTATTGTTCCTTTATAATTTAATGAATTTCCACTCACCAAAAGGTCGCACCGCCATTTTGTTGTTATTTAGTTTTGTGCAATATTAGACAGAAAAACTGTTTTAAAATTTAGTCCCCAATTTGAGGTGTTTGCCGAAAGGATTCCAGAAGCAGAATGAGGCATTCATGAGCTCGACCTCTCAGCTCCAGGCGAAGTCGGTTTCATGGCACACTTGTTATTGAAAAGGTTTTATAACTTTTATAAATTCATTCAAACTCCATTGAAATAAATATTGCGTAATACTTTTTAATCGGACAATTTGATCATAAGAACTTAAGTTACTTCAAGACATGGTAAAGTGATATTAGTTATAGGAGATTCGAATTTGCTCGGGAATTAAATGGTTTACAAAAATCAGCTCCATATATATTGCTTTATTGAGCCAAAGGAACGCCTAATTTGGACACTCAAGGTTGTCTGATATTTTTGGATATTCTGGACAACTGGGCAGTACAGCTTATTCCACATCCATGGAGTTGTAAAGTTGCTTATACCTAGATCCTCGCCCGCTGCTTTGGAGCAGCATATCGTTATGCCGTTCCCTCAGGGCCTGTAAAACCAAAACATATATATAGTTCATAGTTTCATTGGAAAATATTAAAACTTGTTTACCTTTGGATCGTATTTCTGATGCAAGTAGACCAGAATGGGGCCATAAATCATATTGAATATGCCGACAATGCGCATCAGCCAAGCAAAGCCAAAGGTCTGGGCCAACTCACCGCCAATCAGGGGAGCTATAAAGCCGATATATATATATACACTTTTATTTAGAAAAAGATATTGTGAACTCACCTAAGCAATAGGCCAGACTCACAGAGGTCTGCTGGATGGCATAGACGGTGCCGTAGCTGGACATGGAACTGCTGCCCTCGCCCTGCTCCTCCTGGGCGAGTGTTGCATCCACAAAGGTGGCCAAAAGTGGCACCAGTGCCGCATCGATTACACCAATGCCCAGGCCCAAGGCGAAATGGGGCATCAGCAGTTGGGCAACCGTTGTAGCACTGGGTATCTGTAAAATGCAAAGTTAAAATTGCAGCATGTTCCCATTTATATTCCATAAATAAATGTTCTCACCAATATAGAGGCTACTCCCACCAGCAGCAAACTGACACAGGACACCTTCACCTGGCCATATTTGTAGGCAATGCTGCCGAAGAAGTTCGTGCCCACAAAGTAGCCCACGGAGTCGGGAATGAAAACGGTGCCCAGCTGCCACTTGTTGGGCTTCAGATACTGGATGAGCCAGATGGGCAGACAGGGCTCCAGCATGGCCATTGTGGAGGTGGAAAACCAAATGGCCAGTACAATGGCCAGGATCATTTTGCACTCGAGCAGCGTTTGCCACTTGGGACTATCCTCCACCACTACCTCCGGCTGCACACTCAGATCCATGGTCAGCAGCTGGAGACCCAAACTCAGGAACATCAGAGTGGACAGAATGATAAACGGCGCCGATTTGCCCATCAGATCATACAGTATACCACCAAAGGGATAGCCCAGCAGCACACCCAATGCGATGCTGCCCAGGATGATGCCCATCACCTTGGAGCGGCGTGCCTCCTCCGGATAATGCTGGGCCACCAGGCTCATGCCGCAGATGTTGATGCAAGCGGATCCCACGCCCTGCACCGCCCGCGCCACCAGGAGTGCCCAGTAGGACTCACCAATGGTGAAAACTGAAAGGTATAACTCATTAGATCGAAATTACGCATTAAATACAAAATGATGATGAAAAAAGTAGTATGATGAGGTGCTTGCCAATTGAAAACCCAATCAATGGCCCCCAAAATAGACCACTTACCCAGCGAGGAGAGGAGCAGGAAGAAGGTGCCGACGACAATGGGAAGGCGGTAGCCAAACTTGCTGGACGCGTTGCCGACAATCGGATTGAAAATTAATTGGACCAGGGCCTTCATGGCCAGCAGCAGGCCGATGGAGCCATTCTCCTGCGTCAAGGTCAACTCCTTGTTGTTGTTGTTGCTGCTGCTGCTGTCGTGGGTGGGCAGCTTCCTGTTCCTGCTCTTGTGCCCATTCCCATGGCCATGCCCATGCCCAATTCCAGTGACATTAGTGCCGCCCGACTGACCATCCATCAGCTTTGAAGGCGGTAGCATGGACGTGGAATTGTGCGTGGATGTGATCGTTGTGGTGGTGCTTCTGGTGGTCGTGGTTGTTGTGGTGCTCGTGGTGGTTGTGGCTTCTGTGGACAGCTGGAACAGGGTGAAGTTAACCATGGATCTGCCCGGTATCGGATGCTTGGAGATGTACAGATGCGGATGTGCGCCGCCACTCGGTTCTCCAGCCCGATGGCCGAGTTTCGCGAATGGCGATGTGTCCTCCAGATTGAGCACCACTGCCGACGACGTATCCGCCTCCAGCCTGGCCAGATAATCCGGCAGGATGGGCACTGCAAATGGCGAAAAACGACATCGTTTATTACCGCGCTTATCGGTAATTGATTTGGCCATTACCAATTACGGTCAGCAGCATGTTATCTAGCAGCAGGGCCAGGTACACAATCACGGCAATCAGGCAGCGATTGGAGGAGCCATTGGCTCCGGTTGGTGTGGAGCTGCGTCTGCCGGAGGCGTTCAGTTGGACAGCCGCCTGAGTCTGCGACTCCGAGCGGCAGTGTGAGTGTTTCTCCGACATGGCTAATTGGATGGCACAGAGATAGCGCCAAATTAGGCTGCCATATGGCCACTCGATTCGCGCCACAAAGTATATGCTCCCGAGTGTCCCGAGTATCTATGGTATCCAACACGGAGTGCGCCAACAGGTGGTGGTGCTGCCACAACGACGTATGTGCGAATATTGAAAGGCGGCGACAAGTTGCCGTTCCATTTTATTGACACCCCACCCCAGACGAGCCGAGCCGAGTGAGCAGCCGAGTGAGCAGCCAGTTGGCCAGGAGGCCGATGGCAACCCATCAACCAGATGGAACCCACTCCAGGCCATTCTATGCTGTTTGTGTTCAACATGGCCACGATGGTGACCTACGGGTCAGGGTATGTGGCTTTTTCAAAAACATTTCTACTAAACTGAAGCACACAAGCTATATAGATTTTATATGTGCCTTTGTGCAAAGTTGATGGACGATTTCGTAGTTAGAAGATTTCTTAGTTTTAAAAAAGAAAGAGCATTTATGGTTTGCACATAACCATTTTCATATTGAACTGGTAATAGTTTTTTTCGTTAACACGGCACACACTTGGCTTTAAAGCTTTTGCCATGACATGGGATTCTTTATTATTAGCACTCCCCCTTGGTTATGGAAAATGGTGGTGAGATGGAGATTAAAGCTCTCGGTTTAAAGAGCCGGCAAAACGAGTGTTTTGCCACGGCCCCGATAAGCAGGCTATGGACTTTTAGCCTTTAGTCACATTTTCCATTTCATTGCATCTCCTTTTTTCCCATTTAAATTTGGTCCCAAGCCGTTTCGTGATGAATTTCTCGCTCTTTATGCTAAAAATTGATTTTGTAAAAGGGGGGATTTTGTGGCAGCCAGCCGTTGATATTGACCTATTTATAGGCTACGTGTGGCACAAATAACCAAGTAATTGCTCACCAAATAAAATCTGCTAATCCGTAACCAAATAGATGATAGCTTAAGGTAATAATTAACCGAATAACTTGATAAGAACAGAACACACCTGTTCTGCAAATTTCCCATTATCAGGCGCTAATCTACGCCCCCTTGGCCCTAGTACAATGATTAAGCTAATCGGGTAAATATTTCCATTTATTCGATTAGATAACCGAACCAGTCTTGACCACAGTCAGTTGATAGGAAAAAGAATTATAATATTTTTATCTAAGCCATCTATATTTTAAACATATTTGCACACCCTAATACACTAATGACGACGATAAACAGTGTACTCCTCGGCTGCAGGACGTCCAAATCGCGTAATCTTGCCCAGGTGATAGGCTGCTGGACCAGGTCCAGTTTCCATCTTCCTGGAACTATTACACGCTCTCGAGGATCTGCCGAATGAGAACTGTGGACTGCGCTGCATCCGATTGTCGCAGTTCTTGAAGCCAAAGGTGCTGGGTAGATTGTAGGCGCCAGGTCCAGGTCCTAATACAAAAAGTTATTATAAAGTACAAAAGTTGGTAAAGCTCAAAGATATCGTACCAAAAGATCTGTTACACGACATGTTTGATGGCTGCTTTAGGCAAGTAGATTAGAAATTTGTAAAATTTTGAAACTCTAGAAAGAGTTGTTTGCCGAACGAGATTCTACCAGGGAATGAACCAAACTTACCCAACTCCCTGAAACTAGCGCGAAAAGTTAAAGTCAAGGCCTGGCTGATGATCATGATGATACGAGAGATACAAAAAACCCAGATTACGGATTACGGCCCTATTAGCCAGAAACATAATCGCCAAATGCTCTTATCAGGCAAACTTCCTGCGCTCCAATGTCTTTAAGTGAGCCTCAAGTGCCTCAAGTGAGATTACCAGCAAATACCTCCAGTTGTGTTTGCAAAATTCCCAGGTGTCAGTCAGGTGGCAGCGTTCCAAGTGAACGGTCAATGGGAAAAATGTTCGCCAGCAGAGGAATCCTGGTGCTGGCAGTGCTGCTGGTATCGCTAATTGGTAAGTGGCCATAAATCCAACTCATAATCCGAAATTTGAAATACAATTGGACCTGCAGGTGGGCAATCTGAATCGATCCCCTGCAAACTGAAGGACGAACAACATGGCAAAGTGTGCGTCTGCACGGCGGACTATTGTGACTATCTGGAGAGTCCCGTCCTCACGGACGAAAATGATTGGTTCCTGATCTCCAGTTCCAAGCAGGGACTGCGCTTCTCCACAACCACTGATAAGTTCGGCAAGCAGGAGAAGATTACCGTGCAGGACTATCTGGAACCCACGCAGGACACTGCGAATGCAACTATCCTGTCGCGACTGCTCAATAAAGTGGTGGCCGATGCTTTCACCTTGGAGTCCCGGGAGAGCTCCATCACTCGCACGGTGAGCCTGCGATTGGACCGAAGTAAGAGCCACCAGAAGATGGTGGGTTTCGGTGGCAGCTACACCGGAGCTGTGGAGTACCTGGTGGACAACTTCAAGCGTTCGGAGTTGGCTGACCATCTGTACAAGTCCTATTACGGCGAGGATGGACTGGGCTTCAATCTCATGCGCGTGACCATTGGTGGCTGTGACTTTGATCTGGAACCGTGGTCATATGCCGAGGAGGATGGCGACACCTTGCTATCCGACATGGATGAACTGAATGCGCACGATGTGAAGCGAGTGGCGCAGATCAAGCGACTCATTGAGGTGTCCGGCGTGAAGAATCTGCTGGTCAAAGGTGCCGCCTGGAGTTCTCCGCCCTGGATGAAGACCAACAACCGGTGGACAGGATTTGGACGCCTCAAGCGGGCTTACTATCAGACGTGGGCCGATTACCATCTGCGTTGGCTGAGACTTATGGAGGACAATGGCATTCCCATTTGGGCCATTTCCACGGGCAATGAGCCGCTGAATGGCGTCTTTTTCATGTACTTCGTTAAGTTCATGAGCTTGGGATGGACGCCACAGACGCAGGCCATTTGGCTGAACGATCATCTGGGTCCCACGATCCGTAACTCTGAGTTCAAGGACATCATTCTGTTTGGCAACGACGACCAACGCTACTCCTTTCCCCATTGGTTCAAAATGGTAAGTAATTGCATGTTTATAAATAAATAGTGACATGAACAAACTAGCAGCAATTAAACTACAAAGTTCACATAACTAACTTATCGCGAATTTATTTCCAGATGAACCGCACTCGACCAAACTCGATTGATTATCTGAATGGATTATCGCTGCACTGGTATTGGGATGAAATATTTGGCAACAGCTTTATCGAACAGACCACGGAATATGCCCCCGACAAGATTCTCATTGTTTCCGAATCCTGCATTGGGGACAAGCCCTGGCAGGCAGCTGCTCCACTGCTGGGCAGCTGGGAGCGGGCGGAGAAGTATGCCCGGGATTACCTGTCCAACATTAAGCTGGGCTTCCATGGCTGGATCGACTGGAACATTTGTCTGGACGAGATGGGCGGTCCCAATTACGTGGACAACACGGTGGATGCACCAGTGATTGTCAATACTACAAGTACGTTATATTAACAACACAGTTTACTTACTATTGATTAATGATCTGATTTTCACGCAGCATTCGAGGAGTTCTACAAGCAGCCCATGTTCTATGCCATTGGTCACTTCTCCAAGTTGGTTCCGGAGGGTTCAGTGCGCATAGATGCCGTGCCCAGTAATGTTAATCTGGATTCCGTGGCATTCCTGCGACCGGACAACAAAATCGCCGCCGTTCTCTTCAATAGTGGACGCGCCGATCTGGACATCACTTTGGTGGACAGTGTTCGGGGTCAGTTTGTGATTAATGTTCCGGCCAAGTCCATTCACACTTTGCTGTACAGTTGAAAGTATTATTTTTTGAAAAGAAAAACAAATTAAATATATAGATGCCACCCTTTTTGTTTGATATTAGTAAGCTAACTAGCTTAAGTGAGGTATACCAAGCTGTTGCTTTGAAAATGGCAATTTTCACGCATTTGATTTGCTTTTCCAAATCAAATCACAGCTAAATAACTGATCCATCAGTAGCAGTTAACCAGTGGCATAACGTGTATCTTTCTATAATGACTCCAAACTCCACTCCACTGCTCTTGTGCATCGTGATTTTTTCCGGTGGACACTCCGAGCTACTTTTCAATCCGGATGACAATGTGCAGCTGCTAGATTTTGCCACATTTGAATCCGCGCTAAGTGAACCAACGTCTGGGAAACTGGTGCAGTTCTTCAACGCATTCTGCGAGGATAGTCAGCAATTTGTACCAGCATTTAGGAATGTGTCTCGTAAACTTTACAAGTGGCGACGATTGCTGAAAGTCCATGTACTGGATTGTGGCAAGGATGAGAACGACAAGATTTGTGGCAATTACAGCATTCGCAAAACGCCAACACTACGCTATTTTCCACCGAGTTACAAGCGAGTTCCAGAAGATCTGGGCATCGAGATTACTAATCGAAATCCCAAGGAAATAGAGTCGAAACTGGCACTAATTCTTCAAAAATTGAATTACTTCAAAATGTTCAAGCCGCAGGACAATGTGACGCATATATTTCAAAACGACGAGCACGTTGAGTACGTTGTGTTTGTGTATCAAATGTGCTTGAATCACTTTCTTCCCCACTTGGAAACGGGCAATTCGATGGAGGAAAAGTATGCCTCTCAGGGCGATTGCGATGAGGACAATCCAATAGTTTCGGTGATCGGAAGGAACACGCTTCTGGATTTGCTGCCCTACAAGGAGGTCGTTGTGCGTATCTTCGATAATCATGATGTCTACAACAAATTCGGCATATCGCCAGTACCCAATTTGCTGGTTGTGGTAAATAAAGCACGCAAGTTGCTATTTCTTACACCCGAAATGGATAACAGCAAGGCCTATGTGGCGGCCATTAAGCAATTCTTGATCTTCGTCGACCGAAAGCCGCAGCAAGCATTGCCCAAAACCGCAGATGCCAACATAAGTGAAGTGCTAAGGTACCAGATATTCGAGCAACACGAGCAACATCCAACTCGCATCTATCGAGCGGATCTGGAACGGGCTATCAATCAAATCCTGAACGTGGAGCTCTCCAGAGCCGCGCACTTTGTCGGTACAAAACTAGTTGTTTTGCGGAATTTCGTAAGGCTGATATACAACTCAAGTCCCTTGAAAGCCGAGGCGCAGGATAAGCTAGCAGGACTTTATTATTCGCTTCGAGCGAAAAAGCAACTCTCTGGCGTTGGATTCAAGGACTTGCTACTGAAGTCGGTGAAGGATTACGTGTTTGATGGCAAGCAATTCATTGGCTGCATTGCATCTCGTCCTCTTTTGCGCGGCTTCAACTGCTCCCTGTGGATGCTCTTCCATTATCTGAGTGTGGAGTCGGAAAAGCTAAAGCCCAGATCCGTGTTGTTGGTATTTCTCGGTTATGTGCGATTCTTCATGAACTGCAAGGAGTGTGATATGAAGTTGGCTGAGTTCAAAAAGCTCCGACCAATTGGCAATGTGAGAAATAATGATGAGCAGATTTTGTGGCTCTGGGAAGCCCATAATTATGTCAACAAACTGTTGGCCGGCGATGCTACAGAGGATCCGAAATTCCCAAAGATTCAGTTTCCAAGCGAATTGCATTGCCCCAACTGCCGGAACAACCACTCTGAATGGCGCACCGACGAAGTACTGAAGTATCTGAAAGCCATGTATACCCTGAAAAATCTTAGTTGGTTCGGAATGTCAGCATCAAAATCATACAGCGATATAAAGCGACATGCATCCACCACATATGCAACAAGTACACTTTAGATTTTTATAACATACTTTAAACTGTAGCTACAAACATACATTGAAATTGTTAAGATTAAAGCGAATTAAAAATATATATGTTTAAATTGCTAAATACATGCTTATATCTGGTTTTATAATACTTAAGCCCGCCTTTTGTTGCCTTTGCATAACTTTTACTTTCGATTGCGTGAGCGGATTTCCAAGTGGGTTACTATAGCTGCTATTTGCCGGTCCGGCGGCTTTATCAAATCAACAGCTGAGCGCCGGGTCAAGTGGATTTGGAAAATAAATAAACATCAAATTGAGTGAAATTCGGTTGCTTGATGCGACTCTCGTTCCACAGCTCAGTTGTGGACGCGCCTTCGAGCTGATCGCATTGTCTCTGCTCCGAGTTGCAGATATGAAGACACCTTCGCTTGGCTTTCTTTTTGCACTGATCGCAATCTCAGCAGGTGAGTGAGTGAGTGAGTGTGTGAGTATACAATGAATTCATTCAAATGCAATGCATTGCAGGTGCCAACGATGACTGGCAGTTGCCCTGCGATTTGCGCGAAACGAGCCATGGCAGCGTGTGTGTCTGCAACAGCACCTACTGCGACTATCTGGAGCAGCCGCAGCTCACGGATATCTCGCAGATTGTGGTGATTAGCTCCAGCAAGGTGAGTGAGTCAGCAGGATTGCCTACAGTCGCGGTCACAACAATAGCTACTAAGCCTTAGGTCAATTATACAGATTAAATTCAGAGTCGATTTGGAATAGCTTGCTTATCTGCTGTGGCTGCTCATGTTCCAATTTATTGATTAACGAAACGGATTTAAATTCGATTAGTTCCAAAATGAGCAATAAAAAGTGTGAGCATCGACAGCAAATATTAAATATTAATAAATTATTTGCAAATATATGTATTAACTTGCAGGATGGCCTACGCTTCAAAAAGACAACAGGCGATCTTTCAAAGGGAAATCCCATAACCATAGATGACAAACAGTTCACCGATGAGAACTTCAAGGCAGATGCGATTGTGGTGGATCAGGAGCGAGCCTGGTTGCAGTTGGCCAACATTCCCCAAAGCCTGTGTAACTAAAACCTCTATAAAAAAATCCTCTATAAAAACTAAATGCTGAAAGAACTATTGTATAATTCCAGTTATTAATGCCAGCATTAGGACATATCGCATATCGGTGAAACGAGAGCAGCGTTTTCAAAACGTCTCCATTTTTGGCGGTGCCTTCACGGGAACAGTATCGTACTTACTCAAAGAACTTCCCGCAGAACTACAGGATCATGTCTATAGGTGAGTTGGTAACTATCCAAAAAAACATAAATAATTACCTAAACTATTCCCTTTGCAGATCCTATTTTCATCCGGTTGGAATTGGATACAACACCATTCGAATGTCTATTGGAGGTTCCGACTTTGATATGGAGCCGTGGGCATATAATGAATGGCCTCGTAATGATCTGCAATTGAGTAACTTCACCGAACTGGATCCGCGTGATCTGCAGAAAGTGGAGCAGCTGAAACGCCTGAAGACAATTGCCAAATTGGATGAACTGAAGATCATGGGCGCCGCGTGGAGTGCACCAACCTGGATGAAGAGCAATGGACGCTGGACAGGATTCGGGCAGCTGAAATCGGAATATTATCAAACGTGGGCCCTCTACCACCTCAAGTGAGACGACTACACCGGCCATTTCATTTCTTTTAACATTTACGAGGAATGTGCTGTTTCTGCAGATTTCTCGAACTGATGAGGGCTAAAAATATGCCGATTTGGGCCATATCCACTGGCAATGAGCCGTTAAACGGCGTCATTGGCTTCTTTTTTGTACACTTCATGAGCATGGGCTGGACGCCCTGGCAGCAGGTATGTACATACATACATACTTGTATGAGCCATTTCAAATTGGCCACTGGCCATCGATCACGTTTCTGGCTATTAAGCATGTCGACATTTTCCCGACCAGGCTATCTGGCTGAACGACAATCTGGGCCCGACCATCAGGAACTCGGCGGAGAGCAAGGTGCTCATCTTTGGCAACGACGATCAGCGGTACACCTATCCCATGTGGTTCCGAAAGGTATGCGGAAACGCACGAATATCTATTAAATATTAATATTATTTATGCAATCCTGCAGATGCGCTCCTCCCGCAGCAATTCGCTGTCCTACTTGGATGGCCTAGCTGTGCACTGGTACTGGGATGAACTGATCGGTCCACAGCTCATTGACCAGGCGCACACGGATATGCCCAACAAGCTGCTCCTGAACACGGAGTCCTGCATCGGCGATAAGCCATGGCAGACCCATGGTCCCGAGCTGGGCAGTTGGCAGCGTGGTGAGAGCTACATGAGGGCCTATACCCAGGACCTGACACACCACTTCAATGGCTGGCTGGATTGGAATCTCGTGTTAGATGAACAGGGTGGCCCGAATTACGTCAAGAACTATGTGGATGCACCGATCATTGTGAATGCCACGAGTCGCGCTGAGATATACAAACAGCCCATCTTCTATGCCATTGGCCACTTCTCCAAGTTCCTGCCGCCGGATTCAGTGCGCATCGAGACGCGAATCGAGAACCAGCTCAATCCCTTCACCCAGCTGAGTGCCGTGGGCTTCCAGCGACCAGACGGCAGTGTGGCGTTGATCATCTACAATGGGTAAGTGGAACTCAAGGAAGAGTATCATATTTTTAGTTTTTTATTCCAATTTCCCTTTTAAAGTTGCCCAAAACATTGAAAATAATGGTCGAAATGTGGTGTGTCATATCTAGTTAGGCTCCAAATTACATTTCCAACCAATTGGCATTCGAAATTGAAAAAAAAAAAATTTCGAAAATTTTTTGCAACATTTTTGTGATGTTACCCCTTTCAAAAAATGCGAAAATTGACTCAAAAATTATTTTTTCAAGCTTCACCAAAAAGTGATGGAATCTGTTGCCTTTGGTTATTAGCTGTAAAATCCAGTAATTATTTTGACATTTGGACTATTTTTAGCCAAGTTGTAATAAAAAAACGCTTTATAGATATTGAATTTCCAGCAAAGTCCTTTTCCTGACTTTTCGCCCAAAGGCAATCGTATTTTTGTTTAAAACACTAAGTATAATGATCCAAATATGAAAAGCCATTCGATTGGCATTTCTTTTGCATTTAGGTCTGGAAAATGAGCCTGTTTTCTTTTAAAAATACTTAAAACTATGAAGAAGTAACATACTCAACTTCCCAATGATTTTTCCAAGTGCTTGGCGCACATCTATTTCGAGTTGCATCTGCGACGGTGCCGCTTAAGTGCGTCAACTTAATTGCCGCCAACGTTGCGATTCACTTTTATGAATGCCTCTAATGGAGACCCTGCGACTTTAATCACACATATTCTAAGATCCCGAATCCGTAATCTTGCAGCCAGAATCTGCCGGTGGACGTGGCCCTCGATGATAGCCAGCGTGGAGCGATCCAACTCCGGCTGCCGCCGCGCTCCTGGCACACGGTGCTCTACAAATGAGGTTCCCTTCCCGGAACCCAACTATATAGCATAGTAATGTAAACTAGGCCAGGAGTGGGAGTCCAGCTGCCGCTGCCCAGAGGACCAATTGAGGCTCAAGTGACGGCGGCGCAACGGAAGCCCATAAATTGCGCTCAACAGGATGAGCAGGATAATATTTACGAGGAGATGGGCATCCGAGTGCCAGGATGTAATGCCCGATCTGCGGAGACAACGGAAATTTGTTTAAGCTGCTCAATTTGCCGGAACGCGTCTGTTTACAATGAAATTTCATTTGCCGTTTAATTTTCCTTTCTTTTTTTTTTTTTTCTGTTTTTTGTGCATGGGGAACGGCAAAGTACAAACGTTGTGCATGTTGTTCCATACACATAGAATATAGAATATAGTATATAGAGACATATCTCGGATCAAGTTGAGTGACAACTGGCAGTCGAGCGGGAACTTATACGGCCAACCGAATATTATCTTTAGGCTAGCGCTGCGGTGTCTGGTCTATTTGTTCAATATGCTCTATAAATATGTTTGTCAATTGAGCGCCAAGCAAATGCATTTTCCCATTTTCCTCGCATTTTCCGCTCTCTCTCCCTCTCTCGCACTTGGCGCACAAAATGGGGCGTTTTATGTAAGTCTATAAATTAAAACATGAAACGCTTATAAACCCATATGACTGTAGCAATGCACTTTCATTTTGTTTGGTTAATATAATATATATAAAAAGATTATTAACCTTGCATTTTAATAACTATTTTGCTATATTTGCAAATTATATTCCATGTATAAAATTTATTCTAAGCCACACAGTAATGCTTAAAATAAACACGTTATGATTAAGAATATTAAATCGCATCTTCATGGTCGATAAACAAATAAAAAAAAATTCATATATGAATGTACGTATTTAAGGACAGCTCTTGAGTTCAAAGGTCCTTCTGCAGACTGATTGAGCCGTCAGTAAGGCGATCTCTTAGTTATTATTACCCTACCCTTTTGTGTCAAGACTCTCAGCGATTTCTTGAGGCATCCATCACTTGCGTCAAGTGCAGCATATGCGTTCCAAGGGTTTGGTAGCATATTTAAAGTGCTTACAACAAAATACACTTATCAGCAATGAGTCTGTCAATTACATGCCTTTCCCCCCCCCCCCCCACACACTCAACCTCACCCTTTTTTCACCCCAGGAAAGTAGTGGCTACATTGGGCAATGTGTCGAGTGGCATGATGCAGTGCAGCGAGCTGTTAATGAGGCTCATTATTAATATGGCAACGATATGTTTGCGTCATGAGCAATGAGCTGGCTGCAAAGGGAATTTACACGCGCTGCCCTGTCATCAGCAAGATCAAAGCACAGCCTCCACTGGAAGTCTACTCACTCCAAAGGCTCTCGAGTCCCAAGTCCCATGGCCATAATGTGTTATGAGTTATTGGCGGAGTGGGAAGATGATCCGCTTCCTGGGAGCCCAGATCGCCAGTTCCACGATATACACAGATCTACAGATCTACACAGATACCCAGATCTTGAGCTCTCCGGCTTGTCAGCAGCTGACAGCACCATGTCACAGCAATTTGCCCGGCCGTAGGTGTTCCATGTCAACTCCAACAGCACATCGCCACCTACCCGGGATATCGGGATGTCTGGATGTCTGGATGTCTGGATGTCGGTGTGTAATGCCCTCTGACAGGCACTCAAATTGAATGCTCAAATTGAATGCTCACAGCACGGACGACCGGCGAACTGGATACCATTTAGCGTTAGATTTATTTCGGGCATTAAACGCAGATCGCATTTCAAAAGTGAGTACTCGTACACTGCCCAAAACGGGAACAAACTGAAGTATTTAAAGGCTGAAGTGAAAAGTTACATGCTATAATAAGATTTATTTATAAGCAGTATATCTTTGAAATAGTAGATTACATATTGTATGGTTATCAGTTATTAAATTACTTATGGTTTTGAAGCATTCTTTGTTCTGCTTTCTTTTCCTGATAACAACGCACAACAATTTATTCCTAGTGCATCTGCATCCATTTCCCAAATGTGCACGAGAAGGGCACTTAAGAGATCTCTGCAGACAGACGCCGGATGTGCGCTATTTTTCCCATCCACAGTACATTACATTCTCTCTCTCCTAAACATATAGTACATATATCCCAATCCCAATCACTTTTCGAGTTGGAAAAAAGTGCAAGTTACAAATGCGTGTAGATAAGCATAGTACCATGCAGCGGTCGTATATTCCCAATCCGATTCGCCGCCGCGATAAGATTAGATTAGGGGCCACCCACCACCAGATGGGGGAGCAATGGATAGGCAAATTAGATGGGCCAAATGGGCGATCAAACAGCGCATAGCCGTCATACCAAAATGCGACGTCCGCTCTCGCCGACATTGGCCAAGTTGGCCGAGCAGGAGGTGAACGAGACGCCCGACAGGATTCAGCAGGACATCATCATCCTGCGCGTGTGGATACGCCAGCAGCCGCATCTGCGTGCTCGCACGGATGTGGACTTCCTGATCGCGTTCCTGAGGCGATGCCGTTACAGCTTGGAGGAGACCAAGCGGAGGATTGATCGTTACTTCACCCACTACAACCTATTTCCGGAGATCATGAATAACCGGTGTGTGACACAAAGACTGCTGGACATCAATCGCATGGGGTGAGCTAATGTCATTGGAGTTTGTCATGTAACCCAAGTCACTGGTTTTCCATTCAGAATTTGCCTCTATCCGGATATGCCGAAGGGCGATAGTCGCACCGCCATGTTCATAGCCCGTTTTGGCCACTTCGATCCCAATCTGTACATGCTGCGCGAGATCTATCACTTCTCCTCGATGGCCATGGAGGTGATTGCGCTGGAGAATGACTATGCCTCGCTGGCGGGCATCTGCGAGATCATCGATCTCGAGGGCGTCAACTCGGATAAGATGCGCCGTTTTGATAGGGTTCTATTTCGCAAATGGTGGAACTGGCTCTACAATTGCAGTCCCCTGAAAGTGAAGGAGATGTACATCATAAACATGCCCAAGGATATTCAGGGTACCGTCATGTTTCTGTACAACGTCCTGAGCATGCAAGTCAACTATCCGGTGGGTACTAGCAACTCAATCAGCAAGTCATTTAAAATTCTTTCTTTTATAAATTACCCATTAAGTGTTCAGTACCAATCCAAGCTAGATATGTTTATGTGATTGCAGATACGCGTTCTGAAGAACAGCGAGGAGCTGATCGAGCACATTGGCAAGGAGTCGCTGCCGGAGGAGTATGGCGGCACCAATGGCCACATGGGTGAATGTGTCGCCTACATGGAGGACCTGTTGAACAGCTATCGTGGTTACTTCGAGCAGGACTGCAACTACGGCACCATTGAGGAGCTGCGACACGGCGAAATAGCCACCTATGAAGCGGAATTTGGAGCCAGTGGCTCCTTCCGTCGCCTCAACTGGGATTGATGATACTAGTCCCGGAAGCGGGAAACCTAGCAAACGCCCTCAATCTCGCGTTTATCCATACCAAACATTCCACACGCTGCTGTAGTCGATCAATTAAAGATAGCACCCACTTATCACCAATCTATGCACTCGTGTATCTATATCTAACTGACTGCCGCCGACGGGTTTCGGGTCGCCGTTCCAGCTAGTTTACAAGGTGTTGCCCCGATTAGATAGCGCCAATACCACCACGAACCACAAAAGCAGTGCGCCAGTGCGCCAGTGGTTTTGGCATTCAGTTACCATTGAGCCGAGCGCCAGAATGGCGACCACCACACTGAGAACTCTCGACCCCAAGCTGGCCGCTCTGGCCAAGAGCGAGTGCAACGAGGAGCAGGGCCAGCGATCGGAGATTATAGCCAGCATTCAGACATGGATCACCAAGTCGCCGCATCTCAAGGCGCCCACGGATGAGCGGCTCATCCTGGCCTTTCTGCGGCGTTGCCGTTTCAGCCAGGAGGAGACCAAACGGCGATTCGACAACTACTACTCCCTGCGCAGCGTGTTCCCGGAGGTTCTGGGATCACGACAGGTGGACGAGGCGCTGCTCACCCAGCTGCAAAGAGGGTTAGTCAAGTGTTTTCCTATTTTAATATAAAAGTAGTTCGAATTGGAATACCCTTTTTTGGGCTACACATTCCACAGAGCATTTAGATACACCCTTCTAATCAGTGGTGTCAAACGTAACAAATGGTATGAAGCTTTATCAACAATAATTTATTCACTATCTGTGAACATTAACCACTGAAAATTATTTGCGTGCTATGAAAAGTTGCTAGTTCAAAGTATTGCGTTCGACATTACTTAATCGTTAAATGGTTGCCACTTGCAAGCACTATTTTAACAAAAAACAAAGATACATGAGCTCATTTGTTTTTCCAATAAACAGAATCCATGTGATTCCCATGCGACCTGTGAGTTCCGAGGGGCCCAGGGTTATCATTTCGCAGTTTCGAAACATCGATCCGAAGAAGTCGAATCCCCGCGAGGCTTTCAAACTCGTCTTCATCATGCTGGAACTACTGGCACTGGAGTGCGACAATGCCTCGATTGCCGGACTCGTTTGGGTTGTGGATGCCAGAGATGTGACCATGGAGCAGATGGTGCAATACGATCCCTTCCTGCTGAAGAAGGCATTCGCGCTGGTGGACCAATGCATACCACTCCGCTTCGTGGAGATTCACATGATCAATATGCGCAAGGAGGGCCAAACCATTTTCAATTTTGTGACCAAGTTTTTGCCCTCCAAGCTGCCCTTCAAGGTGAGTCAAAATGTTTGAATCGCTTGAAGACTCTGTATTAACTCTCCCTGCTGTTCATTCCAGTTTGTGGTGCACAAAAAGTCGGAGGATCTGTACCAGCATCTGCCCAGAGATGCGATGACCATCGAGTATGGCGGCACCAACGGCTACCATGCGGAGGCAGTCGATCATTGGCGCCAAAAGCTGCTGGACAGCAAGGATTACCTGGCCAGGGATGCCCAGTACGGCACCAATGAGAAGCTGCGCGTCGGTTTGGCCAGTGCCTGGGCCAATGGAGAGCTGGACGGGATGAGCGGCTCCTTTCGCAAACTGGAGCTGGATTAAGTGACAAGACTCTCTAGTCGTTTTTAATTACCATTATCATTTAATTAAGTGCTAATGCTATACATAATAATTTAAGGCCTACTCCGGGTCACTGGGTATCTCGTGTATCCTCTTAAAAATAGCTTTACAATTGCCTTAGGTCTTGATACTTAATGCTAAGTGCTGCATTTCCGTTTGAAGTTCACGTGCAGCGCAGTGGGTGCACTTGCTCCGGATGTGGGCGGCGACTGGGAATCTGCAGCGGAGGGCGTGGCCTTGTGTTGAATGGGACTCGTGGTGCTCTTATTGATGCTCTGAACAATCAGATTTAGACAGTCCAAACTGGAGCCATTGGCATTGCCTTCAAAGTCTAAACAAATATATTTTATAGAAATATTTAAAAAATGTAATTACTTTTCTTTTTCTTACCTGTAAACTGACCATATTTCTCCATGTGTTTGTTGTAGAAACTGAGTTTATCTTCTAGATAAGCGCCAGCATAAGAGCTCTGCAAAAAGAGACAAACATGAATAAAATTAAAAATGGAAACATCTTTTAGTTGGCCTCAAGCGAAATTGGGAAAACAATAAATTACAGAAAAGTGTCGTCGGCGAAATGACAACGTCAAATTTGCTCCGCTCCTGTCAACTTGGCCAACAAATGCCATACAGAATGCCGTCTAATGACGAGATTAAGCCAAAATTTATGCCAGTAAAGAGATTCCACAGGCCAATTAAAATGCATTGAACCACCGCACTGCCACACGTTCACTGCCCCATTGTCTGCCCCACCATTGTGGGGCATTGTGTGGTGCACCACACTTAGGGGCAATTAAATTAATTTTCGCATACGCAGACGACAAGGCATCCGGAGATTCGGTCGGGATTTCATTAGAAAAACTACGCGCTATAACGCCGATGCTAAGCAAATTATAATTGCCACTTCTGGGTGGGTTCCTTGCCCCCCAACCCAAATCCGCATCTGGTGCATCCAAAGTGCCGTCACTTCGTCTGCAAGGATCGCCAAATACAGGGCATCCCATACCCGTATACCCATGTGTTTATATTTAGCAACAAAGACGGACAACAAACTACGGAGTAGGAGAACAACAGAGCAGAAGTGAACTAAACTGAACGGGAGCAGATGAACTCACACTGCACTTTTATAAAGCGATTTATCATTTTCCAAGCGTTTACTGACAGCCTTCGCTCGATGTGCCACAGTCAGCAAAAATGCACTGTGAAAAATTACACAGAAATAGCACACGTAGGTTACCAGCAAGGAAGGCTTTGCAATGACAAGATAATACTAAATATTGAACACAAATTCTCAATTTAAGAAGCATTTTGAAACAAGTATTTTTAGACAAGATCAACTTTTTTTCTGTGCACATGTTTGCATGTCTGTATGGCATTTCGGTGTGTTTTATTTTTTTGAGCATATATCATGCGTTGTATCTGAATGAAATGCCACTTATCACTTGGGCATTCCGATTCTCGGATTGCGTAAAGATTTTAAGCCGCTTTTTGGCGCGTTCCCCTCAGAAGTTCTCCACCGATCTGTGAGCATGTAACGGATATGCGGCATTATGCGATTTGTTAGCCACAAGCTGCCGCATGAGTTTTGTGGCATGAAATATGCTTTTAATATATGTATGTACTAAACACATTTTGAAAATATTGTATGCGTTCTGCGGTCACTCGTAAAAGCTGATAATCCATTTGGGTGATATCACCAAAATAAATGGTGATGGTGCAAACATTTTGATAGCAATAAGATTCAAATCATCTATGATGCTATAATAATCTGATGATTAATATAAAAATGTTTGAGTCATCACAGAAAGTAATTCATGCCAAGAAATTGTTCGAAATACTTTTTTAAAAAAAATTGCTTCTTATCAGTAATTTAAGAAATCATTATTAGCTGCTTTCAATTCGTAGAAAATATTTCCCTATCTAATAGTGGAGCAATAAAGCAATTTGAAAATAACATGAGTGGTCAGTAGCATATCTACAGCTGATAATAGTCGTTAATTGAATGGTAGGGGGGAATTCGATCAATCCTGACTCACTGGCAGCAAACATTTATCAATAAATAGTTTGCACCCAAGTTACCCAAATCTCTCCGTGAGTCACTTGCACCCAAAAGCTATATCTATGCACTTCAGTGATTATGGCTATCATTATTACGTAGAAACTTGACTGATAGACGGACTGGCACTTCGCCGTGTATATCGCAAGTACCAAACACTTTTCATTGACGGCGATAAGGAAATTTATGGGAACACTCGGCGTGCACATTTGGGTAGCGTTTTTGGTAGCAGTTCAAAAGGAAATCTTCTGCTTAAATCGCCGGGGTTTATAAATACACAGGCTCCAAATGAATGGATATGGATGAGATGGATGGATTGCCAGGGTCTGAGATGCATTTGAATGTCTGCACGTTTGGCGCAATGCCAGTTTTTAATCAAACTATGGCCGCACATTAATATCTGCCAATGGGGGAGGGATGGGGATGGGGATGGGGGTGCAGTCAACATACAAATACGCAAAGTTTTATGGTAAATTAACAAATTTGTACATTAAAAATGTGAAAAACTTAAGCAAACTGCATGGAAATTACTCAACGCAGGCCAACCCGAAAGGCAAATGAAAAAAATGAACGAAAAAGAAAAAAACACAAAATAAAAAGAGGGCGTTGAAGATGATGGCAAAAATGTTTGCATAATTGTTGACAATTTGTTGCCCTGTCATTTGGGAGTACGTATGCATGTACAACCCGCTCCCGTTGCCCCACTTTTCTGATGGCTCCCCTTCCCTTTCCCACCTTCTAGACCATATCTTGCAACACCTTTCGTTGAAGAACACCCCGAGATCTTGTCATGTTTTTCCTGTGCAATTTGTCAACTGCCACATTGGTTTTTGTTCCACGTCGCAGGGAAAACTATTATGAAACAGAAAAGCGATCGTCGCTATCCACCAAACATGGGGTTGAATATTCCGATTCCTGCTCCTCCAATGAATTTGTTGTAATTAATTTACAACACGATTTCCATTCGGGCTTATAAAAAGAAAATTTATTTATTGCCTTTCACTAAACGCAGACAACGACGACCCTTTTTTTCCCTGCCACCGTAAATTCTCCGGCTATTTGTCCTCTATTTTTTTTTTGTTTTATGCTTTTGTCATTGGAGTTTGGAGCTGTTTGCTGCTCCCCCCAAGAACTGGGCGAAACTTTCCCGATCATAACTCATATAACTCATATTCCCGCTTTCCTGTGATTCACAGAAGAGGATATTATTAAATAGCACGTCGGCGAGCGCATAAATTCCGGTCAGCAAATAACAACAGATATCGGATCGGATGGGATTTGTAAGGTTGGTTTGGGTTGGGTTGGGATGGGATGGGATGAGTTGGGATGGGATGAGTTGGGACTGACTCTTTTGGGGATCCAAATACGTATACGTATGTATATTCTATTTTCATGTTCGCCATTGCGACGGAGCAGACCCTGAGATTTTGATGAATGTGCGCGTCGCCAAAGAAAAATGTACGAAAGCGCTGCTCATGCATGAGAATTTTACGAGAAAATAATTGCGGAACGGAACGGAACGATATACCAACCCGATATACTACTACTGGGCTTAATATTATATTAATTGGCGTTCAGCGAAAAACTTACCAGATAATCGGACTGGCAGCTTTTGCCGCTCAAACTGGGCGCCAGGTTGTCGCCATCGCGTGTGGGATTGGATTCCTAAGATTTCAAATAAAATAATAACAAATAATTTAGCAATGTTACTCTACTTCGCGATAGATATGATCATTACCTGTAGCAGATCCTCCAGGCTCTCGATATACTCGATGGCATTGCGCAATATCTCGACCTTCGGCAGGCGCTGGTTGGGATTGGATGATGTGCGTCGCTTGAGGATCTCAAAGGCCTCGTTAACCTAGAATGTGAACAGAATAATAATAATAATCAATTAATGGCCATCGTTGAAATCATGGAAATCCATTAGGCGAGCCATAAAGATACACACCAACACCAAAAGGCAGGCGTGTTCCCCTTTAAGTGGCTCTTTAATAAAACATATTTTAAATTAAATAGAGCATTAAATTTTCAACAATTAAACCGTTCGCCCGTCGTCTGTCTCTTTATGACAGCCCATTTTCCCCACCCTTTCCACTAATGTCTCTATGTGGAGCTATAAATACGTGTGGTTCATCCAAAACTTTTACGACCGTCGAACTCATAAATGCCGCTATTTAACTCTTGGTCTTGGCAAATGTTTATGTTTTACGCATGTTGGGTGGTTTCCCTTTCTGCGTTTTATGTCAATGGATCCTCCCTGGTGGCGATGTGTTAATTTGTGGGCTGCTCGCCAACCTAATGACATTACTACAAAGTTGCAGTCCTCAAGCGCTGGGGACGATTGCAAATCGTGCTGTAATCTATTTTTAAGATCTACTGAGAATTAACAAGCTTGCTGATGAAAAAAATAATGGAAAAAGGATACACACTGATGAAAAAGGGATACATGATCGCTGTTTTAAGAGGTATCCTTTTGACAATTTGCTATCCTGAGCAGTTTTATGTTCCTCAATCACTTACTCGTACATATAGTATTTAAAAAAGCATTGCATTTCTACTTATTTCTTACACACAAATAAAATGTGTTTTTAAAAGATATTTTTAAATTATTCATCCTTTGATTTGATATAAGAATCTTACTTAAACTGGTTTGCAGCACTCGTAGCACAGTACTACTTCTCCTTTGGTTACTACAGTACGCTTCTGATGTTTTTATCTCCTTAAATATCTGATATATCTGAAGTATTGGATATTGGATTCAGATCCTTACCTTCCGCAGTCGCCGGCGCTCCCTCATGGTGGCCGCTTTCCGACGGTCGACGGTGACGCTCTTCTTTTTGCACGCCTTGCACGCCCACGTGAGACACGGCCTGGAGGATTGGGCGGAGGAGCAGACGAGCGGCGCCAGGACGTGCTCCTCGGAGCTGAGACTGCTGTTCTCGTCATCGTAGTCGGTGGTGTAGATGGGCGATGGTGTCATATTCATGCCCAATGGCTTGTCCAGCTCCGCCGGATGATGATTCGCATGACTGTAGTTGCAGGATGAACCCGATCCGTTGGCTGAGATGGAAGTGGCTCCACCAGCTCCCGCAGTCGCATCCCCGACGGCATTGAAGCGGCTGAAGAAATGCTGCAGGGTCTGGTGTGGATTGTGGCCGGGCTGGGATATCTGATTCTGCTGGCCATAGGCACTGAATCCATATCCAGAATGTGGTTGCTGACCATAGACATTGTTGTACTCCTGCTTGATGGAGTGAGCCGCTGGCATTTCACTACTGCCACTATTGTACTTGGTCATTGTTGGGTCACTTCACTTTGATTTTATTATGTTTTACACAATAATTGAATTGCAGATTTTACTTGGTTATAAATATTTCGATTTTTCAGTTGTTTTCCGTCATTTGTTTATTACAATATTTTAACGTTGTTGAAGATCTATTTAAGGTACATATACTAGCACTAACTGCACTTTGTTTGTATATTTTAAAAATTCTTAAAAATTAAGTTAAAGTACGATTACACTAGTAGCTTCACTTGAGGGATTTTATGATAACTAAAGCAAGCACCACACTCGAAAGTTGTTTTTAGAGCCTTGTTTAAAATTTCGTCTTTCGTATTTTTCACAGACGAAGCATTGCGCTTTGTTAATGATTTTTGAAGAACCTACGAATTTTTCAAAAAATATTTATACCCATTGGCGAGCCGTACGCGATATTGAGTACCGCCTTCCGTGGCAATCGCAACACATTTGGTGACAATATCCAAGAAGATAATGTCGTGGGCCCCCAGATGTGCTCGCGATCCTCTCGGAGTGCGGATGCTACTGCGTTTTGAGTGGCTGAGTGGCAAAGTGGCTAAGTGGCCGAGGGGCTCTCGAGTGGTTCCTATTTTTAGAGGCGCCACGCCATTAGACGACATTGGCGGTTCTCTAAGGCAGAAGGACGCTGCCGCAGGCCACGCCCCCCTTTTTGATTTTGGTGAGTTTTCTAAAGCGATTTTCCGCTCAATATGTGAAGAAGAGTGTTTGTGAAAGGCTTAGTTCGCATGGGGCGGGGAGGAAAATCAAATAAATTCTATTTTACCTGGCCAGCGATTAGTGGAGGGGGGCATAAATTAGCTTTCGTCGAGACTGAACAATTCGTTAATGTGACACTTTTAGTGGAAAATCCGTCCCCCATCCACAGATCTCTTCAATGGCAGCCACTTTTCTATTGAGTTATAGTTGCAACGGCCGAGAAAAAAACCAAGAAATTGAGCAAAAAAAAAAAAAAAGAAAATAACTAGAAGAGGCCGAAATAAAAATAGTCAAAGAATTGTGTTTATTTATCGCTGCTCAGGCACAATATATATCTTTGGAAATCACCTTTAAATCTTCCCCAGCGATATTGTAAATCTTTTGCCTTAGGACCGTGGTTTGCTCGAGCACTTTCCATCTTAATTTTTCCACTTTTCCCTGCCCATTTTTCCATTTTGTATTTTCCTCGTCGCTTTTTCCATTCTCGCCGTACTTTGATGAATGCTTTGTTTTGATTCGGTCTGATGGTATTTTGGTGGCAAAGCCTATTTGTTGTGCCACACGATAATCCCAATTGTAAATTTAATCATTATCGCCTGTGTTTCTCGGCTTATCTATCAATGCATTGGAGAATTCAGTGCACTGTCAACTTCACAAAAGCTTCGTAACTTCCTTACGCGATCAACTATTTAAAATCAGTAAGTGGATTATATTTATTGTTATGGTTCAGAATAAAATTAAAACTCAGAAAAAAATGAATAAATTAAAATTCAGAATAAAATTAGGTTTTAACCTAATGAACATATCTGCCTGCATACTTGGTTATCGTGCCTCATTCTTTGAATTCCATAATTATAATACATTCACTAAAATACAATTCATGCAAAGCAAAAAACAGTCACAAAATAAAAAAATACTTTGTTTGTTATGAGATCCCATATAATAAACTAAGGCTTCAAGTTTGCTGCTATCCATTCGAAAAACGCTCCAGTCTTTGTGTAGGCACCTGCATCTCCACCACAAGGCCCATATCCATATGAAACGATCCCGGCCAGATATACGAATTCCTCGTTGCCACGGTTATGAAGGGTTACCATCAAAGGACCTCCGGAATCGCCCTGACAGGCGTTTTCTCCACTGTGGCCGCCTGCGCAGATTTGTGTATCGTCGCGAAAGATCGATATCACTTTTTGGCAGTAGTACCTTTTTTCAAAAACGGTGCTGTGCAACAACACCTGACTAGATTGTTCGTTTTCCATTTGACCCCAACCAGCGATTTCCAATGGTTTATTATATAAGGGGATGGGATCTTTCGGCAGACAAATCGGTTGAACCTCCCTGGTATACCTAAAGGAATATAAAATTTAGTTTATAATGAGCAGATAAGGATGCATAATAAACAAAAACCCACCGAACTGGCACTTTAAGGCGAATCAAGGCGATATCGTTATTAAGCTCCGAGGGTTTAAAGTAGGCATTATGCACATTGAAAGACTCCACGTCGATCTCCACAAAGGGAGCAGCGCAGTGTTCCCCATTGCAATCTGGATTGGTGTTGGTATCATGCTCGCCCAGCCGCACTTTCTTGAGCACCAAGTCGGCTCTCACACTGTAAATCTTGACCACACAGTGGGCAGCGGTCACCACGTAGCGTGAGTTGATCAGGGAGCCCCCACAGACGGACATGCTGTTTGGATATGGAAGTGTGGTATTCTCGTAGATAAGCATGGCCATCCAAGGATATTGGTTTTGCTTAGCCTCTCTGCCTTTTGCCATTCGGTAGTCTAGAGGGGCTTGTCCACAGGAAGATGGCAGAACGTTATCTGGTTCAGGGCAGCAGGTGTAGAAGCGCCTTCCCGAATCTTCCTTTCTGGTATCGATAGCACACCATCTGTCACCAACTGAATTGGGCCCATGTCGCTTCGAAATATTATTGATCTCATGGCACTTGTTCAATCGAATGCATTTTTCATTGGGTTGACACTCTGGATATACTGTTAATGGTTTTGATTAGTAAGCTTGGATTAGTAAGTTTGGATTAGTAAAGTGAAAAGCTTATGTAGTGTTTACCCTTTTTTGGGCAGCAGTAAGTATTTCTGCCACATCGCCTTTCCATTCGTATTTTGTTGGCCTTTTTAGATTTATGGGATTGCAGAATGCGCGCCAAAGTGTCGCAGCTTTCGATGCTTTGACACATCTCATCGGATTTGCAAGGACTGTATTGTGGATCGGGTACTATCGGAATATTATTACCTTGTCTTTGACAGGATACGTACACTCTATAGAGCAAGTATTTCTGATCGATATCCATATAACATATGCGGTTTATAAATGATTTCAAAACATCCATCGTCCCTGTTTGGCCAGTCAACCGGAGACACTGATCAAGCCTCATGCATGACTCATTGGGTGGTTGATAGCCTGATATAGTTTGAAATTAGAAACGAAGACTTTCAATTGGCACTTTACCTTTTTTTGGGCAGCAGTACTTATTATAACCACATTGTCTATCCCATAATATTATTTGTTTGAAATAGCTGATTTCCAGCGATTCCACAAAGTACTTCAAGGGTAGGCACCCATTAAGGTTTGTACAGTACTCATCGACGCCACAGCTTGGAAATCTTTTAGATATTGCTACAATTTGAAAAAATTATTTAAAAAAATGTAAAAAGGTTTTTTTTCAGCGAACCTGAAATGGGCTTTAAAACTGATAACGATTGATCACAAACAAACTATTTCATACAAACACAATATTTATTACCATATCCAAACAGTAGAAATCCATATATGAGAAAACCATAAAATACTTTGTGCATTTTTGTATATATACGATCAATTTTGTACTGCTTTTGGGATATAAGAAAGAGTATTTGTTAGACCGTTCACTAAATTGTATGTCAGGTGTTCTTTTTTTAAATAATAATGTCATGAAAAAATCTTGTGCTTGAGCGATCTTATCTGTCTATGTACGTAGTTCGCGTCTGATCAGAAGCACTGCCTTCATTCTACTAAGTCGGATTTCGCAGACTATCCGCTTAAAAGCTTACTGCTCGCTCAAAATCTCAAAATACTAAAGAATTTGAGAGCATATGCATATGCTTGGTCACATTTTGGTCACAAAGCCAGTGTTACGGGGTGTTCAGACACTTAAAAAATTCATTTTTTGTATGGTTTTAATTGTATGGTTTAATGGTTAATCAACTTTTCTAAAGCTAATTCTGGAAATTGTGAAAGATATGCCTTCCGAAAATGACTGGCGCCAAGCCGGTCATTCCATAATCGTAAATTTTAAACGTAATTTTCTCGAAAACATGTTTTTCACAATTGTGCAGGAGATAATATAATAATCATCAAAACGTTTAATATAGTCTACAGATTTTAAAAATAAAACATTTTTAGCCCCTTTTTGAGAAAAATTAAAAAAAAAATAGTTTGTGAAAATTCCGAACTTTGTTTTTTTTGGGAGCCCGTTTGGAGACTCCAAAAATGCAACAATTTTTGTTGTCGATTTTTTGATAAAAATAATCCGTTTTTTTTTGATAGCAAAAAAAATAACTGTCCAAAAGTAAAATGCCATACCTCGTTGAATTCGTAACAAAATTCCCTATACATACATATGTGCTCAAATAATGAAAATGTAATTTTTGCCATTTTTTGCAAATTTTGATGATGGTACCCCTTATCGAAGATGCAAAAATTTGTCAAATTTTTTTTTTCGAAAACCGAAAAAGTAGGGAATGACATAGTTAGCTATGTTTATTAGCAGCTCTTTATTTTAGCTGTGCGGCCAGTTTTGGCCAAGTTATGGCGAAAATGCCGATTGAAAATATTCGATTTTTTACAAAAATTTGGTTTTCGATTTTTTTATAAAAAATAATCGGTTTTTTTTCGATAGCAGTTAAAATAATTGTCCAAAACTGGAATACCAGACCTCGTTGTATTCGTAACAAAATTCCCTATCTATCCATGTGCATACATTGAAATGCTAATTTTTTGCCATTTTTTGCAAATTTTGATGATGGTACCCCTTTTCAAAAATTCAAAAATTTGTCTATTTTTTTTTTTTTGAAAACCAAAAGTTTAAGGATAGACATAGTTAGTTATATTTATGAGCAGCACAAAACAGTCTTAATTTTAGCTGTGCGTCCATTTTTGGCCAATTTATGGCAAGTTAAGTTATTACGCCGCTGAAAATACATACACAAAAACATCTGTTGCGCGAACAAAAAACAACTATCTGCAACCTTAAGAATTTCCTCCATTATAAAAGTATATTTTATAAAAGTAAATTAGAAACGAAGACTTTCAATTGGCACTTTACCTTTTTTTGGGCAGCAGTACTTATTATAACCACATTGTCTATCCTGTAATATTATTTGTTTGAAATAGCTGATTTCCAGCGATTCCACAAAGTACTTCAAGGGTGGGCACCCATTAACGGTTGTACAGTACTCATCGACACCACAGCTTGGAAATCTTTGGGATACTCCTACAATTATTCCTACAAAAAATATGAGGAAACCAGAAAGTACTGTGTTCATTTTTGGATGTATACGATCATTTTTCGACTGCTATTCCAGAAAGAAAGTTTTTGAAGTTAAATTAAAAACTTTGCACACGTGTATGTAGTTCGCGTCTGATCGGGAGAATTGAATCCACCCCAGAGAATAAGAAGGCAACAACAATTTTGATTCGGCAAGGGGTCGATAAGTAAGTTATCGCGAAGGTTGCCATACTGTAAAACGAAACAAGCTGTTAAAAATATAAAATATATATATATATATAATACAAAAGAATTTACTAGTGCAAAAGTGTTGTTTGTAAATAATGCCATTTAATTTAATCATATAAATGGTCAAGGTGCAGTAAAAAAGGAAATGTGAACATCGCAATTAAAACTGTGAAAAAGGTGGCAGCTCTTCTATTACTTATTACAATTTTCCTACGCGGCGTATGAGTAATAATAATATTTAAGATACCACACATAGAGTTTCACATATGTATGAATAACGTTGATGTTTTAAAAGAGAGCGAATGTTATCTAGCTAAGCTCCCGGCGATATTTAAAATAAATTCGCGTACTAATTTAAACAATATAATTTGAGAGTGGGGATATTTACTACTCTTATTGAAATACCAAGAGAAATGTAGTTTCGAGAAAAGAGACATAAACTCGTTATTTTAACCGCAGAATCAGATAAATATTTATATTAGGAGATATTTAAAAACAAAAACAAATTCTGCTTGGCCGAGCTTCCGTTTCATTTCGATAAGCTTTTATCATGGCATTGCTATTCTTATTTCATATAAGGGGAATAACTCACTCGGCTGCGATTTACACGTCGGAAGATCTTTCGCGGCAAGCTGCAAGTGTTTTGCGTTTTAGTTTCTTCTTTTCGCACAGACCCTGTACTATTTATCAAGATTAGACTGAAAACTGATCATCTATTTGAAGCTTCAATTAATAAATTGTACCTAAAGCTTTATCTAATACGCGTAGGCCGTTACCCTAAAGTCATTAAATATTGTATGCATTTTTCTGGCCAAAAGTTCTAAAATCTTTTGAACCATAGCGAATAGGAGAAATTTAAATTTTAATTTTAGTATTATGCAGGCAGTTTTTTTAGTTAGTTAGTCATAAAAAAATATGAACAAAAAACACAAATTAACTAATTCTCTACGATCTTCGATAAGTATAAAATTTTTGCATGCACCGTTCGTTTGTTTGGAAATTTAAAACAAAAATTTTAATAAAAAAAAAAATTTTAATAGTTCATCTCCTCTTGTGATCAAAGTCGAGGCTTACACACTGCACTTACCCAATGTCTGGGCCCATAACCTATTGAATGAAAGAATTACCACCGTGTTCTCTACGAGTTTTTATTATCAACTGTTGTTAATGAAATGAGAAACAAAAACGGTTTGCAAGTTATCTTCTGCTATATTCGCTATTTTATACTTTTAATTGCGTGCATCGTTCGAAGAGAATTAAATATACCCGTTACTCGTAGAAACAGAGGGTACACTAGGTTCGTTGAGTCGTATGTAACAGGCAAAAGGATTCGTTTCCGACCATATAAAGTATATACATACATATACTCATGATCAGGATCAATTGCCGAGTCGAACTGGCCATGTCCGTCTGTCCGTTTAAACGCCTCGATCTCAGGAACATTAAAAGCTAGAATGTTGAGATTAGGCATTTAGCTTCCAGAAACATAGACGCAGCGCAAGTTGTTTTCCAAATGGTTACGCCCACTTTAACGCCCACAAGTATTGTGATATTTTTTCATTTTTTCCAATGCCTTGTAAATTTTTATCGATTTGCGAAAAAACTTTTTGCAACGCACACAAACCACCCTAAACTGTCTCCTTTGGAAAAATGTTACTTATTTTCTTTATATTATTTTTTTACAATTTCTATCAATATTCCAGAAAATGATGAAATCTCTCGTTCTCACTTCAAAAAGCTAAATGGTATATAATAGTTGGGGAACTTGACTGAAGCATTATCGCTTGATCTTTTTAACAAACTGGTTATGAACAAAATTTTGTTTTGATCATGTTTAACATCTGGATCGGGGGACTGATTTTAATTATTGGATCGCTATTACTCACCGATGCTTAAGCGGAAAACGTAGCCTGATTCTGATTCTAATTCATTTTATGAATGAACGAGAAAATCCCCGCCTACGGATGGAAAAAATGGAATCCATTTCTAATGTGGACTTGACTAGGGTTTTTCTATCATCATTTTGACTATTTATTTGAATGTCAATTATTAATTCTTCAAGCTTTCGGATAGTTTTAAATTTCTGAATTTCTTAGCTCTTTAAAGAGTTTGTTAAAGCTTTTGTTTTAACCAGATTTTTTAAAAATACGTAACTATAAATAATAACAATTTTAATTTTTTATAATACTTTAATTTTTGCATAATAATGCATACATACGATTCGTTAAAGGAGTCTCTGCCCAAATTTCTAACGTCATACAGTATCCCAATTTTGTATGCTCTTTAATTTTTGTTGTGCAGTCTTTTCTAGTATATTGAATATACTGTACAGTAGTACAGTTTTGAGAACACTGCACCGTTCTGTAAAGCTAGAAATGAGTACATTCATGCAGAAGTCTAGTTGGTAAGCATTTGGCGTTAATCTACCCATGAAGTAATTATATATCATGCTATTTTTATGTATTTATTTGGCAATTTGTTTACAATTTGTATACTAATATTTAATTTAATATTTAAGATCCCACACATAGAGGGCGTGTTTCCATTCGTATAGAGGGCACAGCCAACAGATGGCGCTTTATCTTTATTTCGATAGCTGGCAACATCACAATTATTTTTTAAATATCTGGCGGTTGAATTAAAATTTTATTAATTAAGACGTTATACCTAAGAACCGATAATATTATATTTATACATAAACAAAATATGTTAGTTATGTACATCAGTTCACTTTAAAGTAATGTTTATAATTCTTTTTTATAGTTGGCATCTACGTTTGCGCCTTTGTTTGCCTGGTACAAGTGATATGCATGAAAACTTCGCGCACTAGTTTCACAGCATTAAACTGACGCAATTTCACCGAAATTTAGTGCATGCGCTTATCAGTCGTATGTGTGTGTCTATTTTTACCAAGGTAATATCTGAACTGGAGGTTGTTATTTTGCCATCAGTCAGCAGCTTGGCAATCGAACAGGCGACACATCACTTTCCAATTAGAGCAATTAAGATCGAAGCTCTCCAATTGCACCTGTTGTTCAGTTTGTCTGTTGCCAGGTGGCAATTGAGATTGTTGCTTTTGCATTTCGTGCTTTCCATTCATAAAATTGAGCTGCATGCGGCAACTGTGCGTATGAATTACGTCAGCCAATGGATGTTTGTGAGTTTGTGGAGCATTCGCGATTGAGAGTGGAGATGCGTAACTTCACTTCTCTTCTCTGCGCGCTGAGAGCGCTTTTTGGGTAAAAGGTGTAGAGACAGTGAGAGCGGGAGAGGGAGTGGGGCAGCATCAAGGAGCTTCAATATCAAAAGTACACAGTAAAAACATGTTTTTTTTTGCATTAAATTGTTGTTGCATTAAAATAAAAACGATATCGTTTCAGAAAGCAATTACGTTAATTTTTATTGGTAAATATACTCTTTTTAAATTACATATAATTGTGAGATAAAGACAACGTTTTCTTCAGTGTCATTTGTTGCATTTCAATGTCCTTTGTGTTTTCTTAAACCTTTTATTAAATACGCACCGTCTGGTTAATTAAATATCTGATTATACATAAACACACACATACATATGTATGTAACATATGTACATATGACTTTTGCCGGGACTGGTTTGTAATGAAATTCGTCATTATTTTACCGTTTATGCTCGCTCAGCGAAATTTGCTGAAAGAGTTTGCCCAGGGGGTTGAGGTGGGGGAGCGGAGAACGGGGAGCTTGGAGCATTATTTGAGAGCGAAAAAACGGCGCAATTCTCGCATTTACATTGAATCCGTCGGTGGAGACGGTCGCACTGCTCCATCAGTCAGCGCGACAGAGACAACGCGATAGTGTGAAAGCGAGAAGGCGTGTGTGTTATTGTTATTGTTTTCATTACAAGGCGCGCGACAAGTGCGAAATGCCAGTGTTGTTGCTGCTACGCTGAATGGCGCAACGGAATGAAAAACTGATAAAACCCGAAAACAAATCGAGTAAACAAAAGTGGGGTGCAGTGCAAAAACCGAACGGAAATTGATAAGCATAAAATTAATAAACGCTCGTAAACGCTACTGTTGCACCTGTGAAAGCGGTATTAAATGGACAGGTGGGTAATTGTGCATCAAATTGTTGCATTTGGAGAGATCGGATGTACATGCGTGCATACGTATGTACAGACATACATAAATAGCAGCTATGTAGACTCATATGTGTGTCAGTGTGCCAAGTTGAGAGCTTTCAGTGTCAACACGTGCATATACTATCTCATTCGCTCCTATTTACCTTGCTGTTTACTTACAACACTTTGTTGCTGTAATCACTCTGCCTTATCAGTGTGTGTATGCGTGTGTGTTGTTGTTTCCTGCACTCTGTTATAATTCGCTCACGCTCTCCCGCTCTCAATATGTTCTCTCCCACTTCCACTTCCACTCTCACCCTCATCCGCCATCTCATTGAATTCAAATGTATTTCAATTTATTTTCGTCGCTGCTTACTTTTCAATGTATTTATATTAAATAGCTTAATTTATTGCCCAGTCACTGAACATGCAACCCGTTGATGCAATTCTCAAGAGCCTGCAAATAGTGGAAATGCATTAGAAATCACTAGTGAAATTGCTATATAAATATTATATATGATGGATTATGCCAATTTTAAGCTTGCTGAAGATATTAAAGTAATACATTTGGAATACATACCGATATTATTCACCTATATATATTTTACTTATTTTGTTAATTAAAACTGGAAAATTGCTTTCATCATTACGTGTCCAGCATTCAAATGAATGTTAGTAAGGGCGGCTATTCTACTATTGTTCCTAAATTTGCGAATACGCGTAAGCCCTATCAGCAATTCACTGGCAGTCTCATTTTGTGGCACGTACCTTTGGCACCCGCAATTCAAAATATTCTTCCATATTTAGATGGCATTATTCAATACCGCATTATTTAAATTTTACGCTTGCTTTTGCCGACACTTTTGTTATAAATTTTGTGCGACGTAAATCCATTTAAGTAAATATCTTTTTGTTTTCACATGCCTTTAAAAGCCTAAAGCCCAAAAATAAAATGAAACCCAACGGAAATAAAAGTTGCTTATGCCTAGCAAATATTAATTAAATCTGGAAATATTTACCGTCAAACATTTTCTTCTTCATTTTAAAGCAAACTTCCGGTCAAATGCTGCTTTTTGTTGCTAAATATATCTTTGAATGCATGCAGCAAATATTATTTAAGTTAAATATAAGATGTGCGCTTAAAAATAGTCTGTGGTCTCGAATAAAGAATACAATTTTGTTAATAAGAGAGCCACACGTGTTTTCCTATTCAGCGGATACCAAAATGCGCAAAAGAAGGTATTAGGAGGTCGGTTTTACTCGGCTTTTTATTTTTGTGATTTTTTCGGGTAGCGAAAAAATTAGGCCAAATGTGTTAATTGATATACATATGTATGTGTAGATGTGCGTGTAAAATAAATTGCTGAAAAGTTGTTTACCCTTAGGCGCTTTTGTTCAACCGGACTGTCTGGCGAACTCTTTAATCTGCCGGTTGGCATTAGTTCACACGTCTAATCTTGCCTATCGAGGGGGTACTATACAGTAAAGCCCCTTATCAGAGGCATTTCGTCTCGAAGACCAAGTCGAAATGAACTCTTATCGTTTGGGCAAAATTCTATGGCGATAGCAACCGCCAACGCGCGATTGTAAATTACACACTCGAGTTTTTTTTCTGTCTGCTTGGTTATTTATCAATAAAATGTAGTCTAGGCCATCGTCGAATAATTTTGATAATTTTTGGAGGTATAAAGGCCACAGCTGTAGAATTATTAGCCACGTATGGTGCACAATAAAATAAAATATATTTTTAATTGTTTAATTAGAAGTGCTAAGACAAGTAGCCAGGTTCGTTATTTTGTTCTCAAGTGCCTTTATGATTCCTAACCAACGAATTCGATCAGGCATCAAAATAAATTCGCAATCAGGGGGCTTGTGTGCTTAATTTGATTTTAAAGGAGCACTAAATAATAAAAAAAGAATACGTAAGTGGTCTATGTACTTAATTAAATGACTAGGAGTTTCTTATAAGTGGTTTTCACCATAGGATTGAGAGCAATATGGAATCCAATATATAGATAAGTCTAAGCCGGTTGCAAACGATTAAGAAGCGTGTTATTGGGTAACATGCTGTTTTCTGGAATTAGGACCGACTATTAAGAACTTTAGATCACCTAATTCAGTCCATTTAACACGCTGTCAATCTCAATTGTGATTATTCGTCGAGTGATGAAAGCTAAATGAGCGGAATCGCATATGAGATAAGGCAGACAGAAATGTAGTCAGCTGCACGTAAATCCCCCCATCCCAAAATTGCTAAGCCCTGATCCAAAAAACGCCTGGTTTGACCATCTGGATGGTGTATTCGTGTCTGTGGGTGTGGGTTCGTGTGCTTTGTTGATTTCGCCGAATTTCAGTCTGCCGCCACCATGATACCACTCGTATGCTCACCCTAAAAAACGTACACTCGTATGTCATGTACATGTGATATCAATGGGCTTAAGGCGTTCTTGTTGTTTATACATACATATGTACATGTGTAGCTGACGGAGCACAGAATTTTTGTATGTTCTGCGCCTGTTACTCGAAGCACAAAAAAACACGTTGACTTGCCCGTGGAGCAACTAATACACCCCCCTTCTCATACACGACCGATAGAAACTATAGATTGCTGTGCTATATAAACAAATTTTGAGAAAAATTTGCTAACCTTGAACCGTTGGCAAAAAACTTTCACAATGAAAAAAGTTCAGTATCAAGGACCCAGAAATGTGTAGCGAGACGATTTCGTAGCGTTTTTCATTTGGCAAACGAGCAGTGGCCAACGCTGCGTATACGTAACCAAGTTGTGTGGCAAAGAAAAGTCTCATGTCGATGTGTATGTGTGTGTGTGTTTTTCTGCTTTTGAGGATGTGAAATGTCGTAAGCATCTATGTATGTATGTGTGTGAGTGTGTGTGGGGATGTGCGTTTAAGGTTTTTGAACTTGTTTTCGGTAATTTTCCATCATCCAGCCTGTTTTTGGGTCAATTAAATTATGCTAACATATCGAAACCCGAAGAAGAAGATAAAAAGATTATAAATACAACAGGCAATATATAAAGTTCAATAAAAAAAAAAAGACTGGTATTTAGAAACAGCGTATGAAAACAGAAAGCTCACAACTACTTAGAAATTCCTTCGGCATTTCGGAAAGGCGGCAATCAAAACAAAGTGTGCGAAATGTTTAAGTTTATTCATATATGTACCTTATACATATGCATGTGTATAAGTGCTACACGCGAAATAAAATAGCTAAAAATACAAACAAAATATGCGCACAAGAGTACATACATTGTTACGCTGATATATTGAGCATGCCTCGTTAATGGGAGCCATCACGATACGATGGTATGGCAGCCAGGGCTCTACACAGATAAAAAATACACATGCCACATTTTTAAAAATATTACAAACTCAGAAAATATTTTATCAAAAATAATAAAATGTTTAAAAACTTTATGAAAGCATTGGATCGTGTTAGACTTATACATTTTGTTTGTGAATATCGAAATACTTTTTTAACGATTTCAATTTTCGTTGTGTACACTGAAACATAAAAATCAAGTATACGTACCGTCGGCCATTTAAAAAGATTCATATGTATTTGGTCATGGGCAGCAGCGTAGTTAGCAAAGCGAAAAGATCGGTCACACTTATTTAATATAAGACTACACCCCGCTTTCCTTTTCCCTCTTTGAACTTGCGAAAGTAAAACTTAAATGTAAACTGTATTCAGCATGAAGAACTACAGATGCTCTTTAAAAATACATATCAAAGATACGTGAAAGCTACACTAAAACGGGAAATGAACTCGAAAAGAAAATAGTGTTGAAGCAGATAGCAAATTATCTTAGACATAGCCATTCTTCAATCCACTTTAAGAGATTACGCCGCTTGGTGCAAGCGCATAAAGTGGCTTTCTATATAATTATAAATAAAAACAGATAAAAAGAGTTTGCGATAATATCGTAAAGTGCAGTTGGTTCCAGACTTTGGACGCGGGCTAATGCCTCAAGCATAATATAAATAAAAAGTTGATCTTTATTTTCCAATAATACAAACCTAAAAGGGCTATAAATCAAGACATAATCTTATCAAAATGAGTCGCTAGTTGCTGTTGGCTTTCATCTAATCGGTGTAATAGTTACAATTGATGGGATATGAGCCGACTGTTACCAAGCAGACATGATTTATTCCTTGAAATCAGGAAAATCCGGGAAAACAACAATATCAAGCATCATTGCAATAAATATCAGTTGAAGTGATTTGTTTTGCGGCCTTTTATTTGTCCGTCTCAATGGTTTTTTAATAAATATTATGGTGACAAAGATCTTTATGGCCCATGATTGGCAATTTCCAAAATCATTTCTTAATTTGCGGCATTTATATATTTATAATTATTAAATGCTCGAATTTATTGCTGATCCTTCAGTTCAAGGGGTTTCTTCATCACGCAGCTCATTTCCAGCTTGGTCATTATACGATCGGTCATTACTTACCGTTTATAAGGTATATAAATATTTGACTTTATTTAATTGTTGCATTATTTATGGACGTGTTTGGCCAGCAAGTCACCGTCACCTTTACCTTAATACGAGGCCCCAAGATTTTAGCCATAATTCTCGCTCGATAGTGAAACTAGACTGAAAGAAAAAGAGAGTGAGTGTGAGTGAGTGAGTCGGGGCGATAGGCGATTTAAATACTTGCTCGCCATATTCAAACCTATAGATAAGTCTTGGGAGTCGTCGTCAGACAGAGCATTATAAATATTTATTTTACATTTTTATTTTTCTTACTTTTCGCCGCTCTGCGTCGATCTTCCTCTTCGCGAACGTCGGGGCGTTGGAAATGTTTTCGGTTTTCGCGCTGGGCGGTTTAGTTCCCGTTTGCTCGCGGAACTATTTGGTCGTATACGGCGCAAAAAACACTACCCAGCTCATTTGAGTATAAATCAAGAGAAAATACAAAATATACAGCAAATTTGTACGGTTGGTACAACAGTCAGCACTTGTACAAAACTTACAAGTAAGCCGGGGGATCAAATTTCGATTTAAATTCAAAAATTATTCGTTAGCTGTAAATAGTTGAACATAATTTGGAGTTTTATGTAACCACACACTGCTCTGGTCATCCACAGAATCTCAATTGCACTTGGAGCCATCGGTCGGCGGCGAGCCATGTAAGACTAGGAGCCGGAGACCACAGCCACCAGAATGTCCAGATAGCAGCCCCAGGATCCCGTCTCGATCTCAACCAGGCGCAGCAATCAGCATACATTCAAAAGTCCAGAAAAGTGAAGGAATTCGAATAGAAATCTCTGGTTACCAAACATGGCACACCACAGTGGTCATCGCCAGCCGGCGGAGGTGCCGGCCCATTTCAAGGATCTCTTCACCAATGGCCAGTTGGGCGCGGCTGAGGAGGGCAACAATAACAATGACCAGAACGAGCAGGAGAATCGTCCCAGTAACAATAATAATAATGCTGGACCCACGGATCCCGCCTGCTGGGTCTTCGGTTACGGATCCTTGTGCTGGCATCCCGGCTTCACCTACACCAAGTGCATCACCGGCTACATTAGGGGATATGTTCGCCGTTTCTGGCAGGGCAACGTCACACATCGCGGCTGCGAACAAAAGGTAGGTGGGATAACCCAAATCTTGGGTTTATATCAGACACGTCTGTTTCGCGTCTGCTGACAATTTTCTCGTGTGTGCTTACCCAACTAAACTAGCAGCGTTTGGTGGTGATCTGGTAATTATTTTATTACCTCCGCTCCGCTGTTTGTTTTGAACAGTTGCCAGTTTTCAGTGTGAGCAAAAAAAAAAAAAAAAAAAGTGAAAAGGCACGCGTTATCTATTCGTCGCGCGTTATCAGTTGTGTTTGGCTAATGGCGAAAAACAAGTGAAATTAGCATTTGCCTGCGTCTAGAGCTACTGCCAATTAAGATACAGATTGTGTTTCAATTAACATAAGTGATTTGCTTGCTAATCAAGGCGGGACAAGCCCCTTGGAGTAGATATCAATTCGATTCGGAGTATGAAATTATGTGGAAACTCGTTTGCCATCCGAACTGGAATATTTAGGGGTATATGTGAGCAGTTGTTGTCCCATTTTTTGGTGCTCAAATGAGGTCATGCCATATTTGCAAGCAATTGCATCTTGTAGTCTAAGCATTTCCAAGTACATAGGAATTTTATTTCTAAGCAAAAATGTAATATGTAATAAAATAGTGATAAAGGAATTGAAATCCCTTACTCACTATTTTCCCTGCGATCGCGACAAATGGCAACAGTTTCGAAATAAGTCAAGGTCCATATATAACCCCAGTTATATGTGAAATGTCGTAAATAATGCAAATATACAAAAGGTAAACAAACAGCGAGCTGCGCCCTCAGTCTTTGTGCATGCGATAAATACATAGGCGCCACAAGCGAACGTCTATAAAATACAACCCAGTGCTAAAGTGTACATTTATTCTTTGTTACAGCCTGGACGTGTTGCAACGCTCGTTGAGGACAAAGAGGTGAGTAAAGTATAAAGAACCTGATTCCAAAGTGCGGGGATATGATATATCATATAGTATATAAAAAAGGGATTTTGCGCCGTCCAAGTTTCCCAATTTAAGCCCCATTCTGTGTAGGCGGTTTCTCGGCCGAGAAGAGCGTGAACTCCGCCCGACGAGTCCTGCCAACTCGTCCATATCTAAGATACTCTGGCAGATTTCCGCAGACGACCTGGCGCGTAAGGATTCGGAAAAAACCTCTTCATCCGTACGCCAGGCGAAATTCCGCAGAATATAGGCGAATGCAACTCCACTCAACTGAGTGTAGTGTGATGCACTTTCTACACCTTGATACTTTCTATCCTAGGCCCGGGGACTTTCGCCCAGGGCATTATCAGTGGAGTTACCAGGAACTCGTTTTGTGGCCCCGAGAGACAAGCATGGAAGACTCAAACCGGCATCACTTACATTCCTATCAGCGCTATTTATGCGCGCCATCTGCGGAATAACGAGTTGGGAATTATAAGCGGGCGAGCGCGATAAGAATAGCACACACCCCAATCCGAAATATACGGGTTCAAAACCCGCGCAGGGCGAATGCTTTCAATATTTTTAGATTTTTATCAGCCACCTGTCTTAATTTATTTTATTAAATATATATATATTTCCCATTTTTGATTGCAGGGAATCACTTGGGGCTGCGCCTACAGAATAACAGGCAGCACGGCACTGGACTATCTCAAGCAGCGCGAGTGCACGCTGGGTAAGTGAATCCATGTGAAAGTGGTCCCATCATTTCAACTAACACCCGTTGACTCCAACAGGTGGCTATGCAACGATTGATACCAAGTTCTTCCCGCGCGTCGCCTCACAGGACACGCCCTTTAGCGGCGAGGCGGTCGAGGTACTGGTCTATGTGGCCACGCCAGAGAATATCCATTGGCTGGGCGATGATCCGGTGGAGGAGATTGCCCAGCAGATTGTATCCTGCCGCGGTCCCAGCGGACACAATGCGGAGTACCTGCTGCGCCTGGCGTTGTTCATGCACGAGGAGATACCCGGCGTTAGGGACGATCATCTGTTCGAGCTGGAGCGCTTGGTTTTAGAGGAACTCTATCGCCGCCAAATACCTCTGTCGTCTGTGATGGGCCGCAATCCAGATAGGATAAGGCGCGACTCGCACGAGGACATCCGCCGCCAGCCATCCTTTGAGTTCACCTCCCGTGTGCCCGATACCAAACTGCGTTGCCTGAACATTTGATTGCTGGTGTGCTGGCGTGATGGCCGCCGAAGACAGCAAATTCCAAATTATTGATCCGACATGATGTTAGCTTGTTAGGTAACCAGAGTCTATTGCCAAATTTGACGTATTTCTTTAAATTGTAAATAATCCTAGGCCTAATCATAAGCAGCAACTCCTCGACAAGTGATCTGATTTAGCCAATAAGCTAGGATTAAGCACAAAACACTTTTTACACGCAACTGTCAGGGAGTTAAATTAAAAACTGAAATGAATATAATTGTTGGGTTTTTAATTAAATACAAAAGCATTCGCGCAAAATGGGAATATGTGGGACCGTCAAGATCAAGCGAAACTTAAAACTAATTGGTGAGAATTTCGGCGGCACGATTCTCCATCAGTTTCTCCATGTTCGTGATGGCGCCCATCCATGTGTCCAAAGTGCTGGCCATGCCGACAATCTGACTACGGTTGAGGACGCGTGGTTGCACCCACGACATGTTCACCACACCAGCCACTTGATCGATCTCGCCGCGGACGAGGTCCAAAGCCAGAGCTTTCATGATAAGCAGTTCCACTTCCTTGGCGGGCAGTTTGGTCTCTTGCGCAATGTCCGTGAAGGTGATGGCCCGCTCGATGGCTGTGCGTTTGAAGGTCATCTCCATGAGGCAGAGAAGGGAGATCTTCTGGCGCAACTTGACCTCCTGGGCAGCCAAATCGGGAATCTTAGACCAGATTTTCTTCATATCATTAAACCTGTCAAGGAATAGGTAGTGTTAGTTACGGTAGGTGTTCAATTACTATTACTACACACTTGTTAATATCGCCCGTGTTAAAGGCTTTAAGAAGCTCCATAAGCCACTCATTTTCCGTGCCCTTTAGCGACTCCAGGATGGGATGTGCCAGCAATTCGCCTATATTGTAAACACCATCGCCCAGGAGAGCAGCCAGACCCAAGAAGAATGCCTGCTGGGCCCACTGATCACGGGGGTACTCATCCAATGAGCAGCCCAGAAATTGTAGGCCACATCGGTAGTAGTCGCTATGCTTGCCTACTCGCCGGTAATACTGGGATGCCAGCATGTAGTATTTGCCGTGGACGGGCGTCACGTTGCCCGCTTCCTCTAGCACATCACGCAATTCCTCGATGATCTTCTTGGTGGCATTCAGATCGTTCAGGTTGCTGAGGTAGAGATTGCCCTGCATCACCTGCAGATACCAAACGGCTTCATCGCAGATCTTCACCTTGTCCTTCATCTTCTCCAAGAATTCGATGGCCTCCTTCTTATCACCGATGTTGTCCACCACCACCTCAAGAATCTGGATGAGGCCATAGGGGTTTATTCTGCAAATACAATACATGAGAATACTGCCGAGTCATCTGACCAAGCCGACTCACTTGGTCTCGAAGGTGGACAGGAAGTTCTGGTAGAGCTGCAGCAGCGCCGATTCGTCTTGCAAGGATTCGTGGCGCACGAAGGTCACCAGTTTAATGGTCAGCTCATTCCACAGTCTGTTAAACAATATTATTATTATTATCAATGGCAAATTGAAATTTTAGGCAGAGAACGAACTTTTCATTGTAGAGCTCCTCGATGAGCGTCCATTCGGCGGCGAGCTCTTTGTTGGTGGTCTTCTTCTGGGTCGCCAGATAAGCGGTGACATTCGGCTGAGGATTGGACATCGCAGCTGCGCTTTGTGTTGAATGAATTCCAAATTAAATGTTTAATGTATTCCCAAACTACAAAAATTGCAAATCACAATCGCCGACGCAGCTGTCAAATTGACAGCACGGTGGTGTGGCCGTTTGTTGTTTAACATATTTTGGTATTTTATATTATTGGCCAACATTCTTAATTAAAAGAGGGCTATTTGACATAATAAGAAATGAGTGTGCATTTCAGTTAATATAATATTGTTACATCACTTTAAAAACATTAAGATAACGTTTTTCTTTAGTGCGTAAAAACTACTCTATTACTTATTCGATAACAACAGCTGCCAATTATCGATAGCTGAGAGGTTTGGTTTTATGTGAAATTCGCCATCTGGTCATACTTAGCAAACAGCTGTTTCTGCGTGAAGTTGTGTACGCGGAAGAAACAGTGATTCAATTCGTTTGGGAGCTCGCAGCTAAACAGTTTATATTTCCGCACGCCAGGATTTCCCATGGCAGAGAGTCGCCGCGCAGCCAACTAGCCAGTTAGCCCGATCCGCGAGAATATCGATATTTAACCGGGCCACAGCCGCACTGCCAACAACACAAATACAACAAATCGAGTGTGCGCCCTGCAGAAAAAAAAAAAAAAGGGAAAGATAACCAAAACGTAGAGTTTCCGTATGTTTTGCACATTTAACAATTTGTTAGCCAAATAAAGTAGAAATCGAAATACGCGAACGAAAGTGCTGCAATTAGTGGTTATATAAATGTAAGCCAAACAACACGTCGTGCAAGAAACTATGTGGATTCGCTCGCAGAAAGTTGACAAACTGAAAAGAACTAGTTAGCGCCCAAAACTGGAAACCAACTGGAAACCGCACTCCACCATAGAGATCCTCATTAGCATTTCTTTTGTGGATTAAGGCGCGTGTCAACCGTTTGTCAACCATTGTCGATCTCCAAGCAACCGATCGGTTCCTCGTCGAAAAGCAAGGTTAGTTCTGGGTTCTATTTTCGATTTTTTGGGGGTCACCACTCTTCCTCGATAAGGTTCCCCTTCTTTGGCTACAAAATTCCAAGAAGCATACGTTCTACTGATTGGCCAATTGGTTCCCATTGGATACGAGATCGCATTTCCATTGAGAACAACATAATTGGTTGCACATTGGATCCAATTATTTGGTTAGTAGACAGTTATGCAATTGGGGCTCCCCAATCTTATCACTCGGTGGGCAACACGTCGCCGTCTATTAAAAGTTCTTGGCCTGCAGTGGGAACACATGTTGGACAACTTTCTCTTCGAAAAGCAAAAGCCACTTGAGCACGGGAGCGTTGGATGAAGAAAAGATAAATAGATTACTTTGGAGCTGATAGAGATTTTGAAACCAAAAATCAGTTGAAGTAGAAGATTCAAAATTTATATATTTTGTTTAAGTAATATGAACCAATAGTACTGCATTTTAGAGTCAATGCCTTCTTTTTTAGTAACATTACATAGATGTCACATATTTTGCGCATCCTTCCGTGTAAAAAAAAAACCCACTTGAACCAAATCGGCAGGAGTTTACTGTAACATCCTGCTGCGCTGTCAACATTTCATTTGATTTCATTTCATTTCCTGACGCCACTGTGCGTTTTTGGTAGAAAGAAAGTACTACTACTTTCTCGTTGGCAGTTGATTTCCTTGGCCTGTTTCCCACTTTACCAATTCACCAAAAATCGAAATGGGCGACATCTGGCAGCGACAGAAATGCAGACGCGATACACAACTAAATATATATATATAGATATGTATGTATGTATGTATGGTATATATAAAAACCGGCTGAAGGCGTATTACGGTTATGTGAAGTGCGGCAATTTCAAAAATCCAAAACAAATTCCGAAAAAAACGCCGTCGGATGACGACTTCATCTTCATCACCGTCTCAGTCGACAGACAGCAACAGCATCTGGCTATTAAAAGCAAAAGTGAAACATGCCACACAGTCGCCGCCGATGCAGTGGCCACAAAAGCAAAAACCAACAAAAAACAAAAAAAAATAAAAATAAAAATGATGTAGAAAAACATAAACCATAAAACTGCTGCAACAAGTGAAGCAGCTTTGTCAAGTGCATTGCCGCTTCCTTGTTTTTTTTTTGTTGGTTTCATTGCATTTTATTGCTCAGTTTTTGTTGCTGCTGCGCCCGCCAGCCGAGTGAGTAGTAATATTATTCAATTACAGGCCAATCCAGTTGCTCGGGGCGCCAAGAGTTGCGAAAGAGTTTGGGTTTGGGTTTGGCTTTGGCTTGCTTTCTGCTGTGTTCACACTCGATTTTTGTGCCAAGCTCTTGCGCAGACAGCCGAGATCGAAATTATAGTTATGGCATACTGCAGTCAGTCTCGTCAATGTCAATACTCAAATAGATCATGCTACAAAGCAGCTCATTCATGGAATTCCCCCCATACTCAATTCTTCCTTAGTGCTGCTATTTGCTTGACCCACACTGTAAATTCATTGATACCAATTCGACTTGGGATTCCATTGGCGGCGATTTCATAACTTTTGCTCTCACCGCTGCGCGACTTTGGCTTTGCCCAACTTCGATTTGGTTTTTTAAACAAATTTATTTTCATTTAACGCTGGCCGCGCTTCTTTTTCGGTTTTATGGACTGGCATTTTACTCTCTCGTTTCTTTTCTTTATTTATTTTTAATTTTTTTTTTGTACCAGAAGTATGTGTATATATATATGTAAGCCAATGTAGTTTGGGCAGCAGCAACAATAGTCAGGCAGCAGCGACGGACCGAAAAAAAGTGGTTTCAGTGCTGGTAACTTTCTCCGCCACCTGCAAAAGCGCGCGCGACTTGCACGCGTTTTAAACCGCACGCATGCGCAGTACGCTCGTCGTGCCTGTGGTGTATCTGCTGTCTCTCTCTCTCTCTCTCTCTCTCTTTCAACCGCCTGTGCTGGCCTATCTGCACCTCCTGCTCTTCGTGTTGGCCACTGAAATTGGTCATGTGCCGCCCGCCTGCGTACGTGAGTCTGTCCGCCCGTCCGCAGATTGCGCGATTAGCTAAACGCGCGCCAAGTCGCATGCAAAACGCGTGCGCGATTTTCAGCCTGCAATTTCATCATCATCATCGTCATCATGGCAAGCATAATTGTTGTTATTTCTGGCAAATTGCGATGCCAAATCGCCGAGCGATGAGTAAACCCGCAGAAACAGTTTTCTAGTGCCAACAAAAAAAAAAAAGAAAAAAAGTAAATTTACCAAATAACGTAGAATATTGAATAGTGTTTCATAAAAACCGTAAATAATAGATTTTAGGAAATAAATGTGAATATCTGAAAGTTGCTCTTATATTTCCCGAGTGTAGTCGGCGGGTATGTTAGGTATTTCACATCTCCACCCCCATTGATTTCTGGTATTGAGAGCATGACTTTGGAAATCGTCGTTGCCTCTTTTTCCGATCACCTTCAAGCGCTATTGCAAAGCCAAGCCATCCACATCCACATCCACATTCACATTGCACATTGATGGCTACACATTTCCGCCGCTTTAGGCCAACTTCCAACGAAGGCCAGATGCGAAACCCTTTGTTGCGGATGGTCGTAACGAAAACAAAAAAAAAATGGGGCTATAAAATCGATGTTCAATCGGCTCGAATTAGTCCCTACCCCCAAGGGCCCCCTTGATTTGAGTCTCGGTTGTGGACTCACTTTGAAATGCAAATAACTCCGGCTCAAGCACATGCACAAACGCAAATGCAAACAAAAGGCAAACCGACCAACCGCATGCAAATACAAACAAAACCAGCATCTCACGAAACCAACACGCACTTCTGGCATAAACATATCAAAGTTTATGTTTATTAGGCCCGCATTAGAGCCCCAAAAAAAAGATGCAAACAAGGCGAAGATGTTGCTGCAACCGAAACTAATGAAAACTGAGGCACCAGCATGGCTTTTGGGTCCACTAACCAATTAAATCGACCGAAGCGCAAAGTTTTCGTTCGCAAAAGAACGACTTTTTCACCCACTAAACCAAATCGATTTCTTACTTCTAATTGGCTTGCAACAATCTTAAAGTCATCTATCTCAAGACACTCAAATACCCATTAATTAAAGAGATTGCATCACAACGAAACTCGCCTCAAGTTGATGGATATTGAGTAAAAAGTAAAGACAAGTCTTCAAAGAGTTTTGCATAACTCCTCGATCAAAACTGACAGGGGCCACAACTTTTCATTTTATTTCTGGACTTGTGTGCAGTTACTGAGCTGTTGTTGTTGTAAATTGAGGTCGCCAATGAAGAAAAACCAGTCAACATTTTCATGTTCAGGGTTCAGAAGTGGCGTAGTGGCAAGAAAACCGTTGCAACTACCAACTGCGATTTTAGCCTGCGCTTCAGTCTTTCCCACCTGCAATTGCAGGTCTTATGGAGTCTTTAACTCCCCAACCCGTTTTTTGTTCGACACGTAAACGAAAACTCGCCGAACCAAGCAATTGGCACTCCGAATTCGTAGTTGACCGCCTTGAATGCTGATGACTCTTAATGGCAACGGCTGCCAGACGACGCAACACTACCAACACCAACCATACCACCATACCACCAATCCAATCCGATCGGATCACATCGTATCGTATCGGATTCGAAACAAAGCGTAACGCAGGTAAAATGCGTCAACTTTACGCATTGGTTTATGGCATAACCAACTTGCCAACCGGCCAAGTTCGGGGCGGATGCAATTGCAGCTCCCGCTGCCAAGTTGTCTATGTCACATGCTGTTTGCCACATGCTCATGTTGCCACTGCACACTGCGCCCAAAATTTGGTGGGTGCTATAACTTGTTTGAAGATCGCCAAACTGATCATAATTCAGCTATCTAAATGTTATGTCTATATATTTAATCCTCAAAGTATTACACTTGCATTATGATAAAGAAACATAAGCTTGGTAATAACATGTCAGTTACATGTGGTTTAGGAAATCGAATGAATTGAATACTTGCATTTTCCATATGGTTTTCTATCCTTCGCTACATTGCCCTCTTCAATAAAAGATTTCTTTTATAGCATCAATTTCTTGCCGTGTTGCACTAGCAGCTTAAGCAGCATGTTGTTTCTGTGGCTGTTGGCTGTTGTCTGTGTTGGCTGTGTGTCGTGATTTTTATTGTCGCCACCCATGGCTAGGCACGTTGTTTATTTACGCCGGTCAAACAAACTTTGAGCAACGACGTTGCAAGCGAACCAAATATTTGAGCAATGCAGAAGCCGGGCTGTGGCACTTGTCTGCGATCCCCTGGCCCCAGCCAATAAAACGCCCATAATTACATTAACCGAAGCGACTTATTCTCTAATCGTCTTTTGTTTGCCAAACTCTCGGCTGTGTGGAACCGAGAAACTGAGAAACCGAGTAACAAAGATACCGAGGAACTGAGGAACTGAGTAACCTATCACAACCAATCACGCGTACTTGCAGCAAACGGCCTTTTACCAAAAGGTCTGGCAAATATTGCACAAACGCAGCCGCAACGTGGTGAATCTACACTCGTCGTTTGTTTGTTGATTGTTAGTTGTTAGCTGTTGGTTGTTGATTGTTGGTGGTTGGTTCGCCGAGTTCTGCCGGTGGGAAGACATTTGGCGACCCTCACACTGGGTATATAATCAAACTTCAAAGTCAGGCCATTATTATTGGCGAGGTCTTTCCATCGACGAGGAAAATATTTGTGCAATTTATAACATTCTCTTCATGTGCCTCGATTTAATTAATTCCCATAATGCGCCGCTTTTTGCTGGTTGGGAGGTTTAGGGGGGGGAATCTTCGTCGGATATTCCGCAGATAAGGTTGTGAAAACAAACATGGATGTATATGTGGGCTGGCTATTAATCAGATTATAAATGGATTATCGGCTGGAAGACAGGACTTATAAATTAATGATGTGTGCTTAGCTAAAATCGAACAAGATTGGCATGTATGCCACTGATTCATTTTCCCTTATTTAAGTCGATGCTTTCTATTAATCCTGCATTGGTTGTCTTCTTATCTCGGTTCTTTAATTTAGTTTAGAAAATCACTACTTTGTATTTTCCATAGCCAATCAATAGGTATTTGCTGTATGACGTGAGTCTATAAAAATCTTGTTATTGTAAAATACTTCTTGTACTTATACCCAAAATAAGTTCTTATAATTACCCGCTTGACGTAGTGCAAGCGAAAATATTAATGAATGAATATTAATTCTGGCAGTTTATTGGAACGCTATTTTGTTTGGCAAATTGTTGCAGAATTCTGCTTATTTTTCATCGCCATCATCACGTACCAATAAGTTATTACACATTAAGGTTTCCGTTGGCCGTACAATTTATTTCTCAACACGAAATATCTCACACTTTCGCTGACACGATGATTTGCACTTGGCGATCTATTTACTATTTATCTCATCATCAATGTCATTTCAGTGGAAACGATTTTAATTCACGGACATGATTCACTTTGGGAAACTTTTGATTGCAAGTGCTTTCGCATTAATCCAATTGATTTATTCTGGCTAACCTGCTGATTTCGGTCAACGAGGACTGATAGTAGAGTATGCTTGATAAGAACTCTTCGAGCTGCCCGCATAGCGAAAAATCACACACACTCACCATGTGAGCACCGAAGCAACTCAAATCAATTTCTGTTTAAGCCACCAAAAATAAAAAAAAAAAAAGGCATCGGGAGGCGCGGAAATTGCAGGGGAAATGAGTGGGCGGTGGAGAACTCCCTCCCATCGTTTTCATTTCTTTCGTTTTTGGTTTTTGCCCCTATCTCGGCATGTAATCCATGAAGCCGTGTAATATGACTGTGATTGGAAATTGAAATTGCATCCGGCAAACATCAGAGAACCGGCGGAGCGGCGATAAAAATGCCTTTTCCCTTTTTCCCTTCCTTTGCCGAAGGTCGAATTAAAATTCAAATTTGCAACAAGCTGCCAGAAAGCAGAGGCAGCCAACCAAAGTTGCCCACTTTACGAGCGCTTATGTGGCAGATGACAGGCAATGATGATAACCCTTCTCCTTTCCATTCCCCATTCGATTGCGATTCAGATACAGATACATTTACAGATTCAGATTCAGATTCAGATACTGATTCTGATTCAGATAGGGCCTAATGCTAATGATGATGTGTGTGCATCCGAGACATAATGATGTGGGTGTCGCTGTGATTAAAGTGGCCGTGTTTTCAGACGTTTTTTTCTTTTATATTTTTTGTTTGTGTTGGTTTTGGTTTTGGCCAAATGGCAAACCGAGCATGAAGGCAGCTTTACTTAGCGTGATTGCGAATCGTCGCGTCTCAGACAACTGAAACTGGGGATGCGACCGACGCATTGGCAAATAAAAAACAAACAAACAAAACCTTGGCCAAAACATCGCCTATGGCGGCGCATTTCAATTATGGTTTATTTAATAATAGCTTAGATTGCTTAATTTGTTAACAAAGGTTGGTTTATTTCTCGACTCGCGATCGCAGGCGCAACAGTCATGTTAATGGGCAATTAACCGAATCGCGACTACAACGATGGTGATGACGGCGGGCTTCACCAATTAGCTGACTGCCAGCACTGAAATACTTAATATTATTTATAATATATGCAACCGATTTAACGCCAAATGTAATGCCAAGTTGTTGCCTGCACGTGCCGACACCAAAAATGTCGATTAGCCAAAAGCAAGAGGCAAAAGCTGCCACGCAGATGCATTTACTTTGTATTTCAAGTGTGGCAATCCTAAACACTCGGAAAGTGTTTGCATAAAATGAATATGAAATTAATTCGCGTTCAATACCGGCAAACATCACCATGTTCCCAGGAAATACTCGTAATATTCGTATTCCAGGGCTGGGAAGTTAATAGTCTTGAGGAACTTTAGCTTAAGGACGAATTTCAAGGGATGTTAACAATTAAGCGGTTGAATAGCATTAATTAAAATACAATGGGAAAACAGAAGCAATCAAGAGCAGTCTTAATTCCATTAAAGCATTTTGTAGTCATTAACTATGTTGAATTCCCTCGATAAGGTCGTTTACTTTACATCTGCCTTGTTTATCTATGCGAGTAAAAAATAGCTTCAAAATAAATATCTATTTATGTAAATAATACAATACTTCTTATCTTTATCATATCGTTAAACTGATAAGATATACATATAATCTCTGCAGCTTGCTACAGAATCTGAGAATACTTCGTTAAGTTCGTAATTAAATTTCAAATCGAACTGTGTTTACAACAAATAATTTTATTTCTTTCAAATTTTGTGCAATTTTTTATGATGATTTTGAATTATAGCCGAAAATCGATTTTCTGTGTTTTTGCGATTATAAATATAAGTATAACATTGAAAATATTGCTCCAAATATGGAATGTCATACCTCGTTGAGTTCGTAATTAAATTTCCAATCGATATATAAACAAATCATATCCTTCCCTTTGTAGTTTCTAATTTAGAGGGAATTTATGAAATTCCATGCATAGTTTCTCAACCGCATTCTATCAAACTTTTTATTGAAATTTCCATAGTTTGCGTAGTCAAACCCAAGCCCTCGGTTTCTTCCCGTTTTAAAGCAATGACGGCTGAAGCCCCAAAAAAAGACAAAACTTTCTATTTCATTGCGAACGGTTCCGGTTTTAGCCTCGCAGCGTTTTTGGTTCGGTTTTCTTGGTTTTTTGGTAGCTTTTGGATGGTTAACGGCGTTGTGGTCAACGCGAATCGATGGACCAACCGTTAAGTGGGTCAATGTCAAGCGCTGGCCAAGAGGATGAGATGCTGATGGCGGTGATGATGATGATGCTGATGGAGATGATGATGATGATGCTGATGGAGATGATATCGCGATGCTGGAGCACCTGATTAACATAATCTATTGACACATGTCAGTCTCAGCATCGTAACATCGAAACATCTGAAGGAGCGGCCAAGGAATTAATTTGAAACTTTAACTTTGATTTAAGTACTTTTTTCAATTTGAAATCCAACAGTTTGTAAAAGTTTTTCCCTTTGCTGCTGGAGAACAGGCTGAAAAGAAATCTTTTGATGTGCAAAGTCTGTGGGTTTTACTTTGTTTAACTTTTGCCATTGTTTCGCTCGAAAAACACAACTGTTTTTTAAAGACTTCCTAAGGTTTTTTTTTTTTTTTTTTTTTTGGCCCGCCTCACATGCATACAAATTAGCAGCATTCGCATATTTGGTAGAAAGTAAAACTGTTTTTTTCTTCTCATCGCCGTTTGAGTTTGTCGTTTTATTAATTTATTTATTTGTGCCTCACGCGACAACTTTTACTTTTTGTTTGGCAACTTGTAAATTACACAAAAACTGCTGGCAAGCGGAAAAAAATGCTTTAAAAAGTGTTTTAGATTGTTTTCTTTATTTCCCCCGAAGTTGAATGGAAAATGTTTTCGCCTTCTTATCATCTAATGTCTGCATTAATCTACGTGGCAAGTGTTTCTGATTGCTTTTCGAACTCGATTTGGCTTTTATTGAATATCTGAATATCTGGGAATGGCCAATGGCATCGATTGCCAATGGCTGATAAGAATTTGGCCATTGACAGCGAATAAAGTGCCCAAATTAACAACGTCAAAATGAAAGTGCGATCTACGTAGTAAATATCTATGTTAATATTCTGACTTTGACCCTGTTTTTACTATCTTATCGAACCGAATGGGGCCACTTTCCGCAGCACTGGCCCATCAATCCCGTTTAACCCCTTTTCGTGTGCGCCAGTTTGTGATCTATGTGTGCCTTATCAATCTTGCAACATCAACTGGCAACCGTTGGTAATGAGTTGCCCCCAATCCCACGCCACTTGCACTATAAACGCAAATGGTTTTAGCCCTGCCAAATGAGTCACAATCTTCGCCAACTACCATTAGCTACTACCACTGTAGTAGCTATCGGGTCTGATCAGAAAAGAAGTAGAACAAGTGGCCACATGACTCACGCTCTTTATTGCATTCTAGCCAACGATTTGTGGAGAAACGTTGAGAGGCGGAAAACAAGTTGCAAGATTGAAGATCTCCAGACTCGACGGCTACGCAGAAAAGATACATCTGCACATCCGTCCGGTTCCTGAGGCAATTAGTTCTTGTATCTTTACAGTGAGACATGACGTAGCTTACTTTAATACCTCTGCTCAGTCTCTCTAGATACTTAAATATAAATATCATAAATTATCATTTGAGAAAACTAAACTTCTTTTAAGCCTATGAAATATTGATGTACCAAACGGAAAAGAAGTCTTCTGTGAGTGCATACTTCTCATAAATATTTTATGAATAATTAAAAACCAAATGCATTCTAGCCAAACCAACCAGTTTAATTTACTTATTCATTGCCAAGTGTCAGCCTATGCATTTTTTATGAAAAATACCACAAGCGTTCTTTGAAAAAAAGCTATAAAAATTATAAATATTCTTTTCCTCGTTTGGCCGTGAAAAATAAGTGTTTTAAGGGCACACAATGCTGTTATATAAGTGAAAGCAAATAACTTAATCCATAAAATGGCGTTAGAGCCCCTAAATATTAATTGGATAAATTAATGCATGGCCACGCCGAGTGTCCCTCCATTTCTCCGCCCCAAAAATTGAGGTGGCTTGGAACCTGGCTCGCTTTTTGATTCATTATATTAGAGCATATACTGATGAGTTGGCTTTACTTGGAACTTTACACGGTATACAGGTGGCAAATTTGCCAAATTCACTTTGGCCAAGAGCAGTTTATATATGCCCGATGGTCTTAGCCCAAATAATAAACAAACTGTACGAATCTGTTGTCGAATCCAACACTTGTGAGGAAAAGCACATAAACACGTGCGACTGAATGCCTTGGGAAAGTACTGGACTTTCGGGGCAGCTATACACACGGCATTCTCGAATTTGGTTTTGTTTAAATCAAAGTCCAAACTTTTACTCATGTCGATCATATCAAAACCAGCGAATAACAACAAACAGCCATAAATCGGAGGCGTTAATTGCAATAATTTGCATGGGGTGCAGTAGTCGAAAATAAATTGAGGAAAATATATACAAATATTTTAGATGCTAGCCAGAAAAATACGCGTTCACCTAGAAGAATTCAGGCACACTTTTAACACTTTCTTCCTTTTTTTTTTAACTACCTAAGGGGAAAGTCCTAAACACTTGATTAAATTAAGTCAGTCAGGGCTTTTATCTTTTAGCATCTTTGTGCTAAATTCTGGGGTGTTAATTGCCAGAAAATTTGTGCAATAACAAAGCCAAATTATATGGAAAATTTCCGCAACCATAAATAAACATGCTGTTAGCCGCAGATTCCCGGAAAACCCATTCGCCCTCTCCCCAAAAAAACGAAGAATAAAACCAAGACAAATCGTGACGCATCGCGATCTCCCCTTTTTTTTCTGATTTCTGGGTAGCCCGACAATTGGACCCACACCCATTACCCATTGGGCATATTAATTGGGATTGGCGAAGTGACTGCCAGTTCAATTTTGGGAAATGCAAATGCTGCACGCGTCGCTCGATATTTTCGCAGAATTTCGGTTTTATTGGGTCCCCAAGCACTTGGGTTTTACCCCAGTTTCTTTTGTGGGGGTCTCTAAAGAATTTCTTTCTCCCTTTTCCATTGCTACATATAAGTAATAATACCCCCGAAAGTTTAACAACTTTAATTATTTATGCAGAATAATATTGGTAGAAGAGTTTGCTGGAATTCAGAACAGGATTACAATTAAAAGATATGAATGTAAATGCTGCTTTTCCGAGAAAGAATTAAAATGCGCACTCTAAAATGTTCATCTTATGCAAATATGCAGCTTAAATTGTTTAAGATAATATTAAGAAGTACCTAGCTTGGCTATTTCAGATTAAAACCACATTTAACTGCCAACCAACTGAGCTAAAATAAAGTCATGCCTTTATTTTTGGATTTTTACTTGCAGAACAAATGCTCAGTGGCCATTTTTGTTTGAGTGATACTCACTTTTGTTATTTCAGTATTACTATTTGTGTTTTCTTATCAGTTGCTTAGTAGGCGTCATCGTTGAATCGCGTCGATTGTACTTACACATTTTTCTCGCTTTCGAATACATTTATTTATTTTGGTAGTTATTCCCCAGGCCAAATCCTCCTCTATCCTCCACAATTGTTTTCTATGGCCATAAGGTTGAGGTCGGCCGCCACATCCGTTCGGCGAGTGCTTTCAAATGTAAACGAAAAAGTATGCAAAACAATGCAGGCGCACACACAGATACTTTTACGCACACACACACTCACACGCCGGAGCGTTTGTTGCCAAATGAAAAGGTCTTTCGCGCTCCTTGGGGCCGCCGTCCTTGCCCCCCGCCCCCCGCCCCAAAAAAAAAAAAAACGAGAAGAAAGAATACGGTTTTCTTCTATTTCTCCGGATTTCAGTTGCTTTTTCCTGCTGCTCGGGCATTCGGACGTTCTGTGGGGCTAAATTTAAACATTTCGCCATTCAACAGATATTAGCGGCGCCCTCGTTAATTGTTGTTCCCCGCTACTTCGGTTGTAAAACAGCGACCGAGAATAAACATTTGAATGAAAATGAAAAATTTGTCTAATTTCTCGTTGTGCTTTGGCAATTCCAACTCTGCATTTACGTCACACCCGCTCTCAATACGATTTCTTGGGAAGATCACAGGGTGGAGTCCGCACTCCATTGGTTTTCCTGTCATGTTTTTCACACCCATTTGATGGACCTTTGATGGCAAATAATCAACATCAGGCACTGTGGAGCTTTGTTCTAGTGCAAAATGCGTTTTGACTTCGACTCCGCATCATCAGTTCAATTGTTTTCAATGAGGTCCAAAGCAGGAAATTGAGGAAAATTAGACCAGAAAAACAGGAAAACCGCTTGGGAAATTGCAAGTCAGGTCAAAATATTCAACTGCATAATACGTGTGGTTTTATTAGCTCTTGTATAAATATAAATAGAAAGTGTTTTAAAATATTTTTGTAATTGAATGAATGAATTTGACACTGTTTATTTGAGTTTTTCCTTCAAATTTGTTTGTGCGCCATTAAAAGTAAACCAAGAATCAAAAAACGACATTCGAAAATTTCACACTTGAATATTTCAATTATTTTTCGGGGCGTGCTTGCACAGAATATTTTTCGCAGTAAATGAAGATTGTTCCACGGAATTGGCGCTTACTTAAAATCCCCTTGAGAATTTTGCTTAGACAAACATATGATAACTTTACACTCGACTTCTGACATGTACTGACTGACACATGTACTGCTCCCTGAGGATTATGATCTTGATCCACACCCACTCGCAGCCCTGGCCTTTGGCCACCGGGAAACCCCTCCTCCGATTTTCGCCATAAAACACCTACCAAAAATAACCCAACAATTGCCGGCCATTCGCGGGTCTTCCATTTGAGCCACATTCAGTGAGTGAAGGAAACATCACATTTGTTGCTCCGGTTTTTGTATATTGAGGAATTGTTTATGCTTCGCGCTTTTAACGATCGCATTTGGAGGCTTTACTTGCTCACACTGTGGAGGCCCTTGACGTGCAACTTTTGAGTCAATAAAAATCATTACTCGATCTTTCAGTTTGCCTCTAACTGCAAGGGAAACTTCAGAGTGGAATTTTTCGGCAGATGCACTTTTTGTAGTCCATTAATAAAATATGTAGGTTTGAAGTTGCGCAGCTAGAAAATAAAGAACTAAGACTTGCTAGGATACTGAGAACATAATTCTATTAACAGAGTTTCAAAACACTGCATTCTTAAAAGATTGAAATGTTATTCAATCTAATAATTAGTAGTATCATCTTTATCAAGTAGCTTCATCTTTGTAAGTATTTTTCTGTCTCAACCCCAATGGTCGCCTTTTAAGATACCAATTCCTTTTGGGAGCTTAATTCCTGCCAGTGTATGGTGCATCCCATAAAGACCGAAAAGGATGCTTGTTCCCTGAGTGCTGCTGATGGTTTATGGCCTCCAAGGCTTCAGATTACAAAACGCTCAGCCACTTTGGTGCTGGTACTCGTCGCACTCGTAAATCGCCGGAATCCAGCGTCGCCTCTTGGCGTGCCAAAGTGGCATTTGATTTATTTAGCATATTTATTTGTTTATTTTCTCTTTTTTTTTTACAACAAAATGAAAAACATTGTTTATGGACGCCAGATAGTCAGTCCGCTCGCTCCGAAAAAGAGACTGTGCGCCGGCGCAGCGCAGCGCATTTGGGCGGGACTCTTTTGAATATTTATGGCACGTTGTCTAACTGGGGGGCAGTAGCAGAGTAGCAGGGTTGTAGTAGTTGTATTTGTAGCATCACGGTTGAATGGATAGTCTGGAGCTGGCCATGTTTTATGCCGGGCACGTGGTGGGCGAGCGATCGTCCGTCCAGATTGCCCAATGGCTTAATTAAGCCGGTCGCGAACTCTGCCGGCATGCGGCATGCGGAACTTGGACCGGCTTAAACTATCAATCATGGATTTGCATCGCATGGGAATGGTGGAAAGTAGCGATTGCGATTGCGAGGTGGAAGATGGGAATTGAGGCGTGCCAGAGCTCAAGGACACGCAGCCCGTGCAAATCCGCTTAGTGTAATAACGTGTTTCGCCGTTTCCTTTTTACCGCCAAGAGGTCGTCTTCGTCTTTATCGCCAGAGCCTGCGGGTCTGTGAATGTGTCAACAGTTAAATCGATATGTTTTTCCCCCCTGTTGATATAGTTAACTTGCCTTTCCCCTTTTGCCTACGACCTTTTTTTTCACCATTGCTGCCTTGATTATGTGGCGCACAAAAGTTGACTGGCCTGGCCCGCATCCTGGCCTCAAATGTCCTTGGGTTGAATAACTAAAAAAAGAAAAGCAAATATGAGATAAACTACATAAAAGGGTGACCGCTCTCGGTAATTGAGAAAACCCAAACCCCAGTGAGAAGTGTGTTAACTGACGGGCGGCTTATTGCCATGTTTTTTTTTTTTTTATTCCACAGCCAGCCAAGATTGGCCAGATCTGGACGGGATTCGGACACGCCGCAGCCATGATAGGACGTTTGTTTCGCGCCCACGGCGAGTTCTGCGCCTCGCATCCCTGGGAGGTCATCGTGGCCCTGCTGACCATCACGGCCTGCATGCTCACGGTGGACAAGAACAACACCCTGGATGCGAGTAGCGGATTGGGCACAGCCACCGCATCCGCTGCCGCCGCCGGTGTTTCCGGCTCTGGAGCTGGATCTGCAGCAAGTGGTGCCATACCGCCACCAACCATGGGCAGTTCGGCCACCTCCAGTCGGCACAGGCCGTGTCACGGATGGAGCCAATCGTGTGATGGCCTGGAGGCCGAGTACAATGCAGCCGACGTTATCCTGATGACCATCGTGCGCTGCACGGCCGTATTGTACTGCTACTACCAGTTCTGCAGCCTCCATCGCCTGGGATCCAAATATGTGCTGGGTGAGTACTACGGAGACTAAGGGAATTACATCACTCTGGGGCCGTCGATTCGTTTTGGGCGGGAGGCACGTGTGTTGACCAAAGTGGTTAGAACATCCACCGGCATTGTTTGTACCCATCCCCCGAACTATTTTGACGCGCTCCCCCCAAAAATAAGCTGGGAAAAACGCAAACCACACAAGACTGGAATGTTTGGCCAAGATTTTAGAGGTGGGGCAGGTAGAAGTAGTAGCAGGTAGCAACCTGAAGGCGGCCAAACGCAACTCCCTGGCATTTCTCACGTGCGCTCTAAACGATTCGACCTCCGTCCACCAATGCGACTCCAAACTCATCTCGCCTCTTCTCGTCTCTTTCAGGCATCGCCGGCCTCTTCACGGTCTTCTCCAGCTTCATCTTCACGACGGCCATCATCAAGTTCCTGGGCAGCGACATCTCCGAACTGAAGTGAGTAACATTTAAAAATCCCATAAAATATCCCTTAAAATGCTTGTTAGTTTTTAAATCCGTGTCGTAAAAGAAAACTAAGTATGCTAATTAGATTTATAACTAAACACGCCTTCCATTAACTTTCAGGGACGCCCTGTTCTTCCTGCTGCTGGTCATCGACCTGTCCAACTCTGGCCGTCTGGCGCAGCTGGCGCTATCGGGCAGTAACCAAGCGGAGGTGACGCAGAACATTGCACGGGGACTGGAGCTCCTGGGACCAGCCATATCCCTGGACACAATTGTGGAGGTGCTGCTGGTGGGCGTGGGCACACTGTCGGGTGTACAGCGCCTGGAGGTGCTCTGCATGTTTGCCGTGCTCTCGGTGCTGGTCAACTATGTGGTCTTCATGACCTTCTATCCCGCCTGCCTGTCGCTGATCTTCGATCTGTCCCGCTCCGGCGTCGATATGTCTGTGGTGCGTGAGAAGGCGAAGGGCTCGCTGCTCCTCAAGTCGCTAACCGAGGAGGAGCAAAAGGCCAATCCCGTGCTGCAGCGCGTCAAGCTGATCATGACCACCGGGCTGATGGCGGTGCACATCTACAGCCGGGTGGCTTTCTCCGGCAGCGACTACGATGCCGTGGACAAGACCCTGTCACCCACGCTCAGTCTGAATGTGAGCAATAATCGCACGGAATCGGGCGAAATCGCCGACATTATCATCAAGTGAGTTTCAAGGATTTGAAACCAATTCATTGACCAACTAACATAACATCATATTTTTCAGGTGGCTGACCATGAGTGCCGATCACATAGTAATCTCAATTGTACTCATCGCATTGGTAGTTAAGTTTATTTGCTTTGACAATCGTGATCCTCTGCCGGATCAGCTGCGTCAATCAGGTCCAGTGGCCATCGCCGCCAAGGCTTCACAAACCACACCAATTGACGAGGAACAGGATGTAAAGGAAAATGATGCGGAGATTCCAGCTGCAGGCCGCAAACTATTATTTACCATTGAAGATCAGAGTTCGGCCAATGCGTCAACGCAGACGGAGCTGCTGCCTCTGCGCCACCGACTGGTGGGTCCAATAAGGCCACCACGCCCAATTCAGGAATGCCTTGATATACTGAACTCCACGGAAGATGGCAGTGGACCAGCGTCCTTGAGTGACGAGGAGATTGTGTCCATTGTCCATGCCGGTGGCACTCACTGCCCACTCTACAAAATCGAATCCGTACTGGATGACCCCGAGCGGGGTGTACGAATCCGCCGACAGATCATCGCCAGTCGTGCCAAAATGGCGGTCGGCCGTCTGGATGTCTTGCCTTATGAACACTTTGACTACCGCAAAGTGCTGAACGCCTGCTGTGAGAACGTTCTGGGCTACGTTCCCATTCCCGTCGGCTACGCAGGACCCCTGCTGTTAGACGGCGAGACCTACTACGTGCCCATGGCCACCACCGAAGGTGCTTTAGTGGCATCCACGAATCGTGGCTGCAAAGCGCTCTCCGTACGTGGTGTTCGATCTGTCGTGGAGGACGTGGGCATGACCCGGGCGCCGTGTGTGAGATTTCCCAGCGTTGCTCGCGCGGCCGAGGCAAAATCTTGGATCGAAAACGACGTAAACTACCAGGTGGTGAAAACTGAGTTCGATTCTACGTCGCGCTTTGGCCGTCTCAAGGACTGCCACATTGCCATGGATGGGCCACAGCTGTATATTCGTTTTGTGGCCATTACCGGCGACGCCATGGGCATGAACATGGTGTCCAAGGGCGCTGAGATGGCCTTGCGTCGAATTAAACGCCAGTTTCCCGACATGCAGATCATTTCGCTGAGTGGCAACTTCTGCTGCGACAAGAAACCGGCGGCCATCAACTGGATTAAGGGACGTGGCAAGCGTGTGGTCACCGAGTGTACCATTCCGGCAGCCACGCTGCGTTCCGTGCTGAAAACGGATGCCAAGACACTGGTCGAGTGTAACAAGCTGAAGAATATGGGAGGCAGCGCCATGGCCGGTAGCATTGGTGGCAACAATGCTCATGCCGCCAATATGGTGACCGCTGTCTTTTTGGCCACAGGACAGGATCCCGCCCAGAATGTAACCTCGAGCAACTGCTCCACTGCCATGGAGTGCTGGGCGGAGAACAGCGAGGACCTTTACATGACCTGCACAATGCCTTCGCTGGAGGTGGGAACTGTGGGCGGCGGAACCGGTTTGCCAGGACAGAGCGCATGCCTGGAAATGCTTGGTGTCCGCGGAGCGAACGCCACCCGGCCAGGAGACAACGCCAAGAAGCTGGCACAGATCGTCTGCGCCACGGTTATGGCCGGTGAATTGAGCCTGATGGCGGCGTTGGTCAATAGCGATCTAGTCAAGAGTCACATGCGTCACAATCGGTAAATTTTACATCTACTACATCTAATCGAAAACTTTATAATTCTAACTTGTGATCCTTTTCTTGCAGTTCCTCCGTCGCCGTGAGCAGCGCAAACAATCCTCTCAACGTGACCGTGTCCAGCTGCAGCACCATCAGCTAAGATTGGGCGCTGCAGGGGCGCCGACTTCTACCCTTTTGTACATAGAGTCTCTTAAAACGTGCAGGCCAGGCGTTGCAACTCATTTCTTTAGGTGTTACCTTGTAGTTGAATGTTTCACAAATTGCTTGATAAATAACCTGATTGGCCAGGCCACGGAACCGAACAGCAGGGTCCTCCAGATCGGCGATTCGCTCCAAGCCAATGCTGAGGACATAGGACGTGTTGATCGATATCCAGGAGCAGCTGATGCTGCTGCTGCTGCTGCTACTTCCACTTAGATTGTACTTTTCGTCGTAACGCTATTTTTTTCTACCTATATAACTGAATACTGTGTGAAGATCCGCTGGAATCCACACCAGATGCCAGTCAGTGGAGCTATGACCAGGACTAGTGCAAGCGCTGAACTTGTAAAAAGTATTTGCTAAGCGAAAAGTAGTACATAGGGTTTTGTATAGTGACTAAATTAAAACGTTTAATTAGAGCGAGTACGATCGATATCTATATCTTAATTTCGGTTTTTCATTTTTAACAAAAAAAATATAAACACAAAGCGTAATGGATAAATGTCTTTTGTAGACGCTGCTCACGGGTTTACAAATCAGCACTTCATTTTATTTTTAATAATAATAATTATTAATAAATTATTATAATTAATTTATAATAATTCACGGCGCGTTTTATTAATTAGTGGTTGTTGTGAGTGTTGTATTTCTCCATGTATGAATCGTATAAAAAGAACAAGAGCGAGCGGCGGTTAATTCTGATCGGTTGACTCCTTGGCCTCGGCCTCGGCATCGGCATCCTCGTCACCCTCCTCAACGGGCGGCACACGTACATCGGCGCTGCTATCGGGCTGGACGATCAATTTCTTGGGACTCGGACCGTAGCTGTCCGCCTCAGCTGAAATGGCACCCGACGGTCCGGGAGCAGCATCCTCATCATCGTCATCGTGAGTCGTCGACTCCGGCTGCAAGCTAGCCGCTGCCTCAGAGGCGACGCCGTTTTTCGCCTCCTCAACGGAACACTCCTCGGGATGTGAGACCTTGCGCTTGGCAATCCGTTCGCTGAGCGCCTTGTGTAGCTGGGCAATGTCCGCCGGTCGGCCCATGGCCAGGAAGATCTTGACAACGCCAGAGTTGTCGATGGCCGTTAGACGTAGGGACTTTTGGCTGGCCCGCTCCGCCACCATGGCGGCCCAAACTTTGGTGTTGAGCAGCAGGCGCAGATTGCCAGATGTGCGGAACACCACGCGCGAGTTGCCCCTTCCGTCCTTGGCGTCGTTTAAGCGCAGACTGCCGCGACCACGCTCCTCCCAGTTGCTGTTTAGAAAGGCGAATAGCTTGCAGCTCACGTCGATAATGTTGATCTCATCCTCCTCGCCGGTGAAGGTTTCAACCTCCTCGTATTTGCGCTTCTGAGCACGGCTCTCCTCGTACTCCCGGGCCACATCCGTCAGGCTCTTGGCCTCGGCGGACTCCTTGTTGTTATTGCTGCTGCTGCAAATGGATGACGAGGCAGCGGCCTCGCTGGTCTCTGTGGTCTGGGCAGCGTTCTGAATGACGCTTGAGAAGAGCAATGGCGCCGAGGACGACGTAGCAGCGGTGGAGGAGGTGGCAGCCTCCTGGGCTGATCCCGAGCTGCCCGCCGTGTCTGCGTCCGGTTCAGCGGTGACCTGTTCAGCATTGGGGGCCACCACACGCTCATGCACATTCTGGCCGAAGACGAAGCCGCTGGACTGGACATGAGGCATATTGTTCTTGGCTGCGGCAAACATGCTGGAGCGCTCAATGCCATTGCTGCGCAGCTTGGTCAGCGGATCCGGCCGCTCGTCCACCTCGTCGTCCTCCTTGTCGCCAGTGGACTCGGCTGCCGCAGATCCGCTGGCGACCACCTCGTCGTCATCCTCCTCGTCCTTGGACTCGCGCAGAAACGGATTATTCAGCAGGGCGCTGTCTTCCCCAGCGGCCGGGGATGTGGAACTATTGTTGGAGCCGCTGCTGTTGGCCAGCACTGCTGGGCGCAGAACAGCACCGCCCAGGCGCGAAGCCTTCAGGGTGAAGCCACCTCGGAAACAGTTAGTTTCGACTGACGCTTCTGGAAACAAGGGGGAAAAAAACAAGACTCGTTTGTCAGTTTGTGTCTAACTCTTCAAGGGCACGAGATTCGCGATTTTTGGCGACTTTAAGTTCCAGTTGGCACTACAGCTCGTTTTGCTACACTTACCATTATTTTCGGACATTGCAAACAAGGCTACTTGCAATTTTAAAATATAAATTGCCAAATCTTTTACAGAAAAGAGCGTTCTGTGTAAAGCCTGCCGAATTGTTATCGCTGTGTTATCGCTGCCACTATCGATAAGCGCCGGCGATGACGCTCTGTTGTCAACACTGGCTTTCAGTGTTGCTCACTTGCCGCTGAAAAAACAAGAAATTTACAAGTCATCGGCAGAGTGTTTGCCCAAAAAGATCGTCAATAATTGCATTTGAACAAAGAATTACATTCAGCAAAGGCCAACCAACAAGCGTAGTAAACATGGCTCAGACTCTGGAGGATAAATCAATTTGGGAGGACGGCGAGGAGTCGCTGGGCGAGGAGGTGATGCGTATGTCTACCGATGAGATTGTGAGCAGGACTCGCCTGATGGACAACGAAATCAAGATCATGAAGAGCGAGGTGATACGCATAACCCACGAGATTCAGGCGCAAAATGAAAAGATCAAGGACAACACCGAAAAGATCAAGGTAGGGATCACAATAAAACACCTCCTCCCTGCCAAACAGCCTCATTCGTAAAGTACTTCACTATTAGGTCAACAAGACGCTGCCCTACCTGGTGTCCAATGTAATAGAGCTGCTGGATGTGGATCCACAGGAGGAGGAGGACGATGGCTCCGTCACTGTTCTGGATAACCAGCGAAAGGGCAAGTGCGCCGTTATCAAAACATCCACTCGACAGGCGTATTTCCTGCCCGTCATCGGCCTGGTTGATGCCGAAAAACTGAAGCCAGGTGATCTGGTCGGAGTCAACAAAGACTCCTACTTGATTCTGGAAACCCTTCCGGCTGAGTACGATGCCCGCGTCAAGGCCATGGAGGTGGACGAGCGACCCACAGAGCAATACTCCGACATTGGAGGCTTGGACAAGCAGATACAGGAGCTCATCGAGGCAGTGGTGCTGCCCATGACGCACAAGGAGAAGTTCAAAAACCTTGGCATTCACCCACCCAAAGGTAGGTTTCTCACTCGTAAGAATCTCGTACAACCATATTAATCCTTCCCTTTTACAGGTGTACTTTTGTACGGCCCCCCTGGAACTGGCAAAACTTTGCTGGCCCGTGCCTGCGCCGCTCAGACAAAGTCCACCTTCCTCAAGCTGGCAGGTCCCCAGCTGGTGCAAATGTTTATTGGTGATGGTGCCAAGCTGGTGCGCGATGCCTTCGCCTTGGCCAAGGAGAAGGCGCCTGCTATTATCTTCATTGACGAGTTGGACGCCATTGGCACAAAGCGTTTCGATTCGGAGAAGGCCGGTGACCGTGAGGTCCAGCGAACTATGTTGGAGCTGCTTAATCAGCTCGACGGTTTCAGTTCTACTGCAGATATTAAGGTGATTGCGGCCACCAATCGCGTAGACATTCTGGATCCTGCTCTGCTGCGCTCTGGTCGTCTGGATCGTAAGATCGAGTTCCCACATCCTAACGAGGAAGCCCGTGCCCGTATCATGCAGATCCACTCCCGTAAAATGAACGTTAGCAATGATGTGAACTTCGAGGAACTGTCCCGATCCACGGATGACTTCAACGGCGCCCAGTGCAAGGCCGTTTGTGTGGAAGCTGGTATGATTGCACTGCGTCGCTCCGCCAATTCGGTTACGCACGAAGACTTCATGGATGCCATCATGGAAGTGCAGGCGAAGAAGAAGGCTAATCTTAACTACTACGCTTAGGCTAGAAATTTGCAGTTTAACTCCACATTGTCAGCTCCCATTAAAATAAACCATGGAAATGTAACATTCTTTAGTTTATCGATCTGAGTTGCACCTTGAAGACCGCCCTTAAAATAGCATCCCAAAGGCCCTTGAAAGTAACCCAAAACTAAGCAAATTAATTTAATTTACTAAAATGGGACGTACTGAAATGGAACCCCAACATGATTTGATGAAAATCTTTTTTAAAATAAACAAAAACATATATCAAATGTCGATCGATTCATTGGTTTATCAGTACAACATTTACATTCTGAGTACGATATTTTTTAAATATCTAAAAAGGTCGGTTTTAGAATTAATAAAAAATATTACATCGGGCGAAATTAGATGATAAATATTTACACGCACACTAATTAACCTAGAGGGATGATTAACCAATTTACTAAGACTAACCAGTGGGATCGAGTGTGTTAGCGCCATCCGGCGCCGCTGATGTCGTGCCACTTCCCCCTTGCGACGCTGCATCGGCACTGGACGCAGTGGTTGCTGAGGTTTCCGTAGAGGAGGACGTGGCCACAGCTGCGTGAGATGAAGCTGTGGCAACAGGTGTGGCTCCCACTCCAGCGACACCTTCGACCACTCCGGCGACAGCAGCTGCTTCCGCGCCAACCGGAGCCAGGTTAACTGGCGCAGCAGCAATGTCATCTGCAGCTGGCTGTTGTGCCGGCAGATCCGGCTGCTGGAATGGGCGCCTCATATACATGATGATGCCCAACAGGAGAGTCAGAACCGTGATCATGTACAAGTCCCAATTGGCAGCAATGTTTTCATCCATGTAAAAGATAAACCTATAAGGTGACTAAAGGGGAACAACATCAAAAACATAGTCCACAGTTTTTCCAAAGGATCGGATAATTACCTCCTTGATTGATTCAATCGTGGCGAGCATTTGTAGCTTAAAAAGCGCAATGGCCACAGGCACTTTGGCGTCCGAATTGGTTTCGGCAGCCAAATCGTATAGTCTCTTTGCCAGATGCCAGTCCTTCTTCATTCCGAGCCCTTGCTCGTGCATGTAACCCAAATTAAACATGGCTTGGGCATTATATTGCTGCTCTGAGGCTTTCCTGTGGTGATTGGTTCAGTCATAAGTCGCTCCAACAATTGTAAATTTATTTCAAACCAACCTGTAAAGGGCAGCGGCGGTTTCGAAGTCCTCCGAAGTTCCCCAACCGTAGTAATAGTAATCGCCCAGCTTGACTTGAGCCGCAGAGTAGCCCTGTCCGGCTGCCCGTTTCCAGTAATAGAAGGCACGAATCAGATCTTCGTGGCGATCGTTAAACACATGCACCTCCTTGCGGTCTAGTAAAAAGGCGGCATTACTTTGAGCCACCTCATAGCCCACTTCGGCCATCAACGAGTACTGCATGTAGGCTTTGTCGATACGGTTCTCTTTATAGTCGCTATAGGCGTGCATCAATCGGCTGCTCCAACGTCCACGCTCTGACACGGTCTTGAAGAACTGGAATTTACAAATACGAAACGGGTTAGAAAATAATTAACATATTAACTGAGCAATAAACTTACTTCTACCGCTGCTGGACATGAACGCAGCATTCCCATACCGTAGGCATTCATAACTCCCAGATTGTAATAGGCTAACACATGACCTGATTGAGTGGCCAAATTGTAGTACTTAAAAGCTAGCTTGTAATCGGTTTTAACGCCATCGCCAGCTGAAAAAGTTATATATTTGATGGTTCTTCGAAACCTAATCATTAAAAAGAAGTTTCATTCACTTACTGAAATACATATTGCCTAGCTGCAGTTGCCCATCAACCCAACCTTGATCAGCCGCCTGAGTGAAATAGGATAAAGCCTTGATGGAGTCCTTGGGCACCCCTAATCCCTTCAGATACATGAGGCCCAGTCCGCTTTGGCCGACTGGATCCCCCATTTCAGCGGCCTTGGAGAAGTACTGAGAAAAAAAATAACACATATAAAAAATATACATTTATATAAAACTGTTCTACTGTTATAAATGTTATACGCACCTTAAATGCTGCATCATTATCGGCCTTGATTTGATCACTTCCTTCCAGATAAAGCTTGCCCAAAAACGCGAAGCCAACTGCATTACCCGCAGTGGCGGCCAGTGAGAAATATTCCAAAGCCTTTTGGTGATCCTGCTGGGTGACCTTGCCGCCCTGGTAATACAACTGACCCAATCCCACCTGAGACTGAATGTCGCCTTTGTCGGCCAGAAGTTTGTAATAGTCGACAATCTCAGTTTCAGGACTGCCGGGATTCTCTAGGTCGTCCAGCAGTCTCACCCGATGAACAACCGGCCCATTGGCGAAGGTTATTTTGGAAGCCACTTTCTTGGCTACTCGCTTGTACTGGATCAGTGCCTTCTCACAGCTAATGGGCACATTGATGCCATACAGATAGCGATAACCCATGGCCATTTGGGCCAGAGTATTATCACCGGCGGCAGCCAGGTTATAGTGGATCAGTGCCAGGGGCTGGCTTACATTTTTACCGCCAACGCCAGCCGAATAAAGGAATCCCAGACCCATGTGTGCCTCTGGGACACCTTCGTTGGCCAGACTCTCAAACTCATCGGCAGCATGGTTGAAATCAAAGTCCATCCAGTGACCCAGTAGGACGGCCCAGGCTAGTTCCGCCCTAGCCTTGAGGTGATTTAAGGCAGCAGCCTTCTTAAGCAGAACGAAGGCTACCCGTTTATCCGTGCTTGGCTTGGCCAACATGTCCATGGCGTTGTCGTACACGGTTTGAGCTACGAGTATCGTAATCAGCAAGTGCATAACAAATAAATCAATGCCCACTTACCTTCTATCTGCTCTGGGGTAAGCTCTAACGCTTCAGTTGGCTGGCGTTTGGCTTCGATGCGTTTGATCTCAGCTTTTAGCTTTTCCTGCTTCATCAGACTTTCGTTCCACAGGTGATCGAGCAGGTATGCCGGCATGACCTTCGTCCTGGGAGCAAATTCCGTGGACTCCTTGGGCTTGGCTGACTTGCGTTCGTTACTTTCCGACGGAACCCGTGACTCTGACTCCGCCGTGGTCACCTCCTCGGCCTCCGCCTGGGTGGAGGGCTCATTGGGCAGTGTTGGCGTGGCTGTCCCCGTGCCCAAGCCTGTTCCAGTACCCGTACCTGTGGCCGTGGCAGAGCCCAGACTGTTGCCAGTGGCTTCAGTGTTGGGCCCTTGGAGCTCCTCCGCCCGCAGCTGCCAGGCGAGGAGCAGTGCCAGCAGGCACATCCAACTGTTGGCCTTCATCGTCGCCTATCTGCTTGCTCGATGGCAATGTGGAGGTCTAAGATGTACAACGGCAATTTTGATCTTCGCCTTTGCTGCGTCTATATGGTGCTCTTCCACTTCTGACGTGTTGTGTTATTTACTTTCTTCTTGGGGCGCAGGGTAAGCAAAGTGCTTGGATTGCTTTTTCTCGGCGCATTCGTTGGACTTACTGGTAGCTCATTTTGGCCACCTCGACGTGGTGGTGGTTGGAATGCCTTGGTTGTCTTTCCTTAATTTTTCACACGTAAGATTCTTTTTTAATCTTTTTTTGTTGCAATGTTTAGTGCTGTGAACGGGCCGACGTTTGTGTGCTAGTGTTGCAAAGCACCGCGTTAAAAACAGTCGTTTCCAGGGGCGTCTCCAAAAATATTTGGGGCTACAATTGCAGCGGTTTTATCACTGGGAAAGCATATACTTAGTGGTACAAAACTCGAAGAAGGCGTATTAATATTTAGTCAGGATGATATCAAAATGCAAGCGCAACTTTTTTTATTATTACAAATCAAATTACAATATTACAATTTGCTTAATACCAACGGTAAAACATTAAATTTTTCAAATATATTTTTAAAACATTTCTACTTTTTAACATATTTTGGCACCAAAATGTGGAAATTATGCTAAGCTATTATTTCCCGGGCATCTGCGATTAGTAAATACCCTAAAATGTGCCCCCATATTTTAAGTGTATCCCGAAAAATTCCCGGGGCTTCCTAGCTACGCCCCTGGCTTTTCCGCCTGTTGTTTCGTTATGCAAAGGAAAGCACAGATTTAACAGAAGGAAATCTGAATTGGAGCTGTTGACGCGCGCTCGAAGGTGATAATTCGGAGCGGGACTAATTAGAATAAGAGGAAGATTTCCGCTTGTGTGAATCACCAGTTTTTGTCTCGTCCAATCCCGTCAGCCTCAGAGCAGCCGGCATGGAGATGAGTGTAAGTAGAAGCTGCGCCCTGCGTGCCAGACACCCAGACTCAAAAAGTCACAGCCCAAAACCGAATTTAAAATCGAAACCAGTTCCAAACCGCGCTTCAACCGAGTCAGTCGCACAGCGAATCACTCTTCGAGCTCAGCCGTTTGTGCTGGTGAAAGTTACAGCTGTTGCTTTGCCCCGCTGACCCAGTACTTGCCACCTGTCCCCCGATTCCTAATCCTCCGACGGACACCTGTTATTCCAGGCTGCCATGTTCGCACGTGTGTCCTTCTACCCCACCCTGCTGTACAATGTCCTGATGGAGAAGGCCTCGGCCAGGAATTGGTACGATCGCATTGATGAGCATGTGATACTGGGAGCCCTGCCCTTTCGCAGCCAGGCCAATGACGTAAGTAGCCCTGCAAAACCAAGCCAAGAATCCTTCATAATCCTTGTTCAATCGCTCAGCTCATTGAAAAGGAGAACATGAAGGCGGTGGTATCGATGAACGAGGACTACGAGCTGACCGCCTTCTCCAACAACACGGAGAAGTGGCGGAAGCTGGGCATTGAGTTTTTGCAACTGGCCACCACCGACATTTTTGAGTCGCCCAACCAGGAAAAGCTCTTCCGCGGCGTGGAGTTCATAAACAAGTTCCTGCCACTCAAGCAGAGGATTGGCGGTCTGAGTTCCTCTTACCAGCCGGAGAACGTGGGTTCCGTCTATGTGCACTGCAAGGCGGGTAGGACGCGAAGTGCTACTTTGGTGGGATGCTACCTAATGATGGTGGGTTAATCATCCATTTGCACAAAGTTCTATAAATGCTGACAACTTTTACTTTGCAGAAGAACGGCTGGACTCCGGATCAGGCAGTAGACCACATGCGTCAGTGCCGACCGCACATTCTGCTGCACACCAAACAATGGGATGCCCTTCGGTTATTCTACACAAACAATGTGCAGGCCAAGTCATGACCAAAACTGGACAATAGCCCAAATTTATTGTTTACAGTAGATTACCATACGTAACAAAGGTGGTGCCCGTTGCCCAACTGTTTTAGTGCTGATTTTCTTGTTGAATATATAATTTTGTACAAAACCCTCTCTGTGCAGCTGTGACTTTTTACAATTCTTTATTTAATGCTTATCGCGAAACTAAGAATAAATAACTGGTGTTTCGTGGTTCGTCAACTGGTTGCTCCGTTGACATTTAAGCCTTCTGTGTATCCTTGCCCTTGATGGCCCAGAATCGCTTGATGCCATTGGCCAGACCCACATCGTTCTGGATGAAGTAGAAAAGGCCACCCAGTGCGGCCACCGAGATGATGATCAGCGCAATGTGGGCTACCTTGGGCAGGACGTTTCCAACGACAGATGGCCGCATGTAGTCCACTACCATGGCCTCAACACCCCTGTTTTGGTTAATAAGGAAAATATTAATAATAGTTTGATTTTACTTTGGGATATCTTACCAGTGGGTGTGGATGACGACGGAGATGGCCAAAAGAGCGTCCAAGACCTGGGATGGAGCTATGAAGGCAGCTGGAATGACGGCCAACAGGCCGGCGGACACAATCCGCTCCACAGTCCAGAGGAGGGTGTGACTGGATCCAGCGGCAGCCATACGAGGTGCACTCACGGAGATCTCGCGCACGACGGGCTGCATAAGCGTCGGGGATTACTATTTAGTATAAGCAGCCACCACTAAATTTTCAACTCCAAACACTCACCGCTGCAATCTTGGCCACGGCAAGGGGCTGGACCACCGCCTTTCGCTGAACATTGGCCACCAGGGTGGAGTAGCTCTTCAGGGGCGTGATGCGAGCCGACTTAACAATATTTGCGGCTAATTGGGATACCAACAAACGGTTTGGTTATATAATGAAAGCTGTTTTGCGACCAATAGTAAGGCAATTGGCCATCCCGTGGGTCCTTACCATTGCAACGAACAGCGCTACGCAGGAGCAACGAGAGGGTCATGTTGGGATGTGTAAGAATTGAGAATTTTCAGCTCAAAATAAAAATTCTTTGCTCCGTTCGGTTTGGGCCGATTTGTTTAAAAAATTACACAACACTGTTTAAAGTGTAGTCAGCTGTCATCGATTTCTTATCGTTAACAGTAGCGGGCAAAATATCGACACAGTATATAAGAGGGAAGCCCCTTTAAATATTTGTATATTAAGAATGAAAAAATTTTTTATAAATATTAAGAAAACATAAATTTAGGTCGAGGCATTTATTTAGCTGCTTTATTTATTTGCACAAAACATTTGAGATACGTTTGGGACGGAATGGCTGTTACTAGTACAAATTGTCATGATCTTACAAACTAATTTTAAAATTTGCTTAAGACTTTCTAAAATTCGCATTCTAAGGCACGCAATTGCTCCTAAGTCATTTTTGTTGGTTGAAAATATTTGTAAATTTCGTTGGATGGAATCGTTAAAAAATACTTGTGATCTTAGTAAGCTACTAAACTCCTAACCAGGACTAAGGCCACGATAACGAGACCAGTCAGCTGTGAATTGAGTGTCGCTGCTCCTGCTCGGTAAAAGTCCCAGTCGAATATGATGTTGGAGGCATCCGACGGCTTCCAAGGGTTCAATCCGTCATCAAAGTACATGGGACAGTCGTCGCGCTCCCTTTCGTACTCCACGGCATCGATGGCAACGGCGGCACCCTCCGAGTGGTTCCACGAGGTCACGTCCTGCTCCAGTTTGCAGAATGCACCCACAGCCTGCGACATGAGGACACGGTTGAGGTCAGCGCGCTGATAGACCCAGCAGCGATACTTGGATAGCGGATCCAGATCGTCGTAGGTGATCAGGTAGGACTTGAGGTTCTCCTTCCAGAAGCCAATGCACTTCATGCGGTAATCGGGGTCACTGTAGATATCAACAGGACGACCCAAATGATCCACCGACAGGCAGTAGTTTTCATCCACCGCCAATTCCTTTTGATCAGTATCGCAAACCGACAAATCCGAGATGTTCTGCTTGCAATGGATATCGGGACGCGGACTCAAAGTGACACCACCAAGGATTCTGTAAGGTATACACATTAATTATATGTTTCATGTTACATTCGGAAAACAAAACAAACCTCGTTCTAAATGGATGCTCTCCTCGCTGCGTAAAGTTGAATTTTCCCGCAACGGGGCAACGAACAGGCACAGGATTTCGGGCAAGAAACAGGTCATATTTCCATGCCTCCGAGTTGGGGAACTGTACCCAGGAGCAGACTGTACTGAAATCGTCCTTGATCACAGCCAAACCCTTGCGGTAGCGAATAATGTTGTGGTGGCGGGGCATAAAGTCAAAACACACATAATCTTTCTGGCAACCGTCGACGGTGAGGCGGGCCATCATTACACGATTACCTCGTCGCTCTCGGCAAACATAGATGGTCTTTCGGTATCGAGCCTTATCCGGATAGTACGTCTCGTTGATGTGGGTCTCACTGATCGAGACATCGGCATCAATGTTGGCAGTGTTCACCCATTCGCCGCTAAAGTTTTGGGGTAGCGTGCAACCGGGTTCCACAAACTCGGCCTTCACGGGCGTCAGCTTCAGACGCTCCGGAGAGGTTTCTGGCGTCTTCAGTGTGTTACACTCGGCCGTAATGGAAACGCCCACGTACAGATCGTCATCACGATTCTTGAGGAAGCAGCGGTACTTCTCATCCTTACGCGATTCCTTCGTATTGGCGACGGCAAAGTAGTGATTCTTGCCCACAAACCAATCGCCCAGGCAGCTGAACTCCACGGTACCAGTAAATGTGCCCTCCATACCCTCGCACTGCTGGTAGGTGACGTTGAACTTCTGGTTCTGGATAAGGAACTGGGTTCCCGCCGTTTGACAGGACTGAATGCGAGCATCAGGCTTATCACATACGCCCGTGAATCGGAAACGGTTCTGTAATGAATATTCGACACAAGATTAATTATTTGATCAAATCACCATATAAATCCACCCCCAAAATGTTAACTAACCTGGTACGTAAAGTGCCACACTCCCTCAAGCGACGAACGGCAGTTGATGGGCACAAAGTTCTCGTTAAAGAGGGTGATCAGCTGCTGGTCATCCTTAACACCACGACACACATAGTCCACGGTGGGTTCCTGTCCAGCTGGTATGCCCACGCAGGGTCCCTCAAATTTTTCGAACACATTGAGGGTGCGGATAATGGTTCTGACACAGTGGTAGCAGTCCTTGGATCGCTCCTTGAAGACAAATGAGTACTCGTCGCCCTTGTGGCGCATGTAGTTGATGCAGTAGCCTCGGCTGGACATCGAGGTGGCGTCGATCACCGTCAGCGTGGGCAGGCCCGTTTCCCAGGAGAACCATGATCCCTGCAGGATCTTTGGTATGATGCAGTTGTCCTTCTGCACCAGGTTGTACTGGCCGAGAGCTGTGAAATGGACGAGCGTTAGTTTCGGGTGGCCAATTCACATGATTCACTTGGAGCCTTGGGTGTGGCTTGGGAATCGCATCACTAACCTGAGCCCATAAAGCCCGCCAGACAGATAGCTGCCAGGTAATAATGCATTGCGTGTTTGGTGTCCTCAGAACTAACAACTTAACATATTTATTACAATTTACGATAAAATGGAAGCAACCAATGGCGGTTTTAGTCCGAAACAATGCCTAAACACGCAACAAACACCAGTTACCAATAATAGGCAGAGCCAACTTTATTAGCACTGGCTTTAACGAAGAGTAAACTGTACAGCACTGGCTGATAACTATTAATCGACTGTTTACGGAATCGAGCGTTACTTTTTTAACTTCAAAATTTTAGATGTATTAAAATCACATATATCCTTTTAGGAGTTTTCCTGTATAATATGGGATCAAGTTTCTGTTGAATATGCTCTGTTTATACATAATAACTACTTCGATGTATAAAATAATTCATAGAAATATATAATATCAACTCTTTTATGAGTTCTACTGGAGAAAAATCATATACTATTAAAACGCTTTTTAGACTTACTCTATAATCTTAATGACACGTACTCAGACAACAAAGAGCTGTAAAAGATTAACCCAAACACACAATTTGTAATGAAACTGATGATTACTTTTTTACATTTTTCATTAGCACTTTTTGAGCGATTACATTCACATTGTAGTTTATCTCAAATCAAATGGGAATAGTAGATATTTTATTACCCGATACCTAATCATAATAATTGAGCCTTATTTATAATAAATTTTTTTTGCATATGCCTATAACATCCGTTTCCACTTGAATACGCTTTGGTAATCGAGGGTTAATGGTAATTGAGTCTGGAGCCCCAGAAACGAGCACATCGAACCCGAGCAAGAACGCCCCCGCAATTATTCAGCGGACTGCAGTTTGAACCTTTTCGTCACTTGCTCGGAATTAGCACAAAATGGTTCGTTATTACCGCAGCTAATCGGGTCATTTATGGTGCGATTATGATCGCAGTACAGATATTCCGGGAATGTGATTCACATGCACGGAGTTCCTAAGCTGCAGTCCCCATCTAGTACGTTCGAACTTTGGAGCCCCACACTAGTGCGAATGGCGTGTTTGCTGATAAGTCCGGCGGAGCGTCTAGGTGAACGGTGTTTGTGCCTCCATCCACGTCTTATCTGCTGGCAAAGGTCAGCTTGGACTCCGAGCATGATCGGCGATTTGGGGAACCAAGTCTATATGGTAGCTGCTCGATCGGAGGCCTGCCAGTATCAATTGAGCCGGCGACAGCAACAGTTCTCTCGCATCTAATCCGAATCTTCCCGTGAAATCCCAAACACAAATGGGTTAGTGACACGCGCTGTCTGAAAGTGTTATTCCCCCTTTAATAATACGATTTTTAAATCTAACCAGCAACTGCAACCAGCGGCAGTGGACTCCATCTGGAGGCCATCGATCGCATCGGATCCATTCCCCTGGTGGAATCCAGTGTGAAGCGCGTGGAGACCATCTACGACAAGGTGAAGAACAACAACAGGCTATTCTCCTGGTACTTTGAGACCGCAGAGGCCACCATTACGGCCGCCTACGAAACCATCCAGCCGGCGGTCAAGCTCTTTGAGCCATCCATTCAGCGCCTGGACAACGTGATGTGCAAGAGCCTGGACATCCTGGAACAGCGCATTCCACTGGTCTATCTGCCGCCTGAAATGGTAAGTAGTCGGTCGGTAACTCGCATCCATTCGCTGACAAAAGGGCATCCTTCTCTGTTTGAAGATGTACTGGAACACCAAGGAGTACATGTCCGATCACCTGGTGCGTCCGGTTCTGAAGCGCGCCGATTCCGTCAAGCAAATCGGCAATGCTGTCCTGGAGAGCCCACTTACCCACTATGCAGCGGAGCGCATTGATGGCGCCTTCACAGCCGGCGATAAGTTCGTGGACAAGTACCTGGTGCCCATCCAAACGGATCAGGATCAGACCGATGGTGAGTGATGGGGATTACGCCACATAATCTTCTATTGCCAGTGGGGATTTTTTACTTTGCATAGTTTAATGAAGATCTCGTACTAAACTAACTTTTTATAATTCGAAATTGTTGTAGTGAAGAAATTGGTTTCGGCCCTGAATGATAACTTTTCGCCGATTCGACAACAGTTAAACCGAATGTTTGGCCACAAAAGTTAGTATACAAAATTGCACATTTCTCCTTACAACTAGAGATAATCAAAATCCTAGGATATTAAAGTTTTTGAGAAAAGTGCGTAAATTAAGCGAAAGCAAGTGATTTGAAAAGTCAGCATCCAGGCAAATCACCTCAAGGTGCACTCATCTCATAGTTTATTTATAAATGCCCACGTTGTCGGGAAGGTTATCTCTGGGGAATGGCGGATTCATTGAAACCTCAAGCCAGGGAAAGTAGCGATAAGCTCTGGCCGGGATTTGCTCTCTCCCTCTCCCTTTGCTCTCCTAATATATAAGACATAAACCGAGTGCGCACTCACTTATGCCGAGTATCCGCCTTGCAGCCCCACAGGAGGATGATAACGATGCTGTGCCGGATGAGAGGGGTGCCATCAAGGCGATCCATCATGGTCAACGTTTCTCCCGCAAACTGAAGCGACGGCTCACCCAAAGAACCATCGCAGAGGCTCGCGCCCTCAAAAAGCAGAGCAAGGAGGCGATCCACGTGCTCATCTATGCCGCAGAACTGGTTAGTAAAATTCAGTAACCTATTCATTTTGTGTATCATTTGAAAGAACTTTGAGATTACAGTAACCACAATTTGAATTCGTTACGAAAAGTCATGACTATAAAACATTGTGGTTTACTGATATCTAAATACTTTGTCATACCCATCGTTCTTGTTTGTATTCTGGAATTCCGTATATACACCTATAACCGAAACCCATCCTACAGATTGCCACCGATCCAAAGCAGGCCGTTCAAAAGGCCAAGGAACTGTGGGTCTATCTCAGTGCAGATGAACCCGAGAATCAAGCGAGACCCGCCACTCTGGAGCAGTTGATAGTGCTACTGACACGCGAGTCGGCCAGGCGGGTGGTGCACCTGGTGAACTTCAGTGCTCATGTGGCAGCCAATATACCCAGGTTGGTTGCTTCCCCTTCAATCCTTATTTCTCCATGTAAACCCTTACGACAAAATCTTACAGAAACCTGGCACACACAACGACAGAGGTGGCCCACCAAATCATCTATATCAACCACCGCATTATCACAATCTCCCGGCTGGACAAGGTTAAAACCATTTCGAAAGAGGAAGCTGAATCTCTCTTCAAGCGCATGCTGGCGTTCTATGGTAACCTGCAAGGCCTGACCAATGCCTACCTGGTAAGAAAGGACTCGAAACTCACTTCCAGAAGGAAGATCACTATTAACACATGTGCATTCTACAGGAACGCGTGGCCAGCTTTCTATCCGGACGCATGGAAGCCGAGAAGGTGACGGGCAGTGATGGCGGCAATTCCAACCACAGGTCCTCGCGGAGAAGGCAGGAGCCGAACCATTATTCAGCCAGCCACAATAACATCAACGGCGTCTACTAGCATTGAATTCTTTATTGCTATCGTATTCTTATTTCTCATGATAGAGTTCTGTTTCTCCGTGCATATACGGAAAATACAGTGAACGTTCTTGTACATCTATATTTAACAAAATGCATTTGCCAATAATATAAGCTCAACTTCACGTTTTACATTACATGTTTTTTTTTCCCCTTAGTATCGTTTAAGTAAAAATGGGTTTATTCTACTACTTAATGGACTTTTTACATATTGCTAGTACTTTTGTTCACTTACATTGGTTAGTAAAGCATGAGGTATCGAAAGATCTGGACTTGATTTACTTAAAGAAGTTCGCTTTATAGTACTTAAGCTCGTTGATGCTTTCCAGGATGTCGTCCAAGCTGCGATGCGCGAAACTTTTTTTGGGAGCGGTCGTCAGCACTTCGGGACGCCAGCGCCTGGCCAGTTCCTTGATGGTGGACACATCCACGATGCGGTAATGCAGGTAATCATCTACCAATGGCATGAATCTTTTGAGGAATAGTCGGTCCATGTAGACGGAATTCCCGCCGAGCGGACATGCGCGCTTCGGTACGTTCCTTTCGAGATAGGATAGCAATAGATTGGAGGCTTGTTCGGGCTTTACATCTGAGCTCTTGCATCGATCCACAAGACCAGATTTGGAATGGTGTTCCTTGCACCACTCGTTCATCGTGTCGAAGACCTCCTGTGGATGGTTGATGGCAAAGCAGGGTCCCTCGGACTTCACATTCAGGTCCTTGTCCGTAATGATGCAGGACACCTCCAGGATTTGGTCCTTTTCAATGTCCAGCCCGGTCATCTCCAGGTCCATCCACACGATGTCAGTGTCTAAGCCACAGCCGCTGCTCATTGTGCCAGTGGAATTGAAAGCGAAAGAGCCCAAAATTTGCCGGTTCAAAAGCAATCCCACGCGTCGAAGTGAATAAAGCATTTATATCTGTAGCGCAGGTTTCTTTTAAGCGAAATATAACGATGCAGCGGGTACCATGTGTTCGATAACGATAACCAGATGTTATCGCTGCGATAAGAAGTGGTCACATTGCTGAGACATCTTGCAACACTAGAAGGGGGATTCTTGTAATGTTGCAAGGTAATAAATCTAATGTAATACTGTGTTGTACCCAAATAAAAGTGTTTAAAAAAATGCTAAGAATGCAAAATAATTCGAAAAAGCATTATTATTTTGGCCCAACAAAAATTAAATTTGGATTTCATTTAGTGATAACGACTATTGAAGGAGCCATTTTAACTACATCGAACGGTAATTCCCAACACACTGTGCACGGTCACACTGTTGACTTGAGGTTTTTATCAAAAATTGTTGTAGGGAAAACGCAAAAAGGCGTCGTTATTGTTGCAGCATGTCCTCCTCGTCCGCCAGAGACCAACCGGGAACCTCCCAGGACACCTTCGAGGATTTTTACACAGAAGTAAGTGTGGCGGTCGGAACCGCAGGCTCAGCGTTTTGTACTGGGTCGGGCTCCTCCCACGGCAGCCGCTCCGAATAAACTAAACCATTATTATTATATACACTTTAGTAAATGATTTTGTGCCTATATTGCAGGTGAAAGAAATTGAAAAACGTGATTCAGTTTTAACTCCTTCTCAACAAATTGATCGTTTACTTCGTCCAGGTTCAACGTACTTCAATCTCAATCCGTTTGAGGTGCTCCAAATCGAGCCCGAGGTCGAATTGGCGGACATAAAAAAGCGATACCGCACCTTGTCGATCCTCGTCCATCCAGACAAGAATCCCGACAACCAGGAGCGCGCTCAAATGGCATTCGATATTGTGTCGCGTTCCTGGAAAATCCTGGAAAACGAGCTCACGCGCAAAAGGTGTCTGGAGGTGTACGAGGAGGCAAAGGGGCGAACGGATCAAATGGTGAGTTCCAGTTCATCGGATCATTCATCTTTTAGAATAATTGCAAAGCCAATTGTTCTGACACATTTCCTTTATTAACTGTAACTGTATTATAACAATTTGTTCGTTACCTTACAGATTGCAGAGAAGCGCAGAAAGCTTAAAAAAGAGGGTCGGCCAACTGAGCCAATACCCGAGGATGATCCCACCAAGTACAAGCACGCTATCTACGTTATGGTCATGAAGCTGTTTGCCGACATGGAGCGTCGGCGGCAGAAGCTCGACCAGCGCGACCAGGAGGAGCGAAAGCGTAAGCGCGAAACGGAAATCGAGGAGGAGGAGCGGGTAAAGGCGGACCGCGAATGGCAGCAGAACTTTGAGGAGTCCCGCCAGAGCCGGGTGAACAGCTGGCATGATTTTCAGTCGGGTGCCGGCAAGTCAAAGAAAGCCAAGAAACAAAAACATATGACCGGCATGATGGTTCCACCAAAATTTAAGCCCGAATCGCGATAATACAGCTTCCCAGCGCGGCGCTGCTACTCCACTATCGCCAGATCACCTCCGCCTGCCCGCGTCGCGTTGCACATAAATATTTTTACATTTTTTTTATAAGTATCCTTTGGAATTGTAATTGACACGTGCATAAAGTATAGATGTAAGAAATCACATTTCCGTCTCGTCTTTTCCTCCACAATGGATGGCTGCACCATTCCCACCGACTACAGTTCTGTGTACAAGGATGCGGTGAACACAATATCGCGCTTGATAGCCGCCGACGCCTCTTCCATCTTAGACTGCAGTCCAGGATTGCCAATCCGAATGGCAGCCGTTTTAACATCACGCAGGGTTTCGTTCAGTTGCTGTATGCATCGTACAATGATGCCCTCCTGCACGGTGGTCAGTTTCATAATCTCAGCAAAGGGCTGTGAATAAGATTAAATTGGATGGGCATATATGAGATAGGCATGGTCGCGAACTAGAGATATTAAGGGCCTCCTACCTTATTTCTAGCCCATTCGTAGACCACTTCCAAGAGGCCAAAGTTGAGGCGATTATCGCTCTCGATGGCTGCCTGGAAGCGCTGCTCCTCGGCGAGAATAGTATCGTTGATCTGCTCAAAGGCCTCCACGCACTTCTTCATCGCCTCTGGTATTACAGGTTTATCTCGCAACTTTGCCTGGAAGACGAGGCCAGAGAGCAGGGCGGCTATTTCTGCCGGCTCCAGATCGTTGAACATGTTGCATAGAATGAGTTCCGTGATTAGTAGCTCATTTTGGCCCATCTCACAGGCAACTTTTCCCTTAAGCGTAACCTCGTCCAGTTCATCTATGTATTTCAGGGCTCGCAGCACCTGCAGCTTGTTGCAGTAGTCCGGATAGAGGGTCAAATTCTTAGCAGAGTTCTTGAAGCGCAGTTCCTCAATGTGGATCTCCAGCATCCGGCGCTCGTAAACTTTGGCAAACTCTTGCTCGAAACCGGCAATGTTGGTATGGGGCAGCAATTCACCCACCTGACGTCTCAGGTGATCTACGTAGTTAAGCATTGCCAGCTCGCTGTCAGCACTCACGACTATCTCCTTGGACAGATTTACGTATTTGATGTTATCCGCGCTGGCAATGTAACTCTCATTTAGCTGGTTTAGCTCGGTAACGGCCTTGACCACCGATCCACCAGGCGGCGAATCCTTGAACCGCTCCAGCTGCCGCTGCTCCCAATTCCGGATAATCGCGTCTGCATCGACTTTCAATGTGCTCTTGGTGATATTGATAATGTCTATAGCCTTGATGTCCAGCACAGTGTGTCCCCCGATTCCCTCGGGCTGGAAGGTCATGTTCCTCGGCGTCAACGACAGTATTTTGTAGTAGAGCTCGCTTTGCTGGAGGCTGTTGCTATCCTTGGCCTTGAATTGATGATCCAGCACTAGCACCTTATAGATGGTATCCTTGCCCGTGACAGATTTGGTGCTGAGTAGAATGGCCAGTTTGTTGTAGTGCTTGCCCTGCGTAATGACAATGACGCGGCCAACCTTCAGTTCTTTCTGGATCTTGGCTTGTGTTACAATAAATTTCTAAAATAAATTGAAAAGTGAGGTTCATAAAATGTAGTTGCGTTTATATGTAGATCCTACCATGATGCGGTGCTTTTCCTTCCAATACTCGACGGCTTTGTCGTAAAAGTTGACAAGCGGCTGCAGATGTTCGCCGAGATTTGGGAGCATGGCGAACTTGTCTTCGGCCAGGCGAAGTTGCTTCTGCTGCGTAGGCAACTGCAGCTTCTGGTTAAACTCCTTGAAGCTGAACTGCATGATATCCTCCACCTTGATGCTCTCGATGCGCAGACATGTGAGGATTACCGCATAGCGCAGAATGAACTGTGACTGCAGCTTCTCCGGCAGGCCCAGGATCATGGGCCGCAACTCCATTGATGGTGGCACACTGCCCTTGCACATTATGATCGCCGTACCCGTCTCGTCGTGTCCACGCCGTCCAGCTCTGCCGGCCATTTGGATGTATTCGCCCGGTTTCAGGTTACGCATCTCCAGTCCGTCAAACTTTTTGCACGAGTCAAAGACCACAGTGCGTGCGGGCATGTTGACACCCATGGCAAACGTTTCAGTGGCGAAGAGCAGCTTAACTAGCCCATTCTGAAACAGCATCTCCACGATCTCCTTAAGAATGGGCAAGATGCCGCTGTGATGCACCCCGATTCCTCGCTGCAAAGCGTCCTTAAGAATAAGAACCTGCGGAATAGTACGGTCCGGGGGCTTCAGTTTGGCCAGACACTGCAGGAAGAACTTCTGCACGGCACCCTTCTCCTTTTCCGTATTCAGATCCACCGACTGCAGGGCGGCCAAATTGGAGTCACACCGATTGCGGGACAGAGTGAAAGCCACCACTGGCATCTTGTTGTTCCGCTTCAGAAAGTCGATTAGACCAATCCATGTGTACTGCTCCTGCTTGGCATTGATGTGGTTCTTTGACCCAGTTGGGCCGCCTTTGGCTTTGCCCTGCATCTCCTTCTTGCGCTCCACGGCCTTCTCGTAGTTACCCTGTAGATACTTTCCCTGGGCATCCACCAGCAGAAACATGTCATCACGGCTCTTTCCTCCAGCACCAGTATAAAGGAAATGCGTCAGAGGCACTGGCCGTTTTAAAGTGCTGATCACATAGACCTTTCTTTTCTTGGTGCTTCCCACCCAGTCCGCCAATTCCAAGGTATTGGGCACGGTGGCACTCAGCATTATAATGTTTACATGTTCGGGCAGCAGTATGATGACCTCCTCCCAGACATGTCCTCTCTCTGGGTTATTAATATAGTGCACCTCGTCGAAGATCACCCACTCCAGATCCCGTGTGACTTCGCTGCCGCAATACAGCATTGAGCGTAAAATCTCGGTGGTCATGATCAGACAAGAAGCGGTGGGCTCAATCTGCAGGTCGCCTGTGATAAGGCCCACATCCTTGAAGGTCTTTCGGAAGTCGCGGTACTTCTGATTGGACAACGCCTTGATCGGCGATGTGTAGATGGTGCGGGTGAGATCCCGCTTGGATAGGGCGATGGCATATTCAGCTACAACAGTCTTGCCAGCTGACGTGTGGGCTGCAACGAAAACGTACTGGCGTTGTTCCAGCTTGAGAATGGCCTGCTTTTGAAAGACATCCAGTTCGAAGGGAAAATCCATGGCGGGGCACGGTATCTGCTCTTTGAAGTCATTGATGGGTTGGCTAATGTCCACCATTTCGGCCCAGTCGCTCTTAAAGTTCTTCGTGGTGGTAGAAATGTTCAGCACTGGCTTCAGGTCAGCCTTCATGATGTGATCGTCTACATCTTTGAAATCCTCTGAAGGAAGTTGCACGTTCAAATGGTTGGCGCTTTGAGGCGGTCCAGTGGAGCTTGTTCCCTCACTGCGCGTTAGCTTCATCCATTCCTGGACGTCCAAATCCTGCTCGAGGTTCTCTAATAGATCCACGTTACTGGGATCGGCGACCACGGGCGGCAGTGTTACGGACTGTGATTGGGAGAAATCGTAGCCAGAGCTAAAGCCCGGTGGTACCGTTAGCAGCTTGTCCCCCAGCTGAAAGTTTTCGACATCCAGAGCAGCGATCTGCTGGCGCTGCTCATCGAAGCCACCAGGCCAAAAGGGAAAATTGGAGTGGGAGCCACGCGTCGCCTCTTCCAGCAGACCCGGCTCCCGCTGCATGGACATTGAGTTGTTGGCACTGGCGCCCACATCCTCCAGGTCCACTTCCACGAACTCCAGTATCTGGCCACTCTGATCCCGGCGAGGAATCAGCTTGGTGCTTGCCGGACAACGAGGCGCATGCAACAGGCGCAAAGGATCGAATTTGCGGGGCAAAACATCCGGCAGGGGATTGTGGAGGGACAGCTCCGGACGCAGGATATAATTGCGCAGCCGCTCGAGGTTCTCCTCGCCCCTAATCTCACTCATTTTAATAGTTTGTTCCTGGCGAAAATAACTTTGTTTAGCATTTGCCAAAACTCAAGCAGAAAAACAACAAGAGTCGGCTGAAAATGTTTATTGACTGGTCACCCTAAAAATCGAAAAACAGTCGCGTAACGAATTGCGACTACCGCATTGTCCGGTAATATTTAAAGTGTGATTTAAAAATATAGATTTAAGAAATAACATTGTGTAATCTAAAACTCTAGCCGTATAAAATTTTTTAAAGTCAATTAAATATTTAATATGTGTTGCAGTAATATATTTTTATGGAAAATTCGTAAGCATTAGGTCAGATGATCTAAAGCATCTCTATGGCACTGTTTACATACATAAATGGCACTTTTATAGAACCCAGGTTTCCCCACACGGAATACAAATGGCTCTGGTTACTTGCGGCGGAACACCTCGACCTTGAGTGGGTGGCACTTCTCGTCCGGCACTTCGGCACCAACTTGGATGGAGACATCGCCCTGCGGACAGGCGCTCAGGGCCACCAGAAGATTCATATCGGCCACAAACTCAATGAAATCCCCCTTGCGTGCGGGACTTGCCTTGCAGAAATACTGATGAGTGATCCTCGTGAACCCGGTGCACATGAAGATGTTCCACACATCGTGCACATCCTGCTCCGTCAGGCCGCGCTCCTCCACCACCGCCTTGACTAGGGAACTGTGGCAGCTGCCCACCCGTTCCTTGCCCGTGATTAGCTTGTAGGTGTAGCCGTCGCAGCGCGTCCCAATCACGTCGTGCAGAGCACCGCCATCCTCATCTATTCCATAGGCGGCGAGGGAATCGAACACAAAGGTGGCCATGGGACGCAGATGGGGCAGGCAGCTCCACAGGCGATCGTAGACGCGCAGATGCGACGAGTGCAGCTGGCGCGTCTTGCCCGAGTAGAAGCGCTCGGCGGTGTTCTCCAGATTCCAAAAGTTCATGTCGCCCACCTGGGAACCTTCGTGGACGGTCACGCGGCACAAATCGCCCTCCTGCATGGTCCAGGTGCGTGCCTCCCGTTTAGGCACAATCAGTGTCTCCACCAGATCGCCAGTCAGTGCTCGATAGCGCTTATCCTGGAGTTATCCGCGAGTCGGATGAGATTATTTTATCATTGTGATTGCACGCGTTACTTACATCGTACTCCTCCTTGGAAACGATCGATGCCGCGGGCTTGTCATAGCAGATCACTGGCGGTTGCTTCTCAAAGGTGCGGGGCTTGGCACCGCGTCCACACCAGGAGGCGGGCGCAGTGGGGGTTTCAGCGGGAGCAGCAGCAGCCATGACTAGCGGAACTAGTTTGTCTGTAGGTACAGCAGGTGAGAAGCTAATCAAACTTTTCAGGTGGCAAATATGTTGTGGCCTTATCACCGATCGAGTGTCTACTGATCTTGCTCCGCGACTGGACTAAGTAGGTAGTTGCCAAGAAAGCTTTCGATAGACACAGCTTTGTACTATCGGATTTGAAAAGATTCCCATTAAAAACATTCCCATTGTTAAAAATATAGTTTATTTACTTGCTTACACCACTAAATTTATGAAATTTATGAAAATCAATTAAACAAATCAACAAAAAACTATTATTCTTCTGGTCCTTTCTGACGAAACGTTTTTAACTATTTAGCAATCATACATAAATGATGCCGTACTCAAACCTATCCTACAGCTGACTTTCTTTCTTGCGAGGGGGATGCTAATCAATTGATTATAACTAAGTTAATTCGACCTTAAACTAAACATTGTATCTTCAAGCTTTGTATATTTCTGGACTCCTATGTTTCCATCATTGTGGGTTGCTGTCGCTCGCTAAATGGTGGCTCGCTTTCGATTTTGTCCAGTAGCTCCTCCAGCCAGATGCGCAGCTCCTTTGAGGAGAACTCTTGCGGCAGTGGCAGTCGCTCCAGGGCCACCTTAAGCACTGAGGAAGACTCCATCTCGGGACAGACAATGCACATGCCGTGCACCAAGCAACTGAGGCTCTGCGAGATTTCACTCTGGCACAGTCGGTGCTTGGAGGTGGGACATGGGAGCAGACTGATGCGGGAGCAGAGTTCGCTTAGTTGGGGCTTTAAGTTCTCCCAGCGCGCATTGATGTCAGCGATGTTGGTCACACTGCGGATCTGCTTGAACTTGGCACTGATGTCGATAAAGTCCAAGAAGATCTGGCCCTGGTTGGACCAGTTGGGCACTCGAATGCTGCTGCCCTCAGTATCCTCGAATTGAATGAGCAGGCTGTGCAGGTATTCCATTTTTCCTGCAAGTTTGCGATTAGCATTATTAGTACACCATCAAAATTTTTTTTTTTAAGAAACTTACCGTTTATAATTGCATCAGGAGCAATGTGTTTGAAGATGACATCGTGCGCCGTCGCAAAATGTTTAGCCTTTAGCAGATATTTTGCTTGAAGGTGATGCTTGCCAGACGCTCCTGCCTTTACCGCCTTTGCATAGTCCACCCACGACATCGGAATACCCAGCTCTTCGACGATAAATCGCTCTTCTGCATTTAGAGGCACCTTGGCGGATACGCTGACATTCCTCTGTAGCATTTGCTGAACACCTCGTTCCCTCTGGGACCGCTGCTTAATATGCAATAGCACGAAGATACCCCACTGCCAGAGGCCCTCGTTCTCCAGCTGGCTAGCGAAATCCACCGAAAGACGAGCCTCCGTTAAGGGCGAACAGTGACGGTAACCAAGCGCGCGAAGAGTTTGCAGAAGCAGCCAGCTAAAAATGATTTAATATTAATTATTTTTCACTAGACCTAAAAATTTTTCAAGTTTACCTCAAACGAAAGTCCATGACATCGGCGGTATGCGTTATAGGATTGAGGGTTTCTTCCAGGGAATGCATACGCTTGGAGTATAACTGGAGCAAGTGGTAACGCAGATCGTAGACGGGCTTCTTGGTGTCGGTAGGTGTGTTCTTGTAGCTGGGTGTTGGTGGCTCCGCATAACATTCATCCGCTTGGAAGGCGTTGTTATAAGCATTGAGGGCATCGGTGATGGTCGAGGTTGGGGCTGTGAAGTACCACAGTTGCATAGCCAGCACTGTCAGCCAGTTGTTGTCTTCGAGTAAGTTGATAGCGCCCTGTGAGGACTGCATCATGGGCACTCCGGCGGCCAGCATGTACATCTTGAGCCGCTCCAGATCGATGTACTTATCCGCCTTGCTCTGCTGCCAGGCAAAAAGCTGCTCCTCCATCAGTAGCCGGAAGACAGCTCCGGAACTTAATTGGGACAGCACGAGAGCCAGATTAGCATCATCGTAGTTGAAGGCCAACTCACAAGCCTCATTTACTCGGTGGCAGCTGAGTAACTCCAACATGTGATCCAGATAACTGTGGGTGCTAACTTTTTTCGAGAGTAGATCCTTGCCCAGGAGCGTATTCTCCAGCCACTCGGATAGCAGATTGCGTCGACACATAACCATGTAGTGGGAGTTCTTTTCCAGGTCCACCAGCTCATCATGATCGCCCCATAGCGCGAACAAAAGCGACCACACAGACACGGCGTAATCCTCTTTTAGGCCAGCATTTCTCTGCTTTAGAGACTCGGAGAAGTGCTTGGAAACTAGTTTCGTACCGCTATCGGGATGCATATACGGGCACTCACTACCTTCCACATTTACAGAAAGACAGTCGCCTAGCTGAACCTCTAGATGGGGAACGATTCTTTCGCAAATACCCTCGTTGCCTTTGACCATGTTGAACTGCACCAGCTGCATTACGCTGGGCGACATATCGGTGGCTAGTCGGGGAGCAAATACCATGGAGGCGGGCAGGGATGGTCCAGTAACTAAAGCAAACGAAACTATTATAATTTGACTGCTAACTTGTGTCAGATATTCTTACATTCTTTGAGGTTTTGCATGTTATTAAAGGTGCTGGGCAGTACCAATGAGTTTTGTGGGCCAAAACTGAGCTTAAAGCTGCGTCCTTTGTAGAATCCCAAATCGGCGATCCACATATCGCGCATCTCGTAAGCAATGGACCTGGGCAGGGGAACCGTGGTGGCACGCACCTTAACCGGCGCAACTTTGGGCTTACAGACAAACTTGAAGGCTTTAGCGACAGGCATCTCATACTTCCTCTCCTTAACAGCTGCAACAATGCTTCCAGTTGCCATCGACGATGTCTGAAATGGATGGTAACGATGAGAATTATTGGGGTTTAAGGAATAGGTTTCGAAAACGTACCTCCTCGTAATGTGCATCACACATCAGGCTGGCTTCAGAGACGGAGGAAGAGACTGGCAGAGCGGGCGATGGGTGGTCAAAATCGTATTGACTCGAGCTCTCGGAAGCACCGTCCTTCCAGACGTTAGGTTCCATATGGAAAAACTTCCGATGACGAAGCAGACGCCCAGTAGTCTCTGAAGAAATGCATGGTTAATGTTCAAATGTATAGTGGTTGTGTAATGATAAGCAGTGAATTGTTGTAATGATAATGAAATGTTGTCAAATTAGGCAAAATATTCGGATTTACTAATACACTTGAAGGCTTTATTAACTTTATAATGTGCTTCTTTGGTAAACAACAATAAATCTTTAGATTAAATATATAATACTTTTTAGAATAATACAATTATAAAAAGTATTTGCAAAGATTAATATCCCTCTTTAAATCTCGTTGACAATGTTTAGCTCAAAACTAACGATTAACATTGTAGAATTTACTTAACTTTTACTACAAAATCAATATACAACTTTTGAATAATATACTGTAAGCAATTTGCAAGACCATCAAGAGATTGTCCACCTACCCATAGGCTCGTCCTCGTTGCCATTGTCCTCCACAAACAATGACGATTTCATTAGCTGCATTTTGTGCGGCTCGTTGCCTACCATATCCTGAGCCAAAACAGCTGTGGGACTGGTTACAGATGGACGATGACGCGGTGGATCAAACATGGAGAAATCGGAGTTTCCGCCGGCTTGGAAAAATTCTGCGAAACCAAATTACAATCAACGAAACTGAACCTTTTAAAAGGTACTATAGACTTACGTGTTTTGTCCATTAAGAGGAACTCGGCGGTGTCATCCATGGGCCTGAATCCGCTGGCAACTCCAGCGACCAACGCCTTTGGGTCCAAGTTGCGGGCTGCGTCTTCTGAAATCTTTTGCGCTTGGCGCAGCGAGTTGAGGGTCATCTTCTCTGCGTTTGCCCGCTGCTGAGCCTCAAGCGTTGTCATTTTGGCTTTTTTCGGATCGGTGGGCACTTCGTCCTCTTCGTCGCTGTCGCCCAGACCATATTTAGAGAAGTGCTTGACGCGGAAGACCCAACTACCCGTTTCCGGGCGGTATTCTATAAAACGCGTATCGTTTTTATCGCACACCCGCCGCAACTTGCCCTCCCAATCCATCTTGAGCAAGCGTTGTGGCTCCTTGATGGCTTCGTGCTTGGTCTTGTCCAACGGCCATACTTGGTCCAAAGTGACCTGGGCGTCACGATTTAGGCCATGACCAATGGGCGGCTTGTTATCGTCGTCGGGATAAATGATAATCTCCTTGTTGCGGAAGTGGACTGCATAAGTAAGTGATAAAAATGGTTAAGCAATTAATAAATGTATAAAGGCAAACCCAAAAAGTTATAAAGAACACAAGACTCTTACCAATTTCATCGAGGTTTAGACCCGCCACATCCATTTCCTTGCCGAAGAAGACATTGCCGTATCCTTCCCGACCCACCGTAAAGTTTGGAACCACACAGGATCCGTCCTCGGCCAAATAGGAACGTAGGTCGTCCAGCGATGGAATTGTATAGTAACCCGCACGTCGCAACACAATGCCTGTGGGATGGGCCTCGTAGTCCGCCGCATCTGCAGCAGCTGCCTCAATGGCAAGGCGGGATCGGTTTGCGGCAGAGTCCTCTGCTTCATGAGATCTGCTCGAAAGCACGCTCTCATTGGCCTGCTCCGAAATGAAGGTGTCCCGCCGTGCAATCGTGCTCGATTGGTCCTCGAACGGATTCTCTGGGATGGTCGACACCGAGAGGCGAACCGTGGACGATGGTCGGTATGTGTCCAATGGTTTGCGCGGGACAAGCTCGTTGAGGGTGCTGTTGTGGGGCGATCCCTGATCCATTCCGGTCTGAATGTTATGCTGTCGTACCTTCTCGAGGTTGTTAGGGTGCAGCCATGACTCACGGCGACCGTTATCCTGGCTTTCCCGTCCATTTGTTCCTCCAGGCGAGTTTCCTGCTGGTGGCAGTGGCTCACTTGGAATGACTCCGCTAAAGGACTCGCGTTCTTTGCTGGGAGTTGCCACTTTGGGGCGAGACTGGGGCGTGTTGGGAGCACTGCCAACAGAGCTGGAAGGATTTCCACCCTCTACACTCTTTACTTTGGGTTTGATAACCAAACGTTTAGCATTGGGCTTGAGATTGAAACCCTCCACAGTAGCATCAAACTCCTCGAGGCCATCAAACAGCGATTTTCTATTAAGTGTGCTGCCCAGCGCCTTTACCTTCACTGGAGCAGGACTGTTCTTGGTGGCAATCTTGTACTGGTTGCTGGTCATGTCCAGAACTGCTTGCTGAGCAGCCGTGTTTGTAGCCCTGGTCGCGTCTGCTTCGTCGCTCTGCTTCAGATCCTTGAAAATCGGAGAATCACCGTAGGGAGAAGTTACCCTAGCTAGGATCTGTTGATGAATGGGCTGGTGCGACGGCGTCATGATACCCAATGTGGGCTGAGCTCCCATAAGACCACCAGTTAACGAGTTGTTGGTACCCATGCCAAAGCTTCCGCCGCCCAAGGAACCACCGACGCCGCCGAAGCTAGTAGTTCCTCCTCCAAAAAGTCCGCCCGCTGGAGCAGCACCCGTGCCACCCAAGGTCGTAGTTCCGCCTCCAAAAAGACCTCCTGCCGGCTTGGCTGTATTTCCGAAAAGGGATCCGCCCGTGTTGCCTGCGTTGAAATTAAGTGGTGCTGCGCTGGTGGCTCCAAAACCTCCGAATCCGGACGTTGCTGGCTTGTTCAATCCCGAGTTGAAAAGGCCTCCACCCGTTCCTGCTGTACTGGTGTTTAAGCCAAAGTTTGAAAACGGAGTGCTGGCCGTGGAGGTTGCTCCGAAAGTCGGAGCAGCAAAGCTAGTGGCGGGCTTGTTTCCGAAAAGACCTCCGCCAGCGGTGCTTGTGGCTGGAGCTCCAAATCCAAAACCTGTAGTGGCTTGCGATGCAGCTGTGCCCAAGCCAAAGGCTGATTTATTTGGATCGGCGGCGGGAGTAGTACCAAAAAGGGTCGACTGTTGCGTTGCTCCTGCAGTGGTTCCGAAGCCTCCGAATCCGGTGTTAGTCTGTCCGAAGGCAGGAGCCGCACTGGTCGCGGGTGCTTGACCAAATAAGCTTCCTCCCTGTCCAAAAGCAGGCTTCGCCCCAAATGGATTTGAAGCGTCAGCTGCGGGAGCGGCAAATGGCGTGGCGGTGGTGGCTCCAAAGGGCTTCTGCAGAAAGTTGTTTTGTTGGGTTGTTGCTCCGAACGCATTGTTGGTCGCCGGTTGTTGTCCAAAAGCGGTGGTGCCAAACATGCTTTTATTCTCGGTCACTGTTTGGCCAAACAGGCCCGTGCTCGGTTGGGCAGTGCTTCCAAACAAGCCACCACTTGCAGGCTGAGCGGGCTGAGTAACCTGAGCTCCGAATCCAAAAGCTCCCGGAGCAGTGCCAGCCTGTGGACCCTTGCGCCCGCACATATAGTCTTCCAGGCGGAGCTCCTCCAGAGATTTGCCTTCGTACTCCTTCATAGCCGTGATGCAGTGCTGCTTAGTGTTCACACTATTGGCCTGACCGCTCTTCATCAGGGTATCTGTACCAAGGGTTGGCTGGTACTTGACCACGGCCGTGCCCGTATTAACTCCGGAAGCTCCCACAGCTGTGGCCTGCGGCTGGGCAAAAGCAGACGCGGTACCACTGCCAAAAACATTGGTGGTTGTGGGCGCCGTGGTCCCAAAGCCTCCGAAACCTGTTGTACTGGTGGCGGCAGCCGGTTGTCCGAACAAAGAGCCCGTCGGCTGGGCAGCAGCTGTTTGTCCAAAGGCCGTCATCGTTGGCTTGGCGGCTCCAAAGCTGGGAAGCGTCGATTGTCCAAAGAGTGAGGTACTCGTCGCCGTCTGGGTGGTTCCAAATATGTTCGACGTCTGCTGCGGTTGCGAAAAGGCTGCAATGAAGATTTAACTACATAAGTAACATGATAGCCCTCCAAATGATCGTCTCTAACCTCCAAAGGCCGTGGGCTGAGCTGTGGCAGTGCTTCCGAAGCCCGTGGACGTGTTCGCACCGAATAAACCTCCGGCTGGCTGAGCTGGTGTGGCTGCCGCACCAAACAGCGACTGCTGCGCGGGCTGGGCGGCGAAGGTGGAGGTGTTTCCAAAGGCCGGTGCGGCGGGTTTGCCAAAAGCCGACTGGCCAAACGGAGTGGTTGTCGTGGTGCCGCTGAAACCACCAAAGCTGGTGGCCGAAGGAGTGGCTCCGAAGCTGGGTTTCGCGCCGCCAAACATGTTGCTCGCTGTTATTGCTACTCAGCTAACAAACATATACTACGTAGATCCCCTGCTTTGTCCTTCGCCGGAATGCCAACTATCGCGATGAGCAATGCTTTGATTTCACCACGTTGGGCAGCTGGGGGCGGCTGCGCCGGATGCGAATGTTGTGGTATCGGGACAGGCACTGCTTAAAACAAATAAACACTCGCGAATTTGTCAAGTCGGCAAGAGTAGAGCGAGTCTGACGCAAAAGGTGGACAGAAATGGCGCGCCGATTTTTTCACGATGTTGAAGAAAATGCAGCTAGAAGTGTGACCAAGGCGTGAAATCGCCTTCAAGCAATGCACTGTAATAAATTGAGTACAACTAATAGGTTCATAAATATTGGACCGTCGAATATTAACATATTTCCGATTAACATACATTTCATTATTAATTCTTTAAAAAATATTATAATTACTAGGAATTTATGTAAAAAGTATTTAATAACTTGTTTGTTATTTGTCATTTGCACATCAAGACAATTTTTACATTTTTATGTGACCGCACTGGCTAATTAAGTAAAATACCATTTCACATCAACAGTGTTAACACGCTGTATGGGCAATTTATAAGAAGGGAGATTTTTGAGTGGGAACAGAACGGTACTACTGAGCACCGAGTACGCTCATTCACAACAAACAGTTGAAACGCGCGGGTCCTCTTGCGAGAGCGCTTAATTAATTAATTGGGGAACTGACACACACGAGTGTGTGTGTGCGTTCGAGTGCGTGTACATGTGCGGGAGTGTGAGCGGAGATAATTAGCTGAGCGGCAGCGGCCAACTCCCAGCCCAAATCGAGAACAAAACGAGCGAAAAACAACGCAAAATGCATTAGCGGAGCGACAATTTGTGCGGAATGCTAGCTTTTGTGCAATAATTATTTGTAACGATTTGTTGCAATTCTCCAACCGGTGTGCTTTTCGTCGAAATCTGTAGCGAAATCGGAGGCGATATCTAAGACGAAATGCTTGTGTTGGCGGCATTGTGAAAACGAAATCAAAATTTCAACTACGTGTTGCTCTTTTGCCGTTGCCTAATTTAATGTCGTGTTGTTTTTATTTTCGCAAACGAAAGTCCATCGCTTTGCATGTGTGAGTAGCGATCGTTTGTCGCCGTGTTGGTGGTAAAAGTCGGCGCAGAAACAACAATATCAGCAACAACACTAGTAGAAGCAAAAACAACAACGAGAAGAAAAGCCTTCAAGATGAGTGTGTGGAGCGATTGCAATGCCAAGCAGGCAGAATTCGGCATTGGTAAGTTGGCAATGCGGCAATTAAGCCGATAAATTAGGTAGAATATTGGCTAGGCAAGAATGTTTAAACAAAGTGCTTTGTAAACAACCATAAAGGAAAAGTTTATGAACTGTTGGGCGCTCCTTTCCAGAGCACAACCCACCTCCACCCCCACCACTCTCTCTCTCTTAATACACCGCATGTGTGTGCCTCCTGCTGCGTTTCTACGGTAAAACTTGTTGCACCTTCTCGCTTGCACACGCTCACTCGGCTGCTGTTGATCCTCCCTCTCTCTCCTTTCCCGCTCTCTCTGGGTTGTTTCGTTTTTCTTTTCATTTCATCCTGCTCATTCAACACTAGCATAAAATTCTGAGATTTGCTCTTGAAACTAAAACCTGTTTTCTATCGCCTCTCTCGTTTTTCACACTGTCTCTCTCACACGTGCAACTGCAACACACTGACAGAAAAAAGCGCTGGTACACAGGAAACAAATTTTATACATTTTGCTTAGAGGGTTTAGAATTTTATTTTTTTTAACATAACAACTACCAAAACTACTAAAACATTTCAAAGACTATAACTTCTTGATTACTGTGGGACTTGCAACCCGGTCTTTGTAACCATAGACAGATGCTCCACAATCTCTGCATTCTTGAAGAGTCGTATAGATCTGAAAAAAGATATTTATCAAAATGACAGGAAATGTTTGTTTTCTGTGTACACTGGGAGACAAATCCCAATTCAATGGCAGTGACCATGAAATATCTAATCGCGACCCGCTTCGAATGCGTGTGAATTTTTTATGGCTCCCGCTTTGTTGACCTTTTCACCGCTGATCAATAGATACGACAGGTACATAAAGTACAGGTACCTCTAGTCCCAGGTAGATCGAGTGGAACTGGCAATCTCATTCGTTAACACTCGAATGGAGCTTGCCGGTGTGTTTGCACTTGTTATTTACACATGTTTGCCTCTGTCTCTGCCCTTTTTTGTGTTTGCGCGCTTACTAGCTGTCGAAATCGCTGCGCATACGAGTATCTGATAGTACCTTTGGGGCGTGGCCAGGTGGGCAGGGGCAGTGGGTGGTGGCCGGTGGTTGGTGGTATAAGTAATTAAGTGCGATAATATGTGGAATATGGGGCGGTAGATAAGTTAGTCGTTGGCATTGAGTGGCGAATTTGGCCTTTGTAATGCGAAACGACTTACAGCATATACGGAATTCAAAAGGAACTCCTTATCAATGGCAGTTTGATGTATTCTTGTCTTATCGCTGTTTTCCCTTCTGTTTGCATACCTTTTGTTCGTTTCAATTTTCAAATTCTAAGCAAACAGCCGGCTGGCTGTCCCACATTTTGTAAAAATTCTTAAACCATGAGATTTGCTTGGCAGCTCATCCATTTTGCGTATTATTTTTTCTGAAGCATTGTAGTTAGTTGAAGGCGATAACCATTGAGTAATCGCTTTATCACTTTATGGGGCCCATTCAATCGTTATCGTTTATCGATGTGTGCCTGTGTTTGTGGGTGGCACTCGGCAGAATGTGAATTCCGTTGAAGTGCGAGTGAGTGAGCGAGTTAAAGTTAAGTCCTCGGCCTCCTGCATAGCGGCAGTTTGGAGCACACTCACTCGCATACAAAAGATCTGGTGCATATGTACATATAACGGGTGTTTTTTTTAGAGGTATAGAACTTTAAGTTGGCATTACTGTTCAAGATGGCGACCGATTTAACAGCTGTCAAGTGATTTATTCTCAGTTTGGTTTGGCAATTCGTCATGCGTGCTTACAAAATCCAACTCGTGCAAGAATTGAAACCAAACGATCATCAAGCAAGGCGTAGATTCGTCGAATGGGCCCAAAACGAGATTGCTGTTGTTCCCGATTTTTCATAAGCCTCCAAGATCTTGTGATTTAACACCGCTAGACTACTTTTTGTGGGACTATGTAAAGTCATTGGTCTATGCGGATAAGCCACAAACGCTAAACCATTTGGAAGACAACATTCGCCGTGTTATTGCCGATATACGGCCAAATATTGGAAAAAGTCATTGCAAATTGGACGTCCAGATTGGACTACATCCGAGCCAGCCGTGGCGGTCATATGCCAGAAATCATATTTAAAATGTAATGCCACAAGATTATCTTTCATGTCAATAAAATTCATGTCAATCGAATAATCCATCGTTGTTTTATTGCAATTTAAAGTTCTATACCTCTAAAAAAAACACCCTATATATTTTTCCCACTCACTCCTGTGAAATGGAATGCTGCATCTCCCTGCTTACTCACCTCCATGCACAGTGGTATGATTTCTGAAATATACCTCAAATGATATAGAGTGGTTAAGCAAGCACGTAGACATGAAATGTATAATATATTACATTTCATTAAAATTTACTAACTAGTATAAAATAAGCTACCAAATTTGATTAGTTTCGCAATATTAGTAATAAACGTCTTTTTCTTTTCCTTTTGTCAACTTAGTCCCACTGTGCCGCATCTGCTTTTGATGATTTGTCTGTCGACCAAGTTAAAAGTTTGCCTGCGGTGACATCTTCACTGCATTGCTGCACTACTCCACTGTTCATTGCCTCTAGTTGGTGTGCACCTGCAGGGCTCCCCATTTTGCCTCAGACACTCGGTTTTATTTACCCACTCCACGCAGATGCATTCTACATTTAAATTTGAATAGCAAAAACAACAACCGCGTTAATAATAACTACAACAACATCAAATGAAGGGAAGAGCTCACAAAGTAAACGTAAAACTTAATGAGGCCTGAGAGTAGTGAAAAGTGTAGTGGAAACCCATGCCGAAAGAATATACAGAGGGAGGGGAGGGGATGGGATAGAAGGGGGCCTAGTTGATTTGGTTTCTGATTTCAGAGTCTGGGTTTTCTCAATTTAATTAAAATTTTCCACTTCGTTGGAGTTTAAGATGCATGAAAAGCCTTTTGATTTGCATAGTTTCAAAGGAAAGCATTTTTCCTAGGCCATTTCCACACAGCTAGTGAAAACTTAATCAAATTTGGAAGCGAGCCGAAAAGAAAACTGCTCAGATTTCAAACTACTGTGTTCGGAAAGTCACAAAGTTTGTTAGTTTTATTTGCAAGCGAAATATAGAACTTAGGAACTAACCCTGTAATCTTTGATGTCTCAGCCTCTATAATTTCGAAGATAATGTTGCTCAACCGAATAAGAGTCCCCCGATTCGCCTTATCACGTGGCAGATGCCCTTCCTCCGGGGCGGCTGCATAATTGTTTGCGCTGCTGACTCAGATCGGGAAACACTCATCCCCGGACTTTACCCTCACTCATGCACACATGTATGTACATATGTGCCATCCTCCATCAACTTCGGATAGTTGAGCAACCGCCCAAGTGACTCGCACATCCACTTGTGATTCTGATTCCACTTGGATCGTCACCCCAGGAACCCTCCACTATCAGAGCACACTCCCCCTTGGCAAGCGAATCTCCACTTTCCATTTCGCAATCAAAATGGAAACTCAATCGCTTTCCCCCAGTCCAACTTGCAACTATTCATTCCACCCCCTTCTTCACAGATTGCCAATGTCGAAGATTGTCGCATCTTTGGTTTCCCTTCTATGCTAATTGACCAACTGCAATCTTCGATTGCTCTCGGAAATTGCTTAATTAAACATAAATTGCCTGCCGCAAAGAGCAGTTATGGGGATCGAATCCGATCAGGGAAAGTGGGCGGGGGAGCCAAATGGGGTCGGGGGGAGGTGGCTGCATCATTGGGGCACAGTGCGTCATCCGGTGTAAGTGGAAACTGGTTTCAGCTGCCCGAGAAATGTGAGCTAACGCTGCAAAGGTTACCAGGTTCCATTGAAATATTTTTCACAGGTGGTTTTCGACTTTTGATCGCGTTTTATCGCATTAGGTAGTCATTAAAAATATGTTTTATAAACATAAACAAAAGCTCTTTTTGTTTAGACGAAGGTATTTTAATTATATTTTTGGATTTTCATAGAATGTGCTTCATATGCTTTTATTTTAATATTTTTTTTGCGAAATTTCTGAGAACTATTGCTTTCTGAACTTTAGGAACCAGGATGCATTATTTTAAAAATGAATGGTGTTTTATTTATTTTAAAGTAATCTAAGTAGAAAATATGGTCCCATATTGATATAATTGCTTTGAGGAAACATTATTCTATCTAAGCAGTTAACCTTACATGTTCAAAGAGTCATAAAACCAATTTTAGATTGTTTTTAAGTGATTTTCTTGGATGGCCCAAATGGGTCAAGTTTGTGTTTACATTTCCTCTTTTGTCTTTCGTGTTGCTCCGCAATTTTTTATGGCTATGCTCCGTAATAATAACGTTCTTTTTTTTTTATCAACATTCCTTCTGCTTTTTGGATACTCATTCTAATTTGTATCTGGATACTTTTTACGACCGCAACGACATTAACCGTAAGTGTCAACAGGCAAGACGCTCGCAGCGGTTGCGCAAGTATTTTTATGAATTTATGTCCCATCAAATATTATCTAGGAGTCCAAGATGGAGGGGGATATGTAGGGTTTGCTTGTTAGTGCCACATTTTCGGTTTCAGGTTTACCCAATTTTCGAAAGCCTCTTGAATATTTCCTTTTTGGCAAGCCCAAAAGTTCTTTAGAAATAGATAGGATAGATAGGGGGCAATGTTTATATAAAGATAATGCCAAAAACCCGATATACAATTTATAATAATACACACGTACATTTTGAATGTACTTATTTGCGATCACTTTTTCCCGTCTATCTTATTAGAAATGTACATAGAAACATAAACACTATAAACTAGTAATTGATATTTGGTTGTGATTGTACTGGAATCCGTGCGAGGTAATTATATCACAATAGCTAATTATAAATTCGTCCCAGCGTCTGCAATTAGCCTCATATGTATTTGTATCTGTTTTGCATTGGGAGATATTTAAAGTGAACAATAGAACTCCCATCGTGCACTCCCCCAATCTGCTGAACACACAAGTGCTGTATTTTCCATATCCATATAAGCAACACCGCTCCCCGTTCCAGAGAACTTCTGTGCCACTTTGTAATTAGTCAATGCCAGAGCATCTTAACCAGCGAGAATCATTAAAATTAACCCTCCAAACGGTTCCCCAGGCTTTGGGCAATTAAAAACGTATATATAGCAGAACAAATATATATATATAGAAAACGCTTTAGGGGCTTAGCTCATAAAAGCTCGTACTTGGATATTTATACCCGAATACCCCGAGCGTTAGAGAGCTCCAAACAAACCCGCTTTTATATAGGAAAAAAAACGCCTAAATGTATGAAGAGAATTTGCATATGTGTAGTATGATCATATATAGACATAAAGAATCTTCTCTGAGCCGCGTGCTATTTAAACCAGAAACTTTGAAATGAGCCAAGTTGTGACTGTGGTTGTCACGTTGTTGTACTTTTGTTTTTAGTATTTCTCTTATTTTTTTCATGCTGTCCAGTCACCAGTCACGACGCCAACTTCGACACCAATTGATGACGAAGCGCCTGAACTGCGGTTTATTTTATATATTCACGTTGCTTTATGGACTGCGACTTATTATTGTTTTGGCTTTTGCTTTTATCTAGCTTATGGCAAACTATAAACCAAATGGGGTCTTTGCTTGCTCGCGGAGAAGGCACACTTTGTTCACGTGCTGGGGGGCACTTCAACAGCTCCCTTTTCCAGGTGCAGCTGCATCCGCTGGAGTTCGTTCTACACGGCACAAAAAAGTGGGTGATCTTGATGCTGATGGTGTGCGTGGTGTTTACAATAGGGGGTTTTTCTAAGAAATGATCTTTCTTAAGATATATCATAAACACACCCAGAAAACAAAGTATATTTATATTATTTTATGAACCGTGAATCGTATTTAAAATATTTTCCCTTGCGCATTTCTAAAATAAACCTGAGCATTGTATGAGCATACTCTGTTTGGTGTACCTGTCTGCCTGTTGAGCGCTGACTGTTTGGACGGTTTTCTATATTGGTCCGAACCCTTTTTCCTTCTCGCTGCCATTGAGCCGTGACTCCCCCGCCCTGCGATCCCTGGGTATTTATAGACCAGCAAGTTGTGCATTTCATTATTTATGATTGTTTCCGTTAGTCAACAAGTTTGTCGCTGCGCTGCTGCAGTGGAGGAAAAAGGGTCTTGGGATAGGCTTTGTTTCGCTTATCGGCAAACCGAACGAAAGGAAATGGGCTCGATTTAATGACGTTTTTGATCGTTCTTGAACCCAACTCCCTCAACTCCATCAACTCAACTGAGGCAATGGTTCTGGGGCTTTAAAGGTGTGGCATTCCCTGTGACTGATTGCTTGACCGCAGCGGTACCGCTCCGTCGTAGGCGTCGACGTCGGATGATTCATTTCCATTTCCGAGTACTTATATTACTTGGGCATAAATAGCTTTCAGACGCGGAAAGCAGTGAATTCCGTTTAATCGCTCTGCGCATTGGATATTAATTATAAATTCAATCAATTCGATAAGTTTAATAATTGCTTAGATCTATATTTACGCGCTTCTAGCGAAACTTTCCCAGCTGGGAAAGCTCTTCTAAAGAGGCTCGCTCAACTGGTTTCCGCAATTGACCCAGTCCCACTCCAAGTTAACTTTCCACGCAATTGGACAGACGAAATAAAATGCAAAGCGCAAAAAAAGTAACAGATAAACCATCTCACACGTATAAGTACACTTGTGGTCAAATTGGTGGCAGGAAATAAAAATATTACTGGTCTATTCTATATTCTAAATTCGTATATCGTACATAGATACTCATGCAATGCAATCAACTACATACGCGAATTCTTTAGCGCCCTTGTGATACTATGCTTTTTCCATATTTCTGATTTTGCCAACTAATTGGCTTGACTTTGGAATATCAACGCATAGGCATGTGAATGAACCATATTGGGGTTTGTGGGCAGCAGTGCTATTAATTTGCCCTCTGCTGTTGGAGCACAGCAGCAGCGGCACTGAATACCTTTTGCGAATTGCTGCCGCTGTCGCTCTTAATGTGCTGTGGAGGTCGTTCTCGCTTGTTATGCTTTCCATCGAGATCGGGCAGCGCGAACTTCGCGAGCATCGGTCATTGGACCGTATCCCATTGGCTCCACTGCTCCCCTTCTGTTACGCAGTCGCCATCGGCACCACCACCAGTCGCAGCACCACTATTACCACCGTCATCAGCACCACCATCCGCAACAGCAACAACAGCACCACCCGGAGCGTGCCACGCGAAGGCGGCTCAACTTGGATTTTGTATCTTTTGTGCTTGACTGCGGCGATGGGGACTCGAGTACGAGTACGAGTACGGAACGAGGGTTTTTATGCACATGGGGATGCACATTTGTGTGTGGCTCAACTATATATGTTATATATATGCTGTTGCTTATATCTCCAACTTGCACTATCAGGCGAGAAGGAAGTTTGTCGGCGTCGATGGTTATGTCCCATTATGTCTCGTGCGGGGAAAGCAAAAACACAACTACTCCTAAGGGAGTGCACGTAATGGGTTTTTTGTAGCATGATTTGATTAATATTAAAACAACTTTATACGCTGCGGTAGCACAATATTGCTTCATGTTGTAATTACTCATTTGCGAAATATTCATGACTATTTTGCATGAGCCCAAAAACCTGCCTCAACTAATAACTTATAGTTTGCTAAACCAAGAGAGATTGTACATTGTTCCTCTTGTCACATGTATTAGTTTTGCGACTTATTTTAAAATGGACCACTTATCGTAGCACTAGAAGCAGATTCCGGGATGCCAAGCTGTATTTCCGACTTCTTGGCGCGATATCAGTGAACACTTGCAATGCAAGTGCGTCATTTGCAGTTCCCCGGCAGACATCCAAGTCTTATCGACAGTGGGCTGTCGAGGAAGTTGCCCAAAGCGAGATACAATTTGTATGTTAGATCTCACGTATGAGAATTGAATTGGTTGCACAAGGGGGTTAGAAAAAGGGGATTCCGGTGGAACGTTGGTGGGTTTATCAAATATCCCATCCGCTTGGGTGCACAGATAGCGACAACCCAGTTTCCGATGATCAGCGCTTCCCCCTCATGTTGAAATGGGCTAATTGATAACCTTCCGCTCCCGTTGATTCGCGTGGATTTCACTGTGATTTCGCTCAGTTCGCAGCGGCTGACAACTGGAAAAGGTGCTTCTAACTAAGCTCCCATCGCATGTGAATCTAAATTTTATTCAGTCGATTTTATACTAATTTCAAAATGTATCTTCCTTTCAGCCAAGTGCAATTTCGACCAGGAGACGAAGCCACATCGCCTCAACCTGGATGTGGGTGATGCGGTCATAATTCTTAAGGAGACCACCCACTGGTACTACGGGTACAGACAAAAGTGAGTAGTTATGCAAATTAAACAAAGGCGCAATCCACATCAACTTCCAACAGTTAAAAATAATGTTTCCTCCCTAAAATCAGTTTGAAACACCTAGGGAAAACAACCTGTAAATCACTTGATTTCATTAATTTCCATGTAAAGTATGCACTGCTATTATTTTGATCGGTGTAGCTTTGTCTAATCAAACAATCTGCCAGATCTTTTTCCCCGACTTTCACTGCAATCTCGTTTGTCTAATGCATATGCATGAGCGTCGGGGGGAAACATCCCAGACATTGGCGGACAAAAAAGTGGCGGACAATCGACAGACGGACGGAAAAACAGAAGAAACAGCAGCCAGCAGCCAAAGTTCAGAAGCGGAAATGCTTGAAAAAGATATTTCACAGGCACAGTCAGTCAGAGTGAAGCAATCGTAAATCAGGTACACAAGCGCCGCCCATTTGGCTCGGCCTTTGTTTACCGCTCAAGAAGATGGGCCTGGGTATTCCGATGAAATCTGTGCCAGCGCTCTTGCCCAACGTCGCTCCTTCATCCTTTACTCCAAAACAGATGCCACCATATGTGGTTGCCAAAGTTGCATGCCAGCAGCACATCCGTCCACATGACGAGATAAAGTTTTTCTTTTCCCAACCCATGCCTCCATTCAATATTTATACATGGTTTGACCCTTTTGCTGCCGTTTTGGTTTGTTTGCGTTTCATTTTCCTATGTTTCTTGTATCTCTCTTGGTTTTTATCTGCCTGACGGCTGACCACGTCTTATCAAGAAAAGAAAAAAAAAACGAGGAAAACAAGAAGAACGCCATCCGAATTGACGGAGCTGACCTTTTTCATATTTCTGCTGACCCAAACAACCCCATCCCAAGTGGAACCAGAGATTCCGAGTGCCAGACATCTCGAATGGTAGCTGGTAGCGGGCAGCAAAGAAAGTAAATAAATAAAAGCACGAATTCCCCGATCACAGTGATGATCGCCTACGAAAACCAGTTCGCATCCAGTTTGGACAACGTTAATTTGCCTTAATTGCGTAGAACAATTCCCACACTCTACTGTGCGTTTATCTCCCGGCAATAAAAAGAAATTCAAGGCGAGACGACAACCGATATGCTGATAACCTCTTTGGTCCGAGTTTCTGTTTGCTTTCGGCTCGAATGCAATGGCTCCAATGGCTGGCTCCCCATCATCAAATGCCTATTTTTGTTTATAGAAAAATATCAATTTTAATTGTGCATTTTCTCACGATTTTAAAGCGTAAATATCGAAAATTACGCCGCCTCTGTCTGGGCAGCGAAATCAATTGGAAATGGTTAATCAATTTGAAGGTTACGCAGCGTGCGGGACACCTGATCCGAAAAACCACGATGTGGATGTGGATGTGGAACTATGACCGGGGTTCAGGGACCCCTAAAAAGGAGGAAAGTGGTGGGGGAATTGGGCTGCTGATTCTATTAGTGATGAATGCCTCGAGCAATTAAAGCGGCCACCCCGCATGTCAAGCGGCGAATTGAGCCAAATTAAAGCATTCCATTTCATCCGACAGTGTCACACTTTGAGCGCACTTCCTCTGCAGACTCGCACACTGGAAAATATATTTTAGGACATTTTTTTAAATCAGTAATCAGCAAGGTAGCTTATTCAGGGAACTTTGCTTTGCAATTGTATATGCTTTTGCACATACATATTACGTATGAAATGTTCTTAAGAACTTATATCTCATATGCGATTATTTTGTTTACAAAATATTCCATATCACTTTCATTTCCGAAGTGCACGCTTTTCAGCGCTTCAAGTTCCCCTATCTCTTGGCTTGGGTTGGGTAATTCATCAGCCGCAATGGTTGTTGAATTGTGTCATATATGTAAATATGAAGTGTCCACAGTGGAGCGTCGTTCTAAAGCTTTATTCCTCACTGAACAGATAATGGGGGGAACCACAAACCCAGTTTCTACTGTGGCGTTTATGAAGCACGGAGTGGCAATTTGTACTTTTCTGTTGCATCCCATGTGCTTGCCACATTTTAATGACTCCCCTCTTTTATATTCGATATTATTTCAGAGCAAAGGAAACACGCGGCATATTTCCCAAGAGCTATATACACTTATGCGAATATAATATCGTGAATGGGGAGTTCTGCATCCAGCGCACGGATATTGTCGAGGAGATCACCAAAGTTATTTTGGAGTGGGGCTCCATAGCCAAGAATTACTTTCTGGTGAGATTCTCGTGAAATTATTCACAAGCATAATCCCATTTTAAACTCTTTATGTTCCAATTTTAGACCACAAATCCCAGCTTTCCCAAAATTCGCCGCAAAATGAACGAATTGAATAACAATAGAGCGGCTTTGATCTCCGGAAATCTGCCATTGGACGAGGTGCGAAAGGTGAAGCTGCTGGCTACCAATCAGATCGATACTGGCAACAAGCTCCTCGGCCTGGACATGGTGGTGCGCGATGAGAGCGGCGACATCTTGGACACCAATGCCATCTGCACCACCGAGCTCTACGAGCAACATACGCACGCTGTTCAGCGCATCGACAAGGCCAATGTAGGTACTTAAAGCTGCATCGGGAAAAACTATATCTGTCAGCTATAAAGTCAAGTTCAAGTCATCAACGAATCGTACAAATGAGAACGTTTCTTAATATTTCTGTAAATAAAACTATGCTTATTATATGCTGAAATTATAGTTCAGGAACTTTGGAATTTCTCCTTCATTATTCATATTTCATCAAATGCGTCACGTTGATTGTCATCAACTGCACTTGCTAAGGAACTTTCTACCAACTCAATGATTTTTTATGTTTACGCATTATGATTATGATTCATGAGGGATTTGACTCGTTAATTTGTATAAGTGTATTGGAATCCCGAATTTAAACTAATCCTATATCTATGTATCCACCTTTAGCGGCTGTCCAGCGAGCGGGGAACTACAAGAACACCAAACAAGTACTCTCACAACATCCTGCTACACGTGAACGCCTTCGTTTGCAAGTTCCAGGAGGATTCGGACCTGCTCTTCACGCTCTTCGACGGGGAAACGCACAAACCCATCAGCGAAAACTATGTGGTCAAGTGGTCAAGAACAGGAAGCGCCCGCGATGTTGAGCAAATCGACAACAACCGCGTGCTGTTCACGGATCTCAGTAAGAGCGACCTGGCCATCGCCAAAATGTACCTGGTGTGCTACGCCATCCGAATCGGTTCCATGGATTTTAAGGATTCTTCCGATTCGAAGCGGACGAGCATGAGCATTGCCAATAGCATGCTGAACGCCTCCAGCCGCAAGGCCTCCCAGCTATCGGTGAGCTCCAGCGGATCGTCCACCAGCAATGGGGAATACATCATTCGACGTCCGTTTGGTGTGGCCTGCAAGGACCTCACGCCCTTCATCAATAAGTCGGACGACTTCCGTGGCAACATAGACCTGCCCTTCATCATGTGCGAAAAGGAAACGCTGGACGGAACGCTGCGTAAGCTAATCGCGAACAAGGATATCGGCAAGATTGACTCTAAGATGGCAGTAACTATCGAGGTGCTACGGGGCGACATTAAGCAGATTAGGGAAGAATTTCCACGCTTGATGCACACTAATGTGCCGGTGGCCCGAAAAATGGGATTCCCAGAGGTCATACTGCCCGGCGATGTGCGAAATGATTTGTACCTTACCATCTGTAGTGGAGAATTTGCGCGCATTGCCAAAACCTCGGAAAAGAACGTTGAGGTGTCGGTGTGTGTGGCCAATGAGCAGGGATACCTTATGCCCGGTGTGCTGAGCATCGGAGCTGGACATCAACCCATTGATGAGTACAAATCGGTGGTCTACTACCACGATGACAAGCCCAAGTGGCAGGAGACCTTCAAGATCCATGTGCCCATTGAGGACTTTAAGCAATGCCATCTGCGCTTTGTGCTCAAGCATCGTAGCAGCAATGAGCAAAAAGATCGAACTGAGAAGCCCTTCGGCCTCGCATATGTGCGTCTAATGCAGGCCAATGGCACAACCATCACACAGGGTCAACACACCCTGGCCGTTTACAAGATCGATCACAAGAAGTACGACAAAACGGTAGCCAATTGTTATTTGGAGCTTCCAGCCACGGTTGCTGAGCTCCAGGGTGCAAAGCCTTCCATCGGTGGACTCACTCTTCTGCCAAAAGATCAGCTGTCCATTGGGGTTAACCTGTGCAGCACCAAGCTCACTCAGAGCGGTAAGTTGGGGTCTTATAATTATGAACTTAAAAATTAACTAAAATATTGTATTTCCTTGCAGTAAGCTTGTTGGGTCTTCTGAATTGGTCGGCGCACAAGGAGACGCTGGAACAGTCGCTAAACGCCTTGTCCACAGTGCCCGGAGAGGAGGTGGTGAAGTTCCTGCAGGACATACTCGATGCCTTGTTCAATATACTGGTGGAGAATGATCATCCGGAGAAATATGACCAGCTCGTCTTCATGAGCATTATACATTTGATTGAAACGGTGTCCGATCTCAAGTACCAACACTTTCTCACTGTTCTCGATGTGTACATTAATGAGAGCTTCTCGTTTACACTGGCCTATACGTAAGTAATATATATTTTGTGCTTCACCCACTGGTGAACAGGTTTTAATGTGGTTTTTTACAATTCAATAGCAAATTAATGGATGTGCTGCAGAAGAACATTAGTGATGCGATCTCACCAAAAGAAAAGTCCGCTGATGGCAATGATCTGGAAGAGAGTGCGGAGGTGCGACGCCTGTACAAGACGACTCGTTACCTTCACTATGTGATGAAGTTCGTGATTCGATCGCGTGTGCTCTACGCTGAGATGAACTGCAACACGGACTATGTGGACTTTGCTACCCGGTTGCAGGAGCTTCTTCGCATGTTCATCGACATGATTGGCTGTCCGAGCAATCTGCTTAAATCGGAGGGAGCACTGCTCAAGAATCTGCACATCATAGCCACAGATCTGATGCAGGTCTTCGATCAAGTGCGCTTGAGGTATGTGGAAATACTCAAATAATATGAATTGTTGAAACTTATTAGTAATGTTTACAGCATTTCCATTGTGGAAATCCTTGAGAAATTCCCGCCGCGACGTCTTACTCAGTCTAAGATGGGATGCATCAAAGATTTTGTGGAGACAAAGCTGTTTACGTTGCCCAAATGTCGGGCCATTCTACTGCCCGTGTTCTGCAAACACATCAAGGATCACCTCGAGAGCAAGGAGGAGGTATGTGCTTCAGCAATAACTACATTGCGTGTGCCACTAATTTATCATTTGGGAACTGCATTTTGTTTTTAATCCAATGCATCGTCCTTGAAAGTTGTCTTGTGTATGCACCGACAAGACGCAAAATTAAAACATAACTCAACACATGATCAAGTCAAGTTGGCTCCTTAAGTAACTAACTAAAAACAAAACTTTTTGCAATAATTTTCCTCACATAATTGCTTTATAAAACTTATTTTAAAATAAAGATTATCCATCAGCGATGCCTTTAACCTTTAGTTAACTTGAACCATTTAATGAATAAATACAATTCCATTACTTGCATTCATAATACTTGAGGCTATTAAACACTTGGTCGATCTGCTATAAGAAATATTTTCTTCTTGACATGTGATTTGTCTTAATTTTGCTCAGTTCCAGTTCGAGTTATTTAGAAATTAGTTAAGAACCTAATCTTTGCAAGCTATGTTTAGTTAGTGTTAAGCATGTTGCATTTGCTTTTTATTTTAAGAACGTTAGCATGTGATTTGGCAACTTAAATGATTTATTGCCAACTGTTGTTATGTGTCTTGTGTCCTAGTTTTAGATCAATGTTCGTCCATATCCTAGTGCTAAGCACCATATAAAGATTGTACAATGTAGTGAAATAGAAATGTTACGTCCACGATAGATCCATGTTAGTTAGCGATCTTTCCGTGTGTGTCTATAGTGAGATTATCTTTGTATCCACCATGGGGCGTAGCGAACTCATGTAAGTGTTTAGTTTGGCCATTAGTACTGCACCCGAACACCCGTCATCGTCATAGTTAGAAAGCAATTTGCATTTGGCAGCTCATCAAAGCACCTTAAAAACCACATCAACCACCTGGGAACAGTAAATTTTAAACACACCTCAAACACACCGAAACACTGAACACACCCACCCAAATGTGAATGTGCGATCTCTCCTCACTGGCACCCAATTATTCAGCTATACCTATCTGTCTGTAACTCTTCTCTAATTCCACAATCATTATATGTTTTTCGTATAATATCTCAACAAATCAAAACGAATCTTTATTCACGCACAACCCAACCGATGTGTTGTTATCGTTTTTCTGTCGTTGCCACCGCAATTGCCTTGTACAAAAAACTAGGGAGACTCGAAAACCGATATCTGGCAGCAAGAAAAGAATCTTTCGAAAGCCGCCAAAGTGCTCGGACAGAAAAAATCCCAACTGCATACATGTGATACGACTGCCAACAAAAAGGTAAAGGAAATAAGTCTCTCATCTCAAAATCTCAGCCAGATCAGCTCAAGTTCCTGTGATCCAGCATCAATCCCTTGATTTGTTACCCCAAATGTTTTGTATTACCATGATGTACCTCCTAAGATTATTATTATTATTATTTTGTACTGATGTTAAGCTTGCAGCTAACTGGGCAGGTTATCCGCGCCCACTTTCGTGCATTGGCTTTCCAAGCTTCACGCCATCGATGGCTGGACAATCATGAACCGAGTTTCCCAGCTTCTTGGTTTTCCCGCCATCGACGGCCGCTAAGTTAGGCTTAAGTTGTTCCAGCTTTTTGCAATGCAATGTTCTATGGTTTCGTGTTTTTTTTGAATCTGCAATGTTTACTTATATTTAATTGAACACTAACGTTAACTTTTTCCTCTGAAACCCAATCAGCTAGTCAATGGAGCTCCGATAGCTCAAGCAACAAATAGATTTAAATCGCAATTTCCAATCTCAAGCAATTTGGTAATAAAAATAGTTTCTATAATTTTTTTAACCGCTTTTCCAAATTGCTTGGATTGCAAATAATAATTTGCCCTAATAACTCCTCACATAGTCTATTTGAACTCACCTAATATGTCAACTTTCATCGTTAGATTGCCGAGTGCATCAACATCATGAACAACGTACTGAAACTTCTGTTTCGGTCGGATGTGGGATCCACGCACAATGACATTCGAGACATTATGATCATCCTGTTCCGCACCGTAATGAAGGCAGCCCACGCCCTGGACAGGGACACGGGATTGGTGGGCAAATTCTTTGCCATTATGCTGGGTATACTGCAGCGAATGGACGCCCAGCACTACGAGTACTTTGTGAAGGACTTGCACCAGCGTGGAGAGTTGAAGCACTTTGTCATAGAAATCCTTTTGGTATTTGAGGAGCTGGTGTCTCCGCACCAGAAAGCCGTGTTTCCGCGGGACTGGATGGACATGATTATGCACCAGAATACTGTGATTCTTGGTGCTCTGAAGCATCTTACCGTGGTCATTACGGACTACTTCTTGTGCCCGTTCGAGAAGCAGATCTGGTCGAACTTCTTCCAGTGCTCCATCGCCTTTCTGGTGCAATCACCGCTGCAATTGAATGACTTTAACGATAACAAACGGCAAATTGTGTTCGCACGCTACCGTGACATCCGCAAGGATACGGCCATGGAGATCAGGAAGATGTGGTTTCAGTTGGGACAGCACAAACCCAAATTTGTGCCGCAGTTGGTGGAGAACATACTGGAAATGAGCATGATACCGGAGAAGGAGCTGCGCCAGGAGACCATTCCCATCTTCTTCGACATGATGCAGTGCGAGTACTACAGCTCGCGATTGGAGCTCGAAAGTTACGGCGATACCAAATTCAACAATGCCCATCACAAGGGTAACTTTTCCGACTTCAAGACAGCGATGATTGAGAAGTTGGATATCCTAATCGGGGCTGGTAAGGGCGATGCCGAGTACAAGCATTTGTTCGAGACAATAATGCTGGAGCGCTGCGCTGCTCACAGCACGCTTAACGTGGACGGCACTGCCTTTGTGCAGATGGTAACCCGGCTGATGGACAAACTGCTGGAGTACCGATTTATCATCCAGGATGAGAGCAAGGAGAATCGCATGGCTTGCACCTTCTCTCTGCTGCAGTTCTATTCGGAGGTGGATCTCAAGGAGATGTACATCCGGTATGTCGACAAACTGTGCGCTCTGCACATGGAGTTCGAGAACTACACAGAGGCGGCATTCACGCTTAAGCTGCACACGGAACTGCTGCGTTGGACGGATACGGAACTGTCGCACCAACTGCGCAGCTATCGGCACAGAACCTGCCGCACTCACCGGCAACTGAAGGAGGCGCTCTACTTTGAGATTATGGATTTCTTCGACAAGGGCAAACAGTGGGAGTGCGCCATCGATATGTGCAGGGTGCTGGCTCGCCAGTACGAGGAGGAGATCTTCGACTATCTTAAGTTGGCGGAACTTCTGAATCGCATGGCATTGTTCTATGAGAAGATCATCAAGGAGCTGCGTCACAATTCCGAATACTTCCGCGTCTGCTTCTATGGGCGGGGATTCCCGCGTTTTCTTCAGAACCGCGTCTACATTTTCCGTGGCAAGGAGTACGAGCGGCACAGTGACTTCTGCGCCCGTATGCTAGTCCAGCATCCGCAGGCCGAGCTCATGCAAACGCTGGAGGCGCCGGGCGAGGACATCACCAACAGTGATGGGCAGTACATACAGGTGAACAAGGTGGAGCCGATAATGGGTCAGGCATTCAACAAGTTCAACGATAAGATCATCAACAACGAAATCGTCAAATACTTCACCGCCAACAATGTGCAAAAGTTTCAGTTTTCACGCCCCTTCCGGGACAGCTTAAACGGTGGAGACAGGGACGATGTACGAAATCTGTGGCTGGAGCGCACTGAACTGCTCATCCGCTACCCTCTGCCGGGTATTCTGCGCTGGTTCCCCGTCATTGAGACCAATACTTTTAAAATCTCACCCCTGGAGCGAGCGGTTGAAATTATGAAGGACACAAACCGTGACATTCGGCAACTGGTGATACTGCACAAGAGTGACGAAAGTCTGCACATCAACCCGCTGAGTATGAAACTTAATGGCATTGTGGATCCGGCTGTAATGGGCGGCTTTGCCAAGTACGAGGAAGCCTTCCTCACCGATGACTATTTGGAGCAGAATCCGGACGACAAGGAGTTGGTGGAAGAGCTCAAAGAACTGATTGCCAACCAGATTCCACTGCTCGATTTGGCCATTCAGCTACATCGCTTGCGGGCGCCAGACAGTCTGAAAGCTCTGCAGGAGCACCTGGAACGCTGTTTCGCCGACATGCAGCAGCATGTGGAGTTGCGCTATGGTCGCAAGTCCTGTGACCTCAAAATCGAACGCGACTCGGTGGTGATGCGACGTCCGAACTCCTTCCTGCCTCCGCTTTTCGATGGCAGCAACAATCGACACTCCGAAACCAGCATGGGATCTTCAGAGTAAGTTGGCATAATCTTTTGCTGATGGTGCTGACTAATCCCCCTTCTTATTTCCAATTGTAGCAGCGGCTTGTCGAAATCAACATTTCTGCCGCGTCCACAGACCAATTCGATTAAGAACCCATTTTCCGGCCTAAGTTTCAACACTAGGTGAGTCCTTTTGATGATTTTGAGTTGCTTGGAATGCTTGTCCTAACCAAAACTCTTTTTAACTCTTTCTTCATGCTAACCGCTGGCTTTTAGTTTGAGACTCTAACATTATTTTGATTTGGTTTAATTTTTAAATTGCATTTTCTTTCGTTTTGTTTAATTATTTACGTTATGTTGCTTATCGTCTTTGCTTACTTTGCTATGCCAACATGTCCAGGCCCAGTTTGGGACACTCGCCGAGCATCAAGAGCAACAAGTGCAAGGATAAGACTCCAAATAAGCGAAGAACTAAGGATGGAAAGGTAAAGGTAAGCACTGTGTGGTAGTAGCCGTACATTCAACTTTTTCTAAAAACGATCTACAACCACAGGAGCGTGAAGCCCTTAGCCTGTCCAGCAGTCAATGGTACACGCCGCCATTGTCTACTATAACATCGACGCCGGAGAAGGAGATCAACGTATCCATAGCCTCGCTAGCGAGCACATCGAATAGTTCTTTAAGTGGTCCCAAGACGCCAGACCCTCATGTCCTGACAGAGGAGGTAAGTTTTAATCAAATGGATTACCTCACCATTATCTAACGATTGGTATTTACACAGCTAACCCCCAAGCGACCTCTGCGTTCGGAAATGGAGAAGGAGCGTCGACTCTCTCGTCCTGCCAGCATCGCTACGCCAACGGCCAGTATCAAGAATTTTCCTGACACGCGCTCCCTGTCCGAAAGCAGCAACCGCAACTCTGTTGGTAAGTGCTGGCTACAATTAATTAAGTATTAATTGCATACCTTAATATACATATATATTTAAATTCCTCCACAGAAACCACCGATTCCACTTCAGAGGAGGACATTCGACCACCACCGTTGCCCGCCAAGGCACGTGACTCAACAGATTTTACCAGCCTGTCGCAAAACATGGATTGGACGCCGAATGGTTATGCGATGCTCAGCACTATTAGCAACACCAGCAGCAGCAGCATGAGCACCACCTCAACCCTGACGAAGACCAGTATTACCAACACTACGTACGAGTATTTGGAGACCACGAACTTCAGTTTGGTGGGTGCCATCGATGGAAACAAACCGCGTCCGCCGACGCCGCCACCGAAGCCATCGCGCCACAGCAAACACATTCCGTAGGGTAGCGAAGGGCATCTATGAACCCCAGAAGCTTCCAGTGCAGCGCCATATATGTTCAAACGTTGTCGAGTGCCAAATATTCCTGTTACTACATGTATAGCCGGCAATCGAGCCTGTATCTACAGCCACAAAAACAGCAACGACCTTTGCCTCAACCTTCGACCGCCTACCAAATCAAGTGTCTTAAAAACGATCGCATTAGCATATAAAATTCAGATTTCCGATAATTATGTTTAGGTGTTTAATTACGTTTAAATGATATTATGTTGAACATGTCATTTTTGTTTAGTTAAGCTTTTCGTCGTGTAATTTGTTTTAGAACAAACCCAAATGCTTGTCTTTCACAAGTACTAATTCATGTTGTACACATATATGTTGTACTTTAGATATCTACGATAGATTTAAGCTGAAATAATGTTGTAGAAAAACGTTGTACGTCTCTTATGCAAACAAGTGCCACAGTCTTTATGCAATAGCAATTAACATACACGAACCCTACGACCATATCTTCGATTTTACGAACGAACAACGTGGTTTTAGCACAAATTTACTAACAAGTCAATTAGAAAGTACTAATGTGAAACGAAATCTTGTATGCTACAATTTTACACAATTTTTTAAAGAATGCAAAACTATTTACACTGTTTTTATACACTTCAGTATAGCCATAAAGTAGAGCAACTAAACATTGAGATTTATTCATTAAGAATATTATACGTATGAACAACGTGCACTGAAACCATAACGCACAATTATTTAAACAAACGTTTAAATATTTAATTTTAGCCAAAATCACTGTTTAATTATGTTTTAAATGGATTCTGTGTAATTTTCGATCTGTGTATCGGCCAAAGATTAAGCAATAATAAAATACAAGTAAGCATGTAAAAGCTACGAAATTTTATAGTCTGGAAATTTTATTTTAAAGATAAAACAATCTTTTTTTTTGGTTAAAAAGTTTATTCAATATATTTTTGTTTGGGTTTTGGGTTAGTAAAACGCGAAAGCTGCCAAAATGAACACATTAACCAGGTCGGTTAAAAGTTTGTTATAAATAAATATTGTCAAGTAGATAATATAAAAGATATAAGATTTGTATAAAGAAAATCCATCCTGAAGTTGGGGCTTAGGTTTAGTAAATTTTAAAATGGCTTCAGTTTCCTCCTCGGAAAGGCACACAATAATACGGTTTGAAAATGCACGGAATGTTCGTTGTTCAGGGACAGCAGGGTCCTGAGATTTGAGACCAAGGTGTAAGAGAGTGGGTGAGAAAGGTGTCAGGAGCAGGATTAAACATCAACTCCACGGGATGAGTGCAGGTCCACGCATATCTTGGAGTTGCGATTCTGCTTCTGACTTATCTCTAGTACTTGGAACATCTCCTTGAGGGCCTCGCTGGTGCCCGTCTTGCGGCGATTGCGCCTTCGCAGGGTCACGCCTCCCGACTTAAACTCACGCATCAGAGCGTCAAGACCTGAAACAAAAGAGGTCAAAGGCAATGAGACCCAGGCTTTGTGACAAAATTACAATAAGTCGCTACTAAAGCCGAACGAACGAGCATGCGGTTAGATGTTAGCATAGGATTCAAGCATATCAGTGGCCCGAGGAGCAGTCAATACTCACCTACGTAATCGAGTAAGCTTGGGACTTTAAAGGACTTTGGGTAGGTGGCAATTGGACATAAATCACGGACAGAGTCAAACGGGTTGATGCCGAGCCAGTGCCATGTCGGGCACTCAGCAGCTGTCACCGCCGACAAATGAAGTTGGACTCTGGTACAAGTCAATGGAAATATACGGTCTCCCATTCCTGCTCAAGATGTGTGTGTTTTCAGTGGGGGTTTTCAGCAGGAGAGGACTGGCAAGACTGGCAGGAATGGCAGGACCAGGAAAAGTGGCGCAATAAAACACGGAAATATAAAACGCACAAATAATAATAATAAGCCATGCCTGGCCGCCCAGTAACAACAATGCGGCTTGCGGTTCTGGGTTCTGGAACGGTGCTACGGCCATGGCCCTTCCTCGTAAAAATAATAAATTGCGTCCTCTACGTCCTCCATCGTCATCATCGTCGTCGAATTTGATACGGTCGGTCCTAGCTTGACAGCTTTGGGCGGGGTAGTGGAAATGGGCCAGGAACCAACATAAAGCAGGGCAAGCGTAAAGTGTAGGAAAAATGTGAGAGCTTCGTTTAAAGCCAAAATTCAGGCGGGTTACCTTGGTGCCGGGCCAAGGAAGCCAGTCAAAAGCCTTTTGCTCCAGTTCTCCGGAAACTCGGCATGGCTCGGCAGAAACTTAAATCAAATTTAAGTTTTCAATGTATCGCCTGAAACCGGAAATGGCACTCAGACGCGCAGAGAGCTTTAGTGTCGAGCAGGATATTGACAAATGTGTGCGCCCCCGCCCACTACGAAACCAAAGACAATTCGTTTAAACCGTACTCTAGCGCACACACATAAGCCCGTAGATTCGGCAAAAAGGCAGGTCATGGAGGTCGCTCGGTCGGTCGGTCGCCCGTAGAAAGTGAAGCTGGTGGCAGGTATCTGGTGGCCATGGCAGCCACGGCAGCCACACCAGCAATGGCAGGCAGCAACTTGTTGTTATGTATACACACAGCACAGCCTGGCTTGGACAATATCAGCATTTCCATTCGCTTCGCCTCGCCTCGCTTCGCTCCATCTCGTTCCGGTGCGGGACGCTTCATTTGTTTTTGCCTTCCCGCCGAGCAGGACGACGAGCTTGACTTGACGAGTGCGGCCAGGACACGAGCAGCGGCTGATGCCTAGCCGTAAAGCTGATGTACGGCTGGCTAGCAGCTCAAACGCTTTACGTGCCTCAAGAGACGCGCGCGCGTTCACCGCTCCACTCCGCTCGCAAGGCGCTACGCAGTTGCATACAGCCAAGTTTTCTATATTTGTGGATATATATCGGAATATTTATATATATATTCGTGGCTGCGTTTTTCTGGCTTCCAACAATAAGCGCGTGATTGATTTCGATTTGAATGTGCGCTCGTTACGCATACGACTCGTGGTGCGCGCCAAAAAGTAGGCAACAGAAATGAAACCAGCGCCAAAACAAAACGGAAACGGAAGTGCTTAGTGACAGTGTGCAGTGTCAGTGAAAGTGCGGGAGTGTGAGTAAGAGTGTGTGTGTGTGCCTAGCATGGCCCTGACATTGCTGTCTTGATCTGAAGTTTTTTCGCCAAGTAAGTGGACGAACCAGGGATTACATGCATAAGATATATCATCACCGCACAGTAATAACCTGTAGCTGCACATTCAGGACCAGCTACTGGATCAATATTTAATATATAGCACGTAGATACATATTTGCCAATGGTGTACATAATGTAATCATGCATATCCTGCCTTGCTGCACACACGCACAAAAGGTTCAGCAACAACGTACATGGGTATATTTACAATTTGATGCGGGTGTATGAGTTGATTTCATTTTCATTGAGCTTATCAGCAAGCCTGTCCTGCATGCGTATGATATGTCTATTCACAAAATGACGATTTAAAGCGTGTTGTGTGTGTACATCTATATTTTATGTTTCCGCCATCCAAATAGATTCGTTCGCACAATTGTTTCATCGTAAAAAATACGTACATTAAACGGCAAAGATGGCCCACAAGTGCCATGTCAATGTAAACACCTTGCCCTCTATAAAGTACACACGTGTATATGTATTTATACTAGTACTATTTACTCAGCTTCGCATTGTCCGTCATATGTATTATAAAGTGAGGACAAATAGACAAGCAATCAGTAAATGCAGCCTTACAGCATGGTAAAATTCAAAGCCTAATTAAGTTTCCACCAGCTTTTCACTGCGAATGAACGCTTGACAAAATCGAGTATCCGAAAGCCAATGGAATTTCTCTACAATGATGTTATTATGGCAAGAGTGACATCTAATTAAAGCTTTTGTCAAACTTTTAAAGCATTTATAAAACACGAAAGCGTTAAAAAGCCTTTATTTAAAAACTGCATAGAAGATAATTATATATCTGAGCTGAAACTGGGCACCGTGCTTCTTGTTCTAATAATTCCAAATGATACCATGCCTAGGGCATCACTTACCGCTGCCTACCGCACCCCTGACCCCCTCAAAAAGCTGCCAGCAAACTTAATTAAGAAGTTGCAGCAGTCGAGAGTGAATGGCACAAGTGAAGGGGAGCGGCGGAAAGCCAGCCAGTGAAAGCCTGCATTGAGCCGTAAAAGAAGCCGACGTGTAGGTAAAATCAATTACAATCGCAGACGGGTTTGTGTGTTGCGTGAACTGGAGGTTGGAGCAGAGGAGCAGGGGGGCAGGAGGGCAGGAGGGAGGCTCAAACGGATGGATGGGATGAGTGGCGTGGGCGTAACTGACAATTGACAGCAACAAGTTGGGCGCTTCAACCAGAGCTCCAGGACACGGCGACAATGGCAGGCACTTGTCAACGCACGGCTGGTTAGGATTAGCCGCAGACACATGGCTGGTAACATGAGTGTGGGGCTGGGAAAATGGAAAATCTCCTGCTGACAGCTTTTTTCAGGCCAATTTCCCGAATTCACGCAGACAATGCTGGCAAACTAATCTGCTCACATCGATTCAGGCCGATAAAGGGCCTAGAACATCTAATAAAGTCTATTCAACTTGTGCATAGTTTTTCGTACTCATGGCTCCAATGAGTTCATCTGACACTCAAGCTCCTTGAAAGGCAAATATTTCAAACAATGGTTGAAAGTTTCTGGCCAGCAGCTCTAAAACTTTATTGAATTGCAAGCCCCTATGAAAGGTTCCTTGAGTGAAAATCGAATGAAGGCTGACCACCAATGACATTGTCGTAAAAGTGTGGGCCAAAAAAGACGCAAAGAAAAGAAAAGGCGTCTTTGGGGGTCATCGGTGTGACATTGACACTTTCTCCCACCCACTGAAACACACACAAGCTCTATGGTGCCTTTGAAAACTGGACAAGTGGAAAGCAGTTTGATTCTGGATCGGATGGATTACATACCTGTTGCAGCCTCGGCCTGTACCTGATGCTTCACATTTTCGATGATCTTGTCGCCGCTGTTCTTGCGCAAGCTATGTCCGGCAATATGGTCACTCAGGCTGCCACCGCCAGCCGCCACCAAGCACCCGAGAGGAAAGAGCTTTCCTGCCATTGGAGGAGGTGGTGGCGGTGGAGGAGGTGGCGGTGGCGGAGCGGCCCCCAGCGACTTTTGCTCAGACTGCTGATAGTGCGCCAGTTGCTCCTCGGCACGATCAGCACGCGTGACTGCCTCGCGCAGCTGCTCCTCGAGTATCTCCAACTTAAGTTGTAATTTTTTTAGTTCATCGTTAGTAGTTTTGGCTATAGCCGCATCCATTAGATTTTGCTACAAATGCAAGAAACAAGAACAAGGGTAGAACGGGGCGGGCGAGCAGGAGCAGGAGCAGGAAGAGATTGGGTAGTGTAGTGTAAGAAGATTAGTAGATCATAGATCATAGAGCATATAGGGGGCAACTAGTTAGTGCATCGAAATCCAGGGTATCGTGGTGAGTGAGTGAAAGCGGCGCACGACAAGCGAGTGGCTTACGTGTCTCGGCAGGTATTTTGATAGAGGACAGAAGAAAGGTTGACCCGGCACCAAGAATAGGGAACAACAACACGCCCAGCTGGCCGCATTCCATGCATTTCTCAGATCGTATTATACATGTGCAGTGGGGGAATCGCCTCCACCAGCTGATCTTGTTGTGATTCAGTTGCTCTTAAAGATGTTCGAGAACGGCTTGAAAATATCAAACACGCTGCGTGTTTGCTAATGGATTGACAGATGGACAGAAGAGATAGTTTGATGGCCATAGATCAAGTGCAAAATCAAAGAGTAACCAGAACTTGGGACTAACCATTTCCACAATGCGCTCGTTGTGCTCTCTGGCCTGCTGCTGCACCTGGTCCTGGATCTGCTCGAACTCCACCTGCTCGTTTAGCACGCTGGACGACGTGCTGGTCCTGGATCCTGGCTGGCCATCGGTCAGATCTCGAGTCTTCGCAGTGAGCTCATCATTGCGCTGCTTCAACTTGATGAGAGCAGCTTCCATTCTGTAACGATATTTATTTTACCTCTCAGTCGTGTTTAGAATATAATAATAAACTCACTTTTGGCTAGTTTCCACGCTCTCTTTCATGTTTTCGGTCAGCAACTTGGCCACTTTGGTCAAGTTACTGTTTTCCGTACGCAGCGCTTCGTTTTCCTCCTCCATTGCGTGTTGCTATGACGAGAATGAGAAAGGAAAGATAATTAAAACCGATAGTCATAGATCATTAAACTGAGAAATCTATTCCTCGCATACACGTTTATACACGTAATATGAATAAGTTCTAGAAGCGGGTTTATCCATCCATCCTACCTGCTCCAATAGCTCGGCCATCTTTTCGTTGGCCTCGTACAATTGCAGCTCCACAGAATTGGTGGAATTTTTGAGAGTCAAAAACTCATCGGCCAGTCGCTCCACCAGGCCGCTGGTGATGGGCACCCCTTCCGAATTGACATCAACCAGACTGTCCAGCTCCTGAGCTCCAATACTGTCAGCACTGTCGGCGCTGCCCGTCTGCAGGATCTTAAGGAGCTTTCGCTTGAGGTCCACGGAACCGAGCACCGGACGTGGAGCTACTGGAGGTGCCTGATCCTGCTGCTTCTCGCGAATATGCTCCAGCTCGCTGGTGAGACTGCAAATGGAGATGTATAATTTAATGAGAAATTTATATCTTCGTTTATGCATTTGCAACGTACTTGTGAATTTGATCGACCTTCATTTTGTGCAACTTGTCTAAAGCGTTTCGTTCGTTGAGAGCCTTGTTGAACTTGGAGCTCAGCTCCTTGATTTGGGTCTCGAAGTTGGTCTGCTGCTGCTGCAGTGATTCCAGTGCAGCGCACATCTTCTCATGCTGAGCCTGCTGCTCCTCCTGCGTGGTTTTATCTGTAGGAGGTTTTTTATGTAGGTAGTTTTTTTATCGGTAAGAATATTTTAAAGTAAACTTACGCGTCTCGATCTCCAGCTTAAGTGCCTTGTTCTCCTCCCGAAGGGCAATGTTATCCTCCAGCAAAGTGAACATATCGTGCTCTGGGTCCTGCTCGTTGTAGTCCGGCTCCCTCACGCGACTCCGACTGCGTGTCTTGGCCTCCTGGGTGCGGAACTTGGCCACCGGAATGCGCCCACGTCGCTCCATTGTTCTGAAGATTTATGACCTGATGGGAGAGTAAAATATAGTTATAATTAAATAGTCTATAGAGGAATATAGGTACAACAACTTTGCTTACGTTTTGCCTGCGCACAAGCCTTAAAGCCAAATCCATAACCTCTTATGCTAAGCAATGCAAATGGAACTTAATGCTGCCATCACCAAAAGATGAATGTTTTAGGTGTGTTGAATGCGATTTGATGAGGGTGATGGGTAAATGGGAATTGCTATGGATGGAAGTGTGTGTGTGTTGCATGCCTCGAATGTGACCAAGTGCTCCTGGGGATGGGGCCCACATTGAAACGCCTTGGAGTTTTACTTTTTGATTTTATTATTTGCTGTTTACAATTTCTTCTTGGTTTCTGTTTAATCTTGCCTTAAACGCCCATTTCTCCTGTCTCCCTATTTTGCCCTGGGTGCCTCATGTGTGTGCTTCTGCCGGGTTTTTTTTTCAATCTTCAAACTTCCTCAATCTTCAGCTTGAACTGCTAAAAATGCAGGACACCAGTTTGCCTTGGTTAAATTAATACCAGAAGTTGGCCGAAAGCATTTGGAATGCCTGCCGAAAGTTGCTACGAAACTAGTTAAAGTGCCACGCCCACTGCTCGATTTAAGCTTATAATGGTTTAGCTTGGCTTTAGAAATATTTGCTTGTTAGTGCAGAAGCGATTCTTTTCGTCCTTTTGCTGGTTTTTTCTTTTTGTTTTGCAATTTTTGTCAATTCTTAACTATTTTAATTTAACTGTGTTTCTGCATTGGTTTTCATGTTTTATTTTTTTTCATTCTTTTGCTAATTACTTATGCGTACAATTTCCTTTGCTTTTGCCGTAAATCAATTTCATATTTCGTCACTTGTAGTGTAAAAATAAAAAAACCTAAAGTTTATACACAAATTCTCGAGTCTAGTAGAACTCATTTTTCTTTTTGCTACATTTGTTAGTTGCCACGCTTTAAATATTTTATATATAAATTTATGAGATTGAGTTTTTGTTTTTGTTTTTCAATTTAGTTGTATGTTTTTTCGTTCAATTTTATAAAAATAACTAATTAAAGGCGGCTTAGAGCTCTTTGTTTTTGCTTTTTCTCTCGTTACCTTGTTGTGTATGCTTCTACGCTTGATTATTCTTTTTTTTTTGTTTAATTTGGTTTAAATAGCTATATATTGGGTTTTATATATTTTTTTGAAATTAATATTACTGTATTTTTTTTCTTTTTACAGCTAATTTTAAGATTTATCTTTGGATAATCATGCTTTGTGTGCTAAATACTTTACATGTCTTTACGAATTTTATATTTTACATTTTTTTTAGTATACGTACGTATAATTTTGTATAAATTAATATTGTTTTAATTCATTTATATATATTTGATTTAATATACGTGAAATTTCTGAGTCGAACAAGAAGCCTCAGATTTGAGATTGGAAATACAGATCTGTTGGGAAGAGAGGGATAATTTTCGTATAGGTTTTGAGCCATTTGCATTGAAAATAGTTAAATTAATGTTGGTAGTTCTTTATAATAAATCAAACAAAACGAAGTTTATAAAGCTTTGTACTGAAAGGTAAAATAAACAAAATTCTGTTTAAAGTCTAGAAAAGTATGATAAGCTACGCACCTAGTTCTAAAAATGATGTCCGCTTTAATTTTAATGTTTAACGAAATACTGTGGGTTTACAAAAATGAATAGTCCATATGTAAATGTACATAAATATATTTCTATACCCAATTTACATTGGGTAAGGCATTGTCAGAATTTGATTTCTTGAAAATGTTTTTCGACATCGTAGATTCAGTTTTACATAGTTTTGCAATTTTTTTTTTGATTTTTTTTTTATTCTTTTGATACGAGTAATGTGTAAATATGTTTATCTTTGAGTTGAATTATGACCAAGTCATAAAAAGGGAATAATCTTAGCTTTTTTAAGGAACGTGTTGTGATACAAATAAAATGGGTAAGTTTTAGGTTTTGCAAAGAAATCTGTGTATAAAAACAAAGAATTTTCGTCTCGACAGATCTATTCATCGTGCAACATATAAGTGTGTGCCATCTACATTGCGACAGATGTATTCCTCGTATTTAACAACTAAATGTGTTAGAGAGACACCTGACATATGCCGCCATGTGTGTTGCAAGATTGACATGTGAAATTTTCAAATGTTCGTTTGAGTTTTGTTAATGACTTCGACACCTACGACCGCGCCTAGTCTAAGGATTGGATTCAAACGATGTTTCCTTATGGATCAGTTTGTGGTTGAATGTTTGCTTCGTTGTGGTTATTGGTTTCATTGCAATCGGATGGTTGCTGGTTGGTGTTATTTTCATCTACATCTCCTCGATAAAACCGCGCAGCTTGTCAATGAATGGGCGGCGGTAGGCTCTCGAATGCGCCATCTCTAGCTTATACCACTTGTCGAACGACTCCTTGGGGATCACCTCGCTCTCGTACAGCACGCTGAACGTGCTGCAGATAGTTTCGCCGGCGGCCATCTCGTCCTCGAACTCGGTCATAAAGTGCTGCTGCAGAGAGTCCACAGCCTCGTCAATGCAAGCGATCTCCAGCGCCTCCTGGGCGTCGATACACAGTCGCAGTAGTGGAGTGCAACTGTTCCGGAAGCTCTCGGTGTTCAGCTGCAGCGGTCTAGAGTTGCCGCCGCTTTTGTTGTTGTTGTGGGTATTTGTCATCACAGTTAGGGCGAAATCACAGCACAGGAATCTAGTGAGCTGCCTCACAAAGTTGTCATTGATGGCTACATTGGTGTTTATGTAGTCGATGGCCATGTCGCAGGACATTGCTAACAGGTGTCTAATCCGCTCTACGTGCTCTACCGGCGAACGTGGAGTTGTTGGCGCCTTAGCTTTGGCATGTCCTTGACTCTGTCCGGGTCCGCTGTCCAGAAAGTAAAAGCTATGCGACTGCACAAACTCCCGATACTTGCGCACGTCGCTCCAGAAAAGCTGACCTCGATCTAGCTTGTAGTCGTTGTGCCACAACTTGCGGGCATAGGCGGCTCCGAATTCATGAACAAAGTAGCTGACGAAGGCGTGCACAAAGCGCTCGGCAAAGAAGAAGTCATCCAGCCAGCGCCGCTGCCAAATATCCTTAAGTTCCAATTGGCCCGAGTGTATGATGGGTCCCAGGAACTCGAATACATATCCCCAGCCGTTTGGTACATCCACCAGCAGATCGGGAAAATCGTCGCCGAACCGAGAGTACGCCTTATCGAAAATATCCTTTTCCACGGCTTCCTTGTCCATTAGGTAAGCAAAGACATTGCCGCAGGCTTGCCGCTGCTGACGCTTCACCGTAGACTTGTGCAGGTAGTCAGTCAGTAAGTAGAGCAAAGTCTTCGATTGTTGCGAGCCGCTATGCGAACGCCATATGCTCAGAACTTCCGGTTGCCAGTCGCGTGTGTTGAGAGCCTCCTCGACAAGCTTGATGATGAGCTCCTGGCATTGCTTACCATCGAATGCGTCATCTACTTCCGCATTGCTTCTGCTACCGCCTGCAGGGGCAATAGCAGTGCCCATGGCCGTCGGAGGCTGCTGATACGGCAAGAATCTGTAGTTTTGCCCCGGTCGTTTCAACAAGGATGTAGGCGGTGGCGCAGTTGATGCATTTACTTGCGTCGAACTGACCGGACGGTTACCGGCATTGCGCCACTGGTAGTGCGAAGAGTTGCCTAGCTTAGCAATCGAATCGTCGGTGGCACTGCTGTTGCTAAATCGCAACTTGCTGGGATCTATGCTCAGGGTGTGATTCTCGTGATGCTGTTTGGTAGGCATCTTCTGCATGAAATAGTTTCCGCCATCGTGACCGTGCTGGTTATGATGCTTTTGCTGCTGGTGATGAGTGGACTGCTGGTGCTGATTCATGCCACCTCCACGCCCACTGCTAGTGCTGTGGTGGGACTGATCCTTAGAGTCGTCGTGCTGCTTGTGCCGCTGACCGCGTCCGGCCTGCTGTCCTGACTGATGCGTTGCCGGCTGATCCCAGTTGCGCAGCCTCAGGTCGAGCACATCTTGCATCATAAACCGCACTCGACTGCTGATCTTAATGTGGACCTGTTGGCGGTGCGACGTTCCTCGGGAACGGTTTATAATGTCCTGGATGCGGCGAAATATCTTCTCAATGCGATCCCTCAGCTGGTATTGCTCCGGCAGACTAGCTTCCAGCAGATGGCCCACTGTGGTCAGTAGCTTGCACATATACTCCAGTTTCTCCTCACACCCGTGTTCGAGTAGCGACTCCACGCAATTGAGAACTCGATCGTTGGTCAGCGACTGCAGCTTGAAAAGCTCGCCGATGAAACGAACAGTACCCCAAGCTCGTCGTCTGAACTGGTATTCCAGATCCTCCATTTCGGCGCGCAGCTCCGCTTTTCTGGCTGGGTCCGAGCACTGGCTGATGCGCTCCATTGTTGGCTGCAGCTTCTTGGACTTTGCGTTGGCATCATTTACATTTGATTCAAACTCATGCTGAATGCGCGTGATCAATGAGCTGGTGAAAAGGGACTTGTTTTCGGCCTTGATTTCGTGGAAAAGTACCTTGCAGAAGCGGGCATATGTGGGTGCAAAGTTTGGTTCACTAATTGTCTTCTCAAAGATCAGCAGCATGACCTGAAATAAATTTATCGACACAATTTTTCAATTAGTTTTCAATACTAATAACATCAACATATTATGTTTAAAGCATATATGTACATATGAAACTTACGTTTGTCATTTTAGCCTCGTTGTCCATCTTAATACTAGACATCTCCTTAAGCAGCACCTCAAAGTTATCCGGCGTAAGTTTATTGAGAATACCGCGCACCTTTTTCAGCACTCCCTCGACGTCGTCGTCTTCATCCTGACCACCGGCCATTGAGACGCGACGCAGAGTACCCGGTTGCCATGCATTCTCGCACTCGGATAGCTTGATCTCCTCCTTAAGAGATAGCTGCACCCGAATGATGTCCGTGTGCCGCTGACTGGAGCTCAGGATTCCACCTCCTCCGCCACTTCCAATGTTGCCCATACCACTGGAGCCGCCCATTTGCTGATGCCCGTCGTGGTGCTTCTTGTTGGGTCCGTGACCACGACCACGCTTACCGGGCACATAGTCCAATGATTCGTTGAAGCTCATATGCTGGTACTGCTGGATGTGCTGGCCGTGACCATGGTGCTGTTGCGGCTGCTGCTGGCGCGACACGAACAGCTGAGAGATGCAGTCGCCTTTCTGGCAGGGCACCAGAGGTGGCTTACGTGAGTCTCTTCGCTTGGAAAGCTCACGTAGGGTTTCAATGCTGTAGCGATAGTTCTTGGGGACCTGGGGAGCGGGACTCGGGCTGGTGCTCTCCGGCTTCAGCCCTTTTTGTTGACTGCTTTTGGGGGATCCCGGTCCCGAGTCGGTTGTCTCATGTACCGGAGAGCTTTTCTTGCTTCCTGCTCCCTTCTCTCTAGAAATTAGTTCGCCAACTTTGGGAGCACAGTCCACATTATCTGCACTCCTGCTGCTTTGAGAAGAGTCGTCCTCCGCCGCCTTACTAATCGTGGAACTCGACCATGTGGAGCTGCATATGAAACCTGTGTCGTGGCGTGGCTCCTCATGAAAATCACCGAACTTGATTTCGACCTCGACATTCTCTGCCGTATTAGCCACTTCCACAGAGCTCACCGGAACTGGCTCATCTTCCTCGCAAACGGAGCTACTACTGTTGAGGAATTGCAGCTGATGCGTCTCCGAGGACGCGACAGATGTGTTGGGGCTGTCCAAGAACTTGGCCACAATCTCTTCGTTGGCTAAATGCTTCTCCGACTTTCCTCCGGTAATATTCGACATGCTGTCGTCTTTGCTGTCAGCTGGGAAAAAAAAAAACAGTTTTATTTTTAAATTGAACTAATGCAAAGTATCGCCTTGTGACGAAATCATAAAATCTATTCATTATCACGAAAAATCCAATTCTTGGAAAATCCAATTCCCAAAAAAAAGGCGCGCACAATTTACAGCTGCGAGCATAAGGTTTCTGCACAGATTCTATTCGGTATATAAACAGCTATCGATAATTTCGCGGAAAAGAACAAGAAGACCGTTTTTTTTTTGTTTCTTAAATAATTTTTTACTCACATTCAGGATCGCTGTCCACCTCAGCTGCGATGTCATCCTCATTATTGTTGTTGTTGCTCGTCAATTGCTCTTTGGGACTGAGCATGGGTTTTTTGTCTCTTAGAATAGAACTTACTTTACGATTATTACTAGTTGCACTAAGCGTATCAGTCGTCGGTTGCGCCGTCGCCTTGTCATCGACAGCCGCCGTTCCTTGTTTGGTTGTGGGTGCTGTTGCCGTGGTTGTGGTCAGTGTGGTTATTGATGTTGTGGTCACTGTGGCAGCATTGTTGTTAATTGTGTTAATTTCTGGCGCGGCGTTGCCATTGCCATTGCCATTGCCACTGGCCTTGCCATTGTTGTTCTGGCCTTGAGTGCTTGTGGTGCTTGTTATCGAGGATTTCTGTTTTTTCTTCTCTAACTCCTTGGCCCGTTTTTGGGCCTTTTTCTGCTTCTTGGAGCTAGTAGTGTTGGTTATGTTTGTGGTGCCGGCTAGCAGCGTAACGGCGGCCGAGATTCGTGAAGCAGTCGGTGGTAATGCTGCAGTTGATGGTCTTCCTGGAATCTGCTTTCCCTGCTGCAGATTGTTAACAGGCTGCTGTTGAAGCTGTCTGGATGCGTGGGTCGGTGTCGATGCTGTCGACGAGGAGGCACCCGAGCTGGTCGTTGTCGAGGTGGCGGCTTGAACACTCGACTTTCTGTTGGGTGAACCCGCTGTTGTCTTAGCCGGCGCTGGAACAGCTGTGGTAGCTATCGACTTGGTTGGCTTCTGCTGGGCGACACGCGAAGCTGGTGGCGGTGTCGAGGGTCCAGCGGGTGTTAGCATCGACTGGCCTCTGGACAGGATGGAGATGCCTGGGCATCCGCTGGCTGCTGCCTCAGCAACGTCATTCGCAATGGATGTGGGCGTAGCTGTACCTGCGAGCAATGAATTTAGTCGACGTTAAAGTATTAAACTTCACAATGCATACTTTGTTTGTTGGCCGATTTGGGACGCTGCTTTCTGGCTTGCTCTTGGAAAAGAACTGGCTGCTGAGATGCGTCGGTGGCATCGGGCAGATTTAAATCCGATTGTATCAGCGGCAGGCTATCGTGGGTCTCCGTGACATTGTCCACTGCAAGAGGAATCATTAAAATTTTGACACTATATTTCTAACATTGTTTTGAAAACGATACTAAGATGCTTTACTTCGATTACAAATTCGTTACTTAAATAAAATATGGCCACTTTTATGAACTCACCGTCACTGTACTGCCAGAAGCTTAGATGGTCTTCTGTGTTCCCCGAATGGGCGAGAATGTCTTTCACAATAACGCTGATCTGATCCTTATCCGTTGTTTTTGGTGTTGGTGATCGGGTGACAGATTCCGGACCCACAGATTCTTCGCTATACAGCGCCTCTGGCGCCACCTTCTCCAAGGAAACGGACTGACTAATAGAAGTCGCCGACTTCACAGTCTGCATCTGCTGATCGACCATTGCGCCAGACAACAGCGATGACGCCGAGCCAGAGTCCATAAGGATGGGCGCCTGGTACAGGCACATGGTACTATCCGAGTCCAGAGCTGTATCCAGAGCTGTGTGCTGTGTTAGTGTCGAGTTTGAGTCCTTTTTTATAAAAACCGATCTTTTCCATCCATCCATCACATTCTCCATGGTATCAGGATGGATGATGGGAATGGCGTATTTGCGCTTGCATACCTTATCGCTGTTGGCCCCCAGTTGCGGTGCTGCTGTTACTGGAGGAGTTGGAAGCGAGGTGGTTGAAAAGCCACTGGCCACCGCGGGAACTCCAGTCACACTTGGGACACTAGGTAAGGTGGTGGCGCTGTTGCTCTGCAAATGCGGAGCAAATGTATGCAATCCACCCGGCGCTTGAGGTGGCGGAGCCGGCATTCCAGCCGGAGCCAAAATGGGGGTCGTCATCCCGGCTGGCGTTCCCAATGCCAAACTGGGCATATAGGTGTGCGGCGGCAGATGGAAAGCAGCAGCTCCGTTCAGGGCACCGCTGCGCGAGTTCATCATGGGAGCCACAGTGGTCGGAGCAGGACGTTGGGCATTTCCCGGTGCCATGGCATAGGTGGTAAAGTAGTTGGCATGCTGGGCGGTGGGTGTAGACCTTTGCCCTCCGCGCATATTGCCACGATGTGAATTGGCACCGCTAACCACATTGTTTCCAGCAGTTTGAAGTTGGTAGTAAGTTATCGTCTGCGCTTGGCCAGCTCCCGTTGCACCGCCTGGACCTTGTTGTTGACCATTTGGCGGAAGCGGCTTCTGTTGTGAATGAGGTGGCGGCGCAGTCGCATAGAATGGAGCTCCAGCCGCTCCGTTAGTGGGAAAGGTCACAGCAGGCTGCATGCCCATCAGAGGTCCGGCCGGATTAAAGGGTATATAGGCTGCGGAAATGTAGGGAGCAGCCGCTCCGCCCGCATTTCCGCCGGCAGGTGCGATCAGGCCAGCTGATTGTGGGAAGTGGGGTGGTAGAGTTGGGTTGCTCAGGGCACGGGATAGATTCGCCCCAGGCGCCACGCCATTTGCTCCACCATGATGACCACCACTAAGTGGATGTACCAACGAGTTGGAGCTGGCGGCGGCGCTCAGTTGGAGGGCAGCGCCGCCGCCATTGGCATTGTTGTTAACCGCCGCGGAATGGGCGGCGTAGGACGGCTGGGTCTTGTAGTAGATGACCGGCTGATGATGCGCCTGGGCCTGGGCTTGCACCTGTTGTTGTTGCTGCTGTTGCTGTTGGATGTGCTGCTGGAGATGGGCGGCGGCGGCTGCTTGTTGTTGGTGTTGCTGTTGCAGCAAGTGTTGCTGCTGGTGGTGGTGCAGACCGCTGTGGTTCGGGACGAACACTGTGTGGGACTGCTGTTGCTCCTGCTGCTGCTGTTGCTGCTGCTGGAGGTGATGGTGATGCGAGTGCGCCGCCTGGTGATGCTGGGCTTGATGGTTGTGGTTCTGCTGATGTGTCGACTGTGGCCTGGTTCCCTTCCCACCCCCTCCCTGTTGTGGGAACATAGGAGGACCTTCGATGGATCTGCACACGCACACAATCGCACGGTCACACGCACAGGCACAGGCACACACGGAGAGTTAAGAAAACCGCGGCCGGAGCAAAACAGATGTACAAATCGTAATGTTAGTAAGATGGAAATGAAAGTGAAAATGAAGATGGTGATGGCGATGTGGGGAAATGCTTGGCGTATTAGGGTTTCAGTCAAAGCCGTGAATACATGCGAATGAGAGTTACATCAAATGTGTGAAAAAGCAACCAAAAATCAGCATGCAAATCAGCAAATCATGTGTTTAGATCTTATGACTAAGGGCTATTTAACGAATGCACTCCCTCTTTTACCCCTTTGTTTGTCGCAGTTTCTTTCAATCAATTGAGCTCTTTAATTGGAATGTGGTGTATGATGTCACTCGCGGCACGGGTATACATCCAAAAATGCTTTCGAAGATGGCTCGACACCTTATCGTCCGGTTTTATCAATGGACTAGTCACTTGCGCAGCCCAAAAACACCTAGATAGGTGACACACAGTAACAAGTGGCGCTATTAGTCAGTACTGGCCTTAAAGCGGAACAACACAAAGGCAGCCACAAAGAAGCAGCTGCCAGTGGGCGTGGGAGGTGAGCTATGGTCTGCTGTCGTCTGTATGGCTACAACCAGTTTGGCATTCCGTCAGCACTTTCAACGGCACAGTGGAGACCGCCAGAACTAGATCACTTAAAAGTGTTTACGATATGACTTTTTCTTTAGTTTTGATACGACCAAACGGAATTTCATTGTTGTTTTGTTAAGCAAGCGTACAACGCTGATTGATAAGAATATGCATAAGAATATGAAGACAAACATTGGCCAGTATTCACTGTGATGTGCTCTCTGCAGCTCTCTGCTGGCCTAGAAAACGCAACTCCGCTGCAGTTTGCGGACAAACACCTCCATGCCAAAAGAAACCTGTTTTCCAGAAGAAGTTGGCGATGCAGCTCGAGTTCGTGCCTGCCTCTTTTCACTCGATGGCTCGATGGCAAGGAAAACGAAAACCTGGCTGGCAGATAGGTTCACTTGTTTCATGTTTGTTTGTAAACAAAACCAGTTGGACCAAAGAGTGGGTGCTGCTCTAATTGGGGCCGCGATCGCTTATTGGGAGTGCATTCGTACTGAAGATAGTGTGTACTGGTAGGGTGAGCATTAAACTAATAAACCAACAAGTAATGCAAATTGTTTAAACAAGCAAACCAAAACTCGGATGGGAGTGAGTTGTAAGTCAGATTTTAAAACTTACCGCTTCCTGTGCTGCTGGTTTTCTTGGAGATTCCCAACTATTCTAAGTGTATTCGATAAATCCTATTGCTTAGTTTGCCAACTCAGGGCCAGTGATAACGTTGAGATCCTAAGGTGGACCTGCCTTAAGCCTATCCGGCTTCACTTGACACCTGGTCAAGCTCTACGCCTCCTCCTCCTGCTGCTTATTTGCTCCTCCGCTGACAATACGATTTCTTCCTACTTCCCGTGGACACTCGTCGTCGTGGTGATTGGCTCTATCCGGAATACTCCAATAGCTCAGATATTCCATGTATAAAAATACGCCAATTCTACGATGCACATGCACATCCACATTGGTGCAGACGGACGAGGGGCACGTACACGTACATGCGTACAAAAATATACAAAATAACGTACGGCTAGTGCTAAAATTTCACGGTAATTTGTTCTGTAATTAAAGGCGTTAGAGGAAGTTAAAACGAATGCTTAAATTTTGCAATTACGAGGAATCAAAATTACAATTTGATTACAATACTCTGAAATCCCGTGCAGCGCCTGCTACGAATTTATTCCCTCTCCTTGTCCAGCTGAGCAGCCTCAGCCCCGGATTGAGAATGTGAAATGGGCAGGCAAGTGCCAATTCGTTTTTGAGGTTGCTGGCAAGGGGAATTCAGTTTTTCACTTTTCAACTTTTTCACTTTTTCAGCTAATAGTTTTTCCTGCGAATGCGAGGCGTTGGTTTTTGTTTTTTTTGCCGTTTTGTCTTTTCGCCGTTCGCTTTTTTTTTTGCGCTCTCTCTGTCTCTGTCTGGCCGTCAGTACTTACCGTTCCGCTCCTGCTCGCTCGCACGCCCTCTCGCTCGCGCACCACACACAAAAACTGAGGAAGGAAACAAAAAAAAATGCAGTTCCACGCGGGGAACACGCCAAAAAGTTGCTCTGGCACTGCGCCTTTACATCAGTGCATCGTCTGCTTCACCTCGTTATGTATACGCGGCTCACTATCTGTTACAAACAATTTTGTAATGTAAATAGTCTGCTGAAACACGTCCGTTCCGTTTGATGAAATCAGAGTGACCGTTGCGCATAGAGATGAAACACAAATCGATGGCGGCAGCATCGATGTCTTCGCAGCGAATATCGATTGTGAAAGTTCCAGAAATATACCGCATTTGAATGGAATAGCTTAGTGCGTCCTCAAACCTTGGTTGAGAACTTTGATTCATGTTATAATCTTTCACATGCGCAGAATTCGTTTTCCATTCCATTCGCAACTTCCGGATTACCTCCCCTTAATGCTCTTAGACTCCCCTCCATGGAGAAATTGCAGTGTTTACGCGCTTGTAGTAAAAGTTTTGCGCTTTCTATTTTGCCGGATGCGCAACGCCCCCTTCCTACATAATCCTCTACTCGTCACCTTCACCTCACTCTAGTATCCGTTTTTCCGATGCTATTCCCTTGTCTACTTATTATTCCTTATCTTACTATACACTATGGCTAAAACTTTAAAGTTAAATGAGTGCAAGAATGAGCTCTGTGCCTTCTTGCGGCCGTTAACAAAAAAAATAATATATACACAGAGTGTCCACAAACAGGATCTGAAGGGATTATTTGGTGGTTGGCAATGCAAAAGGACTAGACCGCAAATGCAAATATTTTAAGTTGGCAGTCGTTTTTCCATACAGTCGTGAAGTCATTTGCAATGCTTGTTTTCCTGTGCGTACTGTCATGCTTTTGGGGCCTTTGCGGTTGCATTAAAGACAGTGTGGGCACAACAGATGAAAAAATGCAAGAGGCTCTGACATTATTTCAATTATTTTGCGCTCAGCACACTCACTTTGAATTTAACGGTCACAGAGTGCGCCACCTGGGCGGCAGGATTTGAAAATAAAATTTCAAAATGATATTATATCGGCTATTGCTGAAATTTGGTTATTTAAGATAAGATTATTTAAAGGTAAATTTATTAGTTTTATTATAATGAGGAAGAGCATAGAAGTTTTGTAGTTGAAGTCGGTATGTGTATTGCTTTAAAAAGCAACTTTTGAAGGATAACTGCCTTATCACCTTAGATCATTATAAAGAATTGTTTTATATTTTAAAACATTGTGTTTTTAAAATTAAAATTAGACCTATAAAGTACAACCCCCTTACAGAAGCCCCTGATTTGCGGTATATTTCGAAGCTTACACGATTTCATTTGGTATTTCTTCCAGCACCGAATGGTATCTTACGGGAACGCGAGTGCAGCCACACCAAAAGCGAATTCCGTTGCTCCCGCTGCGGTCACACTAAGTCTGAAGCTCGATTCGCCCTGACGCGCGTAACGCTTTTTTCCCGCATCACTTTCCTCCACTTTGGCGCTGAAAAAATCTGCACAACAATAAAAGGATGCACCAAACCGAATTTGCAACCAACTGCACCTAAGCCGGATACCGAAATCAACAATTATTTTACCGATCCACGTTTAGCCCATGTAGAAACGAATAATAAATTAGTGCGCGAACTAAAAACCCGTCAAAACGAGAATGGGCCTAGCCCAAAATAAAACTTTTTCGTTTAATTTTCAACGTTTATTTAACACAATCAATTAAAACATAATCAAAACACAAGATTTACTTGAAGTAAATTGCGTTTAAGCTCGATTACAATAAATATAAATGTGAAAAGTGTGCAATAATTAGAGAAATTTCTAAAAGAAATTCTTAGGTGCGTTATTCGTAAATTGCATTATTGCGAATGCAAAAAGCAAATGTTATGCAACTTAAAGTTACAAGCTAAAACATACAAAAAGTAAATCGAAAACAAATAACCAACTAAAACGCAGTACATACAGATAAATGTATATATATAACGAAGGCATGTGTGTATATAAAGGAGTTTGAGACCTCGAAACCAGGACTTCGCCAAGGACTACGGATTGCAACACTTTGCCGCCAAGTTCTTTGGTTGGCTTTTAAAGGAAACCCACCAAAAATTAAGAAAACCTAATCTGAAACAAAGTCGAAGCGCGGAACTCCGAATGCCCACCTGAGCACCACCCCCGCCCGGAAGCACCTGTGCCCGGAAAACCAGAACCCCGGGCATTCGCACTCACGCACGCAAGCGCAGGATTCTGGGAAACAAAAGTTCGACAGGAGTGGAACAAATTTCGGGAGCTATAGAAATTACTTTTGCTTTGATTCCGCCTTTTGTTTCAATCGCCCAGCCGAAAATGTGGAGGAAAGCGAACAGGTTGGTCAGGGAAACCACCTCGTGGAAAACGCGTCGTCAGGGACAAACGGAAGCCCTATCAGCAGCAGTAGCCACAACAAAACCATCGACCAGGAGGAGCACGTCGACCGCACGAGGATTACCCATCAGCATCATCACATGGTCGCAGCTCGCTGTTGTTGCTGCTGTTGCAGTGCTCCTGCAATGCCACGTCTGTCAAGGTGAGTGAGTGCCCTCCATCCGTGTGTCCCGTGAGTGTCCTTCGGCGTGTCTCTGTGTGGGTGTCATCGGATAGCGTGGGGTCAACATTTCAGGAGCGGGAAGGTCACCAATTAATACTGCAGAATAATAGAAAGGTCGGCAATTAATGCTGGTGCATCGTTATTCTTACAATGGATTTTATTGAAAATATTTGAGTTCGCTTTGGGATCAAGTAGTACTTTATAGAGCTGCTTGTGAGCAAGTAATACTTCATAGAGCTGATTGTGTTCAAAAATCTGTACGACACTTTAATTAAACATTACTCATACTACCTGCAAGCCAATTATAATCCTCTCTTTGAATTCACAACCCCTTCCTGTGAAGTAAAACCCACATTATTTATGTGACAAAAAATATTTACGATGGCTACGATGCGAATTGAATTTATTGATGAGGCTGCGTGCAAAACACTTTCGCTTTTTTTTCAGTTGGCATTCGTTAAGAATGCTTGGATAAATGCCGTCTTGTGGCTTGTCTGCACATCCACCAGATGTCTCAATAAGTGCCAAAGCCTGGTCACAAGTGTGACGAGTTTGGCCTCTGGCAACTTGGTTAAGAGTGAATACTTTAACGAAACCTCAATCAATTCGAGTGCCTCTTTTTATGCGCTGAGCCTCAAAACCCTCGAAAGTTGCTCAATCTCAATTGAGGCTTGGCGAGTGCGAACTCAATAAACGGCCAAAGGTATCGCAGATGTCTTAAGCTCTGGGCTATGATGTACTTTTAATGAGTTTCCAACCGAGAAAGTAGTAAATTGATGCATCATCTTCACACGTAAAGTTTCCTTTTTTAGGGCCGTAAAAAAACTTGGCTTATAGCTGTACAAACCAAACGCTGTAAAAACTATTAGCACCCATCACGAAACTGTAATTAAAATCGCAGAAAACATCTTGCAAGATTTATTACACAAAGTACTTGGCAAGTCGACTTTAATAGCTTAACTTTTTTAAGCAAATACCGCAGCTGTATTTAGGTTTACCTTCTAATTTTCGTGTCATAGAAAATTAAGAGTGACTTGCAAAGAAAAAATATCCAAGAGATAAATGCGACATACGATTTTTAGTGCATAAAGATTCCAATTATTTCAATTATCACCGTTCAAGATAGTTACTTTGCAGCTGCTACATGAAACATTGCACGCTTTCAGAATTTGGCACAAAAAACGTAATTTTACGTACTTAGCATTCCTTATAGAAATATATATTCATAGGCATTCTTTGCGAGCACTTCACACTAGTTTTATGCCTTTTCCCCCAATTTACAATCGTGCGAATAATTTATGTAAATGAGGGACTCTCCATGAAAGCATACCCATTGTTTTGCATATTTTAAAACTATGGCTATGACTACCTAATTGCCATAATTAGATGCTCCGCGCTCAACTGCCCAGTGACGCAATGTCGCTGGGGTTCAATGAACCAGAATTGGTCACGCAAAAAAATCATAGATACCTGCCCAGGTACTAGGTACTAGCAATTTGAGTGTGGGAATGGCAGTTAGGCAAAAAAACTGAATAAGTGCTGTTCAAGTTAGCCATGGTTATGCTGTGAGTCGAAACTGGCAGTTACTGCCCTCGGAAGCATTTTAAATTCGTGCTCTTTGTTCATATCTAGCTGACTAATGAGGCCACTTTCCTTTCGATTCATTTGGCATGCCCAACATTTCCTTATAAATTCAGCCAACTGTCGGCGAGCAAGGAAATTCTTATTTATGGCCCGAAATTACTCTTCGCATTATGCAAAACACCGCGATAAGGCATTAGAGGGGCCAATGAACCGCAAACGAACTAAATCATTCATATCTCGGCCGAGTGGTACTGCCAAAAAATCGAGCGTGCTGATGTTGTAATATGGAAACCGGTTGACAGACCGAGTAGCTCTGTACTTGGCCCCGCACAGTTCCCAGTTCCCAGATATACAAACCGTCTTGGCCCAAAAGTAGCACACAAACAGAAGTGAGTTGGCGGCAATCTTGTCGCCCCAGTCTCGCACTTACGTAACCGTCTTGAGTTCCAGCTCAAAGAAAATTAAAAAAAAATAAATGAAAAACGTATATAAAAAATGAAACTGAAAATCATGCGAACTGCAGCCAGTTGAACCCGGTTAAAAAACCAATGAAACGCTTGACTTGCCGTCAATGTAAATTAAAAAGGCCTGCTAAAAAACGAAAGTGTGTCGACGTAGTCGCAATCGAGTGTGCAACTTAAAAGTGCGTGTCTTGACTTACGCATGCGATTCCAGTTACCAGCACAATAAATACGACAAAACTCATAAATATAATAAAACACGTTTTTCAACAGAAGCTGCTGTTGCATGCGTGTTAAATGCAGTCGATTGTTTGAGTACAGGAAGCTGGGTTAGTGGGTTAACAAAATAGAAATGAAACAATTAAGTGACAGTATTTGTTTCTTTAAAATTCGGGGAAAATAATAAATTGAGCTGGTAAATAAAATTTAGTTTTAGGTGTGTCAGGAATGTACTAAAGAAACTGCTTAACTAATGCATAAACTTTAAATTGAGAATCAAAACTTAATCAATCGATTTCCGTTGATCAAAATCTAAGAATAAATCAGATACCCTATTTCGAAAGCGATCGGATAATTATAAGCATCCGGTTGATAATGATGCTAAGCTCTGGGAAGCGAAATGGTTACCAGTCATTTTTCATTCATTATGGAGAATGCTTCCACCATAAGAGTAAAGTAAACACTTATTGAAAGCGTCATGGGATTTGGGCAGATGGAATAAGTGATTAAAACTCCATCGTCATATGCCACTTAACTATCACACGTTTATGCACAAGATCCGGTTCCAAGTAATGATTATCAGTGTCAAATGTTTTCGAATTGCTTTAAAAATAGAACAGCCTCATTGTTGAAACCCTAGCTGGGCATCTATGCGAATTCGACATTGAATGAAGGCGAGTAATCCACCCACATAGTCAGATTTAAAGGTGATTCGCTCCAATTTCGATGGGTATCTTTACGTAGCCACATATGGGAAACGGGGCGGTCAATTAAACGTCGTTGGCCTGCACTTTTGTTCGGTCATTTTGGTAACTTTCCGCTGGCCCATTGAAGTTGGCCGCTTGGCAGTTGGAGCGGCGGTGGTGTGGTTCATTGAATTTCAATTGTCCACGGTGGGTGGTGCAGTGGTGCAATTGGACAATGCGGACCATGCGGACAACCGCAAACAGCGACAGAGCAAAGCCATAACAGCGAAAATATCAAACTGATTTGGTTGTGCAATGCTGTGCTTACATCAATCCACTTCCTTTTCACTTCTCCACTTGCAGTGGATCATGCACGTGGGTTGGGTATGCGGCATTAGGATTAAAATTCAGCACATAGTTCGCTAAAGTACGCCCCTGTATTGTAAGGACTTAGTTTCAATTACTGGCTTCAATTGCCTGTTTATTAGGCGCTTTGATGGGATTTGTTCCTGGAAGATTTAGTTGTTAAAATCTAATTAAAATAACACCCATTGCTGCGAAGACATGTGGAATTGCTGACCAGTTTATGTTTACTAAATTTCGTTTTGTGCGCAACTGGAAAAGTGCAGTTTTCGACAAGCTTATCGCCTGTTTGCAGTCCGCAGACGAGCACTGACTTTTATTTCTTTTTTTTTTGTGGGGTCCCTCTGCCATGCCAATGTAATCTACTTTAGACCAGCAGCCATATCAAAGCCCTGCCATAATTCCGCATCCCCGCATCCGTGTTCCCACATCCCATCATACATCGCATCATGCCGTATCATATCGCATATCCCGTATACGCCGGGGGTGCTGGCAATTCACGTGTGTGGAGCAGCTGTAATGCCGGGCAGATTGTCGAGCAATTTGCGGCGATTAAATTAGCTCAAGCGTGCCCCTGAAGAAGCGATTCCCATCCTGCCTCCTGTTGCTGCACTTGTAGTTGTTGTTCTCGTTGTTGTTGTTGCTGCCGGCGAAGGACTAAGGTATTAAGTGGGTACAAAATGCTCAAAGTGGAGTTTTCAGCTGTGGGTGATCTGTGTATCTGTGTGGTTCCCATGTGAAATCACCACCATGGCCGCAGCGAGCAGACGAAGCGAGATGGAACGATGTCCTTGAGGGTGTAAAGCTGCCACGCCCCGCGCCTTCAATCGCCCACTTCCACTCACTGCGATGCTGGCGCGCCAAATGTTCTAATCTCCGCGCCGGATTTACACATTGCTACCCAGGCAGCCAGGCAGCCACATTGAAACTTTGTGTACATATTTGAGTTTCATTTCGTTTGTGGCTAACATAAAGTCATAAAATTGAAATAAATATAAATGCGAGTTGCGCTGATTTCCAGCTGAGCGGACACGCCCCCTTTTAAGACGGTGGGCGGCGCCCACGCAGCAGGGAGCTCACAAATCTCCCAGGAGTGTTGGCTTCACCCAAACGCAGATAGCGCGCCACAGGACTCCGGACTTAAAGTGCTTAAATTACAAATTACGGGCATGGAAGAAGTCCGGTCATACCCAAAATCTTTGAATTCAGGTATTAGAGAGTAAGTAAGCATTGTTGCATACTTCTTTGGTGCAGCAACCCCGAAACGCTGCCTGTAATTCCCAAGCAGTTCTGGCAGTTCCCTCAAGTAGATCCCAGAGTTGAGCAGCGGAAAGCATACTTACCTGGCGTAGAGGTTAACCGTGATCACGAAGGCGGTTCCTCCGGAGTGAGGCTTGGCCATTGCACCTCGGCTGAGTTGACCTCTGCGATTATTCCTAATGTGAATAACTCGTGCGTGTAATTTTTGGTAGCCGGGAATGGCGTTCGCGCCGTCCCGACATTTAAAATAAATTAAAAAAAAATAAACTTCATTGATTTGCTTTATTAGGTTGATGAAGAAGTTGGTGCGAAAGTTAATTTAAACAAATGTCTTACCACCAACAGCTATCTAGTTGGCGCTCTTCCCAATCATCGATCATTGGGAAGATGAGTCCTTAGTCCCATTCCATTCATCCCATTAACTGACTTGGGTTTTTGTGCTCCTCCTACTCCTCCTAATCCTCCTCCTTGGGCAGCCGTAACCGGTCCAGCCTCCTTTTTCGCGCTTCCTTATTTATTTATCATCATTTATTAAACGCTCTCTCGCTCGCCGCCTGCCAAGTTTCCGATGCCAAGAAAGGAGTCCGTCGTCGGTCCGAGTTCGGCAGCAAAAAAAATTGTCGCTGTCAGATTACGTTGCAATATTGCTTCCAGTTGCCATATCCTGCCGACTTTCCGCCCAAATTCACGCTGCGAAGGACGAGAGAAACGTGAAATCGAAGGGTCGGGGGCGTCGTCCTTTTCCCATTCCTTTTTTTTTTTGGCTTTGACACAAGCAACAATTTACTCGGTTTCAGGTTAAAGTCATATCGTTAGCATTAACGCTTTTTGATTTTTATTGAGTCAGCTAAATTTTATTCGATTTACCATCCACACACATACATATACACACACAAGCACACAAACACATACACACCCTCGCAGTGGGAAAGACAAATACAGATGTACCAACAGCAGCATCCCCCATCAGAAGAGCAGGGCACAACATTCCTGGGGAGGAATATTTCCGAGCTTTAATGAGGTTGGCCCACCAACCAATGAGTCCTTCGCCGGGTGGAAGAACGACCTGCTTTCCGCCCTTCCAACGTCCTTCCATCCTTAACTTTTCCCGCCCAGGAAGAGTCTATTTCGGAAGTAAATGAAAATTTGATTTGGAATTTCGTGTGTCCTGGTCGTGCGTGCGTTACAGGATCTCATTCCAGAATCCAAGCCCAATGAACCCAAACCGAAACCGAAACTGAACCACCGAGCGAGGATGATGATGTTGATGACGACGTCAAAGTCGAAGAAGAAGAAGGCATGTGATAAAATAAATTACGGGCAGATTAGTGCGAATTTAATTATCGTTTGTTCCTTTGATGTCGCCAAGTAAATAAAGAGAATAAATATGATGATGACTCCCAACGGCAGTTCTAATAACATTATTTCCGAATCCAGTTAATTGCGGAAAATGTGCGAGGCTCTGTTTGAAAAATTCCTACCTTCTGCGAATTTCTGTATTTCTGGATTTTCCAACCCCTAGGCAGAGCCTACTTTCTCCTTGCACTGCATGCAGTGCCTGTAATTCCCAAGCAGTTCTGGCAGTTCCCTCAAGTAGATCCCCGAGTTGAGCAGCGGAAAGCATACTTACCTGGCGTAGAGGTTAACCGTGATCACGAAGGCGGTTCCTCCGGAGTGAGGCTTGGCCATTGCACCTCGGCTGAGTTGACCTCTGCGATTATTCCTAATGTGAATAACTCGTGCGTGTAATTTTTGGTAGCCGGGAATGGCGTTCGCGCCGTCCCGACATTGATAATAAATACAAATTCTATTTCAGTTGTTTTAATTGCATCATCACTTCATTATTTTTGATACACGTTTAGATAAGTCGATACACAAGTCGCTCTTTTGTAATCATATGCAACGTATGTAACATCATAATCCTCGCTTGTTTCCCTTATGAATTCGAATTTCGTACGGTTTGGTGCAAATATTTACCACAACCTGAAAAGTCAATCATTTGGCCATCCATCTCAGTCAGCTCGAGAATCAGATACACCGAATGCACTGGTTGCCTGTGGTTACATGGCGTGGAAACCCACCCCCGCGGAGCACTTGTCGAGCGGATTGGAGATGGGATTAGGGATATAACCAAGGGGCGAAACGGCCGAGCTCAACCCTTTCTGATTTTGATGGTTATATGCAGATGCGACGCAAAGGGGGATGTCCTGCTAAGTATCCTTGGCAACCCGTTAATTTATAGGGCTTATGTGTCTGCGATCCTTTCCTCTGCTCTGCTAGCTGAGCATTAGTGGATTAAAAGCGTTTATTGTCTTCGATGTCCTTGGGACGCTACACTGCGACTCTTTCGCTGCGAATTCAATTGACAAAGTGACTGGACACTGACTTTGCACGCAATGCCAGTCTATGCTGTGCGTTGCCAATCAATTTCGCTGCGAGAACCTGGCAACAAGTCAAAAATACAGCCATCTGCTTGGCAACTGTGCCAGTGCTCAGTTTCCCTTTTTTCTTGTTTATCGGCTGCTGGAAATCTTATCGCCTGCCAGTGACGAAATATCAGGAGACAGACGCCCCAGACACATCCACTCAGCCAGCCAGAAAGATAGACATGGCTATTGAGTATTATTTGTTCCAACTCCCCCTGCCCCACCATTTCCCCGGAAAATGGGAAAATGGGGCAACCGTGAACCCGAGCAGGCAGCAACCAAACATTATTAACAACAACCATCGGTGGTCGTGTGCCGGGCAGCCTCAGGCGGTTTTTCCTATAGGGCTTTTCCTTTTATTGGCGGCTGGGGGTTGTCAACGTGCTCGTCATCACTTTGTATAAATATCCTCGAGCACGTACATACATATATATATGCCATTGGGGCCACGTGCTCGGTGGGCCAGGACTTCAGAGATTAATGCACGCATTAGTTGATTTAATTCATATTACGCTTTTGTTGTTTCTATCGTCCTGGCTACCAGCCACCATTTACCATCTACCATCTACGTACCATCTTCAATTGAGACATTCTGGGGAATTCCCTGGCAACGATCCTGTGGATTGGAGCAGCTCACAGCTAACAGCTCGCAGGGATTTAATATCGAATCGACAAGCCAGAAACAAACTGAAATTGCAACCACCTCCTTGCCAGTTGCTTCACCTCTGACACCTATCAATTGGAGGCTGTCTGTACTTTTAAAACATTTGGCATACATTTGCATTGTTTAGTGGCAGCCAAGTCGAGCTTAGCATTGAATTTCAATATATTTCATGGTTTTCAATCAATTTCATGGCGCAATCCCAAAGGGGAAAGGCATGCCAAACAACTCCCCCTTGGGGACTTGTCAAGAGTTTTGGCAAACAGCGCCAGTTCATCATAGTCATCTTCATCCTCCTCGTTCGTAACCATCCACATCATCCACTGGCAGAGAGTGAGAGAGAAGCATTCGATGGTTGGAGAAGGCAGCAACTTTTTGTATGGCAAAGTTCTTTCGTCTGAGGATTAATTTGCAAAGCAGGCTTCGCTCTTTGTCCGTGTCCAGCGATTTTCTTGAGCCTCCGGATTATGAATCCCCGTTGCAGAAATTTGCAGCAAAAGCACCTGCAAATGCACCGCATTCAAGTTTCGTCCATCGTCCATCGTCCAACTCTGTGTTTGTGAAAGAGGTGGAAAACTTATATTTTTCGGCCGCTCGCTTTCAATTAAATCTGCTCCAACTAACGAACCCACAACCCGTTCCTTTCATCCACAGCCGCCGGAAGAGCTCCACCGGAACCCTACTACGGTCGCTATATCGGAGACTTTACCAACTTTGCTCATGGCATCAAGGTGAGTTTTACATTTCATATAAATACCGCCTTTTCGGGCAGCTTAAGCTCTGCTAGATTTTATATTATAATGCTATTATGATTTTTATACTATGCGATTTAAGCATTTTCATTAAAGAAGGTGTAGTCATTTTGGTTAACAGGTTTTGGTTTTTTAATTTGTTAGTAATTTGATACTTACCATCAACTTGCAAAATAAGCTATATAAACTTTCCAAGCATTGCAAACATTTGATTCATACTCTTTTTCCCCAGGGTCAAATCTACGCGGTGGACGAGTCGACGCTGTTCGTCAAATCCTTTGCCTACGACGGCACCGGACCGGACGCCTTCTTCTGGGTGGGCAAGACGGCACGGCCCAGTCCCGAGGGCTACATCATTCCCTATCCGGAGGAGTACACGGGCATGTGAGTATCGTGCAGTGCCATGAATGCACTCCACACAATAGTTGCCACACACACACTTTTTGGGGCTAGCCTTTGATGGGCGGACTGGACCTTGTCCGAGATGAAGATGGAAGTGGCAACTGGAGATGGAGATGGCGATAGTGATGGCGATGGTGAAGGCGATGGTGATGGAGATGTCCTGGCTACTCGAGCGCAGCAGGCCATTTCCTCCGAACGTGAGCGAATGTTTGGGCGAATGTATGCCCGCCGCCGACGATGCCGTATCCTTGCAGACTTTACGTTACGCACGGCTGACAATGAAACCACTTTCAAAAATTAAAAAACATTTTTCATCTCGGCTGGCATTTGTGCTCGTTGTCGTATTCCTTTTGCTATCCGGCGCTCTTTGTGGCCCAGCAAGTTGCCGTTCCGTTGGTGGTGTCGCTTCGTTGCCTCCTAATGTGAAAAACTCATTTATTTCTTCACGTTAGATTTGCGGTCACATGTGTGTGGGGCACCCTCCACCTCCCCGCCCCAAAAAAAAAAAACAGTCACAACAACAGTAAACAGCGAACAAAGAAAGCCGCAGAGAAAGTGGGCGAAAGAGATAGCGAAGTTACAGCCCCTGCCACAACTGCCTACTGCCACTATTTACTTTGAGTCGCCACAAGGTTAAGCCGCTCAACTCAACTATTTACCTTGCCAGTCGCCTCCTTGCGCCGCCACTTGAACGCACTAAGCCGGTATTAGCCGGGCTCAAATGCGCCCACTGAAATCTGCACCACCCACTTGGGTCTTTGGGCCTCTACTTTTCGGCCTAATCCCACGTTGCAGCCAAGACACGCACACAATTTGACGTCATTTGTTCGCTTTGCAATCGGCGGGCACTGCATATTTCATTATCACAAACAATGCAGCCCCAAACTAATCCCCCTCACAATTCCCCCCTGATTCTTATGACTACGCCTATGCCTTTGCGTATTCCTAAACTCAAACCTAAACCCAAACCTAAACCTAAACCTAAACCACTTCGCAGCACCTTTATTCCAAGGCAAAGGTAAAGTGGCTTGCCACTTGGCATTGACATTAGCTCTGCTGAATGTTGTTTTAGATATTCATGGCATAACTGGGCACTGGGATGGAGCATCTCTTTGAATGCCAAGGTAAAGGATATTGCTAATAAAATATATATTTATTTGTTTTCAATTGCATCCAAAACACGTAACATACCCCTTTTGCATCTCCAATCTTTGGCAAAACATTTTCGCAAGCCCAAGAATAACAGCACGCATCGTGCGCGGCATAAGCGATTGCCGAAAAGCGGATTCCCATTTTTCCATTTCCCAGTGCGCAGTCTCCATTGCCAAGTCCCAAATCACGCTCCCAAAACGCCAAGGCGGCAAAGAAAAACCTGAGAATGTTTACGCACTGGATTTCCCCATTCGAAAATGTGAAATACTCGGCGCGGTTTCGCGCTTCAGAAATCGTTTGATGATGTGTGTGTAGGTTGGTTGGTTGGTTGGTTGGTTTGAAAGCGATGCAGAGGAAGCATTCAAGGCGAATCCATGGCCCAAACCACGGGCATTCATATTGTAATCGACTTTAATGCGTTTCATTGTTGATGCCACGTGCCGGGCTTTATTAGTTCAATGTACAACGATGCCATCGCCTCCATTTCCATTTCCCCATCCTTCAGTTCCCATTCCCCATTCCCCCATCTCCAGCCTTAGTCCTTAGTCCTTCGTCCTTCCTGTCCTTCTGACAAAGAGCAACATTGTGCCAGGGATGTGGAGGTGGAAGCCCGGAACGCCGTAGCGATTGCACGCTTTTACGCTTTCAGACACATTACCCATACCAAACCACACACCCGTTTGCCCATGCACCTTCTGCAATGGAATGGGGTGGTGCTGAATGGTGGGTGGCGCTGAAGGTCGTCGGTGGGGGTTGGAAAGTGTTGGGGTGTGGGGGCGAACTGGTGTTAGCACGATGATGATTGCTGTATTATGTGGCACACCGCTGCTATCGCAATCGCATGCATTTGAGCCAACAAATTGCGCGCGTTTATTATGTCTAATGATTTTCATATATGTACGTACGTACATACATACGTATGTATGTTTGCCCAGAGATAATTGATAAATGCAACTGATTGGCATTGGGACAGGTTCTGTCGTGGTTGCCAGTCCCCATCCGCGCCAGGATACCCTACCCATCCTCCTGCAGGACGAACGGCAACTGACAGGCCATAAAACTGACTTTCTGCTAAGCTTTTCGGGCGGGCCAATCAGCGTTAATTAAGCCAACTGCTTCTGGCAGGCTTCCTTGAAGGGCTGCCAATCCTGCTGCATCCCGAGATTTTTCAGCACAAAGAAAAAAGGATCCGTGATATATACTTAAAATGTAAAAATAATGTATTCTTGAAGTTAAAAGATCTCGAAAAAGCTCTGCACAAATATTTTCCTTTTTTCTGTGTTATTTTCTTGACACAAGTTTATACTTAGAATAAATCTTGTAAAGTGAAACAGCATTTTTCTGAGTGCCCTGCTGCTTTTCACGCTGCTCACTTCTTTTTATGTTCACGCTCGTTTTACCTCCCCCCCCGCTAAAGTGGGCGGTGGGGTGGGGTTTAGTGGGTGGCTTGGATGGGGCATGTGTCACAATGGATGCATCGAGCATAAGTAATTAAATTAGAATTTTTTGAGAAGCATAAAAGCGACGCCGCGCTGATTAACGTCCGTTGCCATGACAATGAGGATGATGCTGTTGCCTTGCACCCTCCTCTCTCCTCTCTCCCCCCACCGCCCACAATAACCCCCCTGTTGCTCATTTGCATCGGCAGTACAAAACACCCCGCTGCCTCCTCCTCCACCTTTTGGCGCTTGCCTTTTCGCTTAGCGCTGATTTATGCAGATTTCATTAAAATTTGCTGCATGCAAAGTAGCAAAATGAAGTTTTAGTTTTGTCCTTCATTGTCGCGCGGGCAACCCATTCTTTAACCCATCATTGCCCACTCTCTAACACCCTTTAGCCACCACCCACTACCCGGATCATCCTTCATTGTGTTAATCAACGTTGACAGCGCAGCCGCAACACGAACAACTGTTTTGGCTGTCGACTGATTTCGCCCCCGGCTGATGTGCCAACTGCCTTTAACTCTATTAGGCAGCAAAAAGTTGCCATCTAACCCCCTCCCCCTCAAAATCCCCCCTTTCTGCTTGTTTTCAGTACTCAAGTAGTTTCGCCTGTTGCTGTCACTTCACCCTCGCTGCGCTCATAAGTATGCAATGCTTTTCATCTTCACACCTTGCGGGGTTTTTTAGGCAGGCATTGTACGCGATCTTTTCGAACAACTTCCTTTTCAGTTCATTAAAAATTTAAATTATCTGAAATATAAATAAATTTAAATGTTACATAGATGTGGATAACTATTACCCTGTAAAATAAAATGTATATATTATATTTAAAGTAGAACCGTAGATTCAAGAATTTAGATTTTAGATATAGATATCTAGCAGCTTCTTAAGAAACCTCATTCCATGCTTATGCAAAATAAATCAATTTAAATGTAATATAGAAGTGGCTAACTTTTACCCTCTTAAATAAAATGAATTTAATCCAAGAACTTACTGCCAACTAGAAACCAAGCAGCTTCTTAAGAAATCTCATTCCATGCTTATTCAACCAGCAGTTCTCCGCCGCTCCCAAAAGACCAAAGTACTAATTATTATTGCTGTTGGCGTGATTAATGCCCCCGACCGCGGCACTTTAATACAAATTTAATTGAGTAGTCGTTGCCGGGACCCGGACCCGGACCCATCCGTCTGCGGTGTGTCAGTGACAAAAATGCGGGGGCGTTGGCTTGGCTGCGCCGCTTCGTCACGGAAACATGAAATATTCATAATAATTTTAGAATATTTTCGGTGGTGGTTTCCCAGTGGGCTTTGTGTGCAAATTCACCCATCGGATGGTGGGTGAGGGGGTTTTTGGGGGCTAGAGTTTGAGGGTTAATGGGGTTGAATGCTGGATGGATGGATGATTGGATGGCTGGGTTGCTGGCTGTCTGCTGAGTTGGCGCGTTTTATTGTCTGCGAAATGCGCTCGATTGTTGTGCGTTTTGTTTATCGAGCGGTTATGCAAAGTGCCAGTCAGCAGACGCAACAAGTTGGCCAGTTGGGTCTTTAGTCAATGAAAAGACTCTCTGTGCTCTTTGGCGAACCTACAACTGAATTCTAAACTAATTGGGTGAAAGTGCACAGGGGCTTATGTAAATATCATATCATGTGGCTGTTCAACGAGCCGAATGAGAACGAATAAAATAAAATCGATGACTGGAGCGGGCCAGCCATCCAGTCACCCAGTCCCAAAGTAATCCGAGCCCGAAACCCAGCCTGAGTGCATCAATAAATGTCGAACGGAGAGGTCCTTGCCAAGTGGGAGGACAAGCAAATCAAATAAAAGCAACAAACATATTTGCCAGGCGGAAACTGTAATGGAACTAGGAATCGAAAGCAAACAGAATTCGAGCAACTGAAGCTGGAGGACTGAAGGACTGAAGGACAGAACAACTGAACTACTGGAAACAAAGGACCAATCGCTTGGGGTTGCTGGCATATAGCGCTTGTGTATCCAGCAGATACATTTGATGCACTGTTGACACAGAGCCATTCAATTTGTTTTGGCTCATTAGAGCGGTGGTGCAACTGTTGCTGGTAGCTGATAGATGTTGATGGTAGCTGGTATTGTGCTCCTAGTTGTCGTCCAAAACTGGACACGACCTCGAAACGAGAACAAGGATCTTGGACCTCTGTCATTGTGTCAGTTCAAGGGTGTTGGCTAAGTGCTTAGCCGTGTCTAATGCGGATTGCGTGGCCTCCGTCGACATTCATTAGACGTCGACCTTTCCACTTCAGCGACTGACTAACCGCCCAACTGACTGATTGACTCGCCACTTGCCCCAGTTGCCATAAATCGATCCTGCGTCGCCCCTCAAGCAGCTCGCCAAGGATGCGACTCTGCCATCCGCGACATCAGATACAGAGACTCATCCGTGCAAACAGTCGCTCAAACAGTTCAGCCCCCTTGGGATTGGCATACTTAGACTTCAAGTTGATTATTAATATACCCCAGTGCTGCTGCTGCTGCTACTGCCGCTGCAAGTGAAATGAGATGCAGTAAGTGCAGTAATGGATATATGTAATCATCGACAAAATCCACATGATTACAAAAGCCATCGCTGCACTCAAGTAAGCCAACTGAGGATAATTTTCATTCCAATGCCAAGGTATCTTATAGGTTTCTCAAGTAAGTGGTATAAGTATAAAGCTACCACATATACGAGTATACCAGCAGAGCTTTGATTACCTGGGCTTAGATTACTGTTCTATTAACTCGCACAAATAACAACTTTATTATTTTTTGAACACAACATACTCGTACAGTAAAGATTTAAATTGCATTAACACAAATCACCAGCATTGCCATGCTGAAAACGAAGCTCGAAAAAAGGCTCTAATTGGCTAAAGGCTAAAGGCGCTGGCAAAAAGTTGAAAAACATAGCAGTAATATTGCAGTATTCATGCATTGGAAATAGGAAAAATGAAAATCACAACGGGAAGGGGGAAAGGGGAAAATTGTGGGGCATGAGACGTGTGTAATGTCTCGGTTCGCTGCATTAGCCATAAATCTTCATCAGCGTTCGCCTCATAAATAATGCGAAAATGAGAAATGTTTTTGGTTTTGTCGTCGCTCGCTTCGTTTTTGCTTTAATTTTAATGACATCCACTCGCAGTGTAACATGCATACAAACCATACAAACAATCCAAACAACTGGCATCGAGGTTAAAGACCGATCTATTGCATTTTCTGGCTGGTTACACTGCAATCCCTATGCACATACTGCCAGTAAACGTGCAAATTGGAGGCGTGGCCCATTGGGACAAATCTGATGACATTCTGTGGGCCGGTCAATGTTTGCCCTTTAATTGAGGAAATTGGTGTATATAACGGTTTTTTTTTTAACTTATACTATTGCACATTTAATTGGTAATGGAATATGGCTATGGTTTGGTGTTTGCTGCTTCTAATAAGCTGTAAATATGGGTGGGTTGTGCTTGTAGTTTTCTCTAACATAGTATACCCTGGACCGCATTTAACACTGTATCTGCATCTCTCTCTCTCTCTGTTGCCGGCATCCGTCTCGCTCTTGGAACTTGGTACTTGGAACCACCCACAGGGATCCACCCATTCTGCAGGCGCACAACCGAACGGACATCATACTGCGCTTACCCATGGGCAAAAGGATTAAGGACATTCGATGGCTGTCAGTGTGGTGCAGACGCTTCACGGTGAGTCCTCGCTCTTTCTACCCATCGTATCTTTATTTTTCAGTGTTCTTTTTTTTTTTTGGTTTTCCGCTTTTCTTTGCGGATGGCACGCGCCATCCTCGCAGATTTGTGTGTGTGTGTGTGTACTTAGCCGGGCAAGAGCCTTTTTTGTAATTACATTTTTGAAATTTAACTGCAGCTGCACAAAGATTTTAGCATTGTGCTTTGCCCGACTATCGATTATGGTCTTAATAGCTTTTCAACCCAAAAAAAAAAATAAAAGAGAAATGGGGAAGTTATTTGGTTTCTCCACTCGCGTTTGTTTAAGAGTAAATGAAGGATTTGCCAAGGCAACTAATCCTTTTGTGCAGTCCTTAATGTGGGTCAGCCGCCTGGAAGTTTGTTTTCATTCGAGTTTTAGATTTTAATTATAGTGCTGAATATGCAAATTGCACTGTCCACTGTCCTTTCGTCCACTGGCAATTATGTTTGCCTTGGTCCTGCGAAATTACTTTTGTTTAAGTTTCCTACGAGCGGACAAGTGCATTTCCAGATAAATTTCCCCCAAATTGGAATCGGATTTTTCTACGCGGCGAGAGAGAGGGGGAAGGGGGGCTAAAAAGGGGAGCTGCCGTGGAGTTCGCTGCACGGCCGAATAAAAGATGGCGGCCGTAGTAAAATAAATTACAGCAGACATTTTTGATTAACTCAAGTGGTTGCATATAAACACACACACAGAAACCCAGTCTCCCCCTACTCACACAGATACTCACACGCATGGGGTTCGTGTGTATCTGTGTGGCATACAGGGTGCACCATCCGTGACTGTGTGTGTTCGCCTTCGTGTGTGTGTGGGTGTACGCTGCCTTCCATTGACTGACAGCCAAAAAACTTCTTGGGGGCTGACTGCCGCACACCCACACAGTTGCACCCAGATTGGGGTTAGTTTGTCACTGTGTGCGTCGGTGTGTATCTGTGTGCGAGTGTTGTTTGTGGAGTTTTGAGCGCGCATGCCCGATTTTTTACCAACAGTGTGGGGTTTTTGGGGGTTTTTAGGCGGTGGGTGGTTGGTGGTGGGGAGTGGGTAACAGCCCCACACGGAGGCATACATAAACACACATTATGTACAAATGTTTTGGGTATACAACAACAACGCGCTTGTTTGCTTACTTAGAACCGCGTCGAATGTAGACGCGGTGTCGCGTAAAAAGCACGTGTAGAATTTAAGGCATTCGCTTAAAGTTATTATTATTGGTTAAGTTATTCATTTTAATAAACACTTAAAAGGGCAGATGTGTGAAGTAGAAGGTTTAAAAATGTAAAAAATAAACATTGAAATTTTAAAAATAAATTCTTCAGATAATATTGCTGTATAGTTTTCTAGTAATGTAAAATTATACGCTTCATATGAGCTGTGGTGCGCTGTAAAAACTGAATATATTGTGTACGTAGAAAAAGAACACCACGCAGCCACGCCTTAGCTATCAGAAAGAAAAAACAATTATGATGTGCACGTTAACCTTTACTGATATGCCCAAGAAGTGGAGTCTAATGACCTTAACACCCTTTTCAGGTTGATTTTGGAGAGGTGTTCATACCACCCAATCTGGATGTGCCCAAGCCACGGGTATTGCCCGAATTCAAGCGATTGGCCCACGGCCTGCGTTCCAGCAACATCAGTGTGCTGGATGCCAAGACGTTCTACATGTGAGATTTGTCACGGGTTTTGCATGGCAAACACTTTACCCAAGTGCACTCCCTTTTTTTTTAGACCCAACCTGCACTACGACGGAGCTGGACCTGATGCCTACTTCTGGGTGGGCAATGGCAGCGAACCAAACATCATGGGCATAAAGGTCAGTGACCCGGAGAAGTTGCTTGCGAATGTATTTAAACAAAAAATGCTTTTAGGTTCCCAATGAGAGTGGTTCGCTGGAACCCTTGCGCGGCTATCAGGGCGAGGACATTGAGATCCAATTACCGGGAAGTCTGACCGTTTACGACATCGATTGGCTGGCTGTGTGGTGCGTGGAGTACAGGCACAACTTCGGACATGTCTATATACCACGGGATCTGGATGTTCCACCAGCATTGGGACAAACCAAAATCACGGTAAGTGCAATAGTCCAAAACCGGACATACATAGTTAGTGCCGGAACATTGCCCCGATACATATGCTAGCATTTGCCCATTTGCACACAACTCATAATGTATATCTCTTTGACTTATGCGCGCCGCATTAGCCTTCATGGTGGTATTCACCCGTGAGTACTAGACTTAGCCTCATGCATGTCCCACTTTCCACAGCCGACCAATCCCACTTACTCTGCTCCCCCCCCATGATTCATTTTCAGACCACGACGACGCCGCGTCCAGTGTACAGCAACTGTCGCGAGATCCTGCCGAATAAGCTGCAGGTAAAGTGGGAGCTCCAGGGCGACTACCTGCAGGTGGAACTCTTCGGACGCATCACCGAGGATCAGTACATGGCCTTTGGGCTATCCGGAGCGAATGGTCGAGCCCAGATGTCCCAGTCCGATGTGGTGGTGGCCTTCTACGACACCACGACCCGCGTGTTCCGGGCAGAAGATTACTTTATCTCGGACTTGTCCCAATGCGATGGCCAGCGTGGTGCTTGTCCCGACGAAAGAATCGGAGGACGCAATGATGTGATTGTCTGTAAGTGGGAAATGAACTACTCCTGATATAGAAAATTAAACCCTTTGTTCCTGCAGTGAGCGGTGATAGGAAGAATGGGGTCACCAGCATCCGCTATAAGCGCCTGCTGCAACCCAATGATGCCATCTACGATGCCCCAATACCCACTGATCGCGATGTGTCGGTCATAGCAGCCATCGGACCACTTAATGCCCGGAAGGAGGCCAATGCCCACTCGCACACCGCCAGTGATCACAACCAGGACGACATTCGCATCAACTTCTCGGCGAGGGTAGGTTCATACATCGAAAGTTGCGTTTAACGATGTATAATAAGTAACTTTAACTTTCAGAACGATCATGCCTGCAAGAGTTCACTGTACGATGTGAAGGACGAGAGTGGACCCAGGCCATGGCCCACGCGCAAGATCGAAGGTGTCAGGAAGTTCCGTGCCAGCATTGGACCCACGGGCGGCAAACGTGGATATACCTCCATTACGGGTGTGCCCTCGTGGGGCATTGCCTGGTATGTGAACGATCTGCTGATCCCTGAAATCACTGTGGAACGTGGCCTGACTTACGAGTTCATCATCGAGGGCGGCAATGATCCTGGTCAACCAGCTAGGTATAAATGCGTAGACAATACCCATTTGATAGGCACCATTTACCAGAAACTCTCTTTGAAAACAGATATCATCCGTTCTACATCACGGACTCGCCCGAAGGTGGACTGGGTCAGAAGATGGGTCTCGAGGCGCGCAAACAGAAGGCCTATGCTGGTGTGGAATACGACGAGGATGGCAATGCTATTCCAACTGGAGGTGAGTCCGAATCCAGTCTGTGCTTTTGCCAAACTATATGATTGCCACTTATGTCAGCTGGTCGCTATTGCGAATGGGAGCACCAAACCATTGATAAATCTGCGGAAATCGAGACCTTCGAGGAGTACATGAAAACCTTGGTGTTCAAGTGCGAGGATGGTGAACCAGGTTATCTCAACTGGACGGTGCCCACAAATGCTCCCGATGAGCTTTACTATCAGGTGAGAGCGATGTAGGACATCTTATTGTATATCTAATCATAATTCTACTTACCTTGCAGTGCTTTACACATAACAATCTCGGCTGGAAAATAAACGTCGTGGACATGGGCTCCTCCGGTGGATCCAAAGTCAGCAGTCACCAGTATATTTTATACGGAATTTTCACAGTATTTAGCCTGGTCGCGACACGCCTTCCCTTTTTGGGTCACGTACTTGCCTGATAGTGCCAGTATATGGTTTAAATTCTAGATGTCTAGACAGAATCTTCGGCAGATGAGGTCCTGTGATCTGAATCCTGATCTTTGCATATCCATTAAAATTACACCATATCCCGCCCAAAATTTACAGCATATCCAAGTTCCAACTTATTAATACGAATTTATATTTTTCACACTAAGACGATCGGGAAACTCAACTGTCGAGGATTTTTGGCCACTTGGCGACTTTCACAACCAGGCTAATATCATCTGAAAAACATATCTTGACAATAATTCGTAAGATGTAAAACTGTTGAAATTGTGTGTGCATGCGTGAGGGCCCACAGTACTGCTACAGTGGGCGTAGAATGGGTGTTGAGCCACGGCCGGAACTTGATCGGTTGTTGGCAGTAGATTTTTGTGGCTAGGCAGCGCGAACTTTTTGTACATTTACGAGTATGGAATTCTACTTTTTTACATGTATACTTATTAAATTTACTTATACATCTACATCTCTAGTACAGTAAAAATTGTAATTTTTCTAGCAACTACTACGAAACCTACAAAGGCATGTAGATACCAGAATCATGTTTAATATGCGGTTCTATAAAAACGTAAGCCGACAATAATAACGCGACACTGCGACAATAAATAAATGATATTGAGTGTGTGCTCAAACGACACACATAAAATAACGAACAAATTAACGATTTGGGCTGCAACTGAAGCTCAATGACATTGTACAATAAGAATTATATGGATATAGGAAGGGCAAGAAGGGAAGAAATCGATGCAATTTGTATGACAATAAAATCTACACAATTGTGAATTTTGAAAAAGTTTCGCAGACAATACAATACTTTTACACAATTCGAATGTACTAAGAAACTAATGACAAATAAGAAAACTATGTTATTTAATGCTACTGACTACTGTGGTGCTTCTTGTAACGATATTAGATGAAATGTATGTAAATCAAACGCCACGTTTAGAATGGAATACAAGATACCCCTTTGGACGGTATGGAGTTTTTGTTATCAAATGGTTTTCTTGTAACTTTTTTAACTATATTTGCATAATTGGTGTTTTTATATAAGCATGATATATATATATTCGTATATGTTTACAATAAGCGATATGTTTATAATGGTAACTGAAGCAGAAAGACCCACAACTAAGATGTGCGACAATAAAAAGTGGACAAATAAATAAGCTAGGTACTTCAGTAATATTTAGCAAGATATTGAATATGTAACATTATAAATGATAAATACGCATGAACGGCGAATCTTTTTGATAGTTGTTTGCATTCACTTTGGATTTTGGATAATTCAGAATGAACTGTATAGCCAGAATGAAAAGGATCGAAATTTAATGAGCTACTTTACATAAAAGAACTAACTTTTCCTAAGAATATAAATGTATAAAAAGCTATTGGACACTAAAGTTTGTTAAGTTTCTGTTGTTTTTGCTGTCCTTTGTTTCCTTTCCGTATATAAGTTTTCATATTGATGGCCACTATGCTGTAGTAATGTACATTATCGGAAAAAAGATACAGAAAAGTGTAAAGAACCATTAACTACAACAATGGAGAGTTTTGATATTGACATTTGAAATGGTCTGGAGCAGGTTTATAAGTCAAATTGATTTTTGTATAGTTAATGCAGCTAAGCGCACAAAAGTCCAGATAAAATGAACATGATAAGCGAATCAAACGATTTATAAATTAACACTCACCTTTATATTCAATTGCTATACATATACATAAATACATATATACATTAAACAAATGGCAAGAATATGACTTTCAAAGAATATCCCAGAATATAAAAATTTCCATGTCGATTATAACTTAACATCTCGTACTTAGATAGCAACATTTTTCTGCATTACCTAACGAAGAACTTTCATTAAAAATAAAAATCGAAATCTCCAATTTAATAAATAGATATGTATGCATGAGTCACAAGCTAAGAGGGTGAGGAGCAAACTAATCCATTTTTAAATGTTAATATACAGACCGCATTAGAGAACCGGCAAAAATCCCAATTGACGATTGCTTGCCATGACAAATGGCCAGTTCAAGTAAATGGTAGAGAATTAAAAGAATGATGTCAATAATAAGAAGCTTCACCTGAAGATAAATCAAAGGGCGTAACAAAAAGATCAAAAACAAATATTCTACAAATAAATTTCTGAAAGCAACGATTTTGTTTTGTTTAAATGCTGTGGGTGACGTACGTTTATTCGGGAATTTTGTGTAAAGCTGCTATTATCACTGCAGCTTTCTTGGAATCAACTAGCTACACTAACAAACAGCCAGGATATGGATTTTTTAAAGAATATTTTCCTACATGTTCCACTCACTTAGAAATGATTTAAATTTACAATTCATTTCTAGATTTTGTATTGAAATTTATTATTAATGTCGGGACGGCGCGAACGCCATTCCCGGCTACCAAAAATTACACGCACGAGTTATTCACATTAGGAATAATCGCAGAGGTCAACTCAGCCGAGGTGCAATGGCCAAGCCTCACTCCGGAGGAACCGCCTTCGTGATCACGGTTAACCTCTACGCCAGGTAAGTATGCTTCTCGCTGCTCGGCAGCAGGGTTTCCATGCCAGAGTGGCTAAAACCAGTTGGGAATTGTAACGAACGCGTGGCGAAATAAGCACCCCTATAAATATGCCACACAAAATTCACAACCATGCGCAATGAGCGTTCGCATTTTAGACCCAGCTGAGTTGATATCGAAATGAGGTAAACAAATGTTACGGCCAAATATAAAAGAAGTAATAAATATTTGGGATCCTAAATTGATAAAGTATGCATTTTAAATCAATTGCTTTATTCCAAGAAAATAAAATCGTGTTGCTACTCAGAAATGTTTTGAGGCAAAAAGGAAAAAGGGTTCCTAAAAAATTTAGAAAAAATGAAAAGATAATTCCAAGAGTTAATTTCATGAAAACTATTAAATACTTTTTAAATTACTATAGTTAAAAATTGATGTTTAATCATAAAAGAGTTCCCATATCCACACTTGAACCTCCGCCAGAAGTAAAAACGCATATTTAGTTTATGTATTGCTAGAAAGTTTTTATTTTACATTTTGTATTTATTATGAACTATTTTGTTGTTTTGTTTTTGTTTTGCAATGTTGTGATTTGTTAACACACCGCGGCGCAAAATTTCATGAACACACAAATGTGTTTAATGCATACAAAATAATAATACAAATAATCGTAATGTATAATAATAATGTGTAAGATTAACTAACTTAGTAATGTATAATGCGATTTGGGCAGAAAATGATTATCAACATACATAGATCGCTGCAGATATATTTAAACCTATATAGATCTACACATAAGTATGATGTTATCATACTCAATGCGTTCGATTTCGTGATTTCGCCTTTTTTTATACGTTATTTGTTGACAGAGTTTTGAAACTGTACATGTTGTTCATACGGTTTTTGTATTTTGTATTTTTACTTTTTATTATTATTTGTTATTTAGAATAATGCTTTACCATGTTTTCATTTGCTGAAGTTTAATTGTTGCTTATAATTGTGTAAGGTTCTCCTCGATCGTTCATCGATCTAAATGTAAGCTCTAGATTTGGTGAGAAATACGTAAATGATGTTTCTGCTCATGGTTTGGTTGCCCGATCCATAGCAATGCTGGGTAGTTGCAATTGATTGCGAATAATTAGGTTCAACGATTACAATTCAATCTTTTGTTTTTGTTTTTACACAATTATACACAATAAATATATCTGCGATTTACATTCGGTCTCAACTTTTACACTTATGCAATTTCAATTAATTCGTATAGTTGATGTGTGCTGCTGATCATTGCGTTCGTATGCCTTGCTTTCATAATTTCAAATAATTTTTACATTATACAGTGGGGGAAATCAAACATGAAACATTAACATGCAATTTCGATTGGGGAATGGGGTGTATAATGGGGAGATGAAAGCGGCATTGCTCATTTCGTAATTAATCGCATTGATTTGGTAAACATAATGCAGTAATTATATAGTAGCAATCGAATAATGCAAAACTGTAGCAGCCAGAGACACAACAAATACAACATTTTGCTTCAATTAAATTTGTTCTCCTCTTGTGTTTGTTTAATTCAGTATTCAGAAATTGTTTCCGTTTTCTGTTGCCTTTAAATGTTAATTAATGATAATAAATAAAGCCTAGTTTTAATGCCTGCTTCAAACTTGGACATCTTTCAATTACTACAGTATCTATATAGACGTAAATACATTTGTTAATCCATTATATTTATATTTAATCTAGATTATCCTGGAATATTAACTTTATGTAGCCAGTCGCTCCATCCAAGGGCGTCGCACAGAAGGGACAGACGGCCTGAAATCCGTTGGTGCCGTGAGGTATCTCCACATTGGCCCAGTATCTATAAGATTCGAAGACAAAGCACACAATTAGTAGAGTCATTTCCCAGCCACAACTGGCATCCATCGCTCACTTGACAGTTTTTTCAGTCGCCATGTGTCCGCATGGATTGAACGCGTACGTCGGTGCGCCCACGTCCACATAGAAGGCTGGTTCCAAGCCCATGCACAGGGTGACCACTGGACCGAGTTCCAGGCACATGGGACAACGGCGGGCGCCAGTGTTCTCGTCCTGACCCCAATCGTGATGGCCTGCCAAAGTGCGGGTAGAGTTAGATCATTTGTGCAACAATATCTTGAAACATTACCACATACCCTGGACATGGCCGCAGTTTAAGTACACGTAAGGCTGGTTCACCTGATCCCCAATGTTAACTTTGCGTGGTATAACCAGCGTGTTCAGACCCACCGGGCACTGTGGACGACCGGCATTAATGGCATCGATAAGTTTCTCCAAATCGTGTTTGGTCTGTAATAAATGAATGGATTATTTCTTTGCACATTGAGGTGCATTTGAGTTACTTACCGGCGAATGCTGCAAGCCCTCGGCGGAACGCCAGAGCAATGTTGCGCCGCAGAGATCAATAAGTGTGCCATCCTGCAGGATGTTGCATTCGTCATATATCTAGTAGGCAAAGGAAAGCAGGAATTTTAATCAACTGTTGGGCTGCATTTGAAGTTGCACCTACCGGCTGCCCCTTTTGCTGGGCCGAACGCGATTCGCGAAGGCTGAACACATCGCCGCCCACGGAGCACTCGCGCCAGAGTCCGCACTTGGCATTGCCGCCACAGAAGGATCCTTTGGGGTGCATAATCAGCACACCGTTGGTGGTCAGGCCATCGATTTCCACATTGTCCTGCCACTTGGTGGCCTTCTCCTGTGCAAGGAAAAATCAAGTTCGAATCTCATTAGAATCAGCAGGAGATTACCGAATGGACACAGCCGCCAACGCCAACATACCCCAAGGAATATATTTCTGCTCGAATCGAAGCCGGCGGCGAATATTCTCGCCTTGGCAGGCTCACAGCGGTTGACCAGAATGCGGCAGGCGAACCGAGAAATTGTGCTCTGCATAACCTTGGCATCCTTCTTATCGCCGGGCAGCGTGTCCATCACCACAAAGTCAATGGGTGACTCCGATGAGCGTCCCACCTGGCGGAGAACGGCAACAATGATTAGTCGAGTGTGAGCAATATGGGGAAATGGGGAAAGAGGAAATGATTAGGCAATATATCACAAAAGTAAATAAATGACGAATATTGGCATTACACTTGTGATGTCAGTCAGGAAGAGATACTTTAGTTGCCACACCACTGACATAAATATTGAATGTCGTTTTGTGAGACCAGCTCAGGGCCAAAAGTCAACGGAGAAGACCTCTGACCTTCAGGAATGGGGCGCCATTTCTGGCCCTTGGCGGCTCTAATTAGCCAAACAACATTCATCAAAGTCAGACCGTGAAACCCAAGCCCTAAGGGATCCGGTCAGTTCGACAAACCTTTGGGGTGTCTCACCTGAAACATGTCCGTTTCCGTGTCCTCCTTGTACTCCACAATGACCGCCTGGTTGCGTGAGAGTGTGTACGAGATTGAATGCTGATTGGCATCCAGAATGGCCTTCGAGGTCTGTGGCGATTGGACGATGTAGTGCTTGGACCGCTTGACGCCACTCGCCTCCGTCCGCTTGTGGAGCACAAACTTGGAGCGTCGCCGACCGCGATCTCCCTGTGGCAAGTAACCATTGTAGCTGCAACGGGACAGATAGCGTTTTACTATACTGCGAGATACATTTGCTGACAGATGTGGGGCAAGTTGATAAGAGCTGGGCTGCCATGCGGGATTATTGCTTAACTAATATAATTCGTTCGGTTTTGTGGGTCAAGTTCTGCGTCGGCAATATGTTTACACAATTAGTGGGCACAGCACACTTCCCTGCCTCCTTCCATCCACAGATAATGACCACTAATAACTCAAAGAATTGCGGGTTAGCTATTTCGTTCTTTTTGCTACATTAGCTAGACCACAAGCCATGCAATTACCCATGGATGTCTGTTCTAATGAATGGATATATTATTGACTCTGGGATCGATAGTGTTGATGACTGCAAAATGTGTCTCATTTTGTTAGGGGAACAAACCCGTGGCAGCTGTCCGATCATTAGAAGTTTGAAAACAAAATGAGCCACACAATTCTGCATTCTAATCTTTTAAGATTAACCGGAAAATTTCGAAGAAATTAAGTGTTTATATGTTCAAATGTACCTCCTCAACATTTAGTGCATATTTATGACTTTTAATTTTAAGATTTACCAAAATAGAATAATGAAGCTATAAAAAAAGCATAGCTTTCCTGATACCGCTTTTTATTAGACATAGAATGCCAATAATAATATTTTATGTGATTTCATTGACAAGCAAGCGTGATTTTGGAAAATACCACTCCTCCGTATTGGTAATAAAACTAGAAATTTAGGAAATTTTCGAGCATCTTCTCCTTTGAAGTGATCTATCCATGAACAATCCACTTTTCGTGCGTGATGTAAAGTTCTCGGAACCGAAGGCTAATGAAAAACATAAATCCAATCCATGTTTACAGCCTCGTTTGAACCCGCGGGACATGTTGACCTTTTTGCTTTGTAAATGCGAGGCTACTTAAGTTTTTGGACTTATTCATGCCCACATTTGGCCAGCATTGTGCCTTTCAGTTTGTTAATTGGTGATGTCTCATTTTGATGACAACAATTAAGAGTTTCAGATTTGCTGACAACACTTCAAGTGTTCATATGTGTTCATACGAATCTGGCTGGCTTCCTTCGCCGAGGTTTTGTGTTCCAGCAGCAATCATCGTCCGGTTGTCTATCATATATCACACACACAGCGTGACCATGGGGAGTGGGGAATCCTCAATGAGTGACCAGATGACCACATGTTGCTCGGGGCACCAGCATGGTTGTCGTGATAAATGGGGAATTGATGAAGAACTACATAGGGTCTACGCTCCCTAAACATTTTTTTCCAGCCTCCCGCCGCCGCCTTTGTCCTATGGCCAATTAAAAAGTGTTAAGATAACAAATGCCAACAACAACTGGGACACAAAGAACTTGGGACTGCGGGACTGCAGCTCCAACTCAAAAACGCTTTCGGCTAATGACTCAAGGCCTGGAGACCGAGCGATTCCCGGAGTCTGTGAGTCGCACTTTGGCTGTGAGTCAGCGGCAAAGCGTTGCCAATCAGCAAAATGTCAAGCGCTTGGTTTGGTTGGTTGGTTGGTTGGTTGGCTCATCCCATCCCGCCCGGTCCGGCCTCCATCAAGATTTACAATCATCCGTCCCAGCTGCTGGCCAGAATCATCAATCTCCGCCGCCGGACCACTGCGTGGATCAAATTTATGCGTCTAGCTCCATGCTTACACTTAAACTTCTGTAAGCGGCGGATTGAATGGAGCTACATACGTTTGACTGATTGGACTGGTGGTCGGTGGAATCGTTGGGTCGTTTAGGTGTGCGCGGTTCGGTTGGAGATCCCATAAAAGTGCAGTGAATCTTAATTTATGAATGCTTGATGGACGATAATGGGATGTCAAAAGAATCTGTTTGGCTGGCCTTGGTTGGATGGTGTCAGATGCAACTGGTTAGCTAATCTACGAGCTTTGATCTACGAATGCTGAAGTAGGTAATCTGTTTAAGCTGCTTAGATGTTAATCAGCAAAGTGACATAATTCGGGTGTATTACAATTGATTCGGCTAATTATAAGATTATCAAAACCACAAGAAACATTTATGTGTTTAAATGCAATCAAAGTCCTTGTTTAGCCTTCATTAATTAAGTAAATTATCTTGGATTTCTGGGCTCATGTTCAAGTACACAAGAAAGCGAAAGTAAAGTGCAACCACTGCAATATCTTTATTGACTTGAGTACTTTATTGACCTAGCCTTTGTTTCATACTAAATAGCCCTGTAAAAGGCTTAAAATCGAAGAACAGGGAACTCAAAGACTTCAAGTGCCCATCTCAGCACTTGGCAAGCGGGAAACTGAGCCGTATAAAAGCACCTATGTAATTATAGTACAAACAAAGTACTCTACTTCAAGAACTACACATGAATGTACATTATTGTTATGGCTATTATTTTCTTTCTTTGACTCACCCGAGTATAACTAGTTCGCCGTAGCGCAATCGCGGTTTGTCATGACCATCGCCACCGTCTTCAGCCAGTATGGGAGATTCAGTGCCGTCGGTGCTGCAAGTGAAAATGGAATAGAAAATTACATATTTAATGGCAATGCACATGGTTATGGTTTTAGTTGTTTTCGGTAATTCACATAATGCCTGGAAAAGGCTGCAACTGCTCAGCCCATTATGTTATGCAAGAAAAGGAAAACAATAAAGGAAAAGTTTTCTCAGTTAGCCAAAGGGAACGAAACCAAACAAAACAAGAAGCAAAATGGCAGCAGAAAACTAAAGCGAAACAATTTCAAAGTAAATGCCAAAGAAATTGCTCATTTCCAACATCTCAGTGGCTCACACTTGCCTTGGGAGCCCCTTTCTTTCTATATACTATACATATATAAATTACTCTGCAACTTCTCAGTTTTCTAGAATTTCAAATGAGGAAGTGGCTCCGCTCTGTCTCCGCTGCAGTGCAGTGGGCAAATCTTAAGTTTTCTAAAAGCCATCAAAATCCAGCGTGGATAGTGCATCTTCTCTGCCCAAGCAGCCAGTTCCTTTTCTGCCAGTGTAATTGGTTTTCCCTTGGAAGTCTTAGCAGTGTGTCACCTTCCATCCTGCCTCAAATTACTGCACCAAGATCGACAACTTGTAGGTAATCGCATAATTAGAGGGTTAATTATAGCCCAAAAATGCTGGAAAATTGCGCCCAATAACGACTTTCTCATTAGCATGAATGTGATGTGGATGTGTGTCCCGGTTTATTTTTATTACATCTAATACACGTTTTGTTGGCTATTTTTTCGGGCACATCATAAACTTATTTACGGCAATCTAATAAACCAGCTTGGCGCCGGTGCACGCCCACTCACAAACATGGCAAATGGATTCCTTTTTTTAATGTACTCTACCGGTGGAGGCGCCAAAGGGGCTGGTGGGGTTCCAGGGCAGGGGGGTGGAGGGTTGGTGGTGTATGGTGCGGCTGCTTTGCTGCTGGGGTTGCATTGATTTTTGCTCGCTGCATTTAAACTTGCTCCCCTTTTGCGTGGGCTGAATGGGCGCCACAGAAGGGGGTGGCTCTTGAAAATGTGCACTGCAGACAGAATTTCAGGGTGGGCGGTGGGTTTCAGGTGGGAGGTGGTGGTGTCGTATGGCGCACCACCCAGACTCTGGGCGCGTTGCAAGGTGAAATGGCAAATGCTCATCACTCTCGCCCTGTCTGCTGACTGCTGGCTGCTCTCTGTTTGCTGGCTTCAAATTAGCGCTGCAACGTTGTTTAGATATGTACAGACATATCTTCCGACTTGATGTACAGTCCTGTCTATGAGCTCTGGACAGCTTGGCATCAGCATTTGGCATTTGGAGCTGGAGTGTTGGCCAACACGAAGTTATACTTAATCAACTGACAGATATATTAAGCTGCGTACTGGCACAAACAGCTCGGTTTAAAACAAAATATGAATAAGTTTGAGCTGAAATTTTTCAAAAGGCTTCGAGTTAAGGAACTGCTAGTTTATAATACCATTTCTCATACACTTACTGACTTCAATTAGGCGACAATGGGACCACCCACCCGGTAGCAGCGTTTGAGAATAAACTGGGTTAAATTGATTAAGCCTGGCCTGATTAATAATAATGAAAGTTTGTCATTTGACTGCTCTCCAAATTGAATTCAATTAACAAACAAACTTTGGGGGGAAAACAAAGGCAAACAAAAAGTTCGAGATGTGATCATTATTGGAATCGGAGTAAATATTTACACAATATGCGTGTAGCCATGAGAAAAGTCCCACAATCCCCCAAACAACTATTCACTCATCTATAACCATCATCATATTGCTCAACATTCAATTGAAACATATTCCCTTTTTCGGTACAATTCCCTTTAGAGTATGGTGGCGAGCATTCATTAACAAATCGCATAAATCTTGATTATTTGGTACAACAGTTTTGAGGGTTTTACAACCACCATGCCACATGCCCCATGCCCCATTATTTGCGTGACTACTTCACATGCAATCAGCTGTGCTCTCTGCCATCAAGGAATCAAAGAATTTATCGATTTTCAACGGCAACATGCCACTATTTGCATACATTTCAATTTCAAAACTAAACTAAACCAAGCACATTACGACAGGCCAACCAAAAAAGCTGGCAAAAAAACAGGAGTACATTGAAAACACTCTATGCCATGAAAAAAACAATCACCTACACATGTAGCCAAAAGGGGCATCCATGAGATACGATATCTTTGATGGCGCGACCCCGAGTTTGTTCTGGTATTTGCATTTGTATCTGTATCTGTATCTGTATTTGTATCTGAGTCTGTATCTGCGGTGCCGGCTTCGGTTTTGAACTTTTGCTGTTGTTTAGGGAAATCAATTTTGGTTTTCGCTGCACTCAAAAAAATCAGGGTCTTTTAAATGGTAATAGGAGAAATGCTAAGAGACACATTTAAGCCTAAAATAATTGTATTAAAATGATCTTAAAAAGTATTTGTTATATGTTTACGGTTCAAGATCGTTATTTATTTGCAGTGTATAACTGCAGCTGGTATTTGTGTGGAAATGGGCGTAAAAGTGTGCTCCATTATACGTAGTTACCTACCCGTTGCATGACAGTGCCCTCAAAGCATCGATTTTCGCCGGTTTGCCTTGCATGCAAAAGCAAGCTAGCAGCCCAGAACGAGACCCATAGTTTGGCCGACACAATCGCATTACAATAAATTTTCAAACTAACGCAAAGGGCAAACGATTGCATGCTAAAAAGTGCAGCAGGACCCCCTGAAACAACCAAGCAACAGCCATCAAGGGTAGGGCTCTGAAATCAGGGCAACCGAGCTGAGTTGACCATAGGCACTGGAAGTGCCACCATTGAGTGCAACCGCAACGGTTTAATGTCACGGGGTCGCATCGCAGCTTATGCAAATTAATTTGATTATTACACCAAAGTAAGCCACCTATGTATGGATGTATGTATGTATGCATTCGTTGCACTCATTTGATTAGCCCAGGTGAGCACTCGCAAGGCTTTTAGCGTCTGGCTGCACCTCTAATTGAGTTTACCGCGGGGTCTGCGGATGACAGGGTCCAAGTGTGTGAAGTGCAACAAGCGACAGGCGGCGAGAGTCGAAAGGTCAGCGGGAATGAAAACACAGAAATCAATTGTGCAGAGGGGGAATCGAGGTGTATTAGGATGTACATTAACCTTTAGTGAAATCAGTAGTTCCCAACTTCATTTAAACACTAGTTTTTTAAACCTTACCCAATAAGTACCCAACTTGAAATATGCCATGAAAAATGACCTTCTTTAACATTAAGTTGTTTACAAATCGAATAAGCTTCTGCGACGCAACTTATTGTAGTTCGTTAGGAACATGGCCATAATACATCCACCCTCATTTGCAGCGTTGTGGTAAACCAGCAAAGTAGGGCCATAACTCAGTGCGACAACGATAGCGAAACTTTAAAAATAACATTCTGCGGGCAAAGTTTTCGATAAAATTCGGTTGGCTGTTCCCCAGCACCAAATGGCAGCTGCATCTGCTTCTTCGTTTGCTCCAGATTCTCGGTGTGGCAACAGGGGACACGGTTCACTATATTTATAACTTTCATAAATCTCTGAGTTTGCCTGTCGTCAACACAGCAGAGGAGTAGTGAATGGAGCAAAGTATGAGGAGGGTTGGCTCTATTTACATGCGGCGACAGTGGCAAAGAAGTGTAGTTGAAGAGCAGAAATAGATAGTTGCACTTCTTGTTCATCCGTAGCATTTGAAATTTGAGTAGGGTGCAGAAGTGCTGGTGGCAGAATATTCAAACTGCAGTGTCGCCCCTCGAGTGTCAGGCCAAATAAATGCAAGAACCAGCAAAGTGCAATGGCAGATTAAACAATAAACAGCAGGGAAACAATGGCAGTCACACACACTCACACACAAGCACACACAACACACACACTCTCAGGTGAGACGACACTTTTTTTGCGCAGGTAAGAGCAGGTGTTTCGTTACCATATTTTATGGTTAAATTTGCGGTCTGTGCTTCGGTTAGCTGATGGGCGAAATGCCGGGCTCTTCTCATGCTTCCCATGCCCATTCACATGCCGTGGATGTATCTGTATCTGAGTTCTTGTATCTCACTATTCGTATTCGTATCTGTATCCATATCCGCATCTGTATCTGTATATGGATCTGTATATGTGCACATGTCTCTGCCACACAGCTGTTTGCATTTCAAGAATGAAACTCTCATTGAGACAACTTCAAAAAACATTCACGAAAAAAACTCGTTTTGCCAGCGAAATTCAAGCCCAAAGAATGGCCAAAAGAGAACATCCAAATTGCGGAGCATACAAAATAAGCAAGGCAAGTAAAATGTATACACATAAGCACTATACGCGCATATTGTTAAGCAACAAATTATCCATGAAACTAGCTCAGAAACTTGCAAGAACGATCTTTGAAGTGCAAGCATAAGGAGATGTGTATTTGCATCCTAATATAAGCATAAAATAAGTATCTTTTAGAATCTACGCCCCACTAAATATCTTCTAAGCTGAAAGTGTACAGCACGCAGGACTGTGTATCTTTGAGATATCTTTGAGCGGCCGACAGGGTCAAAGTGTTTGTGGGTCTGGGCTGGTTTTTTTAGGCCTTGTTAGCGGCGTCTCACTAATTCCATTTATGCAAATTGCCACTCGTCAATTTCTTAACCACTTTTCTTTAAACGCAAACGCCCGGCTGGAAAAAAAAAAACAAAGCTGGCTCTTTCTTTGCCTCACAGTCGCTTTTAGTTTGTTACATAATCAGCAGAAAGTTCATTTCAAAGCTTGTTTGGTGTCGCTGGTAGTTTGGTTTGCTTTATATTGTATTGTATTTTTTCCACAAAAAACACATGTCTAAACTGAACAATGGAAGTTATACTTTTTTGTCCAGCACTGCTCCCTGATCTTGCCAGTTTTTTGGTTTTTTGTTTGCCTATGCAGCGGCACGTCTCGAACAATATTTTTGCCATCGGCTTGCCTTTCCCAGCTGCTTTTTTGGCAAACAAATTTGCACTACTCCAGCACCCCGACGACCAAAACAAAGCTGACTAAAATTAAACAAACAAACAGGGCAGCAAATAAAAGTGTATTTAGTTTACTTGGCAAAGGCAAACGTCTGAGCTGCTCTTGAGCACGTTTTTTAAAAGACTCTTTGCAAAAAGAAGTATGCTGAATATTTTAGGTCTTTCAAACTAATATAAATAAATAGCATTTATCTATATATCCGATTATTTTGTAGGCCTATCATAAACTCTATATCAAATTTCTGGTAATAAATAAAAAGTTGCGATAACGAGATTGCAACTGAGGAAGTTAGACATCTTATCTTAACTTTAAATATATAGAAAATGGTATTTTCCTTTATTTATGGTTAGCTTTTAGTTTCCATCGCTGCAAACTTCTATTGGCCGAAAAGAGTATTTTCGGAACCCTTTGATCGTTTGCGTGGCTAGATTTCCTTAAGCTTCGGCTGCATTATGTTCCTATGTTTATGGATTTTTCTCTGCCGACTGACAGTAGTATTCGTTTTTAGTTTTTACCCTCCATTCGTGCTTCTTTTCCCCTCGTTTTTTGTCTAAAAATAAATAAAAAAAAAAAGCACGCGGAGTGCCAAGATGGAGAACCAACCCATTTCCATTTCGCTTTTCATTGGTGGAGTGTTTCTATTTCTGCACTAGCCTCCATTACCAAGTAGTCTGCTCCGATTTGGAGCATTGTTTTGTCTCACTTTTGGACTCGTCGTTGGCTGGGATGCATTAGTTTTGTGGTAACATAAAAACCGAATTGCTCCCATCACCGCCACACTGCAGTTTGTCATCTTAATGAAAGCATGAATATGCTAATTTCTTGGTTTTTTTTTTTACGAGCAAAACGTCATTATCGCTCGCGTTGCTTTCAGCAATTTTAATAAACAAATGCCAAGTGCTGGGTTGAGCTGGGCACGACTTTTTGCTGCCAGTATGCGTGATTATGAAACTAATGACAAGCTTATAGATAGTAGTAATAAACAGTGGAGAATGAAGGGAATGATATTTGCCATTCCCATTCTCCCATCATCATCATCGTCAGCATCAACATCACCATCTTCTCAATAGATGGCATTTAATTATTCTGCCCAGCTAAATGGATCTGGGAACGGTCAGCAAAACACACTGGAGTACTGCATGTGCCAGAACCATTTCATCGTCTATTCTTTTAGCACTGTGTATATGATGTCATGGGTTAAATACTATGATATGCATTTTTTGTTTTGCGATAACACTTTTGGACTTTAATAAGAAGTTAATTTCGCAGTGTGGGCAAGTGAACTTCAAAGATGCTATGTAGTATATAACGGGTGTTTTTTTTAGAGGTATAGAACTTTAAGTTGGCATTACTGTTCAAGATGGCGACCGATTTAACAGCTGTCAAGTGATTTATTCTCAGTTTGGTTTGGCAATTCGTCATGCGTGCTTACAAAATCCAACTCGTGCAAGAATTGAAACCAAACGATCATCAAGCAAGGCGTAGATTCGTCGAATGGGCCCAAAACGAGATTGCTGTTGTTCCCGATTTTTCATAAGCCTCCAAGATCTTGTGATTTAACACCGCTAGACTACTTTTTGTGGGGCTATGTAAAGTCATTGGTCTATGCGGATAAGCCACAAACGCTAAACCATTTGGAAGACAACATTCGCCGTGTTATTGCCGATATACGGCCAAATGTTGGAAAAAGTCATTGCAAATTGGACGTCCAGATTGGACTACATCCGAGCCAGCCGTGGCGGTCATATGCCAGAAATCATATTTAAAATGTAATGCCACAAGATTATCTTTCATGTCAATAAAATTCATGTCAATCGAATAATCCATCGTTGTTTTATTGCAATTTAAAGTTCTATACCTCTAAAAAAAACACCCTATAGTATCTTTAGCATTTCGAAATTAAACCAATGAGTTTCAATGGGTCTTTAAGCTGATTCATTTACTTTACGGTGACTAAACCATTGTTCGGTATTCCCAGTTCATTTTCAACAACCATTTTCGAATTTCTCGTCATAAATGGCCACAGGTTGTTAAACTCATTAGCACCCAAAAAAATAATAGAAGGGAAGAATAAATCATCCGCAAAGAGAAAACAAGTAATAGTAATAGAAACAACACCAGACTAGATACTACCCTGGCTAAGATGTACGTAAACTGGTTTGTACTTTAATTATATTACATGTACATTACTAATTTTTGCGTATATAATTGTAACAATTATCTCTAGACACTCTTCACTGCCAACTGTGTATTTATGGCACTCTTCATGCCACTTGCCGTATTCCAGGGTATCTGCATGTGCAGCCCCACAGGCGAAACGAAATCGCAGCTAGTTTGATGGGGCATTAAGTTATTTCTACCGCTGCGTGTGGGCGGTTCCTCTGGCGGTCCGTAGTTGGTCGGAAAGCGCTTAATTATGTAGGCCCTCCTTCACTACTCAATTCCCCTCTCTAAACTGCTTCGAAATGGCCCAACAAACCCAACAACAACACAGCACGCCTCGACTTAATGAGCAAACGGAAATTGAAACTTTTTGGCGCTGTTTAAATAAGCATTTAAACAAAAAGTGACATAATTTGGCCAAATGAAAAGCGAGAAAAAAATGTGTGTGTGGAAAAACAAAAGCGTTACATTGCAGGTGCGAAAGCAAACGCAGCAGTAAGAAAGCAAAGAAAAGCAAAGAAAAAGTTATGAAAATAGTCGACACAGATGCGTGACTAAAATCGTTATGACATAATAAACACATCGAGCCAAAGCAAGGAAACAAAGTAACTAAACCAAGCTATCGCCGATTTTATAACAATAAATAAATCTAAATGAAAGGTTCATTCATTTCCCAAGCGTTGTTGAAGAAACGCTATCGAAGAAGCCGCCTATAAATTCTATTTATGACGAAAAGCCAAACAAGTAAATGGGAAATAGGGAATAGGGCAAACTGGCACAATAATTATCTGAAAAGCCATTATCAATCGATCGTCAGTCTATTGACCCATATAAATGGCTCAGTTCTGTTCGCCTTCAACCTAAAGTCCCAATCCCCAGAGTTCATTTGGAAGAACCTACATTTGCTCAATGCTCAACTAATCGTAGATCAATCATTAGAGCGGCCAAAACCTTTCGATACCCTTACTTTGTGGCATTACCAATAAGCTATAATTCCGATAAGGTAATCCCGTAAATGAAATGGAGCTCCAGTAATGGAACTAAAATGCTTACATATGGAGTTACCCATTACTATGGATTACACCATAGAAGACAGAAGATTTCCCTTTTATTACCACTTAAAATGGGATTTCAGTGCTCCCTAAAATGACATTAAACATATTGATTCTGAAAATAGTTGTGCTTATAAAGCTACTTTTCGTGCCTTTTATGTACTCGACGATATCAATCACCTTTAATTACCCAACTCTCATGAACTCCTGACATTTCCCAGAGTATCTCCAGATCGGTGCTCTAGAAATAGTATTCCTTTTCCATTCGAATGCAGTACCTCCCCATTTTTGAGGCACCTTCTTAGCAGTCGATTTCTTTGTTGTCTGCTGCAATGTGTGTGGCTGGTTTATTTTTGGCCTTTATCTTTTTTTTTTTTGGTTTTTTGTTTCGTTCCTGTTCTGGTGCTCTGAACATGCCCAAGCAGCCATGCATCCATCCATCCGTTGGATCGCATCGGATCGAATCGAAACGAATCGAGTCCATTCCATTGCCCATTTGGATCCCCCGAAAGAATGACTCTATTTTTGGCAGCACTCTAAGATTTATGATCAAATGTCTGCCACTCCGACAGTCGATTTAGCTCACTTTTCAGTCGGCCATGTTTACACACACACTTTAATTGCCGGCCAGCGGAGAGGAACAGCGGCAACACGACAGGAAATACTCGGCCGGTTTTCAAATTGGCTATTTCTTTCTGACCAGGCCCGGCACCGCAGCTCCAAAGCTCCGCAGCTCCGAGCGATGGCTCTCTGGCCATAATCAAGGCAATTTAATAATATGTTACGCTGCACACAATTTCACCTGCAAGCGCAACCATTCCAAACCATTCAAAGCAAAAAAAAAAAAAAATCAGAAAAAAGGTAAAAAAAAAAAAAAAAAGAGGAGTTACCTCTGCGATCTTCTTCTGGCAGCAACGAAAATTGCAATTTGCTACAAAAATTATGCGTTGTGCGTACCAAAACTCGCATACAAAACTATTAGCCGAGAATAAAGTCGAAAAACAAAAGAGAAAAAGGCGGGGGATCAATAAAACTTTAGACATGATGTACGTGACACTCGAAGTGCTGATCCAGCGCAAAGAGAATATGCGAATCTGCGCATTAGAAAAAGGTCTTTGAATCGCAAAATTAAATAAAACTAATAAAAAGCGGCGAAACGTCATGGCAACAGCAACATCCCCATACACATTCACAACAAAAGCTGCAACAGCAAAAGCAGCAGCTGCATAAAGGGCAACACTTGGCTCGTCGATGTGGCTGTTGGGTAGCAATTTTGCACGTAATTCGTCACGTAGCTGGATGTTGTTGCTGTTGATTATGCATTGAAAATGTTCCAGCCAGCAAACAATCTGCATGGCCAAAACGCAGACACAGTCGACCCAGTGGAGCATGGGCTTCCAGGAGTGCGGTGGTGTGGCATGGAGTGGAGTGGAGTGGAGGGCAGGAGGAGGAGCAGCGAAAGGAAAATAAGGCACTGGCACCTGGGGAAAAAGAAAACCCATCGAAAAATACACCTTGAGAACCAGTTCAAAATGTTACGCCTAAATATCATTTATAATATGATTTGGTTTGGGATATGATCTCAATTCTAACCAAGTTTAGGTTTCCTCGTGAACCCACTCTTGATTTAAAGCTCGCTCATTAATCATGCAACTACTAAGCAATTGAATGACTCAACAGCTCGTTTTTCTCTCAGTGCAGCCAGAGGAAGAGAGCGGGAGAGATGCCAGCTGCTTGTTGATTGCCGGCCGCAGGCGAAACTATGAAAATGCAGGCGCAACAACAACAACAACGGCAACAATCAACATTCACCAATTAATGTTAAATTGAAATGAAGCCATAAAATGGCCAAGGCAAATGTCTTGCCCGACCACGCCCACAGGCCAAGCTTACGCCCCCCGATCAGCACCGCCAGTTCAATGACATTTCGCCAAAGTTTCGATTGACATTTCGAACGAAATCGATATGCGACAATGGGCCACAGCTTTTTTCCACTCCATAACATTGAAGCCATCGCAAAAACCGAAATTCAAATCAAAATCTAAAGCTCGAATTATGTCAATCAACCCGGGCTCAACTACGTACGTAAATGGCAGAGCAGAGCAGAGCAGTCGGATGTCAAAGGTCACAGACCAAAAAGCAAACACATAACGGACAGAAAGCGTGCAGTTTTGGGTCAGACACGGCATGACCTCCAATCTCCGATTCCAGCGAAATTCCCCTCCAAAGCAAAAGGATGGGGAGCCACTAAGCGAGTGTGCGTGAATATTGATTCGTAGACTGGTTGGTTGGTAGTTGGTAGTTGGCAGTTGGCTGTTGGTAACCATAGGTTTAGGTATAGCATTGTAACTTCCGTTACCTCCGGATTATACAAGCCAATCATCAAGGGCTATCGATTGCCCGGGAAAAGCATCATTACGCTGATTGCCCCTATCGATGGAAGAGAGGTTCTGTTTCCACTGTACCCCCCGCACAAATTAGCCGTCAAGTTGGCTGAATCACATTTAATGTGTTCCGTTCCTTCCAATTATACCTGTCGCTCGCATTTCTCCGTAATACGCTATGCTAATAATTAATTGGAAATCGTTGCCCAGCGCAACTCCTAAACACAGAAGAGGGTATAATTTTCTCGAAAATCCATCAAAGGTACTATGAGTACATTGAGTATATGAATCGAATAAATGTCCCATTCGTCATCGGAAGTCCGCAGGCGGCACAAACATTCAGACTTTCGGTACGCACCTAAGTATATGTTTATTTTTATATCAAGTGCTCCTTCTCCTCCCTCCCTCCTCCTTGCCCACCTCCTCCTCCACCTCCCTAAGCCCACCCACTCTCGGCCCCTTTGAGAAGCCCCTCCAGCTGGCTGTTTTGTAACAACAAGCGCTGGCAAAACATTTGTTGCCAGTTGCCAGGCCAACTGTGCCGATTATGTCACCGAGCTGTATGGGTTAAAGAACACCCGACCACCTAACCCCCATTCCCTATACCACCCTCCATTCCTGCAGAGGTTCCTCCTCCAACCACTCGACCACTTCTTGCATCCCGCGTTTATCATCATTACGTGTTCTGTGGCATTTGTCGTCTGGCTTGCTTGCTTGCCTCTTTTGGCCGGGTTCTCTGCGTCGTCGTCGTCGTGGCTCGTAAGCTGGCTTATTTCTGTTGACATGTCGAGAGATCTTGGGCCAGGCAACGCGAATGTGCAATGGAGCTGTCAGGCTAACCGATCGAGATTTAAATTATTTTCGACAAGTCTTGCTCGACGGTTTGACTGTTTGACGGTTCGACGTCTTTTAAACCCAAATAAATGTTTCTTTTCCAGTTTTCAAGGCCTCACGAAACTAGAGTACACTGAACACTGTACATCAGTTTCTTATAAAATATTAATATTTAAAATATAATTTATATTTTTCATCTGTACTGTACGCAGTTTAAAATTCTTGCCATTGTGCGATTAACTGGGCTTATACCTCGCTTTTGCCTTTGGTGACTTAAAAGCGACATGTGAGAAATGGCTTTTCGAGCTGTCTGAAACCGTTAATCGTAAAATGTCCGGTTTAATGCCAAAAAAGCTGTGACATCTCTCCAGATCCCAAAGCAAAATGCAGATGTCAAAGGGCAACTCGCTAAGCGGCAGAGCAGAAATTTAATTGTTGAGAAATGTTTCGAGCCACCCTTTCTGATGGTACGACCACGACCCCAATTCTGGGGGACATGAGCCCTTGTTTGGCATACATATGCCACACCACACCATGCCACACTCTATATGTATGTACATACATATGTATGATGTATGTAAGGTTGCTGCTGTTGTTATTTCAATTTTGCTAATGCAACAAACGCTGCTCAGTTCCGTTCTAGTTTCCAAGTTTCCAGTGGGGTGGCAACCGCCCACTGAAAACTCCAACTGATTTGGAAACGAAATGCCAAGAATTTGTCGATTCGATTACGTTGAGTGAGTGCCCAAAGGTTATCCATCAGAGAGTGTACGTATAATGCAGGAAAACCCCCCAATTAGTCAAATTTACCAACGGCGCACTTTCAATTTTAGTTTTTCCCCCCTTTTCTTTCTTTTGCTTTTGGCCCCAACAATTTGGAACGGATATTGGCGCAAAACTTTTATAGCTGCAAGTCGTGCTTACGACTACATGTAAGAAGTAAATATGTTTATGAACACACACTATGCACACACACTCTGATAAGTTTCGCGCGCAAAGTTGTTAAATTTTGGGTGGGTTTCTATTCCGTTTCCGTTGCTCCACAAACACGTAGGATCTTATCAACGGAAGTGGGGTACTTTTAAGCGAGAATTCCGCTGCCAAGTCATAAATTTTCGACCTTCGCACATTATTTTCAAGGCTGGCCAGTTAACCCAAATATTTTCACAAATGGCATTGACAATTTCCACCGCCACGAACATTCTAATGTGTGGGCTAAAACACATTTTAAAGCTATAAATACTCCATAAAATAAAACAAATAAACCTTTTTCCAAATACTGCTCATTAATAACGAAAGAGGTATTTGCACGCATAAAAAAGAATAACAATATTTATACTTCTAAAAATAAATAAAATTTATACTTCTAAAATCGCATCGAAGAACAAAGAAATGTTCAAGAGCAACTGCGCAATGATCATTTGTGGCTTTATTTATGGTTTGTTTACTTTATAATAAAAATCTATAAATACCAATGGCACACGATATCGAAAACAAACGTAGCAAATTATCACAAAAAAACGCTTGAAAAACTATCATAAATGCTGCACCTAGTTATCGCCTCTGAATCAAAGTCAATTGGTCATCATTATACGCGCAAATCAATTTAACGCGCCCGGACAAATCGCAGACAAGTGTGCACGATACTCGATGCAATGCCATCCATATCCATATATCTACGTCCATATATCCACATCCATACTCACTCCCCATCGACATATTGAATATCTGGGGATATCTGTTCACTGAATTCTCAAATCGCCAAAGCGTGCAGATAATTTTTATTTAATTGCAGCAGCCGCACTCCGCGCACGAAAACAAAAACAATCTGAACAACTAGGAAAAGCCGAACGAAAAAAATCAATTTCTCATGGATTTTTAATGCAAATGCTATGGCCACATCCCCATATGGACAAGCCCGGTTCAGGCCACACACGGTCGCAATGGACACGCACACGGGTAATATATATACATATATCTATATACCCCATAGATACTCAGATACCTATAGATATATGTATGTACATATGTTCATGACAAGTAGCCAGCAGACGTCTCCAGAAAGGAGGGAAACCAGAGAAGCAGGAGGAGGGGCAGAGTGGCGGAGATTGAAACAAAACCACAAATTGCGTTGACAAGTGCAGTGCACACATGGAGCGCACCACGAGCACCTTGGCGCAGCCTGGGATTTATGGATACGGATTGGAGGTGCCGGAGGAGACAGTGGAGTCGGTGGAGCTGGAGGGGATGGGGATGGGGATCGCCGACGGGGGACAGCGGGCATGTCAACAACATTGTGACAACGACGACGACGTCGACTTCGACTTCGTCAATAATCAGACGCTGAACCCAAAAGACGCAGCAGCAGACGATGTCGTTTCAAGGCGACAATGACAGACAGCAGCAGCAAAATCAACATCAAAAGGAAGTCCATCTAGGGTATGGTGAATCTAGCAATACCCTAGGCCAGTTACTTTTATATGCCAGGGGAGTCACAGAAATGCAAACATTGTTTATTATAAGCAATCAAAAGTATGATAAAACGTATTACGTGTAAGGTAGATACTGCATTTAATAATCGGGAAAGCACATTTTTAAATTATTCATGGATTGCTATTTACCTTAAATTTATGAATTGCAAACTCAGAAACCTTCTTTCTTGACCGCATATTGCAAAGGTTTTTGTGTAAATTACGACACCTCATCCAAGAGTATATCGCTCAACGAGCCGCATTTCTTTTCATTACTTCTGTTTGGCTTTGGCTATTGCGTCGAGCATTTATTTTCTTTGACTCTTTTGCTTTTTATGCCGCATTGTTTGCAGCGACAATTGCAATTGCAATTGCAATTGCCATAATCAGTGCAAACTCAGACGCCGACCAAAGACAAAGGCCAAGCGAACTCACTTTCACGCGGAGAAAGGCCGACGACAGGGGGTAAAGTAAGGTGAAGTATAGTAAAGTATGGTATAGTAAAGTATAGTATAGTAAAGTAAAATAAAGCAAAGGTGCAAGGAAAAGCTGGTCAGCAACATTGCCACATTGCCTCATCGATGATGATGATGATGGGGGGCCCAAGTGGAACCAGTTTTACTCCCCATCTGTGACGCAGGCAGCAAAACCCCATCAGGTTTTCATTTTTCTTTCGCTTTTTGCGAGTCTTGTATCGGTGATTTAATCTGTTTGAACTTCAGTTTTCCAGAGCAAACAATTGCCGATATTCAGCTTCATTAGAAGACGAGAAAGACAAGAGATGATTGCCTACCCTTGAAGTTCTTATCGCTGATGACCGTTTTTCTTCATAAAGTTTACTTTAATATAGAAAAAATGATTGTAATATGCATTATCTGAAAGAAAATATTTATAGACTCAATATATAGACTCAACCACTAGAACGGTGAGCTCTTCAGGGGCAAGTTCTTGACTATTGTAATGATCATTCAGGTTCTAGATGATTAAAAATCACCATTAAAATATACATTTCAATTTCTCGTTATGGCAGTTTTCAGACCTTTTGTGTCTATAGCATATCGTACAAAATAGACTTTGTAATTTATCTTACTCAATAACTGACCTCAGACGACAGTCTTAATTGATCTCTCCGTCTAATTCAATAACTGATCCAATCTAGCATTATATGCTATCAACAGAATAATTGACTTTATTTGATGATCAATCTTAATCCAAACATTTGCCAACTCAACCATACGCTTGAGGCACTCTTCCTTTCCTCATTTAAATGCATTATTCCACACAGTTTAATGGATTATTAATTGAAACAGTATTTAATATTAAACACGTTTTTTAGTTAATTGGCTGCTGCATCGAAAAACATATTTTGCGTTGCGTTTATTGGTTTCTTTCCTTTTTATTCGCTTAATAAAAGCATTTTCGTGTTTTAATCACTGATCTGCCCCAACAATTTGTTAGTTAATTGCAGTAATTTCATGGATGTTTTGCTTTTTTCAGCTTCCCACTAATTGGCAGCAGATGTCGAAAGGGGCGTGGCACATCCCCAAAGAGGGCGTGGCAAGGGGGTGGTATATTACGTGTAAGTGACTAACAATTGAAACAAAGCATAGTAAGAAGAAATGATTCAGAGCGGCAATTGAGTTGAGGTCATCAAACAGGTGTTATCGAATGGATCGAATGTGGGTCAGGTAAACGGCATTAGAAGAGAACTTAATGAGCATCCTAAAGATAAACTCATCGCCATTCTTGAACCCAGTTAATCTGAATTTTACAATAGATCTGTAAATCTTTGCTTATCTTATCTGCCTGCTGCTGGGAAAACCCTCTTAGGCCCAGTAATCCATGCGAATAATTAAACCAGAAGTAACTTGTTTTGCAGAAAGTTTGAGCAGGTAAGACATTGACCCATGCTTAAGAGGATCAAAATGCAGGCACAGATTAGAAAAGATATCATGGTAAATTGCTTTACAACCTTTATTATTACGGTACCGAAACTCGTGGCCCCATTCAAACTTAGTATTCGAATTCATGAAGAGATTCTCAATCTCTTTTTGCGGCAACGCGCACAAAGTCACGACCGCATCTCGGCTTCATCCGCCTGCAGCCTTATCAGCAAAAATGGTATTGTTATTCTTGGCTTGTCTCTCATTTTTGCGGCTGGATGAAGGCACGACGATAACAGCAATTACCATTGCATTTTCCGCAGATTTTCTTGCCGACGAGTTAGCAATTTACAGCGAAACGGGTCAGCAACGAAGACATGACGTTATAATTCACTTTACTGCTCACTTCATAACTCAAATTCTATGCTAAATTATCTTAAATAGTCCTACAGTTTTCATACTGCTCCTTTATTTATGCACAACTAACCTCAGCTGGTCATGAATAGTTAAGTGTTTACGTTTGGCCCCAAAAAGATGAAACTTATGCTCATAACAAATTACTTATGCGAATTTTAATACTTTTAAGAGCCGCAGAGAAAGATAGCTTGTTTGTGCGGAATTTATTTTGCTCCAATTTTCCCACGAATCGAATGCAGACAACATATGCATAAATAATAATCATAATGACACCATTGGAAGTGTAACTTCCTCCCGATCGGTGGGTTTTGTATCCGACTGGTGGATATCACTCTCAACCTATCCCCGTTGCCGACTTGTTAGCAGCATAAAGTGCGCAACATATTGGCAAAAATGTGGGTCAACTGCGAAACCGCAACAATAACACCCAATAAATGCCACAGCAATTGTGTGCCAAGAATGCCAGTATGTGTTATGTGTTGTGCTGCAATTGCAGTTACAAATCAGAGAGCCAGACCTAGATCCAGACCCAACCCAACTCAACCCAAACCGAACCAACTATAGAAAACCGAAATGAAGGCGCGCCTTAATCATTATCATCATCATCAACAGAATCATCATTATTGTAGTCGTCGTCATCAAGAGCATAATCACGGCAGTTTGTTCATCAATTTTCATCTGTTTGCCATTTGAGAATTGCGCGAAAAGTTATGCATGGTCTATTAACACTCCAACTAATGCAATTACGCACCAACTAACGTGGAAATTATGCAAGTAAATAATTTAATTGGGTCACGAAATGGGCTCAGCCGGGAGAAGGGACGCCCCCGGGGGGAAATTGCAGAATGGCAGTATGGCCATGTGTAACCGCCAAGTTAATCGGCGATTGCAGCGCTCTTAGCCACAAAAACGGGAACGAGTGCGGCTTTGGACCTGGCCAGAATGCATACACTCATAGATAATGCATGTCCCGACTTTCCCCTCGTGGCTCTTTAGACCCCATTAAAAGTTTGCTTTAGCTGGAAGTGCTTAGTCATTGGAATACACTTTAAAGTGCCAAATGCATAGTTGTTGAATAGAATGCTACAATTAATCATTTAAAAACATTGTAGTTTTTGAAAAAAAATCCTATGCTTTGTGGCTCTAAAACTTTCTAAGCTTTAAAAATGTATTTATTTCAAACTTCATTAGAGCTTCATTTCTAGGGCGCTGCTCTTCCCACATAAATAAATTCCAGAAATACATAAATTCCAGAAATAACAATAATTAATACAACTCACTTGAGCTAAGTGGGAAGCTATTCTAGTTCTAATGCAGCTTAGTATTTAATTTCTCTCAGCTCAACTTAATTTCTTGCCAATTACAGTTGGCACATCTGAAACGAATTCTCAGAACGGATTGGCCAACCTACAAAGCCTTAGTTAGCAAGGCTAACGAGCCTCCGCGGTCTGCAAAACTCAACTGAACTCCAACTGACTTCGCGGAATCGGCCCACGCGATTTTCAACTCTTAGCTAAGATACATATTTATGCGGATCCAACAATAACTAAGGAATTTCCCATTTCTGGTCTTTGTGATTTTTTTGCAATTTCTGTGTCTCCGCGTGTGGGAAATCAATTGTTCACCAAAATAAACGCGTCCCAGGCAAAAGCTCGAGACATTGAGTTAGAGCCGTGTAATTATTTCAAATGAGTTCACAAAACCGCATAGATAAAAATAAATAAATAAGCAAGCCGGCCCGAAAAAGTTCGAAAAGTCGAAACAAAAAAAACGCAAAACCGAAACCAATTGAATCCACCTCCAGGTCTTGGCCAAAGTCAAGTGGCAATGTGCGGGGGCAGGCAACAGTTTCCAATTGCCTTAAACTCCAAAAGTTTTCAACCGAAACTTACCTGCAAAAAAAAAAGAGCAGAGGAAGAAGACAAATTTTTTAGTATCAAATTTATATTGGAGCAAAGTTCTTTTCAAGGAGGAAGAAGGATGGAACGAACGGCAGGACAGCAGCCAATGACCTAACACACACACATCCAAACACGCACACGCACAGACACACTCACATATCCACGCACACACACTGAGACATCCACACACACACACCCACTGAGACATCCACACACACACACACCCACTGAGACAGCACTCACATGGAGGAGAGCAATATCCTCTATCCTTTGTGGCAGAAACAGAGACTAGCACACACTCACTTTCCTGCGGGCACATTGTGCCTTGGAAACTCAAACTAAACCAACTGGCAGACAAAGGATGTGGATCCCGATCCTCCCTCCACCCTGTCCACTTGAGGTCCTGGCCCACCAACGTCTTTCACCGGCCCGAGCTTAGCCAGGCTCCTCATCTTCATCGCCTTATTCATCGTCTTCACACACAAAACCGGAAATGCCCGACAAAACCAAAAAACAAGCTGGCGAGAACAGGAAAGGAGAAAGATGAGGAGCAAAGGAGCAAAGGAGCAGAGCAACCCATTGCAAACAAAGTTCAAAATGCGCTTAAAGGAGCAGTTGCCTACAGTCGGCCTGCATTTAAAGTGCAATGTGCCAGGGAATTAAGGTCAAATCATATACAAAAGCTCGTTGGCGTCTGGCAAATGGCTAAGGCAACAGAAACAGAAACAGCAACTGCAACTGCAAAGGTCTAAGCCTGCATTCAGCATTCAGCTTTTAGCCAGCTTGGTTCGCTTTCAGCATCGTCTGCGGTCTGGGAATCAGGAATTTAAGCCAGGCTCATTAACGGCACACTTATTGCTACTGCTACTTATTAATTGGCCTAATAAAAACGATCTCGTAGCACTAATCACTAAACGCGAAAATGAAAGATGTTTAATCAACATCAATAGCAAAATGGTTAAACTTATCTGAAAGTTTGTCGAAATACTTTTGGTTATAATATAACACAAACTGTCTGAGCTGTTTCACTTTGAGTGGCAAAAATTATTCTGGCTTCTTGAGAAGTTTGCCCAAAAAGCCTGTGCTGAACTTCACTATTTTAGTTGGCTTGCCGAAACTTTTAACAGTTTTAGGGGCGGTTAAACGAAGTTTACGACTGTCTGAATATTCCACCTTGCATAAAAGTTTAATCGAATCGCCTGTCTGTCCTTCTGTCTCTCTGTCTGTCTGTCAACTGAATGTCCCTGTGGTCGTTCACCCTTGACTTCCTCTCCGTCGTTTCAGGCGACAACGACAATGGTGGCACTTTTTGTGCCGTTGTTTTTCATTAAGCACTGTTTCATTTTCCCCGCAGGATGTTGCCAAGTTTTTGCACTGCAGCTGCAGCCCGACGAGGCGCATATCCTGTCTGGGTCTGGACCTGCGGAATGCGATATCATATGCATATCATATTGTCACATGAACCCACCTGCATTCACCAAATTACCCATACATTTCACTTTAAGCAGCTGCAGCACTTGCAAATCAGAGTTAAATGCGTCCGTTGGGCAATTTTCCTATTCATTTTTCATTTTCACTTTCATATTTTTTTCACACCACAGCCCGAAAATCTCATTTCATCAGGTCCAATGCAAATTTGTCGTAAATTGTTGTAAATTGTTGTAAATTACTTAAGCCAAGCCACCGGAGCAGCAAAAGAGAAAACTTTCACTTGGCCATTAGGTAAAAGAGGGCCAAATGGGGGGGCGGATGGCGGATGGGGCGGATGGCATGGGTGGTATTGGTGGTTCCTTATGTGGGTCAACCGCCCGAGAGCATCAAACTTGCCTCCCATTTTGGGCAATCTCAAACGGTTCGTGCTTTTGACACTTCGAGTTCAAATGGCAATGCACGCCACGGCAATTTGGCTCCAATCTCAGGCGCTGTCCGCCAGAGATGTGCGCACTGATAAGCGCCGTGAACTTTGAACCCAGTGCCCCCCTTCCCCCAAGCTATCGAAATTCGATCTCCTCGTTTTCCCAATCTACCAAAGTGGATTTTCCCCGAATTAGAAACTTTAAAGCTGGGCTATCGTTAAATTTGTGATTTCACGAGCCATCTAAAAGAGATGAAAACGTACAGAATAGAATAGGAATAGCACAATAGGATATATTTTAAAAGCTCTACAATTTATCATATCATCTCAAAATATTTTTAATTAAGATAAAATTAATTCAAACTATCACAAGTTTTGCCAACCTAATTAAAAGAGAATAGATTGAGACTTAAATAGCTCAACTCAATTATTTAACCCTTTGTAAAGATTTGTAAAATTTTTAAAAAACATTCATTCGATCATGCAACTGCATTAGGGAGTGCTTACTGTACCGCCACTCAGATCGGTCAGCAGTAAATATTACAGCTGAATCGGTTTTCGGTCAGCAAATATAGGCAGAGCCGTGGAAAAGCGGGGGGCGGGGAAGTGGGAGTGGGGCGGGTGATGGGACCTCGACGAGGTTGTTGATACCGATGATTCCGGCGCTCTTTGTGCTGCGAATGCGAAGGAATTTAATGGTAGGAGCACAACGGCCGCGCACTCGTGATTAGTACGAAAAGTTATTTTTATTTTTATTTAGTTTGTTTATCCAGCCAGCTCATGGGGCGGCTGCTGCTGGATGCTGAATGCTGTTTGCATTTTCCGCTTGACATTTTCCGCCAGAGAGCTTATCAGAGCCAGACACACACGAGCAAATACCGTCCTAATTAAGTTTCCCTCTTTAGATTTTCAGTCCCAGATCCAGGTCACGTGTATTTACTTGTCTGATTAATTTTTTTTTTTTTTTTTTTTTCATTTTTTTGTTCTTTGCCAGCTAATCAGAGATTTTTCTGCCACGCTTATCAGTGCACGCTGCATTGAAACAAAAGTGAAATGATAAGCAAGTGCAATTGCAAACTGCAGCAGCAGAGCAGTGGAAACGCTGAGACACGTTTAAGCCCAACTTAAAATGTAACTCAAACTGGCAGTTTCGTAAGTCTAGAACAACCGAAAAGAAAGACTGTGAAATGGGGGGATAGCTCCAATAGACAGCCTGAAATGTTAATCTCCGTTTATTAAGCTTTCAGCCAAAGAGCTGTCAAGGTGAGCATGAATTTCTGAGGCGGATGCTACCAGTTTCCCATTCAAATAGCACTGACAATGAAAGCTTCGCTACATTTGCAACTCCCCCTGATATTAAATTCTGTCACATTTCATTCATTTAATTGAGCTAGAATAGGGAAATTCCAGTTTCTAAAATTGGCATTTCATCGTTTGCATGATAAAAGGGTTGTAAATTATCAACTTCATAAGCTCAGTCCTGTCGCCCTGATAAGATTATTTATTACGTCGGCTTTAAAGTATGTACATGTGTACATAGAAGATAAAGAAAAATGGGTTCAAACTTGCTGCGAGAAATAGAAACCATAAAAAGTTCAGTTTGAAGACATTTCAAGTGATGTTTGTATACTGATGGTACATGTAGTATTTTTTTGTAGTTTCTAAAATGTTTTAATGAAACCAAAATGCCATATGTGTACCTACATAGTTGGTTTTTAGTACCTCAAAGTGAGAATCTCTCAACCCTTGTCCGCAAAGTAATTCCGGCGTTATTCACTGGAGTCATGGGCATGAATAATATCAGTTAATTATGTTTGTACGAGGGTATGTGCATATGAATCAGCCAGAAAGGCTTTGTGTGTGTGTGTGTGTGTGTAGGTAGTTGTAATTTCATAAATAAATTTGCACTTAACAAATGAGCAACATAAGCAAAATGTTGCTAAGCGCAGCAGCAACAGGCGGTGGTAAAATTGCAGTCTCGGGGGTCGGAGGGGCAGGCAGAAAGGGGGAGGGGGGCGACAATGGGTAGTGGGAAAACAACAAGGAAGTCCGTGAAACAAAGCCAAGCTCAATGAAAAAACGGGGCAATGGCAGCCGCCAGACAAGAGCACACAACAACAACACCAACTACACACATAGTATAACAGCCTGCAGAACGGCGGAATTAAATTTTAATTTTAATCGCCAAAAAAGAATAAACAGATGGAGGAACGAAAGAAAGAGATGGACAGAAATACAAGGAAGCGACTTATTCCACACAAACCATACATTCCTACATATATGTATGTACAATGAATGTATGTATGTACACCCATGAACATACATAATGGGGATCGGCGTGCAGACAAATAAATTTCCAAGCAGAAGGCGAGCGGCCGCTGTGCAGCCACTGAAAACTGAAAATGCAAGCGCACAGCTGCGGCCAAGATAATAGGACACAAATTAGGCTGACGAATGCATAGTGTAATGGTAAGATGATTGATAAAATAATAAAGATTGGAATTAATAAATATCACATCATTTTCTAACATAATTAGCTAACAATTCGTAAACTGCTAAGATTTTTACTTGCTGTGTAAATTTGTTTCGACAATAACTTTATTAAATTCATGTGAAACTATACTGCTACCCGCGCCTGTGCACGCATCGTGGAATTTAATAAACACCGATCCGAACAAAACAGAACAGAACAGACACGGCCATATGCATGAAGGCTGTGTGGATTTGTACATAAATCCCTGCGAGACGATCGCCAGAGCCACAACAACTACAAACAACTTCCAAAACAACAACAACTAAGGAACCCGCAGAACAACAATAATAATAACAACAACAACATGGGGAACAGGTCGCGGACTCAGGTAAACGGCAGGAAGTGTGCGAGTGCGAGAGAGACGGCATCGATAAGACCCACTGCCGCGGTGATAAAATATATCGATAAAAGGGGCAAGCAGGTAGTGTAGTTGGAAAAAGACCTGAAAATTGTGGAAAAGCAGCCAGGGAGCGGGCGAGGGGAAATGATGCTGAGGGGGCGCGACAACGAAAACAACAAACCAAAAATCTAGAAAAACTGAATAACAACAACAAGGCCCTAACAACTGTAAAAAATGCAACAAGAAGAACCTGCTTGGAATAGCAGCAGGGCAACAACAACAACACCAACACCAACGAAAGACAGAGAAGGCAACAAGAACACGAAAAACAACGCGACAAAGTAATGGAAAACGAGAAGGGAAGTTAACGGTAAAAAGTCGAATTCTCTGCACCCTACAAGTAATTATAATAAAAAGATATATGTATATGTATATATGTTGGTTAAAAATTATATAATTAAATCGTTGACAAAAAATTAAAACTTGAAGAGTGATACTCTTACTAATTCTAAACAACCCAAGTAAGGGTATTCAAATTGCTAGATACAAAGTCTATAAGCGAGAAGCCCAAAGGAGTGGGAACGAGAGAGAGAGAGAAAGAGAGCGCGGACAAGAGAATGCAACGTATGCAGTTATTTATGTAGGCGCTGCCTCGTTTTTGTTGTTGCTATTTTGGGGGCCCGCAGATGAAAAGTCTGAAAATCGTGTAGAAAATCAAATTGCAAGCCCAAACTCCACTTGGACATTATGTTGTTGCTGGTGTCGTTGTAGTTGTTGCTGCTGCCGCTGCAGTCGTGACGTCAGGCGCATGCGTTAAACCGAATGCCGCTTTTCTATTTTACTGTCATCTCAACGATGTTATGGCGCTGTATCCTTTCAGTTTGAAGTTTAGGGGTATTCCCATTCCGTCGCCGTGTTGGCAACACTATTTTTTTGTTGTTATTTTTGTATTTTCATTGAGAGCTTTTCACTCAAGTTTTCATTTCCCTAAACACTTTGAACTTGATGGTGGGGAATAGAAAGCAGTAATCGGTAACTAGTCATCATCTGTTAACCCAACTGGAAAAAGGGTATCCCAGGAATTGAATTGGGCTAAAGATTTGCATACCCACTATAGAGAGGGTGTAATGAATCATACTATAGCTTAGCTCTTCCTAAAAAAACGGTTTTTGATTGTTATTAAATTTAAAAATCCTTATCAAAAATGAAATTTCCCAATGAAAAGTACCACTGATAAAAACATGAAACTTCAAACAGTACAAGCACAAAGTTAATTAAATTACTTTAATCAATTGAAGTGTGGAAATAACGATAATACCTGGAAATCAATTACTTTTTATTGTTGTGCGTTGGATCTCAAGAGGCTGGCATTTAACGTTAATATAACAAGCCCCTATATTGCCTTACTTAAGAACTTTATTACTTTTCCGACTGCAACTTGCAGTTCTTAATGGCTGAATAATAATATTCTAAGCGGGCAGTAAAGATCCGGTTTTGAAAACAGAACCTTAACGGCCTTCTGTATGCGTTGTATTTTTTACAATTTGTTTTTGTTTGGGGAAAAACGCACACGAAATTTATGTGGCGTTGCGTTCTGGAGTTCTCAGAGCTGAAACATGAAGATTTCGGTGGTGCTGTGGTGCGGTGGTGGGTGCTGGAAGTGCAGCCAGAAGGGGGTGTTTTTCCCAGCTGGGGGTTGGTTGTTGTTGGAGCCGCTGTTCGGTGGGCAAACAAGGAGTTGGGGGGGGAGGGACAGAAAGCAAGGCAGTGACAAAATGCGCACACAAATAGAAACAGCAATCTAGCATTGCGACGTAGTAGCGATTAACAGAAACCGAAAAAAAAGAGGAAACCTCACAAGGAAAACAATTATAAATTGCGTTATAATTTGTGAGATATGGATGCGGTGAGAATGTGAAATTGTTTATCAGACTTTTGGGGTTCAATAGACCCGACACAGGCGCGGCTAATGCAACGCAAAACCCAAATCTAAATACGAAGTACAGGGAACCTAAGCAAAGAGGGAAGAAATCCAAATGAGTTTAACAAAGCTTGTAATCTTTATTATTTAGCTATTTTCACTTTCCAATAAAACCATTCTAAGCAATAGCACTGGTTTTTATTTATGGCTCTGCTTTAGCGGGTGTAGAACACCGTCTGTGACGAACATAGACGCTAATTGGTCTGTCGATGGGTTAACGTCATTGCCCGATATCGGGGAATACATGGGCTTGACTGATAAGACTGAATCTAACTGAAAATGCATTTACGATTATGGAACGATTACTTACCGTTTCACCATTTTGTTGGTTACCCCCGAGTTGTTTTCCTGCTGAGTGCCAATATCAACGGATCTGTTATAATCCAGTTTTGATGTAAAGATTTTAATGCGACGGAAATTAATTTTGCCGATCTTTTAGTCAAACCTTTAAATAATCGATATGGATATTATGGATTAATCTTAATTGCTTTTCAACGCGACTTTTACTTCCTAGAAGGCGAGAAGTATTTTTTGTTTTCTTTTGTAAGTGATGGAGGCGCAGCAGGAGTCCAATTGGAAAACATAAGAAACAAGAAGGGAGGAGGGGGGTGCATAAATTTATTTATATATTTTAAAGGGCGCTGCTGAATTTGTTTCGAATTTTTCTGCTGCTGCGACGCCAACGCAAGGTTTTATTTTAATTTTTTTTTCTTTTTCTCGTTGACTGCACGAAAAATCACTTTATTGATCCGCTTTCGCCGTAATTATATTCACGTTTCTGCAGTGGAAAACGGCGGAGATTAGCACGCAATATGAATGCACTTTAGATTTTTCCCTTTCCCACTTCTCGCCCCCGCTCCCACGAGCCACCGCGTCCCCTCGCTTTTCCGCTTTTCCACTTTCTTTGCGGCGCTTAGTCACTTCGCACCACACACACACAAGCACATTCTCGAAAATCACACTCCGATTTGCATTTTTACCTCTCGAATGCGATTTATTCAGCAATCTGCTTGGGATATTATTGATATTGCTTTCGCACTGGCTCATCCGCACACAGAAACTAAAGGGATTTTCCTGTGTTATTTTCCGATACACATAAACAAAGCTCGCGGCGTTTGGCTTTTCCGCATCTCGCGCGCGTTTTCGATTTAAAATCGCATCGATTTCGATTGCCTGGCAGTTAGCAGTCGCGGTTTTCTCTAAAAGCGAAGGCAGTGCCTGCCGTTCCTTTTGTTTTGTTGTTAATTGTCAGCGATTGAACGGCGTAGACAACAACAAATAACGATGCGTTCTGATGCGGGCGGTGGTTTTTGTTCGTTGGAGCAAGTGTGACTGCAGGTCGCGAAACTGGAGAGCCCACTCGAAACGCCTACACCGAAAAGTGAGGCTAAAAAATACCAAGGAAAGCATTTCACGCTATCTAGCGAGGTCTCAAACCATTAGCGCACTTACAGAGCTCTGTTAAGCGCTCAAATTGAACTAAAATGTTTAGTATAATATATTTAATAAAAATCTATTACCATGATGTGACATATTTTCATGTTTTTCTTTCTGTATATAGTTTTATATAGTTTAGGCCTTTGGGAACCGTTTACGAAACACAACTTCATTCTGGTTACTAATGATATTTATACCGCAATTTATTGACATACCCACCTTAACCTTTCTGGTTTTTCCGCCATTAAAAGCAAACATTCTCGACTTGTTGAACTATGAATTAACAGTGTATTTCTGGCAATGCCTGCTGCATCACACGGTCGGTTCTCGTTGGCCAACCCAGCTTATCGGCTACAAATCTTACGACTATTTGTAATGGTTATAATGGTGTATTTAGTGGGTATAGTGGGCATAGTGGGTTTTCAGATCGTGCCGGTGGTGTTCAGAATTCGCCGCTCTTGCCGTCGCAGGCCACGATCTTGACCTTGTCCACTTTGACGAACTCGTGGACTTCACGGAACTCCACATCGTTGAGCATGAGCGTCCACACATTGTCGCAGAAGCGATAGGTGTTCAGTTTTCCAGCCTTGAAGGTGACGCGGGCCTTGACCCGCTGATTTAGGGCATTGTTGATGCTCTTGTCGAACTGCAGCAGCACCTTGAACGCCAATCCGGGCGTAATCTGGCCGTACTGCAATACGGAAACCCAAAATTACAATGCGTTCTACTTTGCCAGCGCGAATTGCGGCCATTTTGCGGGGCAGCACTCACCTGAATCAGCTCGTCGAGGCTCTCCTGCAGGGTGTTTCCGAGCGTGGTGTTGCGGTACAGTTGGTATGACATGGTAGCTGTCTTGATTCCGACTTATCTGCGTTTTCTTCTCAGACTTTTCTACGAACTCGTCAAGTCGGGCAAAAATTTTTAATGCGAAGCAACAGATTAGTGTTGTAAAGGATGTGACAAAGGAACACTTAGCAGCACTACAGCTGCAGCGCTGCCAGATTGCAAGACTACTGGTCACCCTATTTCTAATTAGTTGCGTTGTTAAGCGACAGGTGGCGTATGGGTAACGGCGAAATTAAAACACTTGATGGCGCCTTGGTGCTTGACCGTTTTAATTTAAATAAAAATTTAACTATTAAATGTTATTGCTTCGTAATAAGGCGTTTATTTAATGCTGATAAGAGATTGTTGGTGACTAGATAACTTACATTAAATAATACCATAATACTGTGAAAGGTATTAGCATTTACACATTTATAGAACTGATTTCCATGCGAGAAAGCGTCGCACTTTGATCGCCAGCATTGGTTGGTTCATCCAGCGGCTGCGTACTAGCAGCCACATTTTGTTGTACTTCCTGGGGCTGCGTATTAAGCACTTCCTGTTCTGTTGCATCCATTGGCTCTGTTTTAATAATTACTGGTTTTGGAATCAAAACGTTTTCAGTCTTCTGATCCACCTTTTCTTGTTTAATGTTCAGGGTTTCCGCGGCACGAAAATCCTTTTCCTTGCTGGCCACCAGCACACGTCCCTTGTCCTTGGCTGTGGCAATCAACTCCTTGTACTTGGGCAGCCGTTTCTCAAAGATCTCATTGGTTTTTTTCACCGAAGTCTTGACCAATCCGTCTTCCGGAAAGCAACGCAATGCGTTCTGGAACATCTTTCGCACAGAGCTAACGAATCCATCAAAGCTCTCGAAATTATCGGAGTCCAAGCGCTCCTGGAGTATCTTCCAATCCAGCTTCTCTTCGCGATCGTGGTCGTAGTCCGGATTCTGGGAGTATCTTCGCCAGTAGTCAGCGTGATTAAAAGCCCAAGTAATCTGCTTGCGCTTTCGCTTCACCATCGACTTCAGAAGATGATCCGAGTGGCTCTTCTCAATCAATCGGTCCAGAGACTTGTAGCAGATGGTAACGGGTGGCGTGGGCTTTGGAGGTGGTAAAGGCGATGGAGCTGGCGGCTCAGCTGGTGGTGGCGTTGGCCACTTGGGCAAGGGCATCATGATGGGTTCGATTGGCGATGAAGTCAAGGGTGGTGGCAAGACAATGGGACGGAAGGCAACCTGCGATGTGGCCGGTTGCTCAGGCGGTGGATCCACTGCCCTTTTTACCTCCCAAGAATTCTTGAATATCGGGTTCATCATTGATGAAATCGGAAGCATTGATGTCACGGGATTCACCAAGGAGTCGGGCATAAAGGATGGAATCAAGTTCGGAGGCACGAAATTTCGGAACGCTGGCACCCCAGGAATCGCTGGAGGGCAGTGCCATGGGGAACGAGCTGAGGGCCAGTGGCCAGAATAATTACTCGCAACTCGAGGTGGTGGCGAGTCGGTAGCTTTTCTCTTGCGCTTTTCGGATTTCGGCTTTAGTTCCACCTCCTTGCTCAAATCGATGGAGGCCAGGCGCGTGTTGAAGGCCTCCTTCAGGTCCTTGCCCGCCTGATGAACCGGTGAGCCCTCCAGATTGTACATAATGCAGTTCTCGAATATCAGCTTGAAATCCTCCAGAGCCTCGCTCGCCTGCCAGTAGTAGTTGTTGTGCAGCCGCTTCCTGATCGTACTCAAGTCCATCGGATGCTTGACCACCGCATGGTAGTCGGGCACACCCAGGCTGACCGCATCGACGGGATGGCGAAAGTGATAGGAACAGCGACTGCGCCAGATGAAGTTCAGCACGGACTTGAGATCCTCCAGCACGTTGGTCCTGCGTCCAGGACGATTCGGCGGCGGAATGACTGGCGGCTGCACGATGCCATTAACTGGCTGTAGAGTTGGCTCATTGCGCGGCGGAGGCTGTTTGCTCTTCAACTTGAGTCTATGCATTGTTGCTTGCAAGCTCAACGAACTCCGAATATTTGCCTTTAGTAAAGTTCTTCTCTAGCATATGAAGTATAATCTAAAAAATGTAAAATGCTTACTCTTTGTACAAGCAATAATTCACAGCTCCTTTCAGCTCGAAATACCGGACCTTACTGAACTTACTTGCGCCATACTCTACTATTACCTCTTGACATTTGAGTCAATGATGATGTGATTTCAATTTAATTAGAATGCACAAGGTATGCCATTCACAATCTCAGCAGAAATTAATCTTGTTGTCTGTTTGCGATTTCCTCGAGAATTCTTAATAGATAAGATGAGCCGGTTGTGCTTATATAAAATCATAATCAATCATTGATTTTAGTTACATTTGAGTCTTCGTTGGCTGAGCTGCACAGTAAAAAATATAAAATGAGCAGCTGGAATTTGTCTCTGACTCTTTTGTGTTACATAGGCCTGGTTAGAATATGTGACATTCACAGTGAGCTTACTTCCGATAGGTGTCAATCGTCTAGTATGAGTGATAGAGCTCCTTTTTCAGGTGGAACTTCAGGGACTGTTGTAGTTGGTGGCACTGCAGCCCTTCCAAAACAGTTTCCCATGGCCGCTCGACTGGGTCATTACAGCTCCAGGGGTAATCAAACCAAGTGGTTTTGTGGAGGCACACTGATAAGTCACCAGTTAGTTCTAACGGCTGCTCACTGCTTTTACTCAGATGTGTAAGTACGACTTATAAAGTAATTTAGTACAACAATGCATACATTAATATTTATTTCGCAGTGGAATTGTGAACATTGTGCGACTTGGCGAACTAGTTTTCGAACTGACAAGGACGATGCCGAGCCGCAGGACATGGAAGTTCTTGAAATAAAGACTCATCCTAACTTTCGGTATCCCATTCTCTACAACGATATTGGACTCGTTCGTTTGCGCAAACAGGTAACCTTTGGACCTTACAAGATGCCAGCCTGCCTGCCTTCGAATGGCGGAGAGCAGCTGGAATCCTTCACTGCCATCGGATGGGGTCAGAAGAGATTCGACGAGTTCGAACCGTCCAAGGAGCTGAGGGAGGTGGAGCTGCAAAACTATAATCGCTCTTGTAGCGACACCACCTATCCGAACGAGGATTGTCCCCAAGGATACCATGCGGCGAGCCAGTTGTGCGTTGGGTCCCCGGTGCATAAGGACACATGTAATGGGGATTCGGGTGGTCCACTGCTAATTGCCCATACCGGTAATGGATGCCGATATCAAGTCATGGGAATCACTTCAGTGGGACTCGCTTGTGATACTCCAGATATTCCCAGTTTGTACACCAGGGTGCACTATTTTGGGGATTGGATAAAAGCAGAGTTGGCCAATTCTGGACGCAGATAGAAATTTTATATATATAGTTTTAAAAACGATTTTCAGATAATTACATAGGGTTGTTTTTCTGAACTTTATTTACATATTACGGTAGTGTGAATTCCCACTGATCAGTAAAAATGAGGGCAGTTAGATTCTGGTTCTGACAGATCTGGTTTCAAGACTTGCGCAGATAAGAAAACCTTTAATAAAAATAATCTTTAGATTTAAATACCTGCTCATGTGCTAGTTCTATCTTAAACTTCCTGAACTTAAAATGAGCAGCCGTATTTTCTCATTTCTGCTTCTGTGTAGTTTTGTGGTATTTGCCAAACAATGTGAGGAGTGTTCCTTCCCTTACCATTTAATCAACGAGTAGTGGAGATACTAAACACAATTTAATTCTCTTGTTTTTTACTTTTTATTTGCTCCGTGTGGTTCCGCTAAGTGTGATTTCATTTTTTGTTTTACAATTATAATTTTACAATAGTTTCAACTAAATAAATAATAACAATTTATAAATATAATTTATCTCAACCCGTTCTAATTTTCTCATGGTATTTTTTGTTGTTTGTGTTTGACATAAATAATTTGTTCTTCTAGAGATTAAAAAACAATTTGTGCAATCACAATAAATGAAAATCAGTAGCTGCTTTTGATTTGATATTATTTGCTTGACAAGGCAAATGTAATTGTTGTGGATGTTCTTTAAACTTAGTGGCTAAGTATCAGCTTAGGTTACCTATTTATACAAATAATTGGTAGGTCTATAAATTGCAACGAAAACAAAACCTATAGAAACCAAGAATCTATATGCAATAAATAAATACTTAAATACGAACATCTGTTGCTTGGGGTGCTTACTATATACAAAACAACGCAAATTTTGCGCCGAGGCGCTTGTCTAAGAAGCCAAACCTATAGCTAATTGTTAGAACTGCTCTTTGTAACTTGATTTTCATTAACATCATCTTGCTGCTTTATTATTGTCTATTTCGAAAGTGTGGCGCGCGCCGCCCAGCGACGCAACTAAGCGGGGAGTCTGTTAAAGAATACAAAACAACAAACTCCAAAGCTGAGGCCTGACACCTAACACTAAACTCTATGTACTCGTATCGTCGCATATGGATAGCTATATGTATGGCCTGGCGGCATCTCCTCCGCCATCTCCTACCGCCCACTACTTATGCCCGATAACGAGGGTGTAGCTGGCTGTCGACGACAACGTCGACAGCGCTGGTCATTTGGCCAGCTTCAGGATCTCGGAACGGGCCAAAGTGGTCCCGGTTCCAGCTGAAGCTGCTGATGATGCTGCTAGTGCTGCTGCTGCTCCAGATGCTGGTATCGTTCCAATGTTTCCCGTGCCCGTTGTGACCACCGGTGGAGCCGGCGCAATGCGTATGGGTTTGGCTCGCTGCTGATTGAAGAGGCCACTCAATGTGGCCGCCGTGCTGGTGGTCAGCACCATGCTGGCCCCACTTGTGTTCGCCTGCCGCTTGCTCCGCGCGAGTCCATTTATTTTGTTGTTCGTTGAAGAGGGCGACTGCTGCTGTTGCTGCTGTTGTTGCTGCTGATACTGCTGCTGCTGTCCGGCAATCACAGCTGCAGGTCCTGCTGATGCGGGAACAGCAGTGATGGTTGCTGATGACGAGGATGTGGCTGCGGGTGTTGTGGAGGCTGAAATGTTATCCAACTCAGTCATTGCTTCTTGTATGGCCCGCTCGAGCTGCGAGTTCAGTTTGCGGCTCCTTTGTGGTCGCATGGTGAGTGTGTGTATGTGGTTGAGTTTTTGGTTGGTTTCAGGTTGGGTTCGGATTTTGGGTTTTTCATTTTCGAGTGGGGTTGTTGTTGTTGGTCATGATGATGATGATGATTATGCATACACACACAGAGTTATACACGTTGGGGTGTTGGCAGGGCATGGTTTAATTTTTTGGATTTGGTTCAGCGCATTTAAAAAAAAGAAACAAGAATATTAATTAGCAAATTAAAAGTCAAAAAGGTAAACAATGATTAAATTAATTAATAATGCACTTAAATGCCGATTTATCGCTAAATTGCACAGTTAATAATATAAAATTTTCAATTTTCTAGACATAGCTACGATTTTAAGGTTTCATAAAGACTGCATAAACAAACTAAAAAATTATCTAAATGTGTCTTAAGCAAATTAAATACAAATACAAATATTTTGTATACAAAAATAAACGAAAAATTGGCAACGTTGTCTCTCATACAATATGCAAGAATAAACTACAAAGTACAGATAAAGACGCATTACTTAAAAATATAAAATAAAGTTTAAAAAATAATTTCAAATTCGTACAATAACTAACTACAGGGCTGGTCTGGTGTTCACCTAAAGCCGAAGGTTTCCTGAAATGCTGCCTGTTTTAGATATGAACTTGAATAAACATATTCGCCCCCTGATCTTTCCCAGAAATTCCCACCCCTTATCGATGCTCACTTTCTCGTATCCTTCTGGGCCTTGTGATGTGCTTCCAGACCCTCGGAGAGACTCTGCAATGAGTTGACCGGAATCAGTTCGGAGGTCGAACGCCCGCCGCCGCCGAACCACTGAACCCAGACGTGATCGAACTGCTGCGACGGCGTGCACACTCCGTCTGGCATCTTGACGATCTTGCCGGGCCAGGCGGGATGGCCCCGAGCCGGACCCCATATCAGCTCCCCAATGGCAAAGGATCGCGGTGGCAGCTGGAAACTTCTATCGGACGTCGAGGGCGCCGCACGCGCAGCCCCACGTTGCGGGCGACGCGAACGTTTCGTGGGCGTCCTGATTGTCGTCTTCTCGACTGTTGGTGGAGCAGTTGGAACTGATGTAAGCAGCTGCGTTGTGGTGGGCGACTCTACGAAAGGCACACACACACACTCATAGAAACTAGGACTACGAATTTGGTTACACGGGGGCAATGGTGATCCCAGCACCCAGCGAAGTACAGACGGAGGGTAGAGATTATAAACTAAACAAAGGTGCAGGTGCAGGTGCGGGTGCGGGTGCAGGTGCTGAAGGTGGTGCAAGCGATCATGCAGTAGCCAAATGGGTGGTGGTGTTGTGTTGGTGGGTTAGCGTGTGGATGCAATTAGTGCTGGTCAGCGATGGGGCCTTACCCTGGTAGTCAAAGTTAACTACTTTGTGGCTATGAAGGAAGGTGTTTGTTGGATGGCTGTTGGAGATGTTTGGAGATGTGTGTAGGTGCACGGCCTGCTGGCGGTGCAGAAGCTGGCGTTGACCAGCCATAGCAGTTGTGGTTAGTTGTGGTGCCGACGATGACGATGTTATTGACATGGATGCGGAGGTGGAGTTTGTGTTAGATGTCGCCAGTCGCATACCTTGTCCCTGCATCAGGCTAATTCCATTCTCCGCCGACGTCTGCGAGGTAATGTGGATGCGTCTGATCTTTGGCTCCGAGTGCTTGTAGATCCCACTGGGCTGGGTAAACACATTGTTCTTACAAATGCCTAGTGGTTAAAGAGTAAATGTTATTATTATGGGTTCATTTTCCTATTGAAGGAGATTCACTTACTCCTCTCACAGTCCGTCGAAGAGGGCGACTGCCGACTTTCACTACTTTGTGGAGAGACAGCTGCATCCGGCTCCGAACTGGATACGCATTGCACCTATCGAAAACAAAAGTGATTAGAAAGAATCGTGAAGAGAAACCCATTTACAGGAACTTACCATATCGCTGCCACTGCTTCGATGACTGGAAGGTCGCTCCGGACTGCGTGGACTACAGGTTGTTGTGTCCGGCGGACTGGCGGCCGTTCCCTGGCGACTCATCACCGTCTCGGTCATGTAGGTGGCCTGTGCCGGCTGCAAACTGATCTGCGTGGGCTGCGGGGCTGGCTGCTGCTGGATCTGTATTGTTGTTGTCGTGGGACTAGCCTGCACAAAGGATGCACCTCCCTGCTGACCGGTTGGCATGACCAGACCCATGGGCGTGGAGTAGATCTGACCGATGGGACTCAACTGTCCATTGGCGCCCACTAAGTACTGTTGTCCCCCGGCACTCGGGGAAATGAAGGAGGGCTTGTTTTGTGGCGATGGCGTTCTCAGCATCACGGGACCCTGCGGCGTCATCAAACTGGTTGAGGGCATATTCTGGATCTGTAACAGTGTGGCATCCGGTCCCATCACCAGTCCAGCCGGCATGAGAAGCTGCTGTCCAATGAGATTAACCTGTTGCAAGATTTGACCGTTCTGAAGCAGAAGCTGTTGTGGCTGCTGAGGCTGTGGAGGATTCGGTTTGTTTACCACGATGCCCTGAATGCCAGGACTCAATTGGAATTGCTGTTGGAATTGTGGTGCAGCAGCTGCCGCTGCAGCTGCCTGCTGGTGAAGCAGAGCTGGAGCCTGGCTTGGGATGCTGGGCGAGATCTGAGGCGAAATGATTTTGGCGGGCGATCCACTCGGCGGCGGTGTATGGCATACAGAGCTTTTGCGCTTCCGCGCTCTTCTCTTCGTGTCCGGCGAGCTGATGATGAGTGTTTGCGCCGGCGGCGGTTGTGGCATCGCCAGGATCTGTTCCGCCTGCTGTGGCGTCTGCGATTGCGGTTGCTGTTGGACAATGTAACCGCCATTGGGCAGTGTGTTGAGTAGCACCGTCTGCGTCTGATTTCCTGCTCCTCCTGCAGTCGCTTGATTAATCTGGCCAGCTTGCGAGGTGATAATCTGGTGGTGCAGCAGCTTGGCTCCGCCGGAGTTCAAGATCACAGTGCTGCTGCTGCTGCTAGAGCTAGCCGCTGCCACCGGTGAGGGCTGGCTGACGATATAACCACCACCCGGTTGGGGATGCAACTCCGCCGGCTGCTGTTGCTGGATGATGACACCTTGTCCGGGCTGACCAGGGCGATGATGCTGCGTTGCCTGCTTGCTGGCCGTCGGTATGACCAGTAGTTGACCCGAAGAAGTCATTATCAATTGTCCACCACCACCTGCTCCATTCATGGCATTCGCCATGGATTGCAGCTGCGCCACAGTGGGATTCGAGTTGGTTAACGTGGTGGCCACAGGGCGCCCTGTGATCGTACTCGTGCCCGCCGTGGAGGTCACTATGCTCCTGGTCATCGTGGCCATCGCAGCACTGCTGCTGGCCACTGGCAATCGCTGGCCGGGAATGATCTGAGCCTGCTGCTGGCGCATAACCCGCACGTGGGCGGGCACACTGACGGGCGCTTGAGCGGAAATATTCGCCTGGAGATGCGGACGCATCTGCAGCAACTGCGGCTGCAGTGGCACATGCGTTTGGGGTTTGGGTGAAGCTGAGGGCGTGCTCTTAGCCGAATCAACCGAATCTGTGGGCGACGATAGACTCTGTCGCGGACTCTCGTGACTGGTGGATATGGCGCCCACCTGCTCGGGTCGCTTTTCTAGCGTCTCGGCTGCGCTACTCGATACGGGAGACTCCTGGGGAGCTGGCACCAGTGTTACGCCAGTGATCTGTGGTTTCTGGGGGCGTGCGAAGGCGGCCGCATCCACTTGCAGTGTTCGTGTTCCACTTGTTGGTTGAGAGCTGGTGGCGGGTGCAGGATCCGTTTCCCATTTCCCGAAGAGCGACAGACGACGAATCTTTTGGCGCTGCAACTGTTGGTGCAGTTGTTGCTGTTGCTGCAGTTGTTGCTGCTGCTGCTGTTGCTGCTGCTGCGAGCTGTGAACGATGGGTTCTTGGGGCAGAGCTCTCGCAGTGGCAGTTCCCGGCGCCGTTTTCGTTGCATCCAAACCGACTCCAAGGCTGGTATGCAGCAGTGCTGTTTGCTGTTGCAGATAGCCAGCAGGATCGTCCTTAAAGTTGGGTTGCTGCTGTTGGATGACTGTGAGCGCTCCACCGGCAGCCATGGCCGGCGTGGATGGTGGCCCAAGAACGGAGGCTGGCTGCTTTATCACATGGCCACCAGTTGGACGCTTGGACTGGTGTCCGCCAACTGGAACGCCGCCTAATGCTAATGCTTGACTAGTTGAATGCTGAGGCGGGGGCGTTGGAGCTGGCGTGGGCGTGGGCGTGGTCGTGGTCGCCGTCCGATTTGAGGCAGGTAATTTGTTATTGCCGTACTTGTGGCAATCAGCGTCTGCAAATGGAGCAACAAATTGAAAAGGCAAAGTCAGTGAAAGGTCAAGACATCCTCAGTTTGTGTATGCAAAGCGCGTCGTGTCCTTAAAGTGCCCGCAACGTGTCTACCCGCCCAAACCAAAAACACCCACCCACCCACACACACAAAAGGTCCTCTAAACTGCGAGTTTGCTGGTGGTGCAAGTGGGGCAAGCGGGGCGACCAGTGGAATCCCCAAATCAGAACACACAAACGTGCGGCAAGTGCCTCAAACGGAAAATGGGTTTAGGTGGGACATCATCAGTGGCGGCTTCTTTTTTATATTTTTTACCCATCGTAAGCATATAATAGCAGACTTATAATTAAAAAGCTTTACCCAAAAAAAAAATAAAAAGGGATGCATCCCTTAGAAAAATAAAAATAAATACGCACAATGCGAACAAAGCCGGCCACAGAGAATTTAAATTCATTTACCCAGGGCAAAGATTCGCAAATACTTGCCACACCCACACAGACCGCAGTCTGACCAACTTTTGCACCACCACCACAGCACTACCACCAAAGCGCCACCTTCTGGTGATATTACCCCCATTATCTGCGATGGCTCGCGAAATTTTCTAAATCGTGGAAAAGTTTTGCTTTGTGCGGGGTTTTTAATGCGACGCTGATTGGACTTTCCACCCGCCTGGAGGATTGCAAGTGTCTGCTTTAGTTCAAATGGTGTTGGTGCAAATGGGCGGGGGGGCGTGGCTGGTAGGCGGTACGCAGTGGACGCGCTCGGTTAAACTTTTGCCATCAAGTCCCTTTTGTTTCAATTAACCTTTTCATTTTAAAGTTTTTAACAATGTTTGCCAAATGTTTGCCCAACTGCTGAGCTCTGTCCCTTGTCCACCTCGCCCCTGCCACGCCTACTTCATCTACATCTCCAACTCCATCTCCATCTCTGCCACCACGAATTCATGGATGAATGTGCGAGTTGCGAGAACCTTTTTTCCCCCAAATTGGCAACAGTTTTGCAGTTGTTTTCCTTTTTCCTTGCACTCGGCGGGCAAATATCTCAAATGGAAATCAAATTGCTTTGAATTGCTGGAAGAAAAACCCTTTCAAAAACTCCGACAGCCTGCGGCAGTTGCAGATATGAGGGAGCAGTTCGGAATGCAGGAAAGTGCGGATGCTGAATTGGTGCGGTGTCAATAGAATAAAAGTTTTTGCAAGTGCTTCCCGGATGATTGCAGAGGGAATTCAATATAACTACAGCACGAATAATTCATACCCTTCAACAAATTTAGCAAAAAGAGAAATTCTTGTAAGTTGAAAGTATTTATTGTATTAAAAGTAACTGTTTCAACTCTTGAGTTGCGAAAGAAAAAAAAAAAAAAATCCACATTCCAACAAATATTTAATCATAAATACCACATTTTCTTTGCAGCAGATATACCCCACCTAAAAATCATTCCACTCCCGATGCAAAATTCTATTTTCAGTGGGCAAAGTTTTGTATATCTTGCTAATTGGCTTCCTGAGTCACTGAAATCAACGCTGAACTTTTGCAGTTTTCCCCCATTTTGTGTCACCTTCAAGAAGCTGTGTCTTTCTATATATCCAAAACCCAATCCCATTCCAAATGCGAGCTGTCCAAAACGCTCACGGCGTTCTCAAGTGTAAATGTTTCCCAGCAGTCGGGGGTCTTTAATAAACATAACATTTATTTATCATCCAGCTCTGTCCGACTTAAAGCGCCTGCAGCTGTTGGTCGGAAAAATCCAAGGAAAGCTTGGGGAAAGCCAAGTGAATTGCGGGTGGGATATGTCTTTGACTAACGCTCTGGTTTTTGTTTGGAGCGCGTTAACTTCCTTTGACTGGTCACACAAAAGACAAAATCAAAACAAGCTGCAGTTTCGGTGGAGCGGTGGCGGTGGAATCTGCCAAGGAGGAGACAACAAACAGACGACAAACGGGTGGAGAGCATCCGAAATGCACTTCCTGCCAATGCTCAAACAAACCCTTCCCATCCCATCCTATCCCATCATCATCCCATCATCAACCCATCCCAACCCAGCCCAACCCATCCCATCCGTGTCCCAAAACCACCTATACACTGTGCTGTTTTAAGCTTGTTGAACTCGTAGCTTTCGCTGAGTTTGTTTGCTCGCTCGCTCGCCTTGCGATTTTATCCTTTTATTTCCTTGAACCTCCCCCCCAACCCTCTGTATCCTGGTGTATATCCATCTGTATCTCTCACCCTCCCAGCTGCAGTTCCCCTCCCCCACCGTCTTTCTGTGTGTGTTTGTGTGTGTGCAGTTTCACTTTATCATTGTCTAGGCATCGTTTTTCACTTGGCAGCAGCCACAGTCAACATCGAGCACCTTTTCCACTGCAACTGTTTGCACAACCACACACACACGCACATACATAGTGCATACATGTGTGCCCTAACAGGTGAGGTCAAATTACTAGCAGTCCCAAATTTGATTTTGATTAGACACCTTTCAAGTTTGTAATTGGTGATTAGTAGATGTAGAGATGCAGAGTAGAAAAATAAATGAAGAAAATACTAAAATCCTATAGGAATATATTATTGAATATATGTTACTATCTATGTATGTGGCAACAAACTAGACTTACAAACAGACTTACTTCTTAGCTAAACTGAGCAACTTGCTTTGTAGTAGAAACCAGAAAAAATGCAAGTTTTTTCAAAATCTGAAATTCTTACAGGACATCCAGCTGACCCCCACTGTATGTGTGTGGGTGTGGGTGTGGGTGTGTTTGTGTGCACAAATGCGATGGGGTGTGCCTGTGTGTGCTGGGTGATAGTGTGTTTGTGTGCAGTTCCTGCTGTGCTCCATTTTGCTTTGCTTAGGATTTTCCTTGGCCCAGCCTGCACTTTTCGCACGTATCTACACTAGTTTTCCTTTTGCCCTGACCTCACCTCCGGCTATATCCTGCCAGCCCCCACCCCTCCCTCCTGCACACTTGTGCATCCGTTCGTCGTCTTCGTCTTGCTCGTCGTTGTCGTTGTTGTCGTCGTCGTTTTTCTACACTTTATCCACCCCCCCGCAACATTTCCCTTCCATTTTTGCAGTTGCGCAAAAATGCAGCCATCACATTTTTTCATAGCATACTTTTGAGCGCAGCAAATGTTCAGCCCGCAGGGGCGCTTTGACAGCCAGGGTTGCCGTGGCGCCGATAAAACAGGAAAACCTCCGTCACTCCCAGAATTTGCGAGCGAAATAAATTGGCGAATTATTAAAAAGGCATTCGCTTTGTGTGTGTGCAAACGAAGGCGTTTGACTCATTACGACGCTGATTACTTGCCATGTTCATACAATGCGATTTAGTTAAGCTCCTTGATAGCTTGCTATTAATTTATTACCATAAATAAAGACTCTGCTGCTTGTGTGTGTGCAGTTATTCAATATTTACACAAGCCCCACTAAAGATACGCCATCATATGGCTTCAGCTTATCCCTGATTGCAAGGATATTGGCTATCTGGAAACCATACTTCAATTACCACTCACCTTTGTTGGCCATTTCGTGTGTGGTGGTTGTTGCCGCCTGTTCTGCTGCTGCTGTTGATGTTGCTGCTGTTGGTGTCGCCGTTGTCGTCGTTCTCGCCGTCGATGTCATCAGCGTGGAGAACACATCGCTGACAGCTGCTGGCCCAGATACGGATACGGCTACAGATCCAGATACATCTTTGACAGCCTGTTGTTGCTGCTGCTGTTGCTGTTGCTGCTGGTGCTGTTGCTGCTGTAGATGTTGCTGTTGCATTTGGGATGGCTGCGGTGGCAGCTGAAGCTGCTGAGATTCAAGAAATCGCCGCTGGTGCAGGCAAGGTGTTGGCATCGCCGTTGACGCCTCCGTTGGCAACTTGAGCGGCATGTTGGGCACCTGCAATTAGCATAAGGCAACAAATTGGCATAATTAGTGTAAATGCTATGCAACAATCAAATTAGGATCCGCCAATTGTCGTCGATAACGACACCCACAGGCCACAGAACACCCATAAAACCCATAAAACCCCTCCAACCACAAACCACCACAAACGTCAGTCACGCCGACTGTCACATATGAAATACACATACGAAAATTTAATCAGCGCGCTCGGAATGCCAAACGGCGCGTGTAAAGGTCCACTCTAAACGCACATTAGCGCAAATGCAGTGTATACATATACGGGTAGCCGCACACACACATTCATTTGCGATGGGTGTGCGCTATTAATTTGCATGGGAAACGTGAGCGGCATTCGTTAAAAATTAGTTAGGCGCCCAAGGCGCCGTTTGGCGTTGACTTTTCAATACCCTTTAATTAGGCGGTGCTGCTGAGATACTCTTCAATGTCAAAGCTCTTAAAGAATGTGTCTAGAACCTCGATGCTCATTTAAAAATAAAAGCATCCTAAAGCCATTTAAATCTATTTGACTTTAAATAGCAACATATGTCAAGTCAATTATCAAACCTATTTTAATCACATTTCAACAGATTCTTCTGCTCGACAGCATGCCCATTTAATCATCGCAGTACGAAATCAAATTTCAGTCGCATTATTCAAATGATTTACACGAAATTTCCATATCCCTTACTGTGCAAATTGCTGATGAGATGAGTGAAAACATTGGGTTGATTACTTAGGTATAACGACGACCTTGGCCCCAAGGCTTAGGCAACCGCCCAATTAGCATTTTCGTAAATGAATATCCAACGAAGCCCCGGCCGAGTACACATGTAATCCAATCAAATGCATCGCATTCATCATTATCGAGTTGAGCAGATCAAAAGACTGGCAAAAGTTGCCATGGCGACCGCATCGTGGAGGTGGTGTTGGCCCAACTCCTTCCACCTGCTTTTTAGCAGCAGGTGCGCTTGGAATTTATGCAAATGAATCGCCGGCAAAGGTTTCGATTTGCAGGCCTCCCCCGCCAACAAGGGACTCATCCTTCTCCTCATCCTTCTCCTCATCCTCCTCCACCTCCGACTCCTTTATGAACCATGACGATGATGATGGCCATGCGGATGATGAAGCGGGCCAAAACGTGGGGAGTAAACGGATTTTGCGATGTTGATGGACGACCCTTTTGGGACCGTGCACTTTTTGCCATTTCAATCAGTGGATGGCAATTGCTTCATTGGCCAGCCAAGCGCTGGAAACGTGTCGCAACCATTTTGGGTCAGCAATTTGTACAAAACACTCGGAACGGACCTTTTAGGTACCATCTACTGACCAGGGGCCCTGTTTAAAGTGAACATTCCGCAGGCCAAAGTTGGTTATTAAACATTAAAATGTTTCACTGCCCCGCTCACTGGCTTCTTCTCTGTTTTTTTATAGCACTGACCGGGAAAAGGAGCAATTGGAGATGGCAATAAAGTGGCCCAAAGTAACCTGACGACGATGGCAACGGCATGGTATGCCATGGTATGGTGGGTATTCTGTAAGTTCAAGTGCTGAAATTAAACGAATCATTGGCAAATAAGCGGAGGATAATGAAACGTGAAACGGGAGGCCATCTTTGGGGGTAATTGCTTGATTGCTGTGCAAGATTTAGTGCCCTTAAAGTTCGCTGGCACGTAGTGTAAATAAAATCGCAACTTTATCAATTCAATAAGGCAAAATCAATTTATTCATGCTATGAGCACGAGCAAAGTTTATTAATTGACCACGCCCAAGTTGAAATAAATCCATTAGAGGACATCAAACCCATTCCACAAACGCCTGGAATGTCTGGGCTTTTGCTGTTGCTGCTGCTTTTGCTTGTTGCCACAAAGGCAACTTGAAGTGCTGTTTTGTTGCAGCTTTGCTTGCCACTTAGTCAAAAGGCAGTCGGCGCCCGCCTTGCCGCAGAAAGCAAACATAATTTCAACTTTTGAAATGCAATAAAACCGCAGCTCATCCCCCTGACAACCCGAGCTCATCCGCTTCTCCACTTTTCGCATAGAGAAAGCAAACAGACAAACAGACAGACAAACAGATAGACAAACAAACAAACAAATGGATGTAGAACATTTTGCAATTGCCAACTGGGTCGTCGTCGTCATCGTCTGCCACCAGGATGGCCACCATCCAGTGAAATCTGCCCCATCTATCCTTCTATCAGCCGTGTCTGTCTGTCTGCCTGGCAAATTATGTACACATAATAAAATGGTAAAAACAAAAAATTACGAAAATGCAACTGCAATCAAACGTTGCCTGGCAACGGTAGGATTCCCAACTCTCTCTCCTTTTTATTTTTTGTTGGCTGCTCCCGACGCAGGGAATTCAATGCGAGCTGCAAACATAATATCCAAATTTAATTGGCATTTAATGGAAAAATAATTAAGCAATAGCTGGGATGATGCTGCTGTCGACAACAGAAGCAAAACGACGAGTGCAACATTGCAACAGAATTATGATAAACGACTAAAAGATTACTCGTTATACGCAATTAATCAATATACTCCAATGTTTTTACTGAGAAATGCTCTTAAATGCATATCGGTAGCTAAAGAAACTAGCTTTTCCCAGTATATCAGTTGTGTTATTAATAACAAACTGCTTATGTTATCTAATTAGAAGCCAGTCGAAAGATAATAAAATAGTTGGGGGTCGCTGGAGTGTAAACTCTACTAAATGAAAGCATTTCAATTTAGTTGGTAAGTAACTTGTCTGTTTTATTATCTTCATAAAAGTGTCTGTAGATTATACGGTTAGATAATAACTTGTATGTTTAAGCACTTATTAGTATGAATAATGCAGTAGGCAGTTTGTAGTTTGCGGTGTTGCCTTTATTTGCTCTTTTTAAAAATCCCAACTAAAACAATTTAGCTAGTATGTGGAAAGCCATTTATCATGTCTAATGAAAGATCATGCCATTTAAGGACCTCAATATCTAAGGGCACACAACATTTATCTCCATCTCACTTGACCTGTCACTGAAATGTCGTCGAAAAGCCCTAATTCATTTTGGCCATCATTACGGCGCCCTTTTCTTGGCAACTTGGCCGCAAAACCGAGCATATCCCATTGGCCCCAGCAATGTGATGGCCACCAAAATGGTTATTAGCAGGAGCAGCACCAAATCCAGCCAAGCGTTGAGGCGACGCGTTGACACTCCACTCCGCTTCACTCCATCCGCTCCACTTCGCCACTCCATTCACTCCCCTTCACTCCACTCCACTTCACTCCGCTTCACTCCAGCAATTGACAAAGCGTGCGGCTAATGAATACAGGGCATTACATACATGAGCGGAGCCATACGGATACAACATTGAAAATACGTATACGCTGCATATGTATATGCTTGCATTATTTACACAAACCGAAAAGTGTCCAATCCATATCCGTGCTGGGAAACATGCATTTTACATTTTTGACGTATTAACTGGGCTTATACCGCGCCGAGCATGGAATACAGGGGGCGTGTGTGCGACACGCAACAAAATGCCAAACGAAAATGCCAGCGAAATACCAACAAACATTGCACTTTTGCATGCATAATTGTGAAAATTAAAACGAACCGTATGTGTGTGTGTGTGCGTGTCTATGTGTGTGTGTGCCAGACAGCCGAAGCGATTTGGGGCGGTTCCAGGTGGTCAGGTGGTCAGGTGCTTATACCAGGGTGGTTTTAGCCCAGTGGGTGTCGTTGTGTCCAGCAAGAGCCAAAGCCGGCTTGGCTTGGCTTGGCGAATATGCAAACGAGCTGGGCGAGACTTATGCTGGTGGCGGCCAAGTAGGAGACGCCACGGGTGGCGGAGGAAGTGGAGGAGGCGAAGGGCATGGTGCAGGTGCAGGTGCGAAGCATGCACAGGTGCAACGTTGGTGTTGGTTTTCATTAACGTCATAATGACTGTCGAGCGGCAGCCGGCCGACAGCTTTAATCCTTTGTGTGGGGGTGGGCTCTGTCTCGGCTCGGTCCGATACCATACCATGCTATGCCAGCTCTCGGGAATCCCAGCTCGGACATGGACATGGACATGGCCATGGCCACGACTACGGACTACGGACCTCCTTCGGGCAATTGTGCGCGCACTCACAACAGGAACTTGCGGCGCTGCCGGATATGAGTAATCGCTCAGTCACGTCGCCTGTGTGCCTGTGTGCCCGGGCGCCACTGCAAAACTGCAAAACTCCTGCAGGACTGCAGCAAGATTTTCCTGTCAGCCCCGAAGCCCCTACTCCATCCCAACTCAACCCATTCCATTCCCGCAGGACAACTACAACCGTGGGCAGTGCATGACGTAACCCACAACGGAAATCGCTCAACGGTCGCCGGGCGCGCGTGCAATTCTCTGGTTAATGCTCGATTCTCTGGTTAGTTTCTGGGAATGGGAATGGGATGGCTGCTTCCACCAACCGAGGGAAAATGGACAGCCAGCAGGATGCACATTTAAACTAAATTGAAAAGCAGAAACCTGGCCAGTGCACAGAAAATGTATAAATTTCACTGCATCACGTTGGCAGGACTCGTTTAAAACGGAAATTAAATCAAATCGAGGCGACACAGCACTTAAGTGCGCGCGAACACACAAAATTTAAACAGTATGCAAGTGCAGTTTTCCATTTAAAATGAATACTTTGAGGATTTCTGGCAGAAAGTTGGTAACTCTACTTATGAATGTCTCTTTTGGCTAACAAGGTACGAAACATGTCTTCAATGTAGTGCTTAGCACAATTTAAGAAGAATTAAAAGAACCATTTGAGTATATTCCCTATAGAATTTCAGTAAAGCACTCAATCTGCTGTGATATCGATTTATGGAGAATCCTTTTTCGGGCCAGTTAAAGGCTTAAACTGGCAACTCAATTTACTCCGCTCGTGAGATGGACGACAACTTTGCCCCAAACCAAGCGTGCCTCGTTCAATTGCTGTGGTCCAAAAACTTTTTGCCAGTCAACCTGGGCACCGGGCACCTGGATGTATCTGCTCTGCACTTCAGCTGGCTCGGTGAACCACTCTTCGCTTCGGCGATTCAGTGAAGCAAAGCTCTCGACCTGTCTGCCTGGACCTGGATCCTGTTGCAAGTGGCAAGTGGGGAACGTCCTGTGCTGGCAATGCCACGCTGTCTGCTCACGGCGCGTACAACATTTAATTTGGACTAATGAAGTTTCTATAAAAACCCAGGGAGAGCAGCGGCTACGACTGGAATTCAATTTTTGCCACCAAAACTGCTAAAGTGCACAGACAGACGGCCAGCAGTGGGATGAAGCAAAAGTCGAAGTTGCCATCGCCATCGCCGTCGCCGTCAAGACAAGTCAAGTCTTCCTGCTCACATTCAAGTGACGTGCAAATTACCCCCGAAAACGAAAAACAACAGAGCGAACTGTGGATGAAGATGCGGCTCGAATCGTTGGCAACAACAGCCCCATTCCACACCCAACCCATTCCATCCTACCTGCCACCTGCCGCCTAATTGTTTTAGTTGTTGTTCCATGAATATGCTAAGTTGTCTGCTACAGTTTGCCCTCGCACACTATCCGGCGTATCAGTATCCGTGGCCTGGCTTCGCAAATGTTTATAAATGCAAATTGGCCGAAAAGTGCAGCGGCAGTTGTCGAGAATCAAGTGGAGGAGCACAAGGAGCAGGAGGAGCAGGAGGTTCAGGAGGCGGAGGTGGATTGCTCCGAATGACGGACGTGCTTGGTTGCATTTTTCGTGTGCGTCAGAAGCAGGCGAGAACTGGAAACGTTCGTCGCATTGAAGGGGTTTCAGGGTTAGAGGGTTTGAGGAACATGCCCCGAGTCCGGGGATAGCCCTGAATGAGTGAGTGACACCCCAACAATGCGCTCACTTTCGATTTCTGGCCCTGACACCGCGCCGCGGCATATAACACCACATGGAATACCATATAGCACATAGAGTACCATATAGTGCCTATAGCTCATATCGTGTATATATGTATACAATACAGATTGCTGATGATTGGCGGCAGGCAACCTTCACGCACATTCAGCTCAAGTCAGCTGGGCGTAATCAAGTCAGCACTCAAACTCGGGCGGGTAAATAACTTGCTAACAATTTAAGGGATTGCAACGAAATGTAATCTTTGCAATAATTAAAATGGAGGTTAGACATTGACCCATTAAACCAGCTGAGTAGAAATAAAATGATATCAAAATGGTAAGTTAGTTATTTAGAGGAAATGAGACATCCAAAATTAGACTTTTTATAGAACAATTAATCGTGGCAATGGCATTTAGGCAGTGATGAATTACTCAATAGTGACTTTCAGTTACTAAAATATGTTTTACTACAAAAGCTTGTATTTACGGAAAGTTAAAGTGAGCGAGGCTGTCACGAAAAAGGTCAATAAACATTTTATATAGTGGCCCCTGAAAGGAATATTTTGTGCATGCGCCTCTGACATTCTGAATGCGTGTGTTTGTGTATCGTAAACCACAGCAGCAGCAACAGCAGCAACGACAACGACAACAATTAATATTGCCTTTATTTTTATTGTAAGCTGTAAATTTAAACAACAAAATGAAGCAACAACGTTGCTGCTGACATCGTTCGGCGCTGACCTTCTCAAGTTTGTTTGTTTGCTTTTCAGCCTCAGCCTCAGCTTTTTGATTTGCTTTTGCTTTTAGCTTGTGCTTGTGCTTGTGCTTAATGCTTTTGCTTTGCTGTTGCTGTTGCTTTTTGCCTTTTGCTGCATGCGAGCGAATGGAAAACAAACGACGAACTGGGTCCAACGTTTTATTTGTTTGCTCAACTTGCCTGGGGAACCTGCCCTTGTGGCCCCTTTGCTTGAAAATGAAAATTTGCTGCGTGCAATGCTCTCGAAATGGAAATCCATTGGGGACGCCGCCTTGTGGAAAATCAATTTCAATTGTCTCGCACTTATCGAACAAAAATTGAAAAATGACCGAGCGTTATGGCAGAGTATGTACAGCCGTGGACGTATAAATAGCACAAAATGAAGTTCATCTTTTTGAATAGTTTTTTTAATTAATAAATATTTCTTGGAAATAAAACAGCTTTCTTTCTTCATAGCTTAGCTTATAAACTAATAAATTAATTAATCAAAATGAATAAATGTTTAAAAGAAAAGATGTGGAAATTAAAAAACTAAAAAACAACGAAAAATGCGTGGTCACAGAAATAGCACAATTTCAAAATATATTCAATTAATCATAAAAAATAAGTTTAAAAGAAATTAATTTAAAGCAAATTTAATATTTGGTTGAGTATCCATGATTTTCGATGACTGCGTTACATCTTCGACCCATACTCTCCACAAGCTTCTGACATCTCTCCTTTGGAATGGAGTTCCAGGCTTCTTGGACACCTTTCCACAAATGGTCAAGATTCGAAAATTTTTTTTTGGATATCATAACCTTGACATCATTCTATAGATTTTCTATAGGATTTAGGTCATGGCTTTGAGCCGGCCATTCCAGGATTCGTCCTTCAACCACTTTTTAACGACACGAGATGTGTGCTTTGGGTCGTTGTCGTGCTGGAATGTCCATTTCAGAGGCATGTTCTCAAACGTAAATGGTTCCATTTGATTTTTGAGAATGTCCACATACATAAAGCGATCCATTACGCCACTGATCCGGTAAAGCGGACCCACACCACGCCAGGAAAATGCACCCCAGCACATAATGGAACCGGCACCGTGCTTAACAGTCTTCATGGTGTACCTGGGGTTAAGAGCTTGGCCTTTTGGACGACGAACAAATGTTTTCCCATCGGGTCCTATTTTATTGATTTTTGTTTCATCGCTCCAAAGGATGTTTTTCCAAAAATTCAGGTCCTTATCCCGGTGGGCCCGTGCGAAACTTAATCGTTGCGATATGTTACGTTTTGACAGGAGCGGTTTTTTTCTGCTGATGCGTCCAAAGAGGGAAACTTCATTTAGTCTTCTTGCCACTAATTTCCTCGATACATTTGTGCCACATTCTTTATTTATTTCCTCCATAATTTCGCGGGAGGACTTGAAAGGATCCGCTTTGCTCTTCCGTACTATGAGCATATCTGTACGCGGATCAGTTTTTCGTGGCTTTGGTTTGCGTTTTTTTTGATTGGTCAAATATGCTGTGTTCCCCTTTGCTACCTTCAGTGCATTATATACCATTTTCCTCGAACATTTCATTATTTCGGCCATTTCAGCAGGTGTATTGCCAGATTCAGTTAGGTTGAATATCATCCTCCTTTCTTCAACTGAACAATGCTTTCCTCGACCCATTTTTTTAACTTTTGTATTAAATTACAATAATTTGTTGACGAAATTTTTTAAATAACGAAAAAAAACTTAGGAAAACCACTTTTTACACGGAATTTGCTGTAAGTTCTTTAAAGTGTGCTATTTCTGTGACCACGCTAAATAGTCGCTCGCGAACGAAAATTAAGCATAAAGCAGAAGAAAAAAATGATAACGGTAAATTTTTGGGTTGTACGTCATGTAGAAGAGAGCAATAATCGATTCACATCAAAATTTTTGGAATCGAAAGCCAAATACTTCTGAAATAATCGATCTAAAGTTACTGTTCTGATGTGTGCTATTTATACGTCCACGGCTGTACGTACGTACGAATTGGGTGGAACGATTTTGCTTTGTTTTCGGTTTTTCATTTTCACTTAGCAATTGAAAATTTCAATTGTAAATAATTGTTTAATTATCGACAATTGCAGCTGACTGACTGAGAACCAACCGCTCCAGTCGACAGACAACAAAGCGTTCGTTTAGCCAGCCTGCGTCATATTAAAGCAACCCCCCACCACCCACCACCCCCTTGATTTTCCACCTACCACCGCCTATAGACACCCATACCCATTAAAAGGCCATAAACCGAAATCTGAGTCATGGACTGCGGTTGTGAAGAAATATGTGTGTGCATGGTTTTATATATTTATATGGCATAATTAAAGACCCGCAGCCAAATGCGTTGTAATTACCATGCGTATTCACTCGATGCGTATGTCTAATTAACCACACGGCGTATACGCAATCTATATTACGTACACGCCGTGTTGGCGTTTGGGCCTACAAGCCTATTATGTACATAAATTATACATCAATCAGTATATGGCAGGCCTAATCGGATTGCATTTGCTATCCTCGAAAGCATTTCTTTTCCTCCTCTTGCTCGCCCCATTAGATCGGTATCGGATGTCTGGAATTTTGGCCAACTATACAGACATGAAAATGCACTGAGCAAATATATCTCTGCAACAGATATCGAGCAAATTGGTTTAATAAATCCATTTTGGTTTAAAAACAACTCATATTCAGGCAAGTGTGTGTGGTACTTTTCAGTGTGTCTTGGGCAATCGCAGTCGAGGTACTCAAAACTAGTTATGTCTGCAACTGCAATTGTCTGCCGGCCGACAGCTTCTCTGCTCCACTTAGCATTATTTTCCAGCTCCAACTTTCCAATCGCAGCCACTAAAACACTCAAGAGTTTGCCCGTCGGTTGCCCCGACCCAACTTCTCACCCCCTCGCCACCATTTACCTCGATTTCATGAATATACCAAGACGACATCATAATTTACAGGCCCAACCTCGAGCGCATGACAAGTTGTGCCTGCCAGGCGATGCGATGCGATGGCCATGTTCAATCCAACTGCAAACTCCAACTCCAATGACTGACAGCCGCTTTGTCTAGCTCTGGCCAAGACTTTCACCGCCAGCGCAAAATGGAAAGGGGGGCCAAAGAAAAGCAATGAAATGAAAAGAAATCCCTAACCTACCACACCTCAAAACTCACAACTCACAACTCGTAGCACACAACTCACATCTCACATTTGGGAAGAAAGGCAGTTAAGGCAGTTAAGGCGACGGCATAAAATGGTCGTAATCAAAACAAATCAGCGAACGTAGTCTTCATCATGCTGGGCCATCAATCATGGCCCAAAATGAAACGCGATGGCTGAGTTCAGTTGAGTTGAGTTGAGTTGAATGTGCCAAACGCGTCGCAGACAAGACACACAAATGAAGAAATCCAAAACAGTTACCTCTAAAAATATATACCTCCAAATATGTATGTATGTACATATGTACGAATATCCCCAAGCCCAAAAGTTATGACCAACACACAGAGAGAGTCATCGACTTGCGGTCAGAAAATGTGGGAATGGCCAAGAGAAAGGGACGGCAGGAGGAAGAGGAAAAGAGTGGGGACTATCGGTGGCACAATGAAGTGTTTAGTAAACAAATTGCGGTTGCCTTTTGATAATACGCAGCTCAGCTTAGCAGCACTCAAATGGAAGCTGTGAGGAGCTCATTGTGGTGCGAGTTAAACGATGCACAGCCAAGTGGGCGTGGCACTGCGGGGGAGGGGAGGAGCGGACGAGGGGGGAGCGATGGAGCAGAGTGGGTGGCTGGGATGAGCCAAGTTATAAGTGCATTGCACCGAAATATCGATTGACGAAGCAGCTGGAGCAGCAGGAGCAGCAGCAGCACCACCAACAAAAGACGACAATCAACGCTGGCGGGTTCAGACATTCAACCTAAAATGCGTGTGGAGTGCACTGAGATTAAATTGAGCAATCGAAATGCTTAATTAAGGTGAAAGTGCCTGATTGGTGTTATTCATACGAAAAGTAATAAAAAGTGGAGCAAGCTTCTCTAAACTTTTAGGAAAATCATTAAGTAAAAAAACAACATCAATTCCATGATAATTAATCACCCAAAATGTCTGTCGAATAAATAATAGGCCTTTTTTTCACATTCTCGTCTGAGGTGGAACCAGATTTATAAATAGCATTCTGCGCACCTATAATTTATGGGTCACTAAAAGCTTTTTTGGTACCCCTAATCATAAATTTACAAGCATATCAAGAAAAAGCTTTTAAAACGAATGACATTCTATAGTTGGCCTCTAATCAGATATTCCGTGGTGCTTCAAACTAAGCCAACTCATTTAGTAGAGTTGGAACTAATTGTTTTATTTTGTGATCACACGTTTATATATTTAACGCTATAAATTTCATTGTGATAAATTCCTTAAAGTCAGGTAAGTTATTTCGCACCGTGCACTGCTCAAAAGTTTGTTGGAGCATATTAAAAGGACATTGAATGTGCGCGGGTGGCATGGTTGATAGCCAAAAGCTGGAGGAGAAGGGGCTCCAGTTCCGTCCGTCGGTTGGTTGGTTGGTCGCTTGGGTTGGTTGGTGGGGCGTTGGCGTTGGCGCTTGACGGCATCAACGTCACGCAAAAAACCAAAGGGAAACCATAAACTCAAATTAATGACCCCAGCAGGGGGAGAGGAGATGGGGGCGAGTCGGAGACAACGGACAAATGCTGAAAGGCGAGACAGAAGCCAATAAGACCAGCAAGAACAACAATGCTGCAGCGGACCAAAAAATAATAATAACAAAAGCAACAGCAGCATTACCAAGACCAAGACGGTGGAAAAAAAGGCCAAAAGAAGTTCAGTTCTGGGCGTGATTTACCGTTAACAGTTTTTTGTGTTACTGTTGAAAATTAATCTCATTGCAGGCGATTTCACTGCGATTTTCAATGCAAGCCATGGCCGAAAAGCATATAGATGGTAGATATATAGATATATAGCTATATACAAATTGGAGCTGCTCCAGAGCAAAAGCGGCAGATGGTCATGGCGAATCGGTTGCTTCAGTTGGCTCACTTGGCTCAGTTGGCTCCGTGATTATGCAGTCGACGTCGCTGCCATCGTCGTCGTCGTCACAGTCGATTTGTTGTCAAACTGGTTTTACAAATATTTTGCGTTAATCTGGAAGCCCCAGCGCAGCGATGAGGAGGTTAGGCCATATAAGAAGGGGGCGCAGCAGCAGCACCACAAGCAGTTACATTGCAGTCGAGTAAAGCTCAGTGAAAGTCGACAGTCAGTCGTCGTCGTCGTCGTCGTCGTCGTTCCCCCCAAAAACCCACCATTCTCCTCCCTCCTTTTGCCAGCCAGCCAGTTAGCCAGCTAGCAGCACATTCAATTAGATTTAGTATAGGCCAGTATATATAGCTATAGACCATAGACATGGCTTGGCGTTGGCTTCAGAGCTCATTCATGGCGCGGTATTTACAGCCAATTATGAGACAAACAAGTCCAGCTCGCCGTTTGGCCGATGTCAGCGTGTCACGAAGCTGAGAAACTGAGACTCAGAACCAATAAATATGGCCCACGATGGCTAATTATGACCACGAAAAAGATGTAGATGCAATGGGCTTAAAGAGAAGTGATATTTCAAGAGGTTGAAGCTTTAAAAGTCAACTGTAAAGCCTGCTAGCTGTTTCTTTCATATAAATTGGTATCTATTTTCATATTATTTGGGACTTATATTCATTATGTACTTGACTTACCTGGGCATTAAAGTCGAATAGGAATTCCGGGCGCAGCGGACACGGCAGGCCGCACTTGCAGGTACCCTGTGTGAGCAGATAGTCCTTGATCTGGAACTGCGTGCGCAGCGTTTTGCCCGAGGGGCTGGAAAGGAAAGATGCAAAGAAATGGTTTGAGTTGGGTTAAGGTGATAAATGCATTAGTGGATGGGCGTGATTAATTAAGTGAGGGCAGCCAGTCTTTGCCGTTATTCACCCAGCCAACAGCTAAACGCACAATTTGTTTTATGGAAATTATGCAATTAGCCAAGGCCACTGCTTTTGAGCAGCCAGACACCCACAAACCCACTCACTCACTCACTTACTTACTTACTCACTCCCTAACTAAGTATGAGCATAGCAGACTATCCCAATATCCCGGGGGCAATTAGCCGCAGTTAAGTGACCGACTACAGAGGCCAATGGATAGTAGATAGTGAATAGTGGATAGTGAATAGTGGCTAATGGTCGAGTGCTTGATTAACAGCTCGTTGCCGTAATGCTCATTAGCATGACAATGTAAAGTGATTTGCGCATAAATTTGTTTCAATCGCAAACGATCGCATGTGGTGGAAACTTGTTTATATTTGTTATTTGCGTTATAAAGTTATTTGCGTTATAAAGTTATTTGCGACCCTTTGGCAGGGTTTTGCAGGGCAACTGCGTTTTGATACAGTTGACATTCCTTAAGGGTTTCAGATTCTGGTTCAGCATCTGCGACTGACATTCTTGTTGTCTTGAGAAAATGCGCAACAGAAATGCGACAAAATAAAAAGTAAAGGGGGAAACTCCAGATCTGCGTGGACGAACAAAGGCGGTCTCATACATATGCACATATTTAGCGAGCCAAAAAACGCGCCTATGCGCCATAAAATTATGAAAAGGCAGCTACGAAAAAAAAATTGATTTAAATTTCGGTCATTTAATGCCTAAAAAGGAAAGAATGAGACCCCGAACCCGGTGAATCCAGTTTTTAATAATGCCGCGCCCCTTTTGCGGATTGGAATGGGCGCTTTTCCCTTCGCAAACACAAGTTAACCCTTTCAAAAACCCGCTCACCGTCGCCCCCCTCCCTTAAATCAGGCCACGCATGACCGCAAATCTGCCGACATAAATGTGTTGTCGCATGAGCTGGGGGTTACTTCGATTTAAGTGTGTGTGTGTGTGTATAAAAAACAGCACACACTCGTAGCTCGCACCGTACGCAAAAATAAAGAACGCAAAAATCAGGGAATAAAAAACGTAGCTGCTTATTAATTGTAAAGTGTGAGCACGTTGAAGGAATCAAGGGCGCTCATGATGACGCCGTCCAAGGAAAGCGGTAGCTGGAACTGAATCCGAATCAGAATCTGAATCTGAGGCACTCGAACTCGGGGGACTGATGCCAGGGCTCAAGTTCACCGCCGCTCCTCACTTCCCCTGACCCTGAAGTTCTCCACACAGAGAGAAAATATATGTGATAATTAAGATCAAATCTAGTACAGATAAATTATGAAAAGGTTACTCTCAAGCAACTAAAAACTATAAAGAGGGTACGGAGAATATTAAGACTTGATAATCTTTCAATCCCTAAAAAACTATTAACCAATTATAAATATATCATATATAAAAGAAGACTTTTCTCAACGTGTTGCCGTTTCAAGCCGTATGGGAAATCTGAATAATGCATGAAGTGTGAAAGCGGCAAGGGCATTAAATGAAACGACGACGACAGCAACAGGAGCTGTGAACTGTGAGCTGTTAGCTCCGAGCTCGGAGTTCGGAGTAGGGAGTCCGGGGAGCTGGGAGATGGTAGCTGGAGGAGCAGATGAGGAGGACACCAGAACAGCAGGGACAACAATATAATTGAGCGACAGCAACATACAACACAAGCAGCAACAGCATCGAGAATCGTGTTACGGGTTAAACGAGTATGCGAATTGTCAATTGAGTAGCCCTTTTAGCTGGCCAAACAGGAGATGCCTCCGCATCTCATCCCATCCCAACCCATCGCATCCCATCTCATCCCATCTCATATCATCCAAGTCCCAGTTTCCAGTTGCCCAGTTGCCCAGTTGCCAGTTGCAAGTCGCAGCGTCATCAGCATCTTGCTCATCAATGGGAAAAAATGAACGAAAAAAAAAAGAAAGGGGAAAAGGAAACTGGTTCTGGTTTGTTTTATTAATTATTTTTAACTACTTACGAGGGCTACAGAGCTTTATGAGCAACTGAGCCGCGTTCGAGATTGGAAAAATCGATGGCAAGTCGATTGCCAGACATCACGAAGGACACTGCAAAAGAGACAGGGATAGAGAATCATCAACGCCAAAAGCTTATGGCTCAATTTGTATGCAGCTGGCGTGGCAAGGGGCTTAAGAGCCCACCGCTTGCCACTTACAACCGCCTTTCGAGGCAGTTGAGCCAGTTGTGGCAGTTGTGGCAGCAGGGCAAACACGCAGCAGGAATCGTGCACGCGGAGAAATTAATACGATTCAGAGGGCAGTTAAAGACAGATCGTTGCAGCACACGTGATTAAAATCGCCTTTGAGCCCAATTAATGCCATCAACATTGTGGGAAGTGGGCATTGTTTTACCCCAAAATGCAGTGAACTTAAAACTTGGTCAAATTCAGCTAGTTGTTCAAACAGTAACCCTGTACTATGTACTTCACTTTACTCATCATTTTATCGAACGTTAATTTGAAAATATAAAACATAATAGCTGCCCATAAACTTTGATCTAACAAAAGCGTTAAAAGAGCTTGAAAGGCATCACTATTTTTAATCATATCTTATATTTTTTATATTTCTCTCACTTGAAATCGATTTGAAAGGCTGCAAGCAATAAAGTGGCGATTTTATTCTCTCTGTGACAGACGAAGGAGTCGTCGGCAAGTCATTAAATTTGTTTTTTACCTCGTACTTTTATTTGTGTGGTATTTGCACAAAATGCGCTAATAACGTGAGTGGTGCTGCAGTAACTCCCTGCCTCACAATTACTTCCAATTTGCGGCAGTTTAGGGTGGATTTGGCGCTTTTGTGGCCACATGAAAGGCGTTGGGCTAACGAGTTAAAATAATTTAATAAATTATAAACACACAAAACGCCAAGTGCCAAAGAGTTTGCCTTTGCCGTCGAGTGGCCATCGCCCATCGCCCATCAGCCATCGGCCATCCATCCGCTGGAAACCATGAAACCATCAACCATCAACCATCGTCTCATCGTCTTGCTTTTCATGAGAAAAGGTGAAAAAGCTTTACGCCCCTGTGACCTTGAGTGCACCCTCGAGCACAGCAAAAAGAAATAAAAAAAAAAAGAGTTGAGAGTGCAGACAGCTGAGACTGCAAATGGGATTGGGATTGGGATAGGGGATTGGACTGGGTGTTGGCCTCCAGCAGAGACTGAGCCTATTACTAAATTAATAATCCCAAGCAGCGCAAACACAGCGCAAACACCACTAGCAACAGCAAACTTGGCCCAAAGGCAGTGGGCCAGCTACGCCGTGGCGCATGAAACTGTAAAAAATTATCGCACAAAGCCAGCCAGACGGAGTCCAATGCCCGAGGAGAGGACTCCACAGGCGAGGGACAGGCAGGACTGGCAGGACAGGACTTTATCTGCTGTCCTTGTGCCGTCATGTCCTTGACAACGCGCAAAGAAAAGCGAGGAGCGAACAGCCAACAGCCCACGAAGCGGACAAATGCGGCCAATCGCAAAATGAATCATGCCCACGCAGAGAAAATATGAACCCAAAGGTTGCTATATATATGTATAAATATGTATATATATACCAGCACTTTACATCAAGGCAACTTTTTTGATATGCTTTATTATACGTTTAAAATCAATTCACTAAAGACATCATCAATTAACTTGTTTAGCTTGCGAAAGATACTTTAATGTTATATAATTACTTATAGAATGAGCCGCTATCCAGTCAAATTATATCTTCCGTTTAATGCGAAACTCTGTCTCGCCATTAGTGACCAACTCCCATGAGTTAAGCGAGTCAGTTTGGGGCGAAACTATCCGGGGTTTTCCCACGATATCAGGCAACGACAAATTCGCATGGTGGGCGTTGACCAAAGTCAACAAGTCAGAGAAAACAGAGACGACAGAGAGGACAGAGTGAGCTAAGCTGGCGAATTCGCAACAAATGCCTAAATGTGAGTAAAATAAACACATTTCAAAGGTCTGTTCGTCTTTTTATCTGTCTGCCACTCCGGCTGAATGGCTGCCTGACTGCCATGACTGCCATGACTGCCTGACTGGGCTAACTGCCCGACTGGGCCAACAACTGACAATGGAGCGGAGCGCGCTGTTGGCCTGGCCTAGACAAACAGCGAGGAGGCAGGAGACCAACTGCTGATGCAACCTACGCGGCCGCTGAAAGGTTCACCCCGTGGCAGGAGGGCATGAAGAGCAGGCCTCTTTGCAGCAGGGTGCACATACACACACACACACACACACACCGACATATGCATGTGCATGGGATAGGAAAATTGAAAACTGCTTGAATTGCGCTGGCCAAAAAGTATTCCGCATTCTTTAGCAGTTATTCAGGCTGGCGGGGCGCTTCGGCCCGTTTTCCATTCCATTCCATTCGATACGATTCGATCGCTGGCTGGCTGGATCTCCAGCTGCCGTTTTGGATTTATGATTTATGCGCTCGTTGCCGCACAGTGGGCGTTCTGCCTTGCCACTTCCACTTCAATTGCGACTACAACTACAACTACAACTTGGTTTGACTCTCTGACCCGGTCACAGTTTTAAAGCCGCCCTCCGCTGATGTCACGTTGCGCCAAAAGCCATTTAGCACTTGTGCAAACAACAACAGAGCAGCAGCAAGATTTAAATGCTTGCGCAACAATTATTGATTTGCTACACAATTTGTGCAACATTCTTTCCGAGAAACAGCCAACGAGCGAACAACTCGCGGCACAGACGGCAGCTAAACAAAAAGGGGTATTCATAGAGTCAGTGGTGCTGGTTTCGCCAACTACACCTATATAGGAAATGTTATCTTTACCATTATTATTAGAGCATTTCAGAGTGGACTTCTTATATAACATCATCGTAAATTTGCCCTTCTTTGATTAGTTTATATATACTGGCATTATGTGTGACCGGTTTTACTACAATAAAGAGAGGTAGTATCTACTTTACCCCTTCTTTTGTAGCTACTTAGAGAGCACATATTTTTTGCGAGTTTCGGCAACTTTTGTCACCCAAATTACGGAAAACAGCGCTGACAAACCGACGCTTTAACTGGCTTACGGAAACACGAAAAAGAATGCTCAACTCGAAAATTTGCAAAGGGGGCCATGGCGACCATCCATCCATCCATCCGCTTGGGCAAACAGCAAATAGCAACCAGTAACCAGCAACCAGCAACACGCAACGTGGAAATGAGCAGCAGCTGCTTCTGCTCCTGCTCCTGCTGTAGTTCCTCCAGTTTGCTGTAGTTGCTTTAGTTGGTGTAGTTGATTCTGCTGGTGGTGGACAATGACAGCGCTTGACACACGATGTCGTGTCGTCGCCGGGCACAAGTAAATACCAGTGGGCAAAGGACGATGGCGAGGACGTGAACGTGAACGTGGCAGCTAGCGGTGCCCTCAAAGCGTGTCCTGGAAGGGTAATGGCCCAGAGAGTGACTGACTGCCTGACTGGCTGACTGGATGGTTGAGTGAAATGTGACATTGCCAGTAAATGGACTGCGTCGGATAAGCTGCAACTTCTTGACGCCCCAAAACCAAAACCTACAAGCAACGTGAATCGAGTGCCAAGGCTCAATAATCATAATCATGCCTGTCTCATAATGAGAATCTCAGCTCGGGGCTCGAAAAACAAACAACATGCCCCCTGGTAGCTTTCAATCTGCCAATTGAGCGAGGCATTCAGCATTTGGCACTCGCATTCGCAACCATAATCCGTACAAGTGCTTCGAAAAGCAGTTATCCCAGAGCCACAGAGCCATTCAACTAGCCAGGCAACGAGGCAACCCTTTTTCTGGGCAAATGAGCCCCGGGCAACAGCTGCGAGGGAAACTATCCCAACGAGACGAGTCAAGCGCTCAGAAGTGCCAGCCACTTATAAAATCAACAATTACCCAACATCGGCAACAGCCACAAACTCGCAAACAGTTTGCACAGAGCCCAAAAAACAGCAAAAAAAAAAGAAACAGAAACCAAGAAGAAATACTGTAGTACTGAGACAGAGAACCCCCCTTTTTTTTGGCCCTGGGAGCGATTGGACAGACAGAACAATTACAAGTACCCGGGCAAGCAGATATATCCACATACTCGATGCTTTTCAGCATATCTGAGCAAACATTTTATTTGCGTTTGTAATTATGTGTGCTTGATGATAACTCGCAGATAATGCCAGGTAAATATTTACCCTCGTGGTCCGTTGATGGTTGCTAGTTGTTGATGTTGTGCTGTTTTGCTGTTGTGCCTGGTTGCAAAAACATTTCTGACACGACTACTGCAACCCCCCAGACGCCCACTAAACAACATGGGCTCCCCCACTCTAAGCCCCCCTCCCCCCTTGTAACCCCCATGGACAGTGGCATTTCCTATAGCGCGAGGGGATCGCTGAACATTTTTATGGCTTCTCGAATGCGTTTGCGTTCGCCAGACAATAACCAGATTGACTTTTAGCCCGTTCAGCCAAACGTGCTGTAAATGTCATGTCCGTACAACAACACAGCCCAAGCCCAAGCTTGCCCCCGCGAAAAGAATGCTCCGCCGGGAGATATCCTGTGGCCACAGATGTACTCAACCCCCCTGACTACCGACTACCGACTACCGACTGACTACTCACCTGATATAGGCCACCTCATTGTTGTTGGTCAGGCGACGCCAGCCGGGGGCCAAATTTCCATTGTAGCTGGTGGCCGTCTTCCTGTTGATGTGATGGCCATTGCTACTGGCATTGTTGGCTTTGGCAACATTCTTGGCATAGAGCTGATTGTTCTGGCTCATTTGACGCGCCGCATTTGTTGTTGTTGTGGACATGCAATGCGTTGCCCCAGTAGCAGTAGCAGTTGCAGCAGCAACAGTTGCTGCCGTTACTCCCGTTGTTGCCGCTGACTTTATTGGCAACTTTATTTGCGCCTGGCGCTGTTTGGTTTGTTGCTGTTGTTGCTGCTGCTGATGTTGTTGCTGTTGCAGAAGGAGTTGCTGGTTGCTGGTGGGGCAGACAAATATGTGCTGCTGACTGTTTCGCTGCTGTTGTTGCTGCTGCTGCTGCTGCAGATGCAGATTTGCCACTTGCATCATGTTGCCGCTGCCATTGCCGCTTACCAAGCCAGCTGGTAATATCTGTTGCTGTTGCTGCTGTTGGTGCTGCTGCTGTTGCTGTTGCTGGAGATGTTGCTGCTGTTGCACCGCTGCACTTGTAACGACCCGCGATACAAATTTTGTCTGTTGCTGCTGGAAAAACTGATGATGTTGCTGCTGCAAAGGCAACATTTGCTGCTGCTGCTGCTTGAACATATTGATCTGTTGATGCTGATGCTGCTGCTGCTGCTGTTGCTGCTGCTGGTGATGTTGCTGCTGATGGTGCATACCGCTGACCACCGTCTCAGCACTCCCAGCTATGTTCAGCTTGTGCTGGTGCTGATGTTGCTGCTGTTGCTGGCCAGCAGATGCGGCGGCCATGGCGATAACAGCAGCCGTTCAGGAGCTCCTACGCGATTCAGAGCCTGCAAAGAATACAAGGGAATTCCCGGATTAGTCACAGTCTAGAATATAACATATATGGATTCAGAGATTAATCATGTATAGTGAATTTTATTCAAATTAGACTTATTATGATTATATTTTCCTAGGCATACTTCACATTCATGTATAGGCATTAATTGAAGCTTTGCTTTCAATTGTTTGGTTAACCTTTTACCATTTGAAATCTCCATTCTCTTTTGACATGATGGTGAACATATTAGAATAAAAGACCTTTGCAGATTGGCAGATAGCTTGGAAATCCTAATTATAGCTCCGTATTCAATCAATTAACCTATTGTTGTTTTCAGTGGAGGTCTTCTTGGCTTTGTCTCTGGGTTTTTGGTTGACTCATGGTTCCCGCACTTTAATCGAAGTGGAATTGCGTTGCTGCCTTTGTTTTGCTCCACAAGTTGACCACTTACAAAGTCGTAGCTGAATTGAGGGCCCAATCAGGGTTTATGCGCTGCGCGTGTAACGAACATGGAAGTGGCCTAAATCTGGTTTATGCGCCATCTCACGCACAGGTCACCGCAACGCGGCAGTAAGGGGAAAAAACCACAAGGTTGTAAAGCCAAAGTCGCACTTAAATAGATACTGCTAACTGGACGATCGTATAAACGACAAATCGTAGGCCGCACCTTTTGTTATTTATGCGTTGTTAAGTTTTGTGCCCCTTATTCTGCTATTCGCTCACCTTTTAGCTTGCTTTTCGCTTTGCTCATTTGCCAGCATATTAAATTAATTTTGAGTTATTGTGTAAACGAGACGCGGCCATGTCATGTTCATGTTTTTTTATGGTTTCTTTTCTTTTTTTTAAACACTTAATTTCACTTTTTTTTGCAATGATATTATTTTGTATGCCACTCTGCTTCCTTTTTTAGCTTTAATAATGCGACAACGGCGTTTGCGTTTAGCTGCGTATTGTGGCGTTTATACACGTGTAGAAAAACGGATGTATATTTTAATTTATTAATATATTTTTATTATTTTATTTAATTTACGTGTCATAAAATGTGACTGAAGAAAGGTGCTCTTTATCAAGGTAACGTGAAGCTACGGCCATAAAAAGGTGCAAGCATTGGCCATTAAACGTTTAATAGCGTTTGTTTTGATTATTTCTTTGGGTGTACAATCTGCTCATGACTTCATTTGGAATTCAGAAAACGAACGTCAGCAGTGGCGAACGTCGAGTGAAAAGTGGAGAGCAGAGAGCGCAGAGCGCGTAAAAGTAGGTGAATGGAGCATGAAGTGAAGACACCAAAAGCAAAAGCAACGAGCGCGAGGAGAGAGCGCGCGAGGGGGAGGCATCACCCACACCACCTCCTTTTCCCTCACTCTCTCTCTCTCTCTCTCTCTCTCTCTCTCTGTCTCACTTATTCGCTCTCCGCTGCGTTGTTAAGTTTAGCACAATTTGCAGACCATATTTTAAGTAGTATAATTAATGCGTGCCCGTTCGTTTGTTTGTTTGCTTGTTGGCCTGTGCTGCACGGTGGACAATACGGCACAGTGGGCAATAGCCACCACCTGCCCTGTGGTTCTGGTCCGGCGATCAGCGACAACACAAACAACACGAGAGCAGAGCGTCCAGGGGCAGAAGGAGGAGGGGGAGGGTGAGGGCGATGGGTAGGGGAAGGGGGAGAGCAGCTGTTCGCCTTGGGCAGTGGGATGAAAACGAACATTGGTGGCTATCTCGGTGCACTGGTATGGGTATTGGGCATTGGGCAATCGCACAAACACACACACACACGCACACATGCACATGTACGATACGCGTGCCTATGCTGCGGTTTACTGCTGCTATAATATGTACAAAGTGACCTCAATACGCATTACGCTACAAGAGACACACAACAAACACACGACTGACAACTGACGAGTGCACTTCGCTTTAGGCTTTATTATGCACAGACTCGGATTACGCCAAATGCCAATTAAATATGAATTAATTACAACAATTTTGTGTCGCTCAATTCGATTCACGCAATATTATGGCTCGCTCTCGCTCGCTCGCTTATTCTCTCTTTCTGGCCTGCTCTCTCACTCTCATTGGCAAACGCGCACACGAAAATTTTGCTTTTTTTTTGGATTTCAACTTCACGAATTTTATGGCATTTATTCACTTTTAATTGCGGCCAATTGGACACATTACACACCTTATTGCGCTGCTTTTTCGGCGGCGGCGAGTGCGCGCATTTGTTTTGGAATTTGTATGCTGTATTTAACGGAAAATCGACGAATCGACGACCGTCACTCCGTGCACTTTTCCGACCGCGACAACAACAAAATGTGATGTGACCGAAGGTGGACTGCTGGAAAATGCCAGAGCTACAACCGTGCGTAATCGATAGTTCTATGATGCCAGAGTATGTCAGCTATGCAACAATCGATAGCGGACATATCGGTCTGCCAACAGTATGGCAAGCATGTTTCCAATATAAAGTGGCAACTTGGCAGTTAGAGCTTAAATTTATTAAATTTGGCATTACACAAAAGCAATCTCCCTTGCCTAGGAAACAAAAAGTGTAACATTTTCCAAATATTTGTATATTTTATGTCATTTGAAAAGACATGTGGAAGCAAGGCGGCTAAACAGTTTTATTTGTCAAATTGAACAGTACAAAATAAATAAGTATCAGACATGTTGGAAATATTCAGGACGCCCTATGCGGACTCCAAGGAACTGCCGTTGGCCACTGGACCCGGTCCCATCATATCTATTCTCACCGTTTATCTTCTAGTAGTTTTTAAGGCCGGCAGGAAGTTCATGGAGCATCGTGAACCTTATAATCTGCGAGGAGTGCTCAAGTACTATAACATGTTCCAGATCTGCTACAATATAATGATGCTCCTCCCCGTGAGTCCAGAATTCCGAGCATACTTACATATTTTCAATTAAGTAATCATTTTTCCTCAGGGATACTACTTCATGTTGGCATTCCAACCGTACAACTTTCGCTGCATGACCGTTTTGCAGCAGGATCATCCGCTGAAGAACTGGGAGCGATGCATCAGCTATGCCTACTACATAAACAAGATCGTGGACCTAATGGACACCGTGTTTTGCGTGCTGCGCAAGAAGTACTCGCAAATAACGTTCCTGCACGTTTTCCACCACGTCCTAATGCCCTCCGTCGGTTACTTGATAATACGATTCTATGGCTACGGGGGTCAACTCTTCTTCCTGTGCTCCTTTAATGTAATCGTTCATATTTTCATGTATGCGTACTACTATTCGGCAATCGAGGGCAACACGGTGCGTTGGAAGCGGTGCTTGACGCTCATGCAAATGCTGCAGTTCCTCCTCATGTTTGGCCACTGTGCCTTCACCGCCATGCAGCGGGAGTGCGAGGCCTCGCAGGGAACCCTCCTTCTGGTCAGCTGCTCCGCCGCGATCATGTTCATCATGTTCGCCAACTTTTATTTCCACTGCTACATGAGACCGAAGCATAAGAAGAACTGAAGCTTAAATGAAGTCGAAAATTAAAAATAAATTTTTTTTGTCATACGCTTTTCGTGAGCTATTTAATAGTAAACTTGCAAGATTTAAAAAATTTTGATTTGTAATTAAAAGTATGTATTTCAAATAAACGTTTTCCATTAGGGTTACTCACTACTAACATAAACGGAGTTATCGATTACAGCCAGCTCAAGTTTCGGCATACGGTAACACTTTAAAGTGCAACAACGCGCGCGTTGCCGGCAACCGTCGAATATTTGCAATTACTCGCGAAATCCATTAAAACAATTATAGCATTTAACTAAATTATTGGTGATACCTCGATGGTCTAGCTGCTCGAATCGGAAACATGTCTGCCAGCTCCTCCAGCAACGCTTGCAAGCTCCTGTTGCTCGGCCGCTGCCTGCGCGCCGTGCTCCTCAGCGTGGCCATCCAATTCCTGCTGCTCACCGTGTTCCTGCTGTTTGTGAACTTCCAACTGTTGCATCCACTCGCCTGGGTGACGGGCACACTGCGTCTGGTAGCCAGCTGGTACACCTGGTTTGCCAGCATCCCGCTGGTAGCCTCCGTCGTGCTCTACGGCGTGGTCCTGTGCCAGCAGCACCTGTCGGAGCGGCCCTACTACCCAACCCGGTACCGCTGGCTCGTGCATTACGGTCCACTCAAGGTACTCTTCCTGGGTGCCCATCTGCTGGTCGGTTTGCTGACCGCCTGGCTCTACACGGGCTACCTGAACACAGACTATCAGTGAGTATACCTAGAATGGAATGAATTCGTCGGTACTTATGTTTCCTTTTGTTCCTAGACATCTGAGATACACGTGCTATGGCCAGGATTGCATTAGTGCCTACCATGTCTATCTATTGGGCATCGGCCTGTCCGCCGGCTGCTACTACTTTGTCTCTGTTCACATGCGCCAGGAGATCTCAATTGAATTCCCCATCGTGGAGCAGTCGCAGGCGGAGAAGATGCGCGAACTACTTTACGGCAGTTTGGCCAAAGCTCTAGTAAGATCACTGCTGCCCACGCTCAGTTACACCGCCCTCTTTTGGCTTTTCGGACCCATGATATGCCACAAACTTAGTCACATTCTCTCAGTGGACATGGACGAGCGACTGGAAGGTTTCTTTGGAGTCGCGACCAATGTGCGCCTGCTTTTCTACGGCTATTTGCTGACCGCCCAAATTCTGAGTAACATGCACCTCATGCGTTGCTTCTACGGCATTTTGCTGTCGGAGGATTTGCCCCTGGTGGTGACTAAACCGCGAGCTGCCTTTGCCCATGAACAAGACATAACCTTGGTAGCGGGACTCGGAGTCTTCAACGTGTATGTGGTGCAGTGCCTTGCTGCTCATTATTTCTACAAGCTGGCGTTTCGAAAGAATTCGGCACAGCGGGCAGAGATATTCCAGCTTACCGAGCCGGGCAACCGTCCAGCAAACTGGCGCTCCCTTTGCGACCAGTGTTTGAGTATTCTCGGCAGCTTTACCGATGAACTAACCGAGTCCATGCAGAAGATAAGTGTACTCAAGGGCGCCCAGAGTCTGCCAATGCCGAAGATAACTGAATCGCTTACTGCTAGCTTAATGGCCGAGAAGGTGTTGCTGCGGCAATACAACCAGATCCACGGCATCCGACCCATTGTGTCGCCCACTCGCGAGGATGGAGTGGATCGTCCAGCGGATGGCATGCGACATGTTCCCAACTGGTGTGAGCGCGTCTCCACACAGTTGGAGCTGTCCCTACAACGGTTGCTACAGCGAGTTCCCGGCATTGTGTACTTCTTCAAGGAACCCGAAGGTTCCAAGACAACGTTTCTGCTGGCCAACTCCCTGCCCGTAGTCTATTTGACGCAGGCTCTGGCACTGGTGTGTGCGGCATCGCTCAAAGAGGATCCATATGGAGTGGTGCAGAACGATTTGGCGGCTATCATCAAGGCGATCAACAAGCTGCGAAATGAGCTGGACAAGCTAAGCAACGTGATAGGCAACATTAGGGCACCGAGCTCCAGCTTTAATGTGCTTCGATGCGCAGTGCGTCGCAGTTTGTACGCCATCTGTAACTCATTCTGCGATTATCTGGGCGATCTCCTGCCCCCTGGAGAGGAACTGCGACAGCTACAGGACCTAGTCTGCCAGGAATAAACCCATCCATCACTTTATACACTCATCTTGTACACTGTTTTGCATCTCTTTAGTTGTTTGTCTGCGGTAACAATAAAAATTAATAAATATAACTACAAACGTTCAATAGTTATAGAATACTATTGACTTTTATACTTAAAGTACGAAATGGTAACACGCGATTTGATCATAACTAGCACTGATGAAATGGTCTGCAGGTTGAATGTGTACAAGCGGGCAGCCTCACTGTTCCTCCATCGCCACTGCCATCATGAGCAGGGCCAGATCCTGCTCCAGCTGCCGATTGGGTCAAAGCTCAGCTGTTTTCGTAGGCACTGAGCTGGCGACGGCAACGGTGGCAGCCTCTCCCAAGGATTGCTCCAGCTGCTCGGCCACCTCATCCAGGTGTTTGAGGGCCTCCTTGGCCTTGCGATTGCGTCCGTCCACGAAGATCTGCGTGTCCAGGAAGTGCAGGGCTCGGAAGGCCATACCGCCTTGCGGGTCATATAAGCTGTCCAACTTTTTCGGATTTCTGGCGCTGGCACTCTGGTCCGGCGTGTCGGGATCGAAGGGCACGTATTCCTGAATGGGTTCCTTGTGCCACCGGAAAATGTTTCGCGAATCTGTGGGGAGTTGGTATATCATTACGTTGTTCTTTTTTTCGGTGGGGGGGATATGGCACCTAGATCAGCCAGCACTCGCGTCATTTCCCGTATCTGGGCATCCTGTCGCTCCAGCCGAAAGTTCATTTCCGTCAGCATGTTGGTCAGTGACATCTTCTCCGATTGCGCCAACTCGTTCTTCTTGTTCTCCTTTATGGTTTGACTGCAAGATGTCTGGATTAATGTAGCTCTGAATCCACTAGGGATCTCTGTTTACCAACCGTGAGTACTCGAAAATCAGAAGACCGGCTCCGATAGAGAATATGATGAACTCGCCCAGCAGATTGGCTCCCAGCTCAATGGCCATCGCCTCGTTCAGCGGCGGAACATTAACGCGACCTCCCATGTTTAGGGCCCACATCTTGGTCTTCACCTCCACCCAGTTGTAGACTGAAAATGTGGGATTAAGGCTCGTAATCTCATCTAATCACATCGCACCACTTACACTGCGCGGGCGGCATGCAGATGTATTTCCTGAAGAAGGGGCTCGACTTGGCATTGGACTTGATCACGTTGGCTATCGGCTTGCTGACCTGCTTGATGGCCAAAATGCCGAGCTTGGCCGCCGGGAAGACGCCAATAACCATTGTTTTTCCTTTTAACTAATAACTATTACAAAATATCCGTGCAAAATTAGAGATGTGTACGAGGTAGCGGTGTGCACAGTGATAACCGATAGGCAATTTTCTAGTGATGACAATTTGAAACTACAAGCTTAACCGTAAATAACGGGTCACTCTCGATAAGACGAACTTGGAAATTACTTGTGTATTTATTGAATTACATAATTGAATAATCGACACATTTGTAACCGATTTCGTACAGTCGATATAAAATTATACAAAAAGAAATCATTATTTTTCTACGTTTCTCAGGGCTGCCTTAATCCAGTTGATGTCCCTTTGGTTCCGCTCCACATCCGCACTGATACAGTCCACGCACTCATCTAGAGCTCTTTTCTGCTCCTCAAACTCCTGGTTTTGTTTCTGACTTTTTGCATATGTTCTATAAAAAACAAGTAATTTTTTAGAAATAAAATTGTTTAAAACATTGCAAATAGTTCGCACTTTGAAACCTCGTAGTATATGAGACCCATGCCAATGCCAAACACAAAAGCCTCGCTCAGCATATCAGCGCCCAGTCTGGTGGCGATCGGAGTGGAGAGACGTGGAATCCGCCTGGGCTGCTTCAGTCGCAGCATACGGAGCTTGGAACGGACCTCAAAGGTGTTGTAAAGCTGGGCTGGCGGAATGATGACATAGCGCCGGATGAAGGGATGATGCTTGCCCATCCATATGAGAAGGTCTCCAAATGGCTTGCTAATCCGTTTTACGCCATGTATGAAAAGCTTGCCAACTGGAAAACTGCCGATCACCATTGTGCGTAACATAAAATTTTGCACGAATATAAGGGCGACTGACATTTCCACGCCGATTCAGTTACACTCCAAATCCGCCGTACTGCTACATCCCGTATAGGTTTCTCTGCTGACCAACTTGCTTCTCAGCTGATGGATTTCCTTGGACTGCCGGCTGACCTTGTTGGTGAGGTCACCAATTCTTTCCTCCAGCTTCTCCCGATGCAACCTGTGTTTCTCGTGCTTCATCCTGTCCTTCTTGGCTTGCCTACAAACATATTTAAAATAAACAGGAATGTTTCTTTTGGAAAATCGTGGTTTGCAAACCTTTTGAATTCCCCTATAATCAGCGTGGCGCCAATAATGAAGATGATCATTTCGCCCAGGATATCGCCACCCATTTCGATAGTCATCGCGTCAGTTAGGGGCGGAATAAGACGAGGTTGTCCCAGTCCCAGCATCCACATCTTGGAGCGAACATCAATAACATGGTATACTGCACATTATATTGGTTATATTGATAATTAGTCTGGCATTCCACGGATTTCACTTACATCTTGCTGGGGGAGCAACAACCAGGGATTTGAATGAATGATTACTTTTGGCCTTTTGCTTGATCATATTGCCGATGGGTTTGCTAATGTGCTTGATGGCAAGTAAAGCTAGTTTTCCCAGTGGAAAGACTCCCACAACCATTGTGCAATTTCCAAATTTTCGACTAAATTCCCTGAGCTCACTATAACCGAAAATTTTCAAATTTAAAATAATCAGTGCTGCAAGTATAACCGATTAGTTATCCCTCAGTGGCGCGAAATTTGAATTCCTCTCGCGGCTGCTTTCACAAACTTTTTATATCCAAATCCAACTAGTTTCTTTAAGTTTTCAACTTTTTTTTTAAATAGTAATGTATCAGATTCTGTAAAGATTTTTGAAATTAAATGGTAATATTTGGCACATAAAACCCGGTCACACCTGTTACAAAAACGCTCGTTTTGTTTGTTTTTAATCTTAACTTCTGTTTAAATATTTTGTGATAAACAAAATGTCTGCACTTGGGGATTCGGATGATGAAACTGAGTTTAAAGATATCAGCGCCACAAATTATCATCGTGTGCAGGAGAAAGTGGCAAAGGTGAGTTTAAAATGAGATTGGCGTGGCCAGCTTTCATGATAAAGTCAGCTGGCTTTGCATTTCAAGTAAACACGACTACTAAATACCCTTTCCCCTTACAGATAAGCTATGCAGATGGCGTTGCCGATGGCAGGGAAAAGGTCTTCCAAGACAGCTTCGATGAAGGCTTTGAGAATGGCTTTAAAACCGGATTCGAACTGGCCAAACTAAGTGCCTTCTATGAAACCATGAAAAGTGCGGGAGCAGAAAGTTTAGAATTGAAGGCAGAACAAGAGGCTTACCACAATCTGAAATTAGCAGATGCAACAGATAAAGCGCACTTCAAATACTTGGAGCACCAGGGCGATCCACTCAACGTGATATCCGCCAAACAAAGGACCTATGTGGACGACCTCCTTGGAAAACTATCACAGCAACTCCCGGCAACTATGAATTTATTCACATCGGGAAGCGATTCTAGTGTTAATGTGGTTTAATGCATGTGTTGAAGAATTATCAATATAAACTGAAAGTATATCTGCGCTCGACTTATAAATAAAGACTGTCCGGCGTGCCCTCCTTCCTCCTGTACAAGACCGGATTCAAACTAGCCAAACTAAGTGCTTTCTATGAAACCATCAACTCGAAACAGAATTAAATAGGCCTGCTGCCAATAGAACTCATTTTTGAAATTCCACTAAATTTTATATTTGGCTTAGTATTTAAATCGTTACATACATATATGTTAAATGTACAAATTCAAATGAGAATACAAGTGACGGGGGACGAGGCCTATAAAAAGCACAGACAAAGGCCTTAAACCTAAAGTTGTAGTTAATAGCTCTAGCTAAGTGATCAATCTATTTCGGTGCTATTTCGGCCATGTTGGCCTCGAAAATGGCCGTGTTGATTCGGTGCTTGAGGGCGACAAGCACCTCCCGATTGCTGATGGCGCGCATCTCGTTGGCTACGTACTCTCCATACGTTGCGAACTCGTCGCGCGCTGGCGGCAGGCTGACAATGGTGGGCGGAGGTGGACTGGAGATGGCTTGGGCCTGCACTTGTTTCGGCGGCGTGTTCACCTTTGGCAGGCGCAGGTTACTCATCGTTATTCCGGGCGAGGTGGTCAACACACTGCTGGCTGTGCCGTTGGCACTACTTTCCAGTGCGGGGGACAGAATGGAGGTGGTGTTGTGCGATGCTGGACTGGCTTCGTAGTACATGCGTTTGACCGGCGGCGGATGCAGTTGCGTGTGCTCCTCAAAGTAGCTATCCTCCTGCCCACCCGCCGTGTCCCGCCGCTGGATTTTAATGATTCGTGTGGGCATTACGTGCACCGAGCTGCTGCCTGTGTTTTGGGATGGTGTGGTCTGGTAGTGCAGTTCGCCGCTCTCATTGGCCTGGAAGCTGACTGCTTCCACGGCGTTGCCCTGGTGGTGCAGGTCCATCAGAGTCTGATGGTGATTCTCCAGCGGCTCCGTCTCTTCCTGTTCGTTGAGACTCACAAAGCGGACACTCATTTCTTTTGCCTGCTTAGGCTTGACCTCTCCATCCTCCAGCTCCGACTCCTCAATGTCGTCCACGTCTTTGGTTGTCTCCTCGATGAGTTTCTCCAGCTCCTGGGCCCGACTGCTGGCGTGGTTCTTGCGGAGGTACTCCTCGTTCATGTTGGCGTTCGTATTGCTATTGTGATTGGCCGGCGTGCTGCTGTCGCTGTTATGATCGGCGGTAACCTCGCCCAGGGCGAACTTGCGCTCGTCGCCCTGCAGATCCGCCTTCAGGCGACCCTTTGTGGAGCGGCAGGCGTAGGGCGAGCTAAGGAACACCAGGTTCTTGAAGCCAAACCACTTGGAGTTGTAGGGCTCTTTGCGTTTCATGCGACTGATCTCGCGGTGGTACTGCGTGCGCAGCGTGTGAAACTTCTTCTCCAGCTCGTTGATCGGGATGTTCCCGCCCAGCACCTGGCTGACTTCGTTCAAGAGCCGCTGCTTGACGTCCTTCTTCCGGTACTCGTCGCAGGTCATGTCCCACAGACCGCGTCGGCTGCGGTACTCACTGATCAGCTGCAGCGTCTTCTCGCGCGTCCACTCCATTTTTAGATTGCTGAGTCGGATCTGGCCGGGCAATCTAGAATCGGTGTCAGAACAATGGGCTGTCGGTGCTCCCTTACTGTCGGGGAAGGGATCGCGCACTGGTTAGCCGGCCACTAATATTAATAGACCAGAGAAGTTACCTCGAGGCTGATCGTGATCGTTTGTGTGCTCGGGAGCGGGAGCTGTGCTCTGGTTTATTTTTGCTACTCCAAACAGCAGCTGGTTTCGCTCTGCCGATGCCTCTGCGCCAATTGGCTGGCACGGACTGTCCGCCGCGCCCTGGAACGGGTGCCTAGAGGAGCTGGAAGTATGATGGGACCAATTCCATCGGCTATAATGCCTATTTGGTTTGTTTAAAGTGCACAAAAGTACAGCAGATTTCCGATTTCCACCCCCTTGCGCGAAAACAAACGCTGTGTATCCATCTTGGGCGCTATCGATTCATCGGTTGTTTCGATGAGACCGTATTCGTTGTGGATTGGTTTGCATTCGTCACTAGAGTACTTATTCATGTCTAATATCTGGATAAATCTCCAAAAACTAGTATTGTAAAGAATAAAATGTAATCTTTAAATAAAAACAAATGTCTTTTTCTTAAATTAAAAGAATGTTTTTTTTATAATCACGTAATTTCAAGCTGGTAACGAACTCGATAGTAATCGATATTCGATATACGGCTAAAACAATCAGCAAAACAATAATAAATAAACGTGAAGACCACAGACTGAAATTTAAAAGAAATATATTATTTTGAGAACAATCTACACATGGGCATCATGGACAACAATGGCGTCGGCAGGCTGACAGAAGAATCTCTGAAACGCAAGGAGCGTCTCCAAAAACTCCGGGAACAAGCTCAGAACAAAGGCGGAGACGCCGCCGAATCCAATGAAAAGTTACCCAAGTCAGCAATACAAGGAAATTTCATCATGAATCGTTTTATAAAACTGTTTCATATCCCTTTACAGACCAGTCTTCCGCAGCTACAAGCCCACGAATGAGAGCACCGATGGCGAAATCCTTGCACAGGAACCCACGGGAAACATAGAAACGGCTGTGGAGGATCAACTGAGTCTGCTCCAGCAGCCCATGGTGATCGATGAGATTGATATAACCAACCTGGCACCGCGCAAACCCGACTGGGATCTGAAGCGGGATGCCAGCAAAAAGTTGGAGCGACTGGAACGACGCACCCAAAAAGCAATTGCTGAGCTCATCCGTGAGCGACTGAAACTAAACCAAATCGAGGACATCAGCCAAGCGGTGAACGTGGCCACGGCTCATGCAGGTGAAAGTGTTCAGGAGGATTATGACTAGAGCCGAATAATACAACTAACTTTATTTAAATGGTACAAAAAACGAAAAAGTGCATTAACAATAAGTAAAACTATCGCCGATTTTCTTTGCCCGTGGGTATTGCTAACCGTTCTTTTAGAATGAGGATTTCTGGAATAAGCAAGTTATAAGTGGGTGAAAGCAAAGGTTGAGGTCTTAACTTACGTTTGGAATACTTCTGCTCCAGTCCCTGGGCAAAGTTACGCATAGATTGCAGTTGCTGGGGAATTTCCTCCCTCAGTTTTTCAATAGTTATTCGAGCCTCTCGCAGTTCATTCTCCCGCAGGGTTAGTAGGTTCTCCTTGGACTGAACGGCCTTCTCTTGTTGTAGAGCCACTTCGGTGCGCCAGGCAATGGTCTTCTTGTGGTTGAGCAGCTCCTGGCTCTGCTTGAGGATTATCTGGTTTGCCTTGGAGATCTCCTCAGAAGCCATTCCCAAAGCCTGGCGCTTGGTGTGCAGGATCTTCTTCTCGGCCTCCAGTTCAGCAGCTAAGTTTGCCTGCAAAAAGAAAGTGATATACTCTTTTGATGTGCATTATCGCTTTATACACATACTTTTTCCTTGTTCGCTCTTTGGATATGTTCCTGTAGCTCGGTAGTGTGCTGCTTGAGGTCCTCGATCTTGTACTCCAACTTGCGTTCCTGCTGCCTGGCGTTGGCCACATCTCCATGCAGTTTATCATTTTGCTCTTTTAAATTGCACACTCTCGCTTTGCAACAGGCCAACTCCTCGGACAGGGTTTGACATCGTTTCTCTGCCTGCTCTTGGACAGATTTAAGTTCTGATTTCTCCAGCGAAGCCTTGTCCATTTGCGACTGAATGCCGGAGATCGCTCGACGATGTCTCTCCAGCTCATTATTGCGCTGCTCATTTAGTTTGGTCAGTTTTTCCTGGTATTGATGAACCTCGGCAGCATGCTTCTCCTCTAAGATACGAGTGTTTTCGGCGATGGCTTCCCTGAGACTTATGTTTTCTGTGGTCAACCTTTCTGTGTGCGAGCGTTGCGCGTTGATTTCCGCCTGCATTTGCTGGATACTTTGCTCCAGCACAAATTGCTTTTTGTGGGAAGCATCTAGCATGCTGTTGATGTAAAATAGTACGGTGTTCAAGGGGGCAGTACGACAGGGCAGGCTAAGGTGAACCAGGTTCTTGAAGGACCGGATTTCCACAAACTGGAGATGATAGTCGTGGACCTCTCTGCTGGATGAGAGGTTCTGATCCCGCACGGACAAGTGCAGCTCCAATTTGCCCGACTGACAGTCCTTCAGCATGCGCACTACATTGTCTATGAACCCGGAGAATGACACATTCAGAGACTGATCCTGTTTGAGATCTTGGAAGGAGGCATTGTCCACTGTCGTAATGTACATGCGCCGTTGATCGGACTTTTCCGCCAATCGGAGTTGCTGTGGGGCAGGGGATGTATTAAAATCACATCGGACGAGGTCTTAACAAGCACATTTACCAGCAGCTCCTTGAAGTCCATTCTCTCCGCGTACAGTAGACATGACCGTTTACTAGACCGCGTCATGTCGCCATTGAAGCTCACCAGCATCTCTGCGCTGGGCAGGATGTTTACCACGCTCTTGCCGTAGTCCATTTTGGTGGAGTAGCTATCCTCGCTCCCCGGTGGCCACATGTCAGATCGAGCGCGTGAGAAACCTAAATTTTTAAAATTTTTAAATTGTAAACAAAAGTAAAGGCTTGGGTCTATCGATATCGATAGCTCCCGAAATGTCCGTGGAACTACCCACGGCTGGTCACACTGCCGGTCAGGTGCACAGTTGTCCATCTCCATTTCAATAAAAGAAAAAAAAACAGCGAAAAGTTGTAGAGAAAAATAAATACATGAATACTGTACGTAAGAATTAAAGATGCAGCGCCGCCGGATTGTCCATAGTATTCCGGAGTAATGCTAGCTTTATCCTGCAGACCGCCAAGGTGTTCGTCGGCAGCCTGCCGCGCTGCAAGCCGGACGAACTGCGTCGACTGTTCACCAACTATGGATCGGTCGTTGAGTGCGACGTGATGAACCGCTGCGCCTTCGTCCACCTGGAGAACACAGACATGGCGGAGGCGGCTATCGCCGCACTGAATGGCACCATCTTCAAGGGCCAGCCCATCGTGGTGGAGGCGGGCAGGCCAAAGTACGGCCCTGGAGTTGGTAGTCGAGGTCAGCCGGGCTCTGGTGACAATCCGGGGCGCAGACTCTCACAGGGTAAGCTGTAAGCTCTCCAGAGATCCAGCGTCTAAGTATTTCATCTTCCTCAGTTCAAGGTGGCGGAGCGGACAAGAGACCACATGAATCTGGTGGCAACTTCAAGCGAAACTTCCGTGAAGAAGTCGGTGGCAGATACTCCAACGAAGGCCCAAGGGGCTCCAACTCCCCGGCCGCCAAATTTGGTCCCGTAAGAAACGAGTCCAACTACAGACAACAGCGCAGTGCACCTTACTCGAAAGGACCAGCGGACAATGAGTCTTCCAATCAGAGACAGGGATTTAGGAACAAATTTGCAGGCGCTGGCAAGTTTGGAGGAAGCGCGGGCAACGAAGGACGCTTCGGCAACAATCGGTTTCAGCAGCGTGACAACAGTGGATCACAGCCTGGCAGAAGAAACTTTAAGAACAGCCCAACCAGCGGGTATAGAGGAGGAAGCAGCTCTAGTGACTTTCAAGGAGGCAGCTCCAGCGGCGGGGGAGGAGGATCCGTGAATCAGAGGGCCGGTGGCGGGGGACCAGGTCCCAGCAATGTGCGACAGGATCGCCGTGGATTTGCCCTGCCTGTAGAACATCAGCAGCAGCAGATGGGCTTTGGACGCTTTGGCAATGGACCCATGAACTCTGGCAATCGTGGGACTAATGGGTTAGTTGTATATAAGATTGTCCTCCGAATTGTATATAATACCTATCTTTGCAATTCAGTGGAAATCCACCAGGAGGACGTGGGTTCTTCAATGGAGGAGGCGGATTCAACGAAAGACGCGGTAGCAGTCACGAAACCAGCAGTCCCCAAGGAGGCCCAAACAAACGGGGAGGATCAGGAGCTAGAAATCACAATCAGAATGGCATAAATGCATATCACTCGGAATTCCCGCCCTTGGGCAGTGGCGGCGGAGTTCCAGCCCAAAGAAACCGGTAGGTTGAACCACATTCTTTCCATAAAAGCCACTAACACGCAATTAACGTCATTTGCAGCTTCAACGGACCCAGACCCGGGCCAAATATGGGCGGCAATAGAAGATTTTAAGCAAGTGCAATGCAGCAACGATGTTTTCCAGTCCTCCCTCGTGTACTCCACTTAATAATGTAATAGCCGAATTTTGTTTTCATTGTTCCGCGCTCCGAATCTTTTAGTTAAGCCAATGACGACGACTTTTTAATTTGTCCCACACCCATGTACTTTTAAGGCCCACATCAACAGTATATTTGTTATTCGTAGTCTAAGATTGTTTCGATATTTATGCAATACTTAAATAATCATATTTCTTGTGTGCAACTAGATACGACGAGTCAATCAATACAATCATAAACACCATTTGAACTTTTGAATCTGCCCGCCAAAAAAACTACTGTTACGGAGTAGGGTTGTTGGGGACAACTATCGTTATCGAGACAACAAAGCTTTGTGTGGTTATCAAACTTGTCCCCAAAATTATAAACAAGGAAATCTGAAATTTGGTAAACTTCAGACTGCCAGCTGTATATATGCAAACGCCGTACGACCAGATCGCCAGTTATACGGTCGAGGTAAGGGAATTAATACTCTCTATAGCCGTAGACCAAACGTCGTAACCTGTATTCGCATGCTCACATATGTTTTCCCGCAGTCGCTGTGGTTCACTTGTAGCAAGTGTGGCTCTGAAAATGTGGAACCACCCAAGCCAGCGCTGCCTCATCTTGGTCTGCGTAATATGTGTGCTGTCTTTCGGGCTGGCCAATGCGCTCCACGGCTATGCTAATGCTGAAGGTCACCCAGTGCAGATCTCGGCCACATTGCCAGGCCAGCTGAAGTTTGTGCATGTCGTAAGAGTTGCTGTGTCTTTGTGTGCGGAGCTCCCGCTTAATCGGTTATGCTTTGCAGATATATCGCCACGGCGACAGAACGCCCGTAGATCCCTATCCCACTGACCCCTGGGGCGACAGGAAGTTCTGGTCCACCGGCTGGGGACAATTGACTAATGTAAGTAAAGTTCTCACAAGTGACAGACGCATGTTAACACCGATTTCAACCTCTAGTTGGGCAAGCAAGAGCACTACGAGCTGGGCAAATGGCTAAGGAATCGTTATTCAAGCCTCCTTCCGCCTCTATACTCCAACGAGAATATCTACGTTCAGTCCACCGACGTGGATCGCACCCTCATGAGTGCCCAGTCAAATTTGGCTGGTCTCTTCGAGCCGCAGGGTGAAGACATCTGGAACACGGACATCAGCTGGCAACCCATACCCGTTCACACCATTCCCGAGAAGGATGATCCCATAGTGGCCGCTAAGGCACCTTGTCCCGCCTATGACTACGAGCTGGCCAGTCTGGAATCATCGCCAGAATTCAAGGCCTTGACCGAAAAGCACCGAGATCTTTTTGCCTATTTGAGCGCAAAAGGCGGACGACCTGTGAAGACCTTCGTAGATGCGCAGTATTTGAATAACACCTTGTTCATTGAGAGTCTCTACAACATGACACTGCCGAGATGGACCGAAAAGGTTTATGGGAAAGAGGAGCTCACGTATGTAGCAAATTTCGCTTTTGCCATCAGCTCTTATACCCGAAAGCTGGCGAGACTGAAGGCGGGACCTTTGCTGAAGGACATATTCAAGCGGTTTAAAGAGAAAGCCTCTGGACACCTAAATCCAGATCGTTCGATGTGGGTCTACAGTGCTCATGACACCACGGTAGCCAGTGTTTTGAATGCGCTAAAATTGTTCGAGGTAGGAGTTTGAATACGTTTTTATATGGTAAGCCGTCTAAGGCGTTGTTTTTTATTCCCAGCTGCACAGCCCTCCTTACACGGCGTGCATTATGATGGAGCTGCGTGTGGATGAGACCAACACCCCATTGGTGTCTATTTTCTACAAGAATACCACAGCCGAACCCCTGCCTCTGGACATACCTGGTTGTGGACCTTCCTGTCCGCTGGCGAAACTGAAGAAAATTTACCAGGATGTTCTGCCCGTAGATTGGGAGCGCGAGTGCAAGGTGTCCACTATGATGATGACTTATGAGGAGGCCAATCTTGGAACTGCGACGGGTGAGTCAATAGCGACTGGTTTCCAATGCATTTAAAGCATCATGTTTCCTTCGACAGGCATTCTCATTTTAATCGTTATTGCGCTGCTGTTCGCCAGTTACGGCCTCATGATCTACTACCGACGGCGCAACTACAAGCTGTATACCTCGTACTCTCAAATGGCTTAGCTTCGATACCTATGCCATGCAGTGAAAGACCCTACCAAAATCTGAATTAAGAGCCTAACACGCTCTCTAGTTGCCAACGTGATTTGATGTTATTGGTGTTCGCTATGTTGATTTTAAGTGGAAGTCAGTGGAGTCTCAGGCCTGGTTACTACTTAGTTAAAGCGTGCATTTCACACAAAGTCTGTTTGTATTGATTAGTTTTGTTAGTTTAAGTTTGAGCATTTGTTAAACACAAGTTCGATAGCATTTAATGGAATAATAACTGGTTTTGTTGTTATTCAGTGAAAGATATGGAATATGAAGACTGTGAATAGCGATCTTGAAGTTGCATACATATATACATAACATATTTATACACATATACATTTTTATGAAATTATCATGGATGATAAATTTATTGTATTAAAAACGCTCAAATCAAAGAAATCAAACTATGAAGTTTGTTTCAGTTTATCGGAGTATTGGCCATTGAATATGGTGTTGATATATTAAGAGAAAAACTTTATAGTTCTGTCACTTCATATCAAGATAAGGTAATGAATTGCTTTTCTGTGTATGTTTAAACAAGATCGCGGAAGAAAAGAACGACATAGATATTACCAAAACCAATTGTTCAGGGCTAGGAAGAAGAAACAGCTGTGTAAATAAGTGGGAGTTTCCCGCCCGCCCGCATAAACACTTGAAATGTGAATTATACTAGATTTGTTTATTCCGCATAAGCGATTTGCTTGCACTTAATTATGGTTAGACATAGATACAGTTAGGGTTACGGTTAGAATGTTTTAAGTCTATATACAACGTGGCTGAGAGCGGCGATATAATGTAGAACCTGTTTGCGGCGATGCGCCTGACTGACTGACTGAGATTGAAATGGACAGAATGGAGGAGTGGGAAAGATGAAGAGCCCCCACGATCGGATAGCTGGCTTATCTGTAGGCCTTGTCATCCGAGTATATGATGTAGGGCTGATGCTGGTGCGGATGCTGATGCGTGAGACTCTCGGCTCCATCGCCGTTTCCGCCTCCCGCTCCGCTGAAGTACGACATGCGTGACATGGTCGAGTAGGCAGCTGCTGCTGCAGCCACCTGCTGTTGCTGCTGCTGTTGTTGATGCTGCTGGCGCTGGGAGAGATTCTGGCTGGACTGGTGGATGGAGGCCGCCTTGTGGGGCAGGGTGGCGTGGTAGGGAGGCACCGCATACAGGGCTGCTCCAGCGCCATTCTTGTAGTTGTATGCCGCATTGTGGGCTCCCATTTGCATGCCCGCCGGAATTCCAATCATCGTGGCGTTCTGCTGGTACTCCGCATTGCTCATGCGCAGCCTTATGATGCAGATGATGATGATGAGGATGGCGATGAAGGCCACCACTCCTCCTACGATGCCAATGATTAGGGTGTCGTCGTTGCTTATTATCGGTGACTGGGCCTTCATCAGCGGGGCCTTGGTCTTCATCTTCTTGAGACTGGGCGGCTGAGTGGGCTCCAGGCTCCAGATGATCAGTGGCTCCTCGGTGGTGGAACTGCTCCTGGTCACCAGTTGGCTTGAAGTCTTCAGCAGGTGTGGCACTGAAGCAGTGGGCCTGGAAGTGGAGGAAGTCATCCTTCGGGCATCACAGGTCAGCTCGTCATCCCCGACTTCAATGAGTTTCCGGTTGAGCAGGTAGGCAGGCGAGGCACAGGTGACATCCGGCATACCAGAACTGGGCAACCATCTTCGCAGAGCTCGAGCATTGCAATCACACACTATGGGATTGCTGGCCAATCCCTGGAGCTGCAGACTGGCTCTGCGATCTTCTAAAGCGTTTAAGAACTGGGGCACCAGCACTGTGATTTTGGATCCCTCGACATCCAGGCTCAAATGGGAGGATCTCGGCACGGGGAAGAGCAAAGCTGGCGGCAGGGCATTCAGAGAGGTGTTCCGCAGCTGGACACTCAGATCATTGCTCTTGAGACCAGCCAGCGTGCCCGAGGATATGGACTTCAGTCGTTCGCCTCTGATTCCCAGGCTCTTGAGTCGCGGATGCTTTAGCGGTTGTATCTGCTCGCTTCCGATGCTAGAGTCCTTTACTTCAATATCAAGGACCTCCAAGCCGGGCAGGAGTTCCAAGATGCCTTGCAGGTCTAGGTAGCCAAGCAGTGGAAGATCATAGGCCTCCAGGCTGACCAGATTGGGCAGCTGCTTGAAGGCGTTCTTCTCGATCCTAGTGCACTGGGGCAGGTGGCTCAAGCGAAGCGATCGCAGCATCTCCATCTTACCAAAGTTGGACTGGGAGACGATCTCAAAGCTGTTGTTGGACACGTCCAGGGATTGAAGCACCTGGAGTTGGGGCCAGGCCATGGAAAGATCATCCAGGGACTCCAATTGATTGCTAGAGAGGTCTAGTGTTTCCAAAAGTGTCACCCTTTGGAACACCTCGGGCTTGACATTCTTCAGCTTGTTGTGGGAGAGATTCAGAAACTGCAGGAAGGGCGTCTCCAGGAGTTCCAAATGCTCAATGCCCGTGCCCGCCAGGCTGAGCTCCCTAACTGTCTTGGGTTCGTTGAGGACATTGTGGACTGCCTTGGAACTTAGGGGATTAAAGGAAAGATCAATTTTCTTGATGTTCACCATGATGCTGTCGTCTCCTGGCAGCTCCTTGATCTTGTTATGGCTCAAGTCCACGGAGGACACAAAGAAGAACTGTCTTTGCAAGGCATTCAATGGAGCATACTCAAAACGATTGTGGGCTAGGTTAATGTTCTCCAGCATCTGGAGCTTCGAGCGCTCAAAGACTCCATCCGACAGCTCCGACAGCCGGTTGCCCTCCAGATTGAGCTGCTCCAGTCGGACTAGGCCCTCGAAAGTTCGCTCTCCAATGCGATCCAAGTTGTTGTGCGCCAGATCCAAGATCTGCAGTTGGGTGGAATTGTGGAAGGCCATTTCGCTGACCATGTCCAGTTGATTGTTGGACACGAGCAGCACGCGCAGGCGTGGTAGGCGGGCAAAGTCCAGTTCCTCGATGGTCTTTAACTGGTTGTGGGACAAGTCGATGTGCTCCAGGTATTGCAGAGAGGAAATGAGTTCCGCCGGGAAGAAGGAAAACTTGTTGTTGGCAGCGCGGATTTCCCTCAGCCTCGGATGGATTCTGAAGGAGGAGGGAAACAAGTAGCTCAGCTGGTTATCCGAAATGTCCAGCTCCTCGATTCCCGTTCCCGTATTGAAGTACTCGCCCTTAAAGGCGGACAACTGATTACCATGGAGATCGAGCCTCTGCAGCTTCATCACATTCACAAAGGCGCCGGATCGAATGGATCCAATGCGGTTGTTGGATAGATCAATGGAGCTTATGTTCCACAGGTTCACGAAGCTGCCATCCTGGAGCTCCTGCAGCTGGTTATCATTGAGGTAAATGTGCTTCAGATCCTGCAAGCCGGCCAGGAGGTCACCACTTATCTGCCGAATGTTGCACCGACTCAGATCGATGACCTGCAGGCGATCCAAGGGCTTAAAGAGAGCTCCAGTCAGAGGATTCAGGTGATTGCCGCTCAGGTTGAGCGATTGAAGGTTTTCCAGTTCCTCAAATATGCTACTGGGCAACTCCGTCAGCGTATTGCCACTCAGGTCCAGACTTCTCAACTCCGGCAGCACCCAGGGTGCACCGCCCAGACCCGTCAGCCTGTTCTGCGATAGCTTCAGGGCCATCAAGGTGCTCTCCAGTCCGGCAAAGGTGTCCGCATTGATCAAAGCCAGGGAATTCCCAGAGAGATCCAGGGTATGCAGACTGCTGAACATCTGGAAGCTGCCGGGTGGCAGTTCCCGAATGACATTCCTCGACAGGGATAGCGTTGTGATATCGCCCGCCTGGAGCGATCCTAGGATCTCCGCGGACAGAGCAGCCACTCGGTTGTAATCCAAGTGGAGGGAAGTCAATTGGGGCAGGCGACCCAGAGCACTGCCGGGCACCAGCAGGATGTTGTTGTCCTTGATGACGAGGGTCTGCAGGCTGTCCAATCCCTCCAAGGCGTCGTCTTCGATCTGGACAAGAGAATTCAAAGGATTACATGTTAATCTTGGGGTTAGGAGTCTTATCCCGATAGACATACCGTTCTCAAGGAGTTAAGACTGAGGTCCAGGTACTTCAGAGCACCCATCTCCCGGAAAGTTCCAGGTGTAATGCTGGTGATGGTGTTGCGACTGATGTCCAAGCTCTCCAAACTCCTTACCACCTGCATGTGGGTGTAGTCCAATTGCTGAAGAAAAGGAATACATTAGTATATGAATTTAAATAAATTTTGTAATATTATAATACCTGCAGCATATTCGAGGACAGATTAAGGTGCTTCAATCCGGCAACGGCGGCCAGTGCCACCGTGGGAAACTGACTGAAGAAGTTCTCGGAGAGATCCAGTTTTTGCAAAGACTGCAGCTTCTCGAAGACGTCGCTGTTTAGGTGACTGATCCGATTCCCGGCCAGCTTGATCTCCCGGATCTTCTGCAGTCCCTTGAAGGCCTGGCTGTCGATGCTGCGGATGACATTGTGGCGCAGATCGATGATCTCCAACTGCCGCTGGGCATTGAAGGAGTCCCCAAGCAGTGATCCTGTAACGAAGGTAAGTATACTCATTGAAAAAGGTATGCTATGAAAGAGATACTGCTTTAAAGTACCGCTTTAATTGGATAAGTAATAGGCTTAGAATTAATTGTTAATGCAAATTCAAAGTGTCAGGTAATTGCTTTTCTTGCGATCGGGATTTGTGATTTCACTTTCAATTATACCAGTTGCGGTTTCGATTGCACGCCCAGTTGTTAACCATGCATTTAATGGGGTAATTCGTCTTACCAATCTGGTTCTGGCGCAGCGACAGGTGTCTCAGGGCACTTGGACCATTGAGAGAGTTGCTGGGCACCGATGTCAGGCTATTGCGATCGATGTAGAACTCCTTCAGATCCACGCAGCCCTTGAGAAGACCTTCCTCGATCAGCTTGATCTTGTTGCCGGACAAATCCAGGATGCGCAGGTTCTTCAGCACATGCAGTTCGGCGGTGGAGAAGATGGGATTGAGATTGTCGCCCAGCAAATTGTTCGCCAGTCGCAGTTCGTTCAGCGAATCCTTGAGGCCATCGAATGCCTTCTCCGGAATCCTGCGGATGAGATTGTACGACAGATCCAGCTCCTCAATGGTCAGTTTAAGCTGGCCAAAAGTCTGCAATTGTAGGCGATAGTAAACAGAAGATTTAGCTTTAGATTTAGATTTAATTATAGAGATGCGATCTACTTGAGCAACTTGAAAAGTAACTTTTCGACAGCTTAAATGTGTCAAATCGGTAAGAAACAAGATCTGATTGACCTCCATTTGGAGGCGTTTATTGTGCCTGTGAGATCATCGAAAAGTGTCGAAATCCCCCCATCTCCGATCGATGGCCACTCACCTGGGCGGGCAGCACCTGTTGGCCGCTGTGACGTTGCGTATACGCCACGATGGGCGCTCCATAAGGCAGTTGGGGGGCATCGCCGTGGAAGACAACGCGATCGCAGTCCATGGCCACGGCGCCCAGTTGGCCAGTCGCCGCAAACGGAACCACATTGCACCTGTAATTGTCGCCAATGCCGTCGGGCAGGTGATTGCAGAAAAACAAAGCCAAATGAAATTGCAGTTGGCGGTAATTTAGTGAGATTAAAATAATGCCCGGTCGACAGCGGAAATTCGCTGTCGCTTTTGCCATGCTGACCACTGACTGAGTGAATGGGTATATGTATAATGTGGTACAAGACTCACCTGCACGGCAGACGGAGGGCGGGGCTGAGCTCCGGGCAGGGGCGCCAGGCGGAGATTGGGTGGCCCAGGTGGGCGATGCAGATCAGGAGAAGCAGCAGGAAACGCCCTCCGTTTGGCAGCTGTTTCCACGCTGCCATGTCGCTGCAATTGAGGAATGACACTGTTATTACTGGGTTTCTGGCCCGATCGGTGAAACTCGTTTCGCGAGGAGATCTCTATTCCGCATCGTATATGGTCATTTGGCCATTTGGCCATTATCGCCGCGTTCGCTTAGAACGTTCGATTTGCATACCGATGTCTCCGGCTATTTGGGAACAAGCCGCATACTTGCGGCCAACAACAGTGGTCTAAACCAATCCACACCAAGGTCCGATCAAAAAGAACGAAGGCTATAATCAAGCAACAAAGAGCTACGATTGCCCACGAGTGGTATGAGTAATTTTGGCTGTGCTGACAAATTAGAGGCATTTGTTGTCGTCTTATTCGACATTCTAGCCATCGGAAGTGAAGATAACTCGATGGAATCAGTTTTGCTGTCTAAATGTCGTGTATATGCTAAAAGCGACTCATTACTGCGCCTAATTCGCGAATATATTTATGTTTAGCCAAAAGAGCAATTTCAGCTTGTGCTTGATAAGTAAGCGCTAATTACTAGAGCATACAGTAGAGCTCCTCTACAGGCGAACACTTTTTGCTATCAAAATCTAAAATCAAGAAATCGCTGAGTTTCTAAACTTGTTGTTCATAGCCCGATCGTATCTCGAAGTTCTATGAGAAATTTAGATGTATCATAAAATACATGAATGAATAGATTGGCATAGAAAGCTCCTTCCCCTGCCCATTTGTGTTATATATGAGAAGTAATTTACGATAGATCAGAACAGCATTGTAATATATCCCATCACATCATAAAAACCACAACTGAATGCATAATCACAGGCTGTTTTTTGAGCTGCGAGAACTTCGACTGCAAAGTTGCCATAGAAAACGCCTTTGGCGGCGCATGAGCGGCTCGGTGAGCAGTGATCTTTGGATTCTTGGCACTTGGGAGCTGGATTCTTCTGGTTCTCACTCTCGCAGCATTAGTTGTACCGTTATTGGTAGTACGGTCGGCGGTTGTTGGTGCTTGTTGGTGGTTGTTGTTGGTTGCTGGTGGTGGTTGTTAGCCGTGTTCATTGGTTACTGTTTGCTTTTTAATGCGCACTGACAACACAAAAAATACGTTTGCGTCTGGCCGTATTTCTATTTGCATTACTTTCGGCTCTGCGTTTCTGCGTTATTTGTGCTATTTACTCTGCGGTCCATGGGCGGCGAATCAGGTAAGGTATTTGGCCAGTCTGTTGGCCAAATACACACGGCTATCCGCTGACAAACAAGCCAGTTAACGTATGTAAATTTATAGAGACCATAAAGCGGGCTTTCGAAACCCAAAAATCTCCCCTAAAATCGCTGTTTTGCTCATTGAAATGCATGGGTGATATGCGATTCGAGCCGAACCGAACCAATTCGATGTGGTGGACAGCTTCAAGGTTGCATTGCCACATGGAATGGGTTCGAAATGGGATGAGATGGGAGGGATGGGTTGGGATCGGCGTGGATCCACTTCTGGTTCCACAGACACCGATGCAGATCGAGATACATCTGTAACAGATACAGATACAGATACAGGTTCACTTTGCGTTGCGTGTAAACGCTTGATGGGAAATATGTTAATCACAGACATCTCCGTTTTTTTTTGTTTTTCTCCTCGCGTAACCTGTTTCATTATATTTTTGATTTGTACTCTTGGCTTACATTTTCTTTTGCTGTTTTGGGCGCTGCTTGTAAATTGCACTTCAAACTTTTTTGTGGCCTGGGAACTTGGCAACTTGGCAGCTTAGGTTGTTTTGGCTGCTTGGCGGTCTTTTGTTTTTGTCGCTGGTTTTTGGTGGATTGCACAAGTTGGCGATGGCGTGTTTACGTTTGGTTTTTGCCCACTTCTCTTTTGTTATACACAAAAAGAAAGCTCCGCTCGGGAAGAATGTTTTCCCAGAGAGATGGCCTCTGGCACACACTTGCACACTATATAGCACACACTCGCAAACACACACTCGCCGCCGCGGAAAAATGCAGACAAACCACTAAGATGGGCGGGGGGCGTGGTAATTAAGCCGCAACAAAAACAAGTACGCCTGTCTGCGCATGCGCAGCAGCGGTAACAATTTCGCAGCCTTCGCGTTGCGTTCTCCGCCCGGCGGAGATTTTCAGTTTGGGAACAAGCCAAAAGCCAAAGACGTCGCTCGAATCCGGTCTGAATGGGCCAGCTCTTCTTTCTTCACTTCCGCCAAGTCCGAACCGTCGGAGCGCCGCAACTCAACTGAGCTGAAGCTGCTCGAATGGCTCAGATCCGAGATCCCAACTCCCAAATCCGAGCTCACTGGGCTTCGCTTTGGGCCAGCTCTCTGCGCTGGAGCCGCTCTGCAGGTGAAACTGGTTTGCCCCCATGCACGGCGAGAAACTGGGGCAGCAAGATGGCATGATGTATTAAGGTAGTACGATTAAGTTAGGTAGCTAACAGTGGTTTCAAGATTTATTCCAGAACATCACTCATAAACTTTAAAATTCTGAAATGCTATATATATATTCATGGATAGTTTGGGTAGTTTGTACTTAACCTTACACTAATTACACAAACAGCAGTATTGTTTTGCTTGCTTGCTAGTTTCCAAGCTGCTGCAAAGGTATGCAAAGTGTAATTTAAACCCCCCTTTTCTCTCTGTGCATCCCCTGAATGGGTCTAAACCCCATCATAGTGGTACTAAAAGTGCGGGACCTGCCCCCGAGATGCAGCTGCTCTCTGCTCCGGAGAACCGGAGAATCGGAGAAACAACATCCCAGCGCCGTGAATGAGTTTACATTGTTTCGAGTTTGTTTTCTTTGGCGTTTGATGGGGGTCTTCTCTTCGGTTTCTTCTTTTGTATTGTATTATTTTCTGGCGCTGGGTAAAAGTTTCGCTGGCTGTTCTTCTGCGCAGAAAGTTGGGCTTCTTCTGGCCCTTGTCTACCTGTTTCTTCTCCGTCGGTTTCTTCGATCTGCGCGCCGATTGGCAAGTGCGCCAATTCAGCTAATGGGGTTAAGCCTTCAATAATGCCGCAACAAAGTGACAACGAACAAGAGTTACTTTCCTCCTCGCAAATTGCTTGGCGTGGCAACTAATTACCCGAACAATCGCAGCTGATGGGGATCGCCGCGGCACGCACCAGCCATTAACCATTAACCATTAACCATTATCCATTGGCCAGGTTATTCACACCAGACCTAACAGGTACAAGTGCGAGTTGCACTGCCAGGTGGAGTACAGCTTCAACTCCCAGTCCGTGTCCATGTCCATGTCCATGTCCAAGTCCATATTGAAGTCCAAATGCAAGTCCAAGTCTCAATCAAAAGCACATACATACTGACTAGCTGGTATGTGGTTATAATTTTGATGTTTAGGCATGCATGCTAGCACTAACATCTAACATCTCAGTGGGCCGCAATTTCTTTTTCTTTCTCGCAAGCCATATACTTTCCATTTTCATGAGCAAGTGCTCCACAAATGGCAGCCAGCTAAAACACACATAACATAATAATGAAAACAAAAAAAAGAGTCCACACACTCGAAACAAAAGCGACTCAAGAACCTGAGAAAGCGACAGTGAAGCGTCATAAGTGTATAATTCATTCTGGTTAAGCGTAATGTGCTTCGTTTTTGGGGTAATACAATGTGAAAAAAGCGGTTTTCTGTACCGAAACTTTGTATTTTATATACAAAATTAATACATATTTCCTGTACATTGTGTGGTATTTTGTCCAGTGCATTTCATACCGCAGCAGCCCTGACGTGACGCATGCCATGTCTAACCATATAAATCAAATCGTTCAGCTGATAAATTGTGTCTAAGCTCAACACTTGACTGGCTCCGACTTCGTCTGCAATCGCGGCTATGTGTTTTATATGTTTTGTGAAAATGCCACGCCCCCCGACGCGAATCCGCCTTAGAGCCCAAAGCCTCCTCTTTCTATTAAATATGGCATAAAAAACAGCTTCTGCGCCGCTTGGAGCCGCACTCCCGATTGTTGCTTCAATCTGCATAAATGCAAATTGCGAAAAATGAATCATGGCCAAAGGTTTGAGCACTGACAGGCACTGAGAAAAACTTTGGCTTTGACTTTGGATTTTCTTCAATCAAAATATGTAACTTAAAAGGCATGTCTGCTATCTCCCTTAAAAATATGAATTATTCTTCAATTAAAATTGTATTACTTTCACTTTCTTACTTACTGAAACATATCTACCATACAAGTGGTTCATGTTTGTAATAAATCTTTCTAGGTCAGTGTAAGCATTTTTTCTCCGTGCATTATATGCCGGTCGTCTAAGATAATTTTTCATACGCAAGTAGGCCGCCAGATGCAATCTGCACTCCAATTTTCAGCCCACCAAAGCCGGCAATGAAATTCATGAAGCTTAATTAACCCCACGTAATTGCCGGGAGTTGCCTCCTCGGGGATGTCGTCTCATTCGAATGCAAATTTGAATGACTTCCCCATGATGATTTTGGGATGGTGCCGCTGGGGGGCGGCCAAATGAATGTACTTTTCAATGCCAATAAAGATTAATGTCTCCGCATACAGGTCATAAATTACACTCACGTGGACTGAATGGCTCACTGGGGAGGAGGGTCGTGTTAGCCGAACCTAATCAATTATAGCAGCGCCTTAACCCTCTTCCGATATCGGAATGGTATGTCAACATAATAAGGCCAGCGTCCTTGTGGCCCACTCCTGACCCCTCCATCTCCATCTCCATTCCCAATCCCACTCCCACTCCCACTCCCACTCCCACTCCCACTCCCACGGCCATTTCCATTTCCATGCCCATTTGGATGGTCCGTTTCCTTTTCCTGTTGCGGTTGCCTATGTCGTTTGCTTTATTCCTGATGTGGTTCCTTTCAGGGGCGTGGCAAAAGGGGTTGCTTCGAGCATTAGTTTCAATTAGCATATGAATTTGAAACCTGAAATGCTACCTTTGTATTAAATTGCACACTTAACTGCCAAGTTATCCTTACAAGGCATCCTTGCATCCTTTTCCTTCCTTAACCGCATTTGTTCAGCTTTCTATATATGAAATCTTGAAAATTAAGAAACCCCCAGCCATGTTCTAATATCTCCACTGGGAGCAGAGAGTTCCGCTCCTGGAGATGCCCTACGCCCTTTGCATAGCTCGTCCATCACCGCCTTGGATTAGGAGGAGGTAGGCGGCCGAGTGGGATTATAGCCCTTTCCGGATTTTTATTTTGATAAATTATTTAAACGCACAACTTGTGGCATTCGGCCGGCTATTGTTGCCGCCGGGCTCTCATATTTAATGCCAGACTGTGTTGGTTCAGGACGCCCAGCCAGGATATATACAGAGAATATAGGATGTATAGTAGGCCGGCCAGGACATTCAATCAAATTAGACGGCGAGTGACAGCAAACACAATCATGAGCGTGGCCAGCTCGGTTTATTGATCGAGGACAATCAAAGGACCTCACATTTGGCCAGAAATTAATACGCTGCATTCGCTTTAATGCCCGTGTTTATTTAGCCCTTAAATGTGTATTTCTGGAACTCTGCGCAAATAGGCGGGGGAGAATAAAATGTTTATTTTAGGAGCGACTTTATGGCACCTGTTCACGGGAACGCCATTCACCAAATTACATTTATACCAATTGCATTTGGGCCAAATTCGATACTGTTATTCAAGTTGGATGTGCTCGTAAAGTGAATTTAACCCTTCTGCCACTGACACCTAGCGCAAAAATTCACAAAACCCGTTGGCTGAGCTATTTTGGGACGCACACTTTGGCACCGCCGGCAATCGACTTTATGGCCGAGTTGTTTTAGCCAAAAAGTTTGGCCGTAACCAGCTTGGCTCGGCCAGCCAGCCACATCAAGCATACGCCAAGGTGGCCCGTGCCACCTGGAGGCAGGAATACCAAGTGCTGCGGATCACAGGTGCTGCAGAAGCAAACTGCACAGGTGGAGTCGTTAACGGCAAACGAGTCAGAGATTCCAGGCAATCAAGTGTGTTAATTGCACCATAATTGGTCAGACAGGCAGTCAATAGCAGCAACAAGAGCTCGATGCAACCGATGCAGTAGTCCTGCACTGCGAGAAAAGCCAGCGACTTACTGCTGGACAAATCCAAGTTCAAGATCACTTTGCACTTAATGCTGCACTCCTGAGAAGTGTGTATATAAGTGATTAATAAGTGTATAGTAAAAAGCATCAAGGGCTTCTGAGAAGCCCAATTAATGGTCGATAAAAAAGTATTAACTCAATGCATACTATTGATCATTTTCAATGCAGTAAGCCCTTAAGCCTTTTGAATTAGCGCATAATTCATATTTTTCGCTGTGCAGCTGGGAGGTGTGCACAGTTGCGTGAATAATTCAGTTGCCTTATTGACGGATGCATGCACACACAAGCCAAAGGACTTGGCCACGCCCCCTTTCCACGCCTACTTCCGCCCACCATTGCCGCCCACCTGCCAGGCGGCTTAAAGGTGAAATCAGGTTCCATAGGGCCTATCGCAAATCAAAGTCGAGCGCAAATCACGCGCAGACAAAGGCTTTGATGCATTTGCAGCTCATTGGCAAAGCAAACAGGACATTCAGCAGGCTTTAAAAAGGACATTCAGATGAGAGGCAAATATTTAAACCAATTTCGCGGTTGGAAGTTTGCCCAATCGCATTTATCTCTTCCGCGCGCTGCGCTTTTCGCCTCAAAATAAATAAATTAAAAAGCGAAAATCCCCGAAAATATAAAGGCAAACAACTTGGCAAGGACAGATAGGCAGGTGTGTGTGGAAAAGGGTTCCTCCCATGCCTGATTAGAGACGGTAGATCTGGGCAGATGGGAGAAATGGGGAAAGGCGAGAAAACTGGGAAAAACTGTGGAAAACTGGTAAAGCCCAAAAGCGGAGCCAAGTCAACTCGGAATTTTCCGAGGCTTCTCCGTGCGCCGTATTCGCAACAGTCAATTAAAACTTTTTGCTCAGCTCAACAAACGAAAACGCAAACCACAAACAAAGACCAAATTAGTGGGTAACGAGAGGGGGGGTGGTGCAGACACCCACCCACTAACCACCCAGCACTCGTCCTTGCGCCCTTCGTTTCAGGGTCTAGGGATGCACTGAGAAAAATGCATTAGGTTAGGCCTATTTAACTAGGCTAAGAATGGCAGCTGGTATTCGAAAAGGAATTATGCAAGTATACAGATATATTTAAAGATTTATGAAACATCAGTTTAATCATTTTGGAACTCTTTGTTTTCCAACTCTTTGTTTTATCAATACCTTGTAATATTTTTTAACTGTGTAGTAGAAGAGTAATGGAGTTGAGTTGAGTTGAGTTCTACCCTATTCCTAGCATGCTTGAGTTGAGTGATTTGATTTGGGGCCGCTCTGTGTGCGCCAATGAATGCGTAAAATGTAAAACTTTTCGCACGCGTATTTTATTTAATTTAAATGCAATTAAATCGTTTAATTTCAAAGCAAAGCGCCAGCAACTTGCGAACTGGCGAGCTGGCTACCCAAACCAAATTCTATGGCGTTTGGGGGGCTCTAGAGTGGTGTTTTCAATGCCCAAGGACACGTTTTTCAGTTTGCCGGGCTGTCAAACTAGCACACACCCATGTCATACATCAAGGAATACAAATACATGGCACACATTAGAGGAGTACGCCAGGGTTCGGGTTTCAGTGCAATTTGCTGGCAAACCGAGCCACGCCACTGGATATGGATTCCCAGTAATTGAAATGCTATACGCCATCGAAGTGCAGGTTGGCCAGGTCGCAAAGCGTTGACTTTAGGCCCGAAAATCTCGGTGACAAGCCAGCGCCTCGATCCCTGGACCCCTGGGCCAAAACATTTGCATATTTAATGCCACAGGGTACATTTTTCATATTCATTTTTGATCCGTATCTCAAATCAGGCAGGGCAAACAAACTTTTCCCGTAGTTAGAGCACTCCCACATCGAGTATCGAACATCCAATAACAAAACACCCACGACACATTCGCTGTTCGCTGTATTTTCCTCTGATGTCTTCATCTTTGGCCGACGAGCGACAAAGTGGGCCACAATTTCTAGTCGAGTCAATTTCTCGTGCGCCCCTCCAACGAGGTGTGAAATTGAAATTCGTGTCCTTGCTGCATGCCAAGGGTCCTGTACACTTGTTATAAGCATAAAGGATCCGGGCACAAGGCCCTAACTTGATTACATTGACCCTGGTCCCGGAATCGAGTTCATAAAGCCATAATTAAGATCTAATAATAGATACAAAAACCTATTTATCTCTCTGGGCGAAAACAATTAACTTTGTATAAATTCACACTTTCGAGGTCTTTAACCATCGGCTGCAATTCAAATTGTGTGTTCAACTGATGGCTGAAGCTGGCTTGCCTGGTTTGGGCTGTATTCCTTTGCAATTTGCATGCGAGGCACTTTGTGCTGGAAAATCAATTAAAATTTATTGACTAATGGCCATAAATACCAGCTATAAAATACACAAACAGGTGAAGCAGCATAATGAGCACACAAAGCATACGCATACATATTCATGGCTTTGTGTGTCTGCGGATTGTGCAAATTTTCGCCGATTTGACGTGGCATAAATTAGCGAATATTCTGCGGCTTACAACCGCATAATTGAATTCTTAATAGAGTCAATGGCGATACAAATTAGTTGCCAGAATCGCCGAGCGACGGAAGTCATAATAGTCCCGTTAGGCGGAAGTTCACAGTGGCGCCCGCTGCGTTTCAAAACTAATTTCCAAACTTCTAAGGCTTTCGAGGCTTCCGAGGCTGCTGCTTCAAACAAGTATGCAAATCGACTAAAAATTGCTCAGCCGCTCTCATGAATATGCAGCAGAGGTTTTTCAATAAGTGCCCCCGAAATAAATGGCCGTGCAAAAAGAAAGCCGCCCCCAATTTCCATTAGCACGGCTTTAAGCCAACACTCAATTGGCCGCAAAGAGGGGCTCTTTAAGTGGCGCGAACGGCGATGATACACTCGTTTTGCGGCCAGTGACAGGTGTGCACCAGAAAAATTACTAAGTCACTTCAAGTTGTTCCAAGCATCTAAGGCCACCAATTGTATCACTAATATGTCAACTATTTGTTCTCTATTTCTACCAATTTCGCAGTAATCATATTCCTCATTTTAATAGTGTTTGGAAGCAAACATCAAAGTACTGCATGATTTCTTCTGGTGTTTGAAGCTGACACCCGCTGCCGCTCGACGAGCAGCAACGAAATTAACTTGTGAGTGACTTTCGACATGGCTGCCGTCGCCGATAAGTAGGCAATACTTTGTCAGCATCCAGCCTGGATGCGAAAAACGGGAAAGCAGAGGAGGTGGCTTCCCCCTCCACCTGGAGGAGCACATGTGGATGAAACACTTACGTAACTTTGGGTTTGGGGCGAGGTAGTCGAGTTTGGGGCGTCGCCACCTGTCGATGGCGTGACATGTGCAAATCTGTGAGCAGTGTTTGACAACTTGTGAAAACAAATACAATTTCCCGGGGAAAAGCGGGCGGAAAACTCAGCTCTTTAAGGCTCTTTCGGCTGGCGGTAAAAGCTGGAAGGAGTGGCTCTGAGTTACACGAGTTCGTCCTTTAAGGAAGGGGAGTTGAAGCTGTATTGTGGCCGCTAAAAATACAGTGAAATTATGGCTTCATTGGTAAACACAATTTATTGATAATAAAATATGAGCTTGAATATTCATTATTCATGGAATTGTACAACCAGAATGGGCACTTCATCTTTACAGTCATGAATATTAAGGGCGTACTTGTCTCCTAAACCCACGGCAATGTTTTTCTACAGAATGTGGCTCATTAAAATTTCCCTTTTTACTTTTGTGTGAAGGAAATGTAATATGTTATGCAATTATCCTTAGGAAATGTATGATATATAGGTTACCTTCATAGGTTTTCATATCCCTTCATAAACCAGCCAAACTGACAAGTGAGCAGCTTCTGAAGTCGAGGATTCCGATTGACCCAAGAATCCAGCCCACATTAAGTGGCATAAATTCTGTCTGCGGCAATCTCTGTGAATCTTTCTATATATATACTATAAAGACTTGAAGCCTAACTGGCCGCGAAAAATTACATTAGCAGTAGAAAAGAAATGCGGCAGTTTGGGAAGCAGATGCGGCACATTTGGAGCATATTAATTTAATATGGCGCGTCGTCTGCCTCGGGGGACAAAATAGAACTCCCAACTCTAAGCTCATTTGCCCCCGATTGTGTGAACATTTGCACAATGTGCCACGTCTAAGGATGCCGAGAACTAGGGGATTCTGGCCAGGCTGGTGCTACTCTAGGCCTAGATAAGGTCCTACTGCCAACTGCAGAGTGGAGTGCCTTCCGAGGCAGAGCAGCTTACAGAAGGGTTAAGAGCTCGACAAGGGCAAATTGTGTTAATGAGAGAACAATGGGGGCCATAAGTTGTAGGAGGACTACGAAAATACGCTTATCTTAGGCCTGTATTACCACACAATTTAATTAGCAGGCCAGTACGCACTTGATGTGTGCTTACGATGCATTCTAATCAAGCTGAAAACATACGAACACTAATGTGTTATAGCATATGCAGCATCTGTGCGGGGTATCCAGGATTAGGGATATCCACTGAAGAGTGTAAATCCCATCACCTGGCAAAGAGTATGATAACTTCATCCTAGGTTTCATCCAGTGTTTTTTTTTTGTACTTTCCGCCTGTCGCCCTCGTCTGTGCGGCAATTATGTTAAATAATTCCAAGTTGAATTACCATATTGTCGGGATGAAGCCGGTTGCCGAGGAGTCCTGGCTGCCGGGGAAAAACGCTGAAGGACTGCCTCAGTCGTTTATTTTTTCTCCATCTAGGCCGCTGTGCGATGTGAGATGTGGCGTAATTTGTTCAATATTATCCCTTTAAATTCCGGGCTGCTCCTGCTCCTGCTGCTGGTGGGGAATTCTGCTTGACAGGCAAATTGCTGGGCTCAGTTCGTTATTATTAAGAAATGGGGGGCACCCACCAATACTTTTCCATCCTTTCCTTTTTTTCTGAGATTACGGGCCGGAGGTTTATGAAATCCGCTGTCGGCCCACATTTACGCTCACCTTCATTTGGCCATTCCGGGATGGTTGTTGCTTCATTACGGAGTCCCGGAGTCCAGTAAATAAATATAAACTCTTAATTTTTCTGTGCTTCGATGGCGGCGTGCTTGCCGAGAACTTTGTCCACCAGTTTCTGGATATTTTCTTTCAAGAAAGGATATGAACAAACAAAGGCGGACAAATTATGTGGCTTTCCAGGACGCGCAGGACGCGATGCCGTCAAAGATTTCCATCTTGGCCAATGCGAATTACATAAACTGTAATAAATCTGTCTGTCGGCACATTGAAGGCGCTGACGTCGCTTTAAAGGACATTCTGTGGATTTAGGAAAATATGTCACCAGCGGAAGGAAGAAAGTCCTTCTCCTCCATCTCCACCGTCAGCCAAGTTTTTGCTTATTTTCCGAGCATTTCCCGTGCCCCAGGGGGAAACTGCTCCTCGGTGCGTTCTGTAAGCCAAAGGACAAGGACAAGGACAAAGTTTTTATTGCCGGCCAATTGGATCTTGTCTTGCCGCCAGGACGCCAGGACTTCGCACAGGACTTCGCACAGGACTCCTCCCCAGAGCCATGTCACCATTGTGGTTACAAGTTGTATTTTTATTGAAAAGCTGTCTTCATGCCGCACAAATATTTGTCGCAGCATTCGGAAACTACCAAGCCATTACTTTAAACCCAAGCCACAGGCCCCAAAAATGCTTGGGTACTCTTTATTTTCGGGCACTCCATGCAAATGAAAAATTAAATGGGTCAAGTGCTTAGTTAAGTGCACCCAGCAGTTAAATTAAATTATAGTCCAAACAAGGCCCCATAAAAAACCCAGCCAAAAGGGTACACTTCAGCTTAACTGACATCGTAGCTTGAAAGCAGACTTCTGGGATTACCTTTAAGCACGATTCTCTCTACCAGATTACAGATTACAGGCACCGCAGACAGGGACTTCCACTCTGAGTTCCAGTGGCTCCTCCTTTCCGGCACACAATCTAAACTCAAATCAAAGTTTTTAGCAACAATAAGTGTAGTGCTAGCAATGCCTTGCACACAAGCGCCGCTCGCTAAAAGGGAACTTTTGTGTGTGGATAAGTAAAGTAATCCCTGTCATGTGTACCAAGTCCATCTAGGAGCCCATCCTAAGTTGGCTTGGATTGAAAAATCTGTAGGTGTAATCCCCAGGCAGCTTGTATTTCAAATTTGATGGTTTTGCAAGTGGAGATCCTGCTGTAGTAGTACGAGTATTGTTTTCCCTCTGCTCCTGCAACTCCCATTCCCAATCACCGACTGACGAACTGCTGCCTCGCAATCCGAAACTTTGCACTTCAATTTGTGAACATGCATGCAAATAACGAGCGGCAGTCTGGAGCTGGAGGTGACCCACCTCTCGTGGGAACACTCCTGGGACTACACTCGGAAAACATGGAGTTAACACAAAGTTTAACTACATCAGGTGCTGTTTGTTCACTTCGAGGATACACGGTGAAAATGCAAATGGGCTACATATGTACTCTGTAAACTTTTTCAGGCAAATCAGAACTCATAAACCCACTTCTAAAGTTTATTTCCTTACCTATTTAATCCAGTTTACTTGCGAAGTTTTTACAGTGTAGTCCCAGTTGCCAACGTCGCGGGCTGGAGCCAATTCGCATTGATTCGGCGACCTGGCACATGCTCCTTGGGATGCTGATTAGATGCTTAGCTGGCGGGGTCCTTGATAAATGGCGGCAGTTTAAAGTCGAGTGCGTCTGGCACTTGTATGATTTAAGAGTTCAAGGTTCAACTCCGCACCCAGTTCTGCACGCGGTCGTCCAGCGGCGCAACAAGTGGATGTGATCCCGGGCCGGATGACACTTCCAAATGCGGAGCCAGACGCATAATTAACCCGACATCGGCAATCGAATCGGGCGGAAAAGCGCCAACTGCTGTAGCACAGTAAAAAAAGAAAGTGCCTAAAGGTATACAGTGAAAATGAAATCGTCGTCTTGTGATTTCTAATTTTTAATCCAAAGAATATTTTCCAGGTTTAGCCCTTTCTTCCTTGTATTTTACAGGTTTCAAACCCATAACTGGGCTAAAATGCTCCCCACGATCATCAGGATAACTTTTTTTTGCAGCTTATGATCCATGAAATTGATCCAAATCACCTTTTGGTTAATTTGGAAAATTAATTTTTTTGCCAATTTTTGAAAATTCGGCAAGGGGTACCATCATAAAAATTTGCACAAATGGGCCAAAAATTATTCTTTTGAAATCAAAAAATCTTGAATGCCAATCGATTAGGCATTCAATTACGAGCTCAACGCGGTATGACACTACATATTTTTATCACTTTTTCCGATTTTATTCAGATGCTTTCTATCTGAAAGTTGGTCAAAATGGAAATCTTAGCCTAACGACTTGGCTAAATCGGCTAAAATGGCAACTACAACTTGTGGTATACATGTTTTTTATAGCTTATGACCCAAGCAATAAAATGAAGTCAGTTTTTGGTTGATTTGGAAAAATTAATTTTTTTGCCAATTTTTGAAAATTCGGCAAGGGGTACCATCATAAAAATTTGCAAAAATGGTCAAAAATTAATTCATTTGAAATCAAAAAATCTTGAATGCCAATCGATTAAAAATTCAATTACGAGCCCAACGAGGTATTCACTCCATATTTTCATCACTTTTTCCCATATTTTTTCGCAGGCTTCCCGCTTGAAAGTTGGTCAAAATGGGAGTTTTAGCCCAAGGACCTTTATTTGCATCTTGGTTTCGGGGTGACTTTATTTTCGAGTGTTGCTGGTAACCAACTTCTGGCTTTCCATTTGAGGCACTCGTGCGCGCAGGGAGATGATGAGAAATGGACTACCTACATAGATGGCGATACCTTCATATTTCATCGCATTCCGCATCCCGCATCCACGCACACATGGCAGTCGAAAAAGTTTGGGCCAATCTGCTCCAGGTTCTGGCCGTAGTATCCTAGCTGATTTGCTGCTCCTTCGTGGGGTTTTGCTGCTTTACGAGCAGCTGTCTAATGTAGCCGAAGGAACACAAAGAGAGCTGCTTTTGGCTGCGCTTTATGTGGATTTAACTAATGAAGCAGTGGCAGCAAGAGAAAAAACCGGGTTTCGCCGCCTCGCATATTTTAATAAAGTTTCGGCTTTATGAAACTTATGTTTGCATTTTGTTGGCCATAAATTCTGAGTGAGGGTGTGAGTGAGTGAGGGGCGGTGCCTCAAACTCTGCCAAGTGACACCTGAGCCCAATGAAATTTTATGGCCCGACCTTGGATGTTGAAGGTGGTGGTCTCCTCTCCCAGGATTTTCCGCCTCCGAAAGTATGCAAAGCATTTCGCGAATTCTTTTGCATTTGCCGAGGACTTGTGGCTTTTTCGCAGCGCGGCAAAGGGTAGTTGGAAAAACGTGGCTGCCTAAGTGGAAATTAAAACAAGCGAATGTTTCACATAGCTGGCGGAAAATCCAATTTGAAAGGCTCCTGTGTGTGCTGGCCATTTCGGTGGTCAGCACGTCCATCGCTAATTGCCGCGAAACACTCATGCAGAAACTGGCCAAAACCGCAGATGCGTCGCAGTGGGCGGTGTGCGAGTTTATTAGAATGCACAATTTATGGAGCATCATTTAAAATTTTACAAACCATGCTAAATATATATACACACATAAAATGGTTATGCATATTGTTTACTTTACAAATGAGTGTTTATATTTGTATGTATATTAAATGATTCTTTTGATTTGTATCCAGTGACAAGCGGATCTGATTCAGCACTATCTTCTGCGAAGTGGACACCAGCTAATGCCCATTGGTGTCTGTTGGTCTGTTGGTTTTTCCAATTTATCCATCACATTTACAGCGACCAAATGACACGCACTTAAAAGCAGCGGGATACGCGGAATAAATACGCAGGATACCAGACCAGATAGCCGGGGGAAAAAGGAAAATTTAATTTCCAGCGGCCGGGCAGCGGTCATCAATCAAAGCACTCGTCACATGCTGTCGGCAGGCTGGTTGGTATTTAGCCAAATATACATTTTGCCCAGCATAATGTTGACAAACAAATTATCATTCTGGCTGGGAACGTGGCGGTGGCGGGGGCAGCGGGGAAGGACGATGAGGTGCAGGACGAGGCGGGCTTAGCGTTGATTAAATGGGGTCATCAGCAGGGCACTGGCACTGCCACTGGCACTGGTAACGAGCGCTGGTATCCTTGCAGATAGTTAATGATGCCCAGCTGCTCGGCATATTGGACATTGCAAACTGCGGACAAGGTTCGAGCCACCAAGTCCAACTGGCCGCCCCCAAATAAGTCCATCATAATCATTATGGATGTGTTCAATGGACTGCATGGCGGCGAGAGATAAAGAAATTTAATGACCTTTTCCCGCTTTCACTGTGTATCTTTATCCAGAAGAACGTAAGCTGATAAAATAATCTAAGTGAGACACATCACTTGCAAAGCGTTTAACCTGGTTGGGATCTGTTTGCAAATAGTTATCGCACTTTGTAGTTACCCATGATGTTCAAATTAACCTGTTTCATTTCAGATCAGTTAGAAATGTGTGCCAAATCAGAGTGCAACCTATTTGATGCGCAGTTTTTGCAGCTAAATGGAGTGATTGATTGGACATTGATGCATTTGCGGCGGATGAAGTTGCGGCATTCCATTTGCGCCAGCAAATTAAGACGTCAGAATCTTGGGTGGAGAGGGGGGAAAGCATTTAGGATTTGTAGATTCTCGGATTCATTGCTTACTTAAGGCATTTTTGGCCGGATCAGCCACCAGCACCTGCGGCTGTCTGGTGTGAAAGAGCCAAGTCATTTGGCCAAAACCAACCAACAGATGCATTGCACTGAAAACAATTTGTTCCTCATCAACACATTCATGCCTTGCTTGTATCAAAATTAAATTAAATAACTAGGAGAGCTACAGATATGAGAGAATTAGGCGAATTAAGAGTTTTAGACCTATGACTTGGCTAAAATGGCAACAGCAGCCAGCTGTATGCATGGTTTTTAAAGCCAATCATCTAAGGAATCGATCCAAATCACCTTTTGGTTGATTTCAAAAAATTAAGTTTTGGGAAAATTTTCGAAAATTCGGCAAGGGGTAACATCATCAAAATTTGCAAAAATTGACAAAAATTAATTTTCTTGAAATCAACTGAACTTGAATGCCAATCTATTAGGCGTTCAATTACGAGCTAATCGAGGTATTACACTCTATATTTGCATGACCTTTTCCGATTTTATTCGCATGCGTTCTACTGGAAAGGTGGTTAAAATGGGAGTTTGAACCTAGTCAGTTTCATACACGTTAAACATGCAATCCAAACAAGCCTGAATAAAACCATTGAACCTACAAATTATTCGAGTGTATAGATAAACATCTACCCTTTTAATGTGTTATAAAACGCTTTAAAAGTGATGCTTGGGAGAGCTGTATTCATTGTACACACATCCATGTGAGTGTATATTTTGTAAGACAACTCGGTCATTTGGCTTTCCGCTTTTCCGCTTTCCGCGGCGAGCACGTGGCGGAATCATCTCCGGAGTGCGGATTGTTTACGAATGTACGTATGACAACAGAGAGCGAACGAAGGCAGAAGGCAGAGAGAGAGGAAAGTGAGGAGAGCGAGGAGAGAGAGCAGGGCGCAGGCGTGGAAAGGAAAACTCGGCAGCGTCGGCAACACTGGTGAATTTGGGCGGGTTTCCTTTCGATTCGGTCGCACAATTCAACGGTTTTCAAATGGAAATGTTGCTCATTTCACTGGGTAACCAAAAGACCCGCAACGCAAAGGGGTTATGTGAGCCCGAGTCCCCAGAGCCACATACCAGCATGTGCAACAAGCGGCTGGAGCAGTTCCCCAGGTTCCAAAGGAACAGCTCGCCTCGAAATAAGAAGAAAAAGCAACACACTTTTCGTGGCCCTTTAATATAACACCGCCATATCAGCGCGCACAGCCTCAGAAAATTCCGGCTGGCATTCAGTTTTCCGCATTTCGCTTTCCACGTTCAGTTCAACGGCAGACTCGCGCGCGTACGGTTCGAACTGAAAAAGCGACGGGTCCGGGTCCGGATTTTTGGACTTGTCGGTTGTTGGTTGTCCGTGTTCTCGTGTTTGGTGTTAGGTGATAGGTGATAGCAAAGAAGTGTTTGAAAAAATGCCGGAAAATTAGCTTAGACTCGGCTGAAATGCCGCCGGCAGTCGATCCGTAACGTAATTGAATTCGGGCCACTGGATTGAAAACCAAATTCGATTTCGTATCCGTAAGAAAACACGCAAAAACGATAAACTAGTCGTTAAATTGAATATACAAATTGGTGTTTTGATTAAAACTAATAAACATAAACACCTAAAAACCGCAGAGCAGCGCAAAGGCAAGCAGCGAAATTTATTTTTAAACACAATTTCTTTGTTTCTCGCTGCCTGCAATTGGCTGACATTGCTTATACGCCGCGTTGGCCGTAGAAAAAATAGAACAAAAACGTGGGCATTTCAGCATAGTTCCTGGTAAGCGGTCTCCCACTGCCCATAGTGTTTTGTGAATTATTTTGACTCACTGTTGTTTTTACCATATTACAAAAACATTGTTGTTTTCGGGAGGTGGGTTTAATTGCAAAGTTTACGCAGAGACGAAAACCGAAATTGGTTTACAAGTTTATGGAAATTCGAGTTGTAAAAGTAATTAGAGAACTGCTATTTGTGGACAACTTTTGGCTGGCCTGGTAACTTTAGCACAAAAAGTAATTACTTCGACCGCCTAATCAAGCGACTAACTCAATTCGAAAGATCAAATGTGGGCCATTCGGATTCATTGCGATTTTCCACTCAATTTGAGCATCGAGTTCCACGACTCCAGTGAACTGAGAAATAGTTAACCGATAAGCAAAAACCAAATACCAAACCCGAAAAACCATCACGCCCAATTGACTTTCGCAGCTGAAAAGGTCCTCTGATGATCTCAGATTTCGGAAATCGCGCCGGAAGAGCAAATCTCCCGGAATGGCAATTAATTCGAATGCGTTTTGTGCTTTCTAGGCCTTCGAATGGAAATAATCTTTTTAAATAATACACCAATTGCGTACATCCTGTGCGATAAAATGAAGTAAAATAAAATAAAATAAAGTAAAAACCGTGCGCATTGGCTTATCCCTTGGGCATTTTCCCATGTGCTCATCTGAGATGTTTATAATGCAAATAAGCAAAGTGTTTCAAATGTATTTGCTTTGGGGTCGAAGGCATTTCAGCGCCGGGGGTTTTTAAGCCATTTAATTTTAAGGTGAACGTAAATAGAGTCTTGAAAAAAAATAAAATTTGAAATAAGCCAGGCAAACTTACTGGCTTGATTTTATGCAGCTGATACACATGAATGCGAAAACTGAAAATAAATCAAAGTGAATCTGTTTGGTAAAACTTAAAATCCAATTGAGTGCTTAAGCGGTTAATTAATTGAATTTAAGTACTTGTGGTCAAATGACTTCCACCCTGCAATCAATCGGAAATGTAAATACAAGTCATCAGTCAAATTGAAGGTATTTCGGCTGTGAACTCACGACATAATTGCCACTTTAATTGCCGAAACTGAATTCACTCGCAGTGTCCAGCTTTCAACGAAATTTCATTCCAAATCGAAGTGAAGCGCTTTCAAGTGAATCAAGTGAATCCGCTGGCCAAACAGCACACTTAATTGCTCCTCCGAGGGACAGACATCCGACATCAGACATCATCTAACTCAATCAGAGCCTGGCCAAACTTTTGCCGCTTCTAAATATTTAATGTCAACTATGATTAGTGAGGAGGCAAAGTCCTGTGGTTTCAGCCATGTCAATGTGGATGTGGGATGGGGAATGTGGGTTGTCGGATGTGGTCGGAGGTCTTTGGATGCGGATAAATGGCTGTTTGGCGGCCAAATGGATGCGTCCATTCGCATCCACACAAAGGCTTTGCCGCTGGTCAGCTGAGCAAACCGAAATCCTTTCAGCGCGAATTGCTATCGGTGGAGGAGCAGTAGATCCCAGGATCCAGGGCCATTAGTTGGCCCCAAAAGGAGGCCTTTAAAGATCCAGGCAGGCGTGAACGAAAACGGACGGGTATCTTTAAGCGAATGCGATGGCGAATTCGAATAAGTAATAAGTGAGTGAGGGTGCCGTATGTCCAGTGCTGCTCCACAGTGCTGTCATGCATCAAAACATTTAATTAAATTGAAACCGATGCGGCATCCGCCCCACTGCTGACGTCTTTTCCCGGCCACACTGGACAGTGGACATTGGACATTGGACAGTGGACTTTGGACAGTGGACACTGGAGGTGGGGCACTGGAGGCTGTGGAGGTGGAGGGCAGGTCCTTTGGCGCCGGAGACGTGTGTAACTTCGGCTTTCTTCTCCGGCTTTCAGCTGGGCACCAGCTCACCAGCTCACCAGTTCGCCATCTCCGCCCACGAATGAATTTAAATGAAGGCAGTGCCGGTCCTAAACAAGTCCGTGAATCATGTGCATATTTTAGCGGTGCTCAGTTGAGTTCGTCCTTCTTTTATGCAGCCCCATCGAGTTATGCAGTGTCCTTGTCCCCGGACAGGACATGTATTCCACAGGGATAGCCTTTAAATAAATGGGTTAATTCAATGGTATTGTTCGCACAACCAACCACCACATGTATCCAAAGCACAATTGTCTAATTTATTGGCATTGAACAACTTTGTCTGTCCTATATAAAATGTTGCCTATAACATATGCAAATAACACTTGGCAGGTTGTTATTTATGAATTGGTGAAGCTTAACTTTAAATTGCCATTTGGCCTTCGTCAAATATATTTTATTTGATCGTATATGCGAATAGAAAATTCAATATTTCGCAAATGAAGTCGAGCATTGGTTAATATTTCCGGCAACGAAATAAATTTATCAATTTTGAATAAGTAAATGCTCAAAGCTCCAGCTGAGAAGTCATACAATGGGGGTAAAAGCAATACAAATCAAAACTGAAATGTACTCAGTTGCCCCTCGACTTCGCCACTGGTCCCCATTATTCCACGCCGAGCAGATCCGACAAAGAATATACACCGAATGGCAGATGATTGAAATGGGAGTGGGTGCCATAGGAGCAATAGGAATGATAGGAGCCATGAGGTTGAGAATCGAGTGGGGAATGCTCGGAGGTGGCCTGTCTTCACTTCTGTCGCCGCTTTGTTCCTCAATTTACACATAATTGCAATAAATTGACTAAGTGGGTGCTGGGGTACTGAACTCATTGTAGTCCGAGTCCAGAGCTCCACAGATCCAGAGTTCCACAGATCCAGAGTCTCAGACAGTTGGGCGGAACTGCAGCACCCGGCTATTTTCTTATGTATCTTCTTACGCATTTATTTCTGCTCGCATTGTTATGCAGGGCACACTGATAGACTTTGGCTGATAAGATAAGACATTGAAATACCCACAGAACACACTCAACAGCTCACCTGGTTTATGTCCACTGCTGGTAATTGGTAATGCTGGCCACAAAGGCGATTGGCCGTACAACGGGGCGTATGCGTATTGTATGGGTCACACGAGGGAAAGCCGAAAGTATTTCCAGCAATCACTGCCCTGGCTTTTGTGGCTTCTTTATGGGCCAGGAAAATGGCTTAAATGGCACATAATACTTAGGACCCTTGGAACTTTAATTCCCCACAATGCTGGACAGCCGGAGAGCTTTAATTTCAGCCTAGGTATTCGAGCTGATTCATTTGTAAATATGTTATCTCTTATTGACCATACAACTTGAGAGGCAAACAAACGCGAATTGCTCGACAATTAAGTTCACGTAGGCAACTTGTCCTGCCCCAACACATTCGCTACAAATTTCGATGCCAAAGTACACGAAGTACGCATGTGGATATATATCTTCTGTTTATGTAGTATTTTGGCGCTTTTATCGCCGGGGCCTTATTTATATATTAAGGGGATTGTTTAATTTCTGCGCTTGTTATTGTTTTCTGCCTGCTTTTCGGTAGGTGCGAAAGATAAATCCAGCTCGCAAATGAATTCTTGCTCGCGGCAAAGCGAGGAGCTCATTAAACAATCATTTTGATGAATTTTACCCGCCCGCCGAGATTCGCGAGCTCGGCGGAGGAACTCAGGAGGAACTGGAGGAGCAGGAGCAAGAGGAGCAGGAGGAGGAGCCAGCGCCTCCAGCGCATGTGGCCAATTTGCAGCGCCATATATTTAATGCTCGTTTTGTGCCTAATTGTTTCGCCAGTGTGTGTGCTTGTGGGGAAATTAAAAACGCTCGTTTAAGCCAGCAAAAGGCGTTGGTAATTACAATTCAAGTTCACTTTCGGCATCCCCAGAAATGTGCTTATTACATTTGCCCCTCCTCCTGCGTCCTTTCTCTCCACTGGCCTCGCTCGTATTTTTGTTTTTTAATAAATTGTTTTAGAGAAGTACAGGCCGGCAGCAGGAAGTGAAAGTACTGTGAATGTGGACCGACATGCCACATGGGGGGTTTGGGTTAGAAAAGGACGAAGGGGGGAGGGGAGGGGCAGGGCACTAGGACAGCGGCCCCACTCTTATTGACATACATGTGTAGTGGCACACACACATGCACATACATACGGGCGTCCCTGCAGAGAAATAAGTAACAATCTTATTTATAACAAATGATTTATTGCCAAGAAGCAGCGGGCTCCATTCAGTTTTTATTTAAAAAGAAACATTACTAGCCTGTTTTGTAATTACAATAGAAAATGAATGTTTTAGAACAAGACAATACTTCTATAATTTAATTAATAATAATAATAAATTAATAATAATTAATTTAAATTCACAACATCTATGCACTGGTTAATTAGGCATTTAAAAAGATTTCCATATATTATGAAATCTATATTTATATAGAACGACTAGCTAGCTTTTCTGCCAGTGCACTCCTTAGGGACTGGGCTGCCTACATTGAGCCGCACTGTTGCTGCAGCCACACACTCCCACTCCCACTGCCACGCCCACCGCCGCCCACAGGCTCACAAAGAGCCAGCTACTAAACTCGCCTTTATTTCTGTGCGTTCTACCCTGGCCACCCTGTACTTGACTTGTCAAACACAAAAAAGGAAAACTGCCGAGTGAGTGGGGGGTGGGTGGGGAAAGGGTGCGGAAAAGTCCGGACCTTTTTATTCTGGGTCGCAAATGAACGCTGCATGTGCTTTCCACGCTCCTGCGAAAAACGAAATGCGAAATGCGAAATATGTGGAATGTGGCGGTCCGAGGGGAATCGCTTTATTTTAGCAAAGAGGCCGCTTCGCATTGCCACATAATCAATAAGGAACAGATTTTCAAGTTTGCAACTGCATTGTTGTCAGCTGAAAACTTGATTAGCCACAAAGCCACCGCCTCAAAGCTAAAGTTTGAAAAGCAGCATATTTGCACTTCCCGCCTTCAACGAGGTGGTTCAGAGTTCGGCGCTGCCCGGTGCCAAGTGTTTACCCTGAGCGTCTGGAGCACTGGGCACTCCAAGTTAGTGGATTGCCAGTGAGCTGGCAGTGCTACTGTTGTCTGGCTGGATGGGATTTGATAAGAAACGAGCGGAAAACAATCGCCAGTCAGCGCGACAAATTCGCTTAAAAGTTTACAGCTCTGCGACGCAAAGCTGCACAACACGGCGTATACGCAACATCGGACTTTCAGCCATTTCAGCCGCATCAGCACTTTCCATCACTTTCTGTGGCTGCCCAATGGTACGTGACAGTTTGGCCATTTTTCAAGTTCAGCAAAACTGCGAGCGAATCTAATTTTTTGCGATTATTGCAGAAAACGCAATTTTAACGGACATCGGTCAAAATAACTGCTGAACATTATTCAAGCCGAATAAAAAGGCGCACAACTTGCCGTTGGTCGTGCATTTTTTCAAGTATTTTTCCAATATTTGCTCGAACGATTAGTTTCGGGGGCGTGAAACGATCTGCCAATTATGGTGAACATTCTTTTGAAGATTGTTTGCCTTTCATTAAGACTGCATCACTTGCACTTCACTTGCCAGTTGCCAGCTGCCTGTTGCTAGACCAAACTAGAACTAAAACCAGAAGCAAAACCAGAAACCGAAACAACTTACTAATTTGTCTGTGGCATATGCTTTGTTTTGCCTATTTGTAGTCATTATTTGTAATCATTTCTCGGCAGACAAGCTGCCGGCAATTGATTTCTGCCCGCCTTGGTGTTTGTTTAATAGCTTTCGATGCATACACTCGGGAGAATGGGTTGCATCTTTGTTTCCTGGGCTACTGCAGCATGCTATTTACTGGGATGATGAAGTGTTCTCCCAGTGCACTGGGAGAAAAAAGTACTTACAACTTGATAGCGCTTCTTCAAGTAATGTAATGAAACTAGATATGCCACAGAAATCGATGAACACACTGGCACGTAGGTGTCTAAAAGCATGCAACATAATATAGCACGCCTTTAAAATATATTGTAGCACGCTTTTAGGCGGCGCACCCATTACACAAGGATTCCTTTCACTTTCTGTGGTCGCTGGAATTCGGATGCGCTATTCTTGGCGTACAAATATTTTGGTGCCCGTACCTTTTCCATTTCGAGAATAAACACAAGTGAATTTTTTCCATTCCTGCCGGCTGGACACAGTAGCAAAAGTATGAAAGCTAGCAGAGTAATAAAAACGATTCTAAGGAGCGAAAAAGTTGCTACTCGGATTATCGTTTTGTCAGACTTCAAGTGGCGCTGCTGGCCGTCGCAATTATCTCTATCTGCCAAGGACATTTCTGAGGCATAATTGAAGGACGACCAGGTCGCTCCCAAGCAAGGACCTTTCTCTACTTTTCCATACCTTTTATGGAAAAATGGGGAAAAAAGGCCATCAAAGAGAGGGTTCACTGTCGTACTGAAACAATTGTAAGCGAACTTGAAAGGCAGGTGAATTCAGCTCTGGGGACTCATAAAAAGAAATAGCTCTGTTTGGCTTTTTCAATTGGTTTTCTGCTATTTTGGCCACATAATAACGCACAAGATACAGATCATAAAAATGTTATTTAAGCCTTGGGGTCATTCGTCATTTTTATTGTCAAATATCATTTAGTTAATACGGCCCCTTGAAATCGTATTTTGCAAATTCGCATAATTGATATGGATTCAAAAGTCATAGTCAATGAAAACAATTAATTTTGTTTGACATTGTGGATGGAGAATATGGAATTATTTTTAATTAAGCAGCTTTGGTTCTTTTCCGATTGCCATTCATTAGCGTTCAGAATCATAAATGAGTATTATGCGAATGCGAAAGTAAAAGTTCGCACTGGACAAATCACCGGCATTTAGCGCTGCCCAAGTTTCCAAGGTATCCGCTGGTATCCACTAATGGCCACCACATCGCGGCCTCATCAAGAGGCACATACTTACGAATACTTTGCTGTGCGTCGCTCCAAAGTCATATTATTCAAGGAACTAGAAAGAAACCATCGAAAAGTTCTTGGGCAGAGCAGGAGATAGGGCGAGAATGAGTCACGTACCGAATAGAGAAACAAACTCGAGAAGAAATCAAAATCGATATGAATCCCTTCATGAGCACGTAGCAGGAGTGTGTAAAGTTTTCACTGAAAATGAGCATCGAAAAGCTTTGTTTCCAACAAACAGGCAACAGAAACAGCAGAACACCAACACCCAAGGCCATCAAAGATCACAAAAAATAAAAACGAAATTTGCCACGAATGAAATTAGATGGTTCTTTGCCTCTTTTCAGGTCGCCCAGTTGGCAAATGGAAAGCAAATAAGCGAAGCCAAAGGGATACGCAACATTAACTCTGAAATCCCTCAGTCCGGATAAAGACAAAGGCAAACACTCCGGGGTGTGGAAAACAGCAGCAGTCGCATCAGCCATGGAGAATCGCAGCGACTTCGAGGCGGATGACTACGGCGAGCTCAGCTGGAGCAACTGGAGCAATTGGAGCACCCCCGCGGGCGTCCTCTTCTCGGCCATGAGCAGCGTGCTCTCGGCCACCAACCACACGCCCCAGCCGGATTTCGGGCAGGACCTCGACCTGTCCACCAGCTCCTTCAATCACAGCCAGACGTGAGTCCAACCCGGATCCCATCCACTGCCTAATTATGACACAAAACTCAATTAATGACCGCACTCACGCACGAACAGAGCACTCGACTCGAATCATGGGAGTCTGCGATTTTTGCTCCAAGGGGGTCGTCCATTCTTAGGCCACCTTTTATACTTGATTCATAAATATTATCAGTACACTTGATCGATATATTCTATTGCTGTAATTGTATCTATGTTGTTTTATTATGTTTTTCTTTTTCTTTATATTTTCCCTATAGTAGTTGATCAAGAGAAACTACTCATCCATAGCGTTTCCAATTAAAAAAGTCCTTAAGTACCCACCTACTCCACTGCTCCCAAGTGGGGCAACCCATATATTCCGTGGCTTTTTGATGGCTCCTGATGAGTCCGCCTCCGCTCCGGTTTTATCCGCGATTTAGCCATGATTGTGCCCACACCCACGTGCATCTCTAATGACGCCTGCGTTCAGTCGTTCCGGCATTCAGTCATTCAGTGACTGGGGCACTTCCCTTCCGCTCATCACTTCCGTTTCAAATACACAAAACGGCGGCGAAGGCAAACACATTTTATGCGGAGACACTTACTTTATCCGCATTTGTACATATATACACAAAAAAGTGAAAAAACTGCGGGTCTATGGCATTCAACTCTATTCTTTCCGGCTGAAAAAACGTCGGCACTTTTTGCAGACATGTCCCAAGTTTACTGCCAGCAGCAGTAGCAGTAGCAATAAATGGGTTTCGGTGGCTGTTTAGAACTGGGATAATTATTGGGATATGTGAATATATGGCTGCGTCTGACGCATCGAAAATCCATTCTGCAAACGACTCAGCTTTTTGCAGCCCAAAAACCAGAAGCCACAAATCCTTCAGGCAGGGCTCAACATTTCGATCCTGGTACTAAGCTGGCTGCTCTTTTTGGCCAACCGAGTTGTCTACTTCTGTTGTCCGATTTATGTGCAAATAGAGACGGCCAAGATGGCTAGAAATTGGCAGGACGAAGAACACAGATTGGCATATATGTTTCGGCACAAAAGAATCCGTGCATCAAAGCGAAAACATATTTGCACACATCTCTCTGAAGTGGCACACTCACAATCACAATTTATTTGCCAAACTGTCCACATTCCCATAACGACTAATATGGAAGACATGGGCTAATTGCTTTGATGGTCTATTTTTATACGAGGTCACTCGTATTTATTTGGAAAAGCATATATTTTTAAGGGCGCAAGTAAGTAATCACAACAATGGAACAATGGCGTTTTTTTTTTTTGCGGCTTAAAAGGGAACTTTTTCAATAGAGGTATTTGTTTTTCTTAAAGATTTTCCTGGTTTGGTATTATTTATTAATTTTTGGGGTATTTTTGAGGGCACTTCCTGAAGCGAAATACATTTTTCGCAGTACTTCTGTACTATTTAAACCTCAGCATCAATATCAACAGGAATAAAAGCAATGGCATAGTGAAAATACTTTTGTCGTGACATTTTCTTTGGCCCGAGGCATTCGGAATCTGCTATTCTGACTCTTTTACTTTTTATTTTCCATTTTCCTCGGCAGCCATTTTCCCTCAGCCATTTCAGCTCGTCATAGGCCTGTCGAGGTCCTAGCAAAAACAAATCAATAATCCTCTTTGCATTGGGAGCAGCTCGAACAAAGAGGATTCTATGTAAATCCTCGCAGTTTGTCATGCGAAAAGGGTAAATGGGTTGGTTGGGGTGTGTAAAGTGAGAATTACTTATGTGGGCATCTTTTAATTGCTCTGAAGAGTGAACAAACAGAGCATTAATGACCACCTTGCCAATTTAGTGCCATCTCCCGCACACTGTGTGCATATTAAATGACATGGCTGCCCTTCTGTCCTCCTGCCCCCCAGTTTCGCCAGGATCTAGGCTCACAAATCCGATGGAGAGGATTGCGGCCGAGATTGCCGACCCTCTATTTGAGCACTCTCCTAGTTGCGAGCCTAAGCAAACAAGCCAAGGCCCACAAAATATTAAAAAGATGACGACAGCCACCGATGAGTGAGTGGAAAGGAATGGAGTGGAGTGGGTGGAGTGGATGGAGTGAAGTAGATGGAGTGGTGTGGAGTGAAGAGGAGACTCCTGCCTTCCGGCTTGGCTGAACCCCATGTTTTATGTGGCAGACGGCGCTGCAGAAAAACACGGATTTGTCAACGCACGCACAATTACACACGCTTAATAGCGACAACATCCTGGAGTCGCACATATAGCTACACAGAGAGAAATCGAGCTGTACTCAATTAAATGAAATAATTTGCTATAGCGAACTCTATACATCCTTTCTGTTAAGATTAAGAAGAAATCTTTTGATTGTTAGTCAGTAACATGTTTACTAAAATGTTTACTTAACTTGTTCTATTACTCTTCCTCCATTTGCTTAATTCCCTTGAGCTTTTCTCCCAGTGCACATATTCTTTTGAGCTGAAAGCACCCATTCGCACGCTTACATAGGCACATCACCCACTTGGCACTCGTTTATGGCGGAGCGGGGGCACACCGTGAAACATAACACACACTTAATCTCGATGTCACTAATTCCCCAACGTAACCCCGTGTCCCATCCACATCCACAGCCTATCCACCGACCTGCCCGCCGCCGGGGACGGGGAAGACGCGGCCAAGGATGCGGCGGCGTCCATGGAGACGGGCTCGTTTGCATTCGTGGTCCCGTGGTGGCGTCAGGTGCTCTGGAGCATCCTTTTCGGCGGCATGGTCATTGTGGCGACGGGCGGTAACCTGATTGTTGTCTGGATCGTGATGACGACCAAGCGGATGCGGACGGTAACCAACTATTTCATAGGTGAGTGTTGTGGCTGGTGTTTTGTGTGCAAACGTTGCGTATACGCAATAAAAGTCACTCATACGTCGTGTTGGCCGTGTAAGTTTAGTTGGTAAGGTAAATATTTGTTGGGTTATAAACTGTTTAGAGCTTTGTTAACATGCGATAATATAACGTATTAAAGACGACCGATTTGTGCTAGAAAGTCTTGTTAGTTTCCAAATTTTCCTGCAGTTAGGAAGTAACTTTTCCGACTAAGTTTGTCCAGTCAGGTCGACGAGCTCCTGTCAAGAGTTTGCTTAAGCTTTGGCCCGGGGTACGAAAGGGTGGATTACCTATTTATGGGGCACTTGAAGAGCAGATGAATTGGTTGCACCGCCCTCCGTCGCCTGCATTCCACATCCGCCCTGTTGCACCTCGCAGATTTATGCCATCGTTGGCAAATTTTGATGAAGTGAAAGAGCAGCCCGGAGACAGGACGGTATTAATATTAATTTCCTCAGCTTTGGCCATCAAATCAAGTTATGCAGTTTGTCGGCTGAGTTCCTCAGCTCGGCTTTCATTAATTGAATGTGCTTTTAGTCACGTTTTGGAGTGCATTAAATTTGCATGCTGCAGCTCATGCAACTCGTGCACACTAATCACACCTTTAATAATCCAAATGTGCTTTCAACGAGAGTTTGCCAAAGTTTGGCCAAACTTTCGCTGCCTAATGACATTACCGGCATTTTGCTGGCTTGGACGACAACCTCTTGGATGCCTGATTGCCAGCTTTGTGCATGCGCAATTATTTTAATAAAATAACCAAGCAACTTGAGACGGCGAGGCTGGAATTGATTCCGTTTACCCAGAGCTTACCGCTAATCCAGCTCTTCCGTTCGACGATCTCCTTCAGATACAGATACGGATACAGATACTCGTATGTATCTGTGCAACAATGGCACGAACACAATGCCGTTCTGTAGCCTCCTCCTTGCTGAAATTCCATTGTCTGACTGGGTAATGAATATTATTGTTATTATTATTACGTAAACTAAACGCCCGTTGAGCTCGCCGGCTTTACGAATTTGCATTTATAAATACACATTGGCAATCATTATTAGTAACAAGTTCTGACGTTTTAATCATTTTCGGGCCCACGAAAATTTCAAATTCCCATCACAGACATCTGGAACGAACAGAGCTTGGGGTTTTTGTGGGGGGGCATGGGTTTGGTGGAAGTCAGTCACCGGATGATAATCTTCTTTGGCTTCATTATCAATGCGTATTTGCATCTTTTGTTTGAGTTCGTCGGTTAGAGCAGCGTTTGTACTCGGGGTACACTCACTTTTCTATTAAGTAGGATAAATTCATGTTTTAAAAAGGGAATTTGTTTCAAAAGTTTACTGTTAAATGTGTTTTTTAACAAAGTAACTTGTTCACTCATTCGGTTCAGCTAAGAGTAATACATGTGGGATAAGATGTTTTAGTTTCAATGCCTAAACAAATACTTTGTACTGTCTTAAGCTCTGTAGGGTAAATCATTTAATTCGGTTCAGATTATCAATGATTGCCCTGCCATCGCCGGCAAAAGAAAGACTGAGCGCTTAAAAGTAGCATTTGGTTATTAATTAAAATGGGCCCGAATCGATATTTGGCTACGTGGCTGACAGGAGCAGGCCCCGAGGATAATGGAGGCCAGATAGCCAGGACACAGCCACATAGTCAATGGCCCCAGGAGCCAGGTCGATTGTTAGAATGCGACACGTCGCCTCGTGTCGTCTTGTAGGCGTCGCAGGATTCGCAGGACTCGCAGGACTTCGGTGGAACTGAAGGACCTGAAGGAGGCTAGGAGAACATGAGGACACGGGCTAATGTTCGGCAAAAGGACATTTGTTTTATTGAAGGTGCTGTTTCGGTTTCGTGATGCTTTTTATGCGCCGGCACTTCGTCGCCTTATCTCCAGTAGATAATGAAAAGTAAACAAAGGCAGACTTTTCTTTTCCATTTTCCTTTTTTATTCTGCTCGGCCCCATGTTTTGTTGTCTATGGCATGTAAATCGCTCCATGCAAATGAAACACGATAAAAGTGTATCCTTCGGAGGTGTACATGTACTCGTATATATGTACCATTAATTTCCTGTTGATTTCGGTAGAAATATGCGGGTGAAAGTGCACTTTATTCCGGTCCAATTATAAATGTACAGCATGAATAAAAGGTGAGTGGGCCCTCGAAGCTGAGTAATTGTACAAAGTCATTGCTGTTTGTTTTGCATAATTTGTCCAATCAGATGGTAATGCTTACTTTTCTTCGTAATTTCCGGCTGCTTTCTGGCTGCCGCATCCGAATCCTTGGTCCTGCCCCCCAGTGAATCTCTCCATCGCAGACGCCATGGTGTCCAGTCTGAACGTCACCTTCAACTACTACTACATGCTGGACAGCGACTGGCCCTTCGGCGAGTTCTACTGCAAGTTGTCCCAGTTCATCGCGATGCTGAGCATCTGTGCCTCGGTGTTCACATTGATGGCCATCTCCATCGACAGGTGAGTGGATTACGGATTACGCATTACGCATTACGGATTATGGATCATAGACAGTAGGTCGTGTTCTGGGGGATTATGTATGTATGTACATATGTATGTATGTAGCACCATTTATATGCATATGCATTATCAATATGCGCCGACCTATCTGAACCCTTATCAATCACGGTCAGAAGCACAGGCCCAATAACCCATTCGCTTTAATAGGATTTCATAGGGCTGCGGACATGGGTGCACAAGTGGATTGCCCGTCACAAGGATCAAAACGAAAGCCCATCAAAATACATACGTGTGCTAAAGTATAAAGTACATACATAAATAATGTTCCACCTACTTGGGCATTTATGGATGATTCATATATTTCAAATATCGGCAGGTCAAAACGAATTATTCCGTCTAGTAAACAGAGTAATCGACCAACGACTTGAAATATTATAAATAATATTTCGGCAATTGGTTATGCACTGTTATATCTTTCCTATTTAATTCATCGAATGTTGTTGTGTGGTAAACAAAACAGTCGGCATACGAACATAAATGCTGGAAATTGTTTATAAATGATTCCCGATTGGCGCAGCACTAAATATGTATTGAAGATTTATCTGTTTGAAGTCGTAAGCAAATAAATTAAAATATACTGTCAAAACAAGGCGTGCACAAATTATAAATGAACAAGTTCAACGGGCTGAAATCCTGAAAATCGAAATAATATCAATACTTACACAACTTTCTTTACAATAAAAAGTATGCCGATAAATAAGGTTTCAGCTGCTTGGGCGAAAACAATCAGTGAATGCGGAGTAATTCTTTGAAGATGGAACAAATAAATTGAGTAAATTGCAAACAGGCGACACATGAATTATGCTTGTTGTTACCACATAAATTAAAGTAATGCCTTGAAGAAATCATGATTTATGTTCCCCAGACAGGAGGAGCCATTAAAATTAATCACGGAAACCTAATCTGTTTAAAGTCCTGACCCAAAAACGCGAAAAATCCCGCAGGACGACATACATATGTGTACTCCTAGAACGTGATGCCATTCGGCGGCTATTAGGTTCCTATGTAAACTCCCTTAATGACTGCAACTTTTAATGGCTTGCCGTGATCCGATGAATAACACAGCTCCACGCAGCCAAAAATTCCTCAGATTTCGGGCTTTGGCACTCTTCTGCACCAGCGTTGTCCCTTTAATTCCATTTCGAGGGTCCTTTTTTCGGCTGTCGCACCCGTGCATTTCGATAATCAGCTTATGCTCCCAGGACTCACCCCCTCCCCCCCGCGCACCTGCGGCAGAAACTCATTTGGAGGAGCTGCCTCTGCACTGGGTGGAAATTGTGTTAAGTCGACGCACCTCTCGTTTCAGATACGTGGCCATCATCCGGCCACTGCAGCCGCGGATGAGCAAGCGGTGCAACCTGGCCATCGCGGCGGTCATCTGGCTGGCCTCCACGCTCATCTCCTGCCCCATGATGATCATCTATCGCACGGAGGAGGTGCCCGTCCACGGGCTCAGCAACCGCACGGTCTGCTATCCGGAGTGGCCCGACGGTCCCACGAATCACTCCACGCTGGAGTCCCTGTGAGTATCCTCCAGCCCTTCTGTTCGGAATTTATGGGTTTCGAAGCTGTCGGACCTTGTTAGCCACACAGCCAACGCAGTTAGCGAGGACAATGCAAAGCTTTGGACACTGCACAGAGCGGAATTGGATTAGGATCCTTTGGTTGTCGGGGATCTGGAGAAGCTACCCTTTAATTTCCTAGAAAAGTCAGGATACTTTGCTGGCGAAAAGTCAGGATACCCTTTTTGCGAAAAGTCAGAATACATTGGTTGCAAAAAGTTAGGATACTTTGCTTGCGAAAAGTCAGGATACATTGCTTGCGATGATTGAGGAGTTCTAGGAAGTGTAAACTAAAGCTCTTGAATATGGAGAAGCATCCAATTTGAGAGCCGTGCACAGAGAAAAGCCATTGTTTTCCTCAACATCGAGATGGAGGTGTACATCAAAAAATCAGAGCGTCAATCAGACTGGCGATTGCACATGCAGAAACAATCGGAGTCCTGATCCGCACTGGGATGGAAGAGGGAGGGGGTCGTAAAAGAGGACACTCGGAGGCAAAACTGAACTGAAGAAGTTCTCGTAAAAAACGAACGAACGACTGACTGACTGGCTGGGTGGGAAATTGAGGGTGGTGAAAATCTAGGGGCAAATCGGGCGGTGGGGCAAATAAAACGTGTTGCTTTTTACAACCATTTTGTATGGCAATTTGGTAGCAGTGGGTGTCCTGCGTCCTGCGTTCTGCGTGCTGAGTCCTGTGGCCCCCCTCGTTATGCATTGTGTCCCACATGCAAGGCCATTAATTTTAGATTCATTCCAAATTGCTACTTGCTCAATAAAAGTAAAACAAAAGCCATAGCCAAAGCCAAAGCCAGCAACAATGTCCGATGGAGCGATAGGGGCTTTTAAAAGCATTGCCCGACTAACTGAAAGGCTTGTAAACACCATGTTTGATCTGCTCTGTGTCCCATCGTTTAGCTACAACATCCTCATCATCATCCTAACCTACTTCCTGCCCATCGTCTCCATGACGGTCACCTACTCGCGCGTGGGCATCGAGCTCTGGGGATCCAAGACCATCGGCGAGTGCACGCCCCGCCAGGTGGAGAATGTGCGGAGTAAGCGACGGGTAAGTCCTGGCTGGGATGCGGGGTGTCCAGGGGTTCTGGTCACCACCAAAGGGCACCTGCAAGTCTTTAAGCCTTTTAAAGAGTTTTCATACACCTAATATATGAGCTAAGCGTACATATGTGATCTAACCATAATTATACTTAAATAGTTGTAAAATTATATTCATCCTTTGCAAATTAAATTCCTCTTACCTCGTAAGCATGAAAATTATAGTAGTTAATCCTTAGCTGCATTTATTACACTTGTTTTCCGAGTGGTTTAAGTACACCTTAATTGTTGGGGATGTTTTTCAAACTGCTGTTTAAATTGGCTGCCTGCGCTGCTGTTTAATGTGCAGATAAACTTTACCTGCAGTTAACGAACTAAAGCAAACAGTCAGGGAAAGTTAGTTACCCTGAACCAGCAATTGTATATTGAAATATAGTTTCGAGTTCAGAGCAAGTGCAATACAAGTAAAGCTTAAACTTTGCAAAGAGAAACAGCAGCTTAGGAAATTCCAGTTGACATCACATTTGATTATCCCACTGCCCACAAAAATAGACTAATGGCTTTCAGCTATTTGATAAGACATTGCACACGTACTGACCAACCTCCACTCTTCATCCTCCACAGGTGGTGAAGATGATGATAGTGGTCGTCCTGATATTCGCCATCTGCTGGCTGCCGTTCCACAGCTACTTCATCATCACATCCTGCTACCCGGCCATCACGGAGGCGCCCTTCATCCAGGAACTCTACCTGGCCATCTACTGGCTGGCCATGAGCAACTCCATGTACAATCCCATTATATACTGCTGGATGAATTCGCGGTGAGTAGCCCACTCGATTGCCACTTTATTTAGTTGCAGACTTAAGGCCGCTCCATGTTCCTGTCCACGCTCATGTGGCTGATCTAACCCGCAGCAAATTGGTTCATTTGCGGCGGAATTAGCACCATTAGGGCACTAAGTGGAATGCAGTGGCATTCAAGGCATCGGCAGCTCGGAAGCTCGACAAGATTAGTTGATTGGTTAGCCGGCTCCCCGGAAATTAATGTGCTCGTCATCATTACTGCAGGAAAGTGTTTCCTCGACCTCCAGTGAGTGGCTGCCACTGCCTCGCACTTTGAATATAGTTTGTGAACACATGACAGCATGATTCCGGAAAACTGTCGTACAGCTGCGGCTGAAAGAAAAGCACGCAACTTGACATCTATTTAAGGCAATTTTGCGAATGGAAGACGCTTGAACAGCTGCGGTTCCTTGTTGCTTCAAGAAACTTAACTTAAAGCCACTCTTAAAGGGGTGCCACAAGCCCATAGAGACTCAGTTACTTTTGTGGCCCTATTATTGTGCCCAAAACTGTTGGGTGTTGATACATATGTACATATATGTATATCCGCACTTGAACAAAAGGCGTTGTTGCCATATAGGGCCGTACAAATTGGCAGCCGGTGTTCGTGCCCGGAAAAACGTAGCGGATTGCAATTAATTCCGCTCAGTCAGCGGATATCTGACTGATGGGCAATGGGAATACGCTGGCCTGGAAGGGAGCCGCCGGGTATAATGGGGTTACTACGTGGAATAAAAGCCAATGTGGGCCAGCACGTGAGATCCGACGCCCAGGATCACGGCCAGCTACCCACAATTGATGGCGCCCCATATGCAAATGATGACGACAACGTCAACGACAACGACAACGACAACGACAACGACAACGACAACGGGAACGAGAGCGAAGCTCTTTATTTCCATTTACTACCCATGGGGGAACACGGGGATATTAAGTTGCCGCGATAGCCCGTAAAAAACACTCCCGTAGCACCATAGATTATATGAGTAAGCGGTGTCTAGCTTGCTGTCCAGGACGCGATGAAGTGTGGCAGCCAGCGGGAAAAGCTGCTCATAAATAAAGGAACTTGATGTCTTTCAGGGATTGTCACAATTGAAGTCCATAAATACTGAACTAAGCTGGTTAGGGTCGCGGTATCGAGTTGTCCTTGGGGCCAGTTAAAGTTTATTGAGTTACAAATGGTATTACTGGGCTGTAGGGTAACGCGTTCAAGATTTAAATAATAATGGCTTGTAATTCTACTATTAATAATGTAATTCATTTAATTTCATTTGCAGCTTTCGCTACGGTTTCAAGATGGTTTTCCGCTGGTGCTTGTTTGTGCGCGTGGGCACGGAACCCTTCAGTCGGCGGGAGAACCTGACATCCCGGTACTCCTGCTCCGGCTCCCCGGATCACAATCGCATCAAGCGCAATGGTAGGTTTGACCACTGACCATTAAAACTGGAGGGAGTGACCGCTAATGAGTTTCACATTGATAGATACCCAGAAATCGATACTTTATACCTGTCCCAGCTCACCCAAGTCGCATCGAATTTCGCACGGCGGTGAGTTTGAGTCCTGTCCACCCATAAGTGGATAAGGTAGCATCTAATTATATTTCCTCAAAATCCAAACCCCAGGAACAGCCCGCAGTGCGACGCTGAGGAACAGCATGCCGGCGGAGTCGCTGTCCTCCGGCGGAGCTGGAGGACACAGGAAGCGGTTGTCCTACCAGCAGGAAATGCAGCAGCGGTGGTCAGGACCCAGCAGTGCCACCTCGGTGACCAATTCCAGCAGTACGGCCAACACCACCCAGCTGCTCTCCTGACAGCCGGTCATCCAGGTGGTGCCGCCGGAGAGGGAGTGCCTGGAGATGCAGACCCAGATCGTCTGCTCCTCGCCGTACAACAACAACTATCGGCGGGCCAATCCTGGCATCTCCGACCGCGACTCGTCCGACGACAAAACCTGGCTCTAAGCTACTTTAAGGTCTCGAATTTACACTTTTACAAAGGTCCTTCGATTGGATGCCTACCGTGTTTCGCCCTAGTCTAAATTTCAATTCGTTCTTAGAGAAACCAAAGCTAAGTTAGGATACCACCCTTGCCCTCGACCGCCCCTCGAACATATCAGATATAGCTGGGCTGCAAATCCGCCCACTAATTGTATATCTGTAACTCGATACCTTGTCGGAATCCGGTGGGAATCCAGGTTGTTGCGGGGACAGGATAAGACTAGAAGTTAGAGCGCTATATAAGATTTCCCATTCGTGGGCCTCGTTAGGCGGCTACTGATCCCCTTGAATCACTGTACATATTCGGATTGGTTCCTAAAAATCGTTTTTAACTATTACTTCTCAACGCTTACGGCTGCTTGCTTAAGTTGCAACCAAATAAGAAACCACAAAAAACGAATAAAGAATAACGAATAAACAAATGACTATGAATGTGAGTGTACGTGTACGTGTAAATATAAATGTCTGAATATAAACGTTATTGCGAATAAAGCGACTTGCTCCATCACCAAGTTGTTCCTAGTTGTATTGGGTCTCCTTTCAGAGGGAGCACGAAAATAGGGACTGTCAACATCCTCGAATGAGTTCGTCCCCGACTTTGTTTATTCAGCTATTCCATCCATATTATATTCGGAGTGTGAATGGGGGAACGGGGAATGGGAGTCGCCAGGAGTGGCAAACACACTCGAAAATCCAGCAACCCCCAGCTTCGGCGAGGGTGTAAGATGAATTTAAATATGAATAATCCAACTGCCGGAGGCTGGTCTGAATAAGGTCTGAATGCGAGCGAACGTATTTGAATGCACATGTGCCTGTGTCTATGCGAGTTATGCCCACAAGCCATCTTTCCCGCCCGGCGTATCAATTTTTTATCAGTAACCATTTTAGAGAAAATTGCATTTGATTTTCTGTTTTTTATGTTTTATGTTTCGTGTGCTCAATGTAAGCACTTCCCCTTCCCCAATCCATCGTATCCAAAGCGAATTTCCAGCACAGTGGGCGAACCCCTAACTCACTTAATTCCACGGCGCCTTATTCCTATAAGTTATGAATTATTCCAGGTTATGAAAACACCTGTCAAGTGGGAGTACAAGCGCTTTTCCGATTAATGGAAGTGTAAAAAGGATTTCTATCAGGCTTCACTACGAATAACAGGTTGCGCACTCTGTATTCTTATTTATGAATGGATACCACTTACTTTACTATTGTAAGAGTATTTGAAAGTCTTCACAAACATGGTTTTAACGCTTTTATGAACCCCACGAAAGCGAGTATTTAAAGCTCCGGAGGATTGTTTTCACAATATTTGCATTAGCGAATGTCATACGACTTCCTACTTTTACCAAATATACTTAAATACTTGCTGCTCCATTTCCACACATTTTCTCGGAAAAGGTTTCAAGCACAGCCTCTTGTGATGGCGACAGGAACTTGCTAAAGGGTTTCGCTTTCAGAAGCATTAAACAGGCGACGGCGATGGGTTTCTTGTGAACGAAGTACTCATAAATTTTAAACAAAACTTGGAAAATCTTGTTTAAAAAGTTTGTTAACATTTATGTTACCCATAACATTTGTCCAAGTGCATTTTGTGCATAAACAACACAATCTCATTCGACTAATCGCTTACTTTTCAGCTTTAATGGCACACGTAATCCTTGACTGGAAAGGCATAACATATATGGATTAGTTTCTAGCCGTGTAATGACCACTAACCATTGACTTATCTTAATGGCACATGCTCTTTCTAAGCCCCCCGGCTGCGCTTGTGCTTCCAAGGCCAAGAATAATACTAAACACAAAGAAGAGGCCGCCGTAATGCATTGGTTGGTGGCCTTGCTGGCACCACTGCGTATGCGTGATATGCACGAAAGTTTTGTGGGCAAGCCTGGTAAATGCAGCCTGTTAGCCAGGCCTCAATCAAAGCCAGATGGGTTATATTGGCCAGGGCTCATTAACGAGCATCATTAGTTTCCGCGGGCGTGGTCCCACATGGAGGATTAGATCGCTGCCCCAAATAAGTCGCAGCCCACTGCTGTGGACAAATCACAAGCAACGAGCAAGGAACACACATAATGCTAATGTGCGTTGGCCGCATAAACATGTGAGCTGGGACAAAAGGCGGAAGCGGAGACAATGGGCTCGACTTTAGGGCCAGGCCCAGCAGAGTCGTTAAATGCCCACCTTTTATAAGCATAAAACAATAGACGTACGTACATTTGGCCCACGGAAACGGTGTGCAAATCTGTGTAGCCACCAGCTAGTAGGGCATGCCGCCTTCCCCCCGAGACATGTCAAACACATAAAGAAGGCCAACGGGGATCGGGGGTTCCGGGGGCCTCAATGAGCAACCTGTACGGGCAGACTTGCGTATGCGGTGTGCCGACCACCAGCCACAAACCACCCATAATTGAATCTTTGGGTCGCGCTCTGGCGCACATCCAAGGCCAAATCCAGGCATCCAACCAGGAAGGATATCGAGCACACGCGGAGAAATAATGGCTACAAATGTAGCGTCATTAGTGTCCAAAAAATATATCATACAATTCTACACATTTAATAGCAATGCCATCTTATCTGTTGAATTCACATTTTTCCTTTATCCTGTTTAATACAAACACTTGAAGTTGGTAAGCTTTTGTTTTCGCTGTAGCAACAGCCACGCAAATTAAATTCAACTCGAAAAATAGGAAGCGCTTTGGTTGAACGGTTTTGCAGACGACAGGTTAATTTTTACAAGTTCCTTCCAATTCCAAAGGCTTTGCCCTAGCTTTACTTATCTGGCTCTGATTAAAATGCATCCATGTACCAGTTGTAAGTTTTAAGATACAATGCTGACTTGTGGGCGGCTTTAGCTAAAACCAATGGAATTGATGGGATTTTGGACAGCACAGGGAATAACTAAGTAAAAGCAGAAGTAGAAGAAAATATGCAGCAATCTTAATAAAAACAAGTGCGTACGTTTTAATTTTTATTGCAAAAATTGTAACAAAAAATGTCTTTTTTTGGCATAAAATACACAGGATTCTAGGAATACTTTGGACTAATCCGAAACGTACGCACAGATGCATATTTACTATCAATGCTGAATCCGACTAATTACCTTTAGGTAGTGGATCAGGTGTTCGCCTATATTGGGCTTAATGTAGAAGATGCACTGCGATTGCCTCTGGATTCGGTCGTCGACATCCAGTTCGTGTAGCTGGAGCAGATCATTCAGCGAATCGTTGGCTATACTTTGAAGTCGAGAGGCGTTCAGGAACTTCATGATGCGCTCATTGGTGTAGTTGAGTTGCTGGAAATGCAAGATTGATTATTAATAAGATAAACCTAATGGCTGATCTACTACTCACTCCTTCGAAGTCATCCCGTCTCTCCGATTTCAGACTCAAGTACAGTTTGGAGGGATCATCGCGGTCTGCCAACACATCCACCTTGGAAACGGGAGAGGCGAAGGCCAGGTCTTCGCTGTCCGACTGCATGATGGCCAAAACGGACGAGGTTAGGAACAGCAAGGCTGGACGCAACTGCGTGCTGATCAGCAGTGTGATCTCACAGAAGAAGAGCATCTGATCGCGGCTCAACTCCTCGGGCAGATAACTCCAAATGCGATTGGAACTTCCATGCAGGGCGGTGTTTCGCGTAAAACTAGGCTCCACCTGTTGGGGCATGGCATTAAAGCCCACCGTATGCAGGACACCCTGACCGGTGAGGGCCAGCATTTCAGCTGCTCCACTAATAGGTTTCGTTAGTGCTCCTACAATGCCCTTGGTCAGGCCGGCGATGACACCGACGGAACTTCGTGCCTCCAGGGTATGATGGGCCAATCCGCCAACAGCGCCAAGTAAACTAATGCCCAATCCAGTCAGACCTTGGGTCAGTCCATCGGCGAAGCCCTGTGGCCGAGCTCTACGCCTCGCCTCGGTCAGTTCGATGTGCTCGGCGTCCAAAGTCAGGCGGTCGAGATTCCGCGCCACTGAACCAGCCAGTTTGGTCACGGAATTCACGGTTCCTGCTGTCACATTGCGCAGCAGAGAGGCAGATCCTTGGGTCACTCCCACAAGGAAGCCCCAAGGTCCGCGAAACAGACCCTGAACGGGCATGGACACAAAGTCTCGCAGACCGGTGCTGAACGAGCGCGCCAGCCCACTGGGACTTCCCAAAATCTCCAGGGAACCCACGACCCAGCCGGCTCCGAAAATTGCCCCGCTGAGGTAGTGCAGTCCAAGTGATTGTCCGAATCGAAGGGGAACTGTAAGGATTTGCTGACGCTCGTAGCGAGAAAAGGAAAGGGGAGAGTGATCTAATGCTATATAGAGCCTCGAAGAAGTATGGACGGATAGTAGTAGACTCAGGGGCTCCACCGTAAAACTATTTAGACGCAAGGGTTCCGATATGTACAATGACTGGGCGACAACTTGGTCGGGCAGAAGGGTCATTCCGACTGGAAGAAGAATTTGTTCCTGCTCCACAGGGGGACTATACACACAGTTGGACGGTTCACACTCTACCAGTGCTTCCAGCAGTTGATTCAGGTAGGCATCTTCGATGTACACCCGAAAGGGTGGAATCTGACATCGCACATTCTGCAGTTGCATTTCATCTTGGTAGAATATGAACGTGAACAGCGAGACGTGAGTTCGTTGTGCCTGTTGCTTATATACAAAGTCCAAATCGTAGACCTGAGGCAGACTACAGTTGCGTCTATACAGTTTTTCCGCACAAAGCAGCACGGGAAAATCATACTTCCCACTGGAGTACAACTGGTTATCTATCTGAAGGTTTGGCAACTGCAAACGCAGTTCTCGCTGATCGTCGTCATCGTCGTATATAAGCATTGAATCATCAGCATAAATATTGCACACCTCTGTCTTCAAGTAGTCATTTTGGCGGTTGTCTGTCTGCAGGCTGAACACAAAGCTCTTGATGAAAATTTTGATCCTTGTCTGCGTTTTGCTTTCACACTCTTCGTTGAAATGGGCACACGTCACCATATTCGGTGAAGTGTCCCTAATAGTGCCGCTCTCTTGCTCCAAGCTTACTTCTGGTCTCAAGGCAGCCTGCTCTTGTGATGGTATCGAATCATTCTCTGGTTTGGTTAGGCGTGATCGCAAATCCTTAACCGAAAACTCCAGCTGCTGAGCTATATAGTAGATGTTCAGGCGTATAGCTCGATGCTTGTCACAGACAACCACCTTTACGTCCCCGTGATGCGGCACGTGCAGGAATTTCTGCCAAGACTTGTCGGTCCGAATGGGTTTTGACCAAGCGATTTTGTTCTTGGCACAAGACTTATCTGCAAAATGAAATAGAGCTTTAATAACAATTGCTAGATAGCGTGCTGAACTCCAAACCTTTGTAAACTGCCAAGGATAAATTGCACATTGTGAATTCCACATCTGGGAAGTTAGCGTACATCTGCGGAGGCGTGTAATAGCAATTGCTGTGAGGCAGGACCAACTGATTCCACTCAAAGTTCCTTCCCACAAACTCCGAGTTTGTGCAGCTCACATTGCTGTGCTCCGAAGCACTCGTCTGGGCCACAATAAACTTGACATTCGTGTTGTTGCTTATAGCAATGGCAGGTGCCGTGTCCCGGAACACATTCAAATAGTGTATATTGTCCTTCTCTATCAGAGTGATCATCAATGGAATGGATTCGTGTCCCGCTTGCAAGCTGAAGCAGCGTCTGGTGAAAGGTATGGCTAAGGGAATCGGTATGGAGATCTCCCGGTTACCACCAACACTAAAGCAAACGAAATAGACGAATGCTGTATCACAGTTATGCTTGGCCTTATGGGCGTTAAGGTCGTAGAAAACGTCCATTGCATTACCCATGCTGCAATTAAAGAAGTTTAGCAACAAAAAACAGTTATGACTATAATCCATACCAGTTCTTGGTCGAATCGGATGAAATAAGACTGCGGGCCTTTTTGGAAACTGAATATGCCTCCACTTCTTCCCGCGTAGAGTTCTCCTTGTGGTCCATGGCTAGGGTCAGGGCATTCAGGAGCACATCCGTAAAGTTTGTGAATACGAATTTCGATCGTAATTTAAAGAGGCGACGTCCGTCTTCCTCCTGCCGGTATTCCAGAACTAGTCGCAATACTTCATCCCTTTCTACTATGACTATATCCACAAATGAATTGTACCGCAGATATAATGATCGCCCGCCGTTGCTGGATGATTTTTGTGTAAAATCTTCCAAACAGATTGGAGTTGAGGACATCCACCCGTTGTCAAATCGCACATCGATTGTAAAAGCACTCCTGAGCTTTGGCATCATTTGCAAACTGTTTGCTTTAAGATCCAGGCGCGTCTGCTCTTGAGTCATTAAAATGCTTACATCTAACGCCGTTCCATTGATGAACATGCCCCAGGCAGTCACGTCTAGTCCTTGGCAGCAGGAAAACTCCCTCGTCGCTTTAGTCTGGTACTTAACATCAAAGGGATTTTCAAAATCTAGCACTCGGCTAACGCGCAATTCTTCGGGATCGTTCAGTGGCCATTTGATCTTCGATGACTTGCCAAGTTTATGCAGAGCATTTTCGATGGTCCAAACACTGGGATCGTAATAAAAGAACTTATGCCAGTCCATCGTCCTTAACATAAGCGAATATTCATCTTTGGAAGATCCTCGGAAGACACCGCTGAAATTAAAGCCAAAGTTTAAATTCGATCGACCTAAGATGCTTCTAAAACTTACGAGAACGTGAAGCCAACGCTATGCTCCGTTGCGTGGGTTGTTGCAGTGTTCAGTGCCCATCTGCCTCCCTTGGCTTCGATTGTGGAACACTCGCCGGTGGTACTTTCAGTCGCCTTAACTGCACAGCTCAGCATGTTGCATATCTCAAAGATAGGCCATATGCATATTAGTATCTTCTGCGGCTGAAAGTCCTCGGTGGCCTTATCCATTTTAATGTCCTCGCGCAAGATTCGCACCCAAATGCTGATAAACTGCTGAGCAGATTGTGTAGGAACCTTGACCAGCCACGGCAAGTTGTTGTTGGTTTTCAGTGGGATGTCGCCAGTGCGTCCTCTTCCAAGTCCGGCGGTCAGCTTGAGCCTGAAGAATGGTATCATTTTTAGAGAATTAATGTTTTGAAAATATATTTCTTCAGAAATGTCAATTACCGCATGTTGATATCGGCGTTCCGCTTGACATTCTGGTAGTACGATGATCTTTCTTTGGACATGAGTAGATGCTCCGGAGGGGTGCTTTCGTCGTAATTTACTTCCTCCTCTCGAAACTCAGTGACCAGATGGAAAGGAACCATGCTGATTAACTCTATTTGTCCCTTGACCAGAATATAAATCTGGGTGGAGGAGAGTTTGCCCAACTTGAGCGTAATACAGTTTTCTCCGACTCGCAAATGATGGATCTTTTCTTCGTCCTCGAACTTAAGTGCTATGTGCACTGAATCACTTGACTCCACCAGATGGGTTTTGGCATTTGTAATGAAGAAGGTTAGTTCCTGGGCGTGGGAGCAGCTTCGAAAGTGATAGAGCTGCATTTCACCAGGATTGACGGGGATTCTTTCAACTGTGTTGGTTTGCCCGAAGCTTATGGGTGCCTGTATACGGTTAACTATAACCAACTTCGGCATCACAACGTGTCGCACAGCCTTCTGCTGCAAAACTTCCTGCCAGTGGTATTTGGAACTCAGCAAAGTGTGGATCACATGGGGACCGCAGTTAAGCCGAAGCTTGTCCACTAGGAAATTAGCTTGCACCAGCGAGCGTGGGTAGTCGGTCAGCCTTACATAGCTGGAGAACTTCATTGACTCTAGCACATCCAGCATGTTGAGGAATCCATAATCCAAGCACTCAACTCGAGTACGCATTTCGGTCTGCAAACTGAAATCTTTTCTGGAATATATGCTCGAATGCATTTGTAGTTCCTCCACGTGCACAGTTAGGAAGGTTTGCCTAACATTAGCGGTCTGCCTAAGGTGGTACTTATTTAGTTGTTTCGGGAGTTCGCCAGTGTTATCCGTCTGGTTCATGAAGTTTAGTTCGATGTCCTGGCAGCAAAGCAACAATTGTAATTTTGGCACTTTATCTGCCCTGAAGACTGTATCGATTCGCATGCAACCCACTAGAACTTTTGGATGCAATATGAAATCATTATTTTCGTCTACTTTGAAGTCCGACTGGAGGTACTCGATCTAAAAATGAAGATAAATAATTAGTGCCTTAATTTGTCATGCTATAATTAAAAGCGTACCGAGAGGTCTTCGTCCTCACTTCCTTCAAAGCAAGTTCCGTCCACAGAGATCAACGATTGCAATATGACAACCCTCCAAATGGTGGCACAGATCGGACGATCTGGTGGAGTCAACTGCTTAGTAGAAGTCTCTGAGAGCATAAAATCGCAGTAATGCAAGAAAGTCTCGTGCGTTTCACTAAAGTACTCCATGCGACATCTGATATGTATGGGCCTGCTTACCTTTTTCGCATATAAAAACATAAATTAGACAAATGAAATATCTATTACCGTCATATCAGTGACTTACTGGCATAGGAACCGGATATATGTGTATGCTTGTCATTTGGCGGGGCTGCGGATATCGCCAGCAGATGATGCCGTAGTTCTTCTTAATGATCTGCACCTGATAGGGCATTGGCAGTACAGACTCGGAGTTCAGGTACACAAACTGGAAGGCGCCAGCTCTGAAGTGCAAAATGCTCTAATAAGTAAAATATAGTTTGAAAATAACTGTGTATTGAATAACTCACCTCAGGTCGTCCTGATAGAATTCCGCGTTAGATTTCAGCGGACGCCTCAACCGATCTATCGATTCGTGTGAGGGAGTGCACTTAATGAGATCGCAGGGTGAGACATCTTTCGGAGTGCCCAAAACGGGACGACTGCGTAGAAACTGTTGCCATTCCCGATCGGCGTATTCGCGTATCCTGTTCATTCCATGCTGTGCCTTTTGCAGTTGCAGTATGCTGAAAACACCCGCGTCGATGTGAAGGTGATTTAGCTTGAGTGTGGCATTGACCAACAACTCCTCAGACCAAGGCTCACTGACCAAATCCACCGACAAACGCATAAGCAAAGGGTGGAGCAGCATCTTTTCTCCGGACTGCACATAGAATGATCCTATGTTGGACCTTATAACCGACTTCTGAGGGCGACTACTGAACTTGATGCGGGTGCTGACATCCAGCCAAACGAAGCTGCATTTATACGTTCTCTCCTCATCGTAGAACTTGGCTGTTATACGATCACTTGAAAAGTGAAACCTATCCGCGTTGTAGCAATTCGTCTTCATCTGGCGGAGTTGAGAGCCTTCGGGCACTGGACGCTGACTACGTACATTAAAGCAGGGAGTCTCGTGAAGAACAGTGTAAATACGGATAACATCACTAGCCAATTGTTTGATAGTGTTCTCGCATATCCTCAACAGGATGGGTTTCCGTAGCTCCACATCGACATCCTTCTGATGGAGGCGGTCATATTGGGTCTTAATTGTAAGCAAGGGAGGTGGAATACCCGAGCTTCCCAGTTGGCCTGGTAACGTATCAAACACCGATTCATTAAACCGTTCCGAATCCATTTTTCCTTCAGCATTTGCTCTGGCTACGCTGATGCTTACGTTAAAAATCGAGGCTTGTGTTACGGCTGCCTTGAAGTTTTTGGTAGACATGAAACTGGGCTGAGATACAGTCATCAAAAAAAGTGGTTTCATAACGGGACGTTCCAGTTCTTCCAACTGCAGCACATCGTAAATCTTAAGAACGAATATGCCGGCCACAAAGGATACGCTGCTAGGGTAACTCAGCACAAATGGTTGGCGTCCACTTCGATTTATCTCTTCCGCCACAAGTGATCTTGGATATCCTTTCATACGACTGCCCAAATGAATTCCGGAATCGCTTTGGCAAGAACCGTAAAAGTAGTCACTACTGCCTTTGGCATCAGTAAAACTTGTGCTTGCATTTGTGGAACTTATTTTATCACTGACCCGCTTTTTGGATGATTTTAAGTTCCGAGTATCCTTACAAGCTTTGGGATCCGGAGGAAAGTATATGGAGTTGTCCACGCTGTTGTATTTGGAAATTTCTCCCAGCGTTTTGTGCGATCTCGCTTTTGGTAACCCAGCATTTTTAACACAGACCTGGTCGATTATACAGCTTAATCGCTGTGCGCGCACTATGATGCAGCTAATTAAACTGATTTGGTGAGTGTTCAATGAAGCCACAAAATCGGTAGCGCAATTGTACTCCACGCTCTGTCCGCACACCAAAAAGCGATCGTAGCTTATAGCCGGAGCATATATCATAATGAAATCGAAGTCTTTAAATATTTCCATATGATCCAGCTCTGTGGATTGACTTTGGTTGTTCCACTCAAAAGCGGGGTTGTCATGTTTGCTCGCCAGAGTCTTCTCTATACGATACTCTTGTGTTTGCTTCCAGTTTCCGGTGGATAGAGATACCCTCCGAACACTAAGCTCATACTGACGGTCCTCCACCAGTGCTCCCGGGGTACTGAGCATGTTGAGCTCCGCTGCTTTTTGGTAGATATCTGGTCGCACGAGCTGGCGAACTAGAGGATTTTCGAGACTCGGAGTTAGTTGAATATTTTCAATCTGCAATATACATATATAAAATTAACCTGCTAAGCCTTAACAATTTTTGGAATACAAACCCTTAGCAATAGGACACTACAGCCCTTTTTGCCTGTAGACAGAGGAAGATAAACATAGATTCCCTTGCTGTTTAAATGGACCATTGGCAGATCTTGAACCGTTGTAATCTTGCTTTGAACTGGTGCGCTCGGTGTGTTTACTGGCTGTGCAGAGACTGAACCTCCCATAATTTCGAGGACCTCGCATATCGGAACCATAAACTCGGTAATTTGGTCCAGATTCAGTACCATTTCTATCGGTTGCACTTCGATGAGTACTTCGGAGATAGTGTGCTGCATGTTGTGAGGGTTTCTTGCCCCAATCTTCGCATATAGATCCTCAAGGCTTACAGTGGTTATCACCACACTAATCAATGGCAAGTTTGTACTATCCCCCAGCATTTTGATATGCAAGTCGTCGATCTTTTCCCATTCCTTATGCTTTTCCTCGTAATAGTTAAGGCCGAAGTTTTCTATTTTGGTGGTAATCTTGTTGAAGTCACTATGCTTGTCGATATTCAGGAGTAAGTCCTCCAGAATCATAACGATTTTGCTGTGTTTGAAATCGTTGGAGTTTTCCATTTCAAAACTGATACGTGGAATGGTCCATTGGCAAAATAGAACCACTGAACTTTTGGGAGCTAAGTGAAATAATACATTTATAATGATTTTCTAAAACCTATGTGTATATATTTTTACCACTTTTTACTTGCGGTGCTTCAAAGTTGGGATCAAGCTCCAGAAACTCCTTTATCGCCGGATAGTTTTGCGCACTCCCAGTGTATACTTCCAGCCTGGGTTTCATTTTGGCTGTCTGCCACTTGGATGCAGGTTCGCCCGGACACAGCGAACCATACATCTTAGAAATAATCAAGCAGTGCTCATGTAACAATTTCACCTGCAAAATGGGTTATTTAACGAAAGTTATATCGGTCCTGTAAAAGCTCCGCTTACCCGCTGAGCGAAAATGTTGATGGCCGACATGTCTACGTGCACATTTATAGAGTAAGTGTTTTGCTCCGGCGAGTCCTTGGCCATTCTATCCGATTTCCCTTCAGCTTTTCCTTCGTCGGCTTTTTCAGATGTCTTGAAAGACAGAGCTAACGTTATCGTGGTCCTGACTGGAGCTACAATCATCTCGGTCACATTAGCATTGCGATAGCAAACGTTAAACTCGTTTAGGTCGAAGACCCAATTGAATAGCTCAGTGTTATTCGCTACTGGGATAACTCCTCTGATGTTTCCTCGTTGAATGGCCTCGCAATTGCCCGATTTAACTTTAATGTGCGGCAGGCGAATGGAAGTATACTCCACATCCGTGTCTCCAGGTGTTTTTCGCATCATTACTTCACATACGTCAATTTTAGCTTGAGCGATCTCCACCAACACCACCATTTTTGTAAGTCGCTTCACAAAATCGTTGGTATCGAAATTACTTGGTTGAGGCTTACTGGTAACAGGTATGTTTAATGGTTCTGCCTGGGTGTGCCTCTCATCTCGCTCGGAACTTAGATGAACTGTCTCTTCGGGTACTGAGATCTTCCGACTATTGTTTCTGCTGATTCGACGCGGTTGAAAATCATTCAAGACCATCGCAGAGGCAGAAATCGTGGAGTAATTCGAAACTGATTGTGTAATTGGTTGCTCCGACTGTTTCACGGACTCTAAATCAGTTTCTACTTCTGAAAACAACATTAAATCCTTTATAATTTCTAAAGTGTTATATAACAAATTACGTACCCTTGTCTGTTGTCTTTTGCCTTCCACTGTTATCCGAAAAATCTAGAAACTGCAGCAGATATATGTCCGTGGTGATGCGAAATGGTTCCAGCCAAAGACACACCACTGTGCCGGGAATCTTTTCCTGCTCCGAATTGACCTCCTCCAAAGGAAACTGACACTGCATCTCCAGCCACTTGTTGTTTGCATTCTTTGAAGTGGACAACACCACATTGCGTATGTTCATTTTGGTATGGACGGCATCGGTGTGGACACCTTGAAGCGAACCCACTGCAGCCAAATGTGTATGATACCTGTGATAACTCAGGCTCAGTTTGGTGCCCACACTTTGCAGCTTGATCACATCCGAATTGGCGTTGACATTGGCCACAATGTGGGCCAGATCGCAAAGATCTGGCCCACTAAAACTCGAAATCAGCGGGACCAAGCGCTTTGCGACGATTAGCTCGCGCTTTGAGAACTCTAAAGTTATGATCTCTGATTTGATTTCCGAGGTCTCTAAAGGCGCCTCGTTTTGACGCCAAAGATGAGGCGCCAGCAGGCGGTTCCAGTTAACTTGAACGCGTGGTATGTTTAAAAGTTTGGCTTGTCCATTATCCGGAGTTGTATTCAGAATCATAAGCGCCAAGTTTTTCACGTTGAAGTGAAAACAGTTGTAGCAGGCATTAACCACCTCCCGAGGTTTATCCTGCAGATGAGTAATCAGTTGGACCAGGCGAACAGGATTTACTGGTCCACACATTGTGCCCTCGACTAGGGAGACCTTAAGCTGCAAATATGGTAGTAAAGATTGTCTAACTGTGGTCGTCAGTTGGTGTTGATTCATCGCGGAGGATTCTTCATGCTGCTGGCGGGGGTACAACTGAACCACTATGTTCCGCAGCTCAATTTTGTAGTTGCAGGTTGGCACCAATCCCATCAGATACTCCAGATCAGGTATAGTCATTTCGGAGTGCTTGTTCTCCGGCTCGGGGACACCGCGATCCTCGTCTTTCACCGATTCTGAACGATATCCCGGGTAATCGTATGGACGAATTAAATCGCTAATTACCTTTTTAACCTGCACAAACGACTGCGAAAAGTGGAACGTGATTCCGGCGGACAGCAGGCGATACTGGATGCGAACTCCCAGATCTCTCAGCTGGCTCTCCGCCACGGGATGGCTGCTTGGTTTCGACACCCGGTGCTCGATGACGTCGAAGGCCAAAACTGGACTGCGAAACAGCATATACTCATCCGTATTCCTTGCCACGTAATCCTCGTAGTTGTAGCTGCACCAGGACCGATCGGCGAACATGTAGTTCTCGTCAAACAGACTCTTGTCGATGAAGGAGCGCTCTTGCTGAAACTGTATAGAATAAATAGTAAGTAATGAAGACAATAAACAGTCTTAGGATCTGCTCACTTCCTGGGTATTGACCAGCTTGCGATCCACGGGATCATCGCTACGGTAAGCACCTAATGGCTCCATGCACATGCTAGAAAGGCCCGCCTTGACATTGGCCCAGTCGCATTCCTTTAGAATTGTCCGCTCGTAATAAAGTCCGCCCAAACTGATCCGCAGTATAGGCGTGTATCGGATGCGCTTGATGCCACCCATGCTCTGGTCGGTAAAGTACTCCGAGTTCTTAAGCTGGAAGTTTAGCTCCTCGGCGTATATTCCCAGATCGAAGGCATGGCCAGTGGGAGAGTCGCAGGACGAGGAAGGCGCCTCAGTATCGAAACTGGGCAGTAGGCTCCAGGCCCACCAAAAGACGCTCTGACCGGCGGATTCGGTCCCTTGCTGCGACTCGCTGCCCTCAGCTACCGCTTCCTGATCTTCTGGATTCTGGGGGTCCTCCTCAAACTCGGCCGGCTTAAGCTCGAGCAGCATTTTGACCAGCCTCATCACCATGGGGAACTGCAGAGATGACACGTTGATATCCAGCGACTTGGTGAAAACTCCAATGCGGGTTGTGCTCGTGGTGGTCACCGTGTTGGCGTTGTACTTGCGGAGAACCCGGCACTCCAGAGTACAGCGGTAGAGAACCGGCTCCTGGCACACCTCAATCCTGCCGGCCGTGTTGCGCTTGTCCAAGCAGATGGTCAAATCTGATATTTGTAGCAACTTGCGCATGACGACGGACACCGGGTGTATGTCCACCATGGTGGCCTTCCAGTCCTCGCCGGCGGAGCTGAAGTTAAGGGTCTGCACGTTCATGGAGACCACGATGTCGTCCTCCACATACTTCAGGATGATGTTGTGGCACTGCAGGCTGATGTTGTTGATGATTTTGTTGACCACGCTGGAGGAGCTGGCCGGTCCAGGACTTTTGGTCTGGTCCGGCTGCTCCACGGAGTCTCGCTTGGATTTCCGTCGCTGCTCTCGCTGGAAGGAGGCCCTCCGCTGCTTGCTCTGACTGTCCGGCAGCTTGGCTACGAACTCTATGGTATTGATGACGATCTTCACAGGCTCGGACATAAGCTTGGTCCACGGCACCAGGATGCTAAGTTCATGAATGTGGCCGGAAACCAGTTCCACTGGCAGGTTCAGCTCCTCCTCGAGCACCTCCAGGCGCAGGTCCAGATTCTGGAAGGTGACCTCGCCTTCCCACAGCGACACTTGGGCATCCTCGTCGCGGAAGTTCTTCACGTACTTGGCCACGTAGCTCAGCAGAATCGGAGTGATGTAGGACTCCAGTTTAAACATGGTGTTGCGGCGCCGGAGGCTAAGGCCTCGATCCCAGCGCTGTTGACTGCTCACTTATATGGAACTCTTCATTTACTGCGTTGCCGGCGGTTAACTTGAATTTACATGCTGGGGATTTTGCTACAATTCTGGGCCGAATATGTTTAACAAAACAAACATAGCCATAGAATTTGTTGGATTGTTTACGTTTCAGCCCCGGCAATCTGGCAATCGTTATCGGGCGGTGCGTATAGGCAATCGATAAATGTACCTGCTAATCGCGAAGTGTAGATAAGCCTTCGAACAGCTGATAATTTTGTTGACGTTTAACGTGCAGCGGTAGCTTTTCACAATTTCATAGAAATGCCGCAAATTACCGAAAATGGCCAGGATTTTGGTAAGCATGGGATGTGACTACGATTACACACAAGTGATAATTTCAATTTTTACCCTCAGATGTGGTCAAATACTTCCTGCAGCTCCTGGACGAGGACAAGGATCTGTCCTCTGGCATTGCAGCCATCAGGACCCTGCTCATGATCCTGGAAAAGAAACAATGTAAGTGTGCTGATAACCCTGAACGTATAACCCTGAACGTATAACGTATTCCTCAGTTGGCACCATTCATATTCTACACACAACCATGAGGGAAGCGGTGGCCGCCATGCGGAATACGGATTTGTCTATAGCAGCCATTGTTTCTGCCGGGGAACTCTTTTGCAGGTTCATCACCCTCAGTCTGGACGACAAGCACATGGAGGAGTGCCGCCAGATTATGTTGAATCGCGGAAAAATCTTCCTCACCAAGCTGCTCAATTCCCGGCAGGTGGGCTATTACACGGAAACCCATCACTAGCGCATTAACTAACCACACGTTGTACCTTCCAATTCAGGTGATTGCCCAGCAGGCCCAGAGGTTCATCACCGATGGCTGTCGTATATTGACGCACTCCCGATCTCGGGTCGTCCTCAAGGCGTTGATTACAGCCTCGCAGAACAAAAAGTCCTTCCACGTATATGTGACACAAGGTGGCACAGGAAACTCTGGGTAAGAACTCTCCGGGTTCCCGTAAGAATTCAATTGTAAACACCAACCGTTCTTAGCGAAGAGATGGTTAAGGACCTGCATGCGGCCGGTATCGACTGCACTCTCATCCTGGACTCAGCCACCGGCTATGTTATGGAATCGGTGGACTTCGTGCTCGTGGGTGCTGAAGCCGTGGTGGAGAGTGGTGGCGTCATCAACCGCATTGGCACATACACCATGGGCTTGTGCGCCCGTGAGATGAAGAAACCTTTCTACGTTCTGGCCGAGAGTTTCAAGTTCAGTCGTCTGTATCCACTCAATCAGCGCGATCTGCCAAACGAGTACAAGGTAGGTTCTTACTGATTAAACGCAGGAACGGCGACTAAGAGTGGGTTTATTTGTAGTACTCCCGCAAGCACCTGAACGATGTGAGCAAAGTGCACCCGCTGGTCGACTATACGCCGCCCGTCTACATTACCCTGCTCTTCACCGACCTCGGAAGACTAACACCCTCGGCCGTGAGCGACGAGTTGATCAAACTGTACATGTAAGGGCGAATAAAGATATTGCACTTAACTACTTTTGTTTAATTATGACTGTATGAGATGAATAAATAGGGGCTCGACAATACCGAATGTACATAAAATAAAGCTAGTTACTTTCGCTTACACCTAGAATTTATATTGTGTTTTAGAACCGCATCTCTCGCGAATAGTTGGCGTCAATCTCGTCGTCTGACCCCCAGGGATCGTAAATGTCCACGCTGTAGTGGGATGCTTCGCTGTTCCCATCGTCGTTTGTGTACTCCTCATCTGTATAGCTGTCACTGCCGGTCTCGTCGTCGGACCCGTGATCGTGCAGCCCAAACTGATCGTCGAGCCCTTCCTGAACATCATCCAGATCGCTGGCGTTCTATACAATAGAAGGTCAAATTTAGAATGCCACATATGCATTTTAATATAAAGCAACAATTAAAATAGAGGTGCACCCCACACACAATAGTAAAGTAAACAATTAGCACAGGTTTTAACAAAAAAAGGTTTACAATACATTTTCGGCACTCACAAATTGCCCGGACTGAATGTTGATCTCGATCTGCAGGCGGATGTCCATGACGAGAAATGCAGTTGTGACCATGATGGGGATGGTGAGACGACTTTTCCAAGCGAGGTCCGTGAGAAACATGAAGACTTTTCCGAATGTGGAGTCCATTGTGATTTTGTTAGTGTTCAGCCAGCGGCTGATCCTCTTCCTCCTTCTGTGCTTCCTCTGCCGATTGCTGCAGTGCGTCGTGCTCGACTATGTGGAAAGTTTCGCCCACGTTTACGGCCTGAACGGGCAGTAGGTGCCGATGGAGGCGACCGCTCTCGATGGGCGCGTCTAGCTCGAGGAACTGCTCGAATATGGAAATGGGCACTCCCTCCGAAGACAGCAATCCCCGCATGCAATCCTGCCGCTTGTCTCGGAGGTTGTCCAACAACTTGTTGCCCTTCTGCACCCGGGCCAGCTTCCGCTCTGAAATTGATGCTTTTTAGTGGGCTGCTCTTTCTTTGTTTCCCAAACTATTTCCCGGTACCTAGTAGCTTTAAATAGTCGCTGGAATCCGGCAGTGGCTCGATTTGCCCGTCCTTTTGGACGTTGCTCTCGTTTTCAGAGGGCGGAGGCGTGAAGTTGTCCTCAAAACTTTCGCTATTATTCGGAGACACGGAGATTCCTTGCTCAACTATATTGTTTTTTAGGTGCCAGGGATCGGCATTGCCAAGTGACATGTTTTAAAAACTAAATAAACGTACATAAATTCGAAGAACTCCTACGGAAAATATTGTATTATTTATAGTGTGCCCGTTGGAGCTATCCCCACAAATACCAAAACGGCTCGGGAACAATATTCAACATCCGCGGAACATCCGCAAAGATTGTACCTTCGAAATTTTCCCAAAATTAAATAAAAATTAAGTAAACTGCGCATCTTAAGAGGAATATTCTCAAGTTTTCGATACTGAGAATATTAAAATATGCAGAAATTGTAAGTTTTCGCATTTAATTCAATTATCCGCATCCAGACTTCAAACCCATCGGGTATTTGCTCGTACGCAGCACGGTCACACTGCTTGGATCAACGTCATCAACACCATGGATGTTTCGGCTCTTTCGGGGACAAATTTTAGTCCTGCGGAGTGGATAAACGCCAACTACAAGAAGTTTGTGGAGGAGAATGGACGCGATGATAGCGAGGCTGCCTCCTCCTTCATCAGGAGTTACGTGGCCAAGCTGCAGCTTTATATATTCAACGTAAGTGGAGCTGTCCATCCTTGAGTCATATGTAAATATTATCAATTTCCAGGTAAACAATGCTGTAGAGGAGTCCAGTCGGCAGGTGGTGGCCAGCATGCCGAGAATCGCTAAGGAGTCCGCTGCGCTGCAGGGAGATGTACACCGGCTCCAAGAGAAGATGAGTGCCATGCGATTGGAGGTGGCCGCAGTTCAAAGCGAAACCGGCGAATGCATGGCCACCTTGGAGCGCTTGAACACCAAAAGCCTGAAGCTCCAAGTGGCCAAGGAATCGCTGCAGGAGTCGGATGGATGGGGAAATCTACTGGCTGAGCTTGAGGATGGTTTTGAACGCAATGATCTAAAGGTGTGCACAGCGAAACTTTCTAACTACTGAGCTGCCATATTAATTAACTCTTTACAGGGAGTCTGCGATAAGTTAATAGCTCTGCAAAAGTCCCTGCACGCCCAGGAACAGCTGCCAGGACACGCTGAGCGGCAGACCCAAGTGGAGGACTTTAAAAACCGTTTGGAGGCACTGGCCTCCCCAAGCGTAGTACAGTGCTTTGCTGAAGGCAATACGGAGCAAGCCCAGCACTTCGTTCAGATCTTCACCAGCATTCAGCGGCTGCCGCAACTGCAGCAATATTACCGAGCTGTGCAAAAGAATTTTTGGCAGCAACAATGGAAGCAAACTCTGGAGCTGCAGGGTACAGAGTCCCAGCCTCAGCAGCAGCAGTTTCTTACCCTTTACTACGACCAGCTGCTCGAGCACTGCCAACGCCAGGTCAAGTGGTGCTCCAATCTCTTCGGCGAGAACTCTTCGCAGCCCTTTCTGGTTATTGCCGAACTATTGCCAGCATTGCAACCCACACGAGATGCCCACATTCTACAGCTTTTGAAGACCTCCAATGAAAGATTAGAGATGCTGGCCGTGTTCGCCCAGGTTAATCACAGTTTCGTGCTGCATTTGAACTCCCTGCTGGAGCAGTCGCACATAATCTTGTCCGAGGAGTTGCATCGTCTGCTGGGTGAGGCGATATTTGAGTATTTCCACAAGTTTATCCAACAATACCCGCGCTTGGAGGAGACCCAACTATCCACGCAGGTAATGCAGTGTAATAGCTATGGTATTTTACCTTTTATTAATAAATTGGTGTTTAACTTCAGGTGGATCGCCTTTCGTCCAACCAGGCCACTCCCAGCGATGGTGTGCGTCATCTAGAGGAAAGCACGCGGAAACTCTATGAGTGGCTGAAAGAGGCCTGCGAGCGTTGTGCCTCTATAACAAGTGATTTGGCTCTATGCAAACTCATTACCTTGCTGAACGGCATATTCAAGCGACAACTGGAGAGCTTTGGACGCATCCAACGGCAGATTGGGCTCAGTCTGGGATCCAGCAGCTATGCGGCACAGAGTGAAAACTGGTCACTGTTGCAGTATACCATGTCGCAGCTGCAATGCCTGGCCGACTTTCAGGTTCAACTGCATCAGTTCGAACAGGATTTGCATACGCGCATGGTCACGTTGTCCAACAGGCTTACTAAGCCATCCAACCGAGGCCCCATCTCCATATTCCAAACCTGCGACCATGCAGCTCGCACGCAGCTGTTGAATAGCATTGCAGATTATCAGAAAAAGAAGTCGGAGGCAACGGAGGGCCTGGGTATCTTTCCGCAGATCTATGCCACGTTAAAGAGTCACTTTGCCGATACACATGACATAACTCTTAATATATTGCTGCAACCAATTGAGACGCACTTGGCGCACATTCGTCCGCCTGTGCAGGATCACGCTGCGTCGGGAATCGATATGCCATCATTCAGTTTTGCCCCGCAGGAAAGCATCACCCAAATTGGTCAGTACCTACTGACTTTGCCGCAGCACCTGGAGCCGCTGCTGCTGTCGCCATCATCGCTGCTGAAACAGGCTCTGGAGGTGTGCAACATCAAGTATACGCAAGCCATTCCCTGCGCCGACGTGCTACTCTCGCTGGTCGTGGAGCAGTGCTGTGTTCTGTACGTTACGCAAATACTGCAAATCAAGTCGCTGCCTTCCTCGGCGGCCACTCAGCTCAGCGTGGATATCGAGTACCTGTCCAACGTTCTGGAAGAGTTAGGCTTGTCCATCAACCTGCAGTTGACCCAGATCCTCACGCTGCTGAAGGCTGCTCCAGATCAGTACCTGACCCTCAGCAGCGGATGCGAACCGCGACTGGTGACAGCCATTCGGCAAATGCGCAATATTATATCTACACAGTAGATTTAATTAAATAGTTATATTCAATATTCAAACTTATATGTAATATTAAGAATGTATTTATATAAACTATTTTGTTGACCCACAGCTTAACCATAGGAAACATACTTCAGACATGCATTCGTACTTAAAGTACAAACAAAAGGAATTCAAATGTTTAATCAAGTGTCCAGAAACTAGGGTCAGTTTAGTTCTGTTTAGTAAATTGCACATTCTGCGATCTCACTTCACTTTTAATGTAGACTGAATTAGGTTCAGAATGTACTTCTTCTTTTTCGTTGTTCGACGGGCGCAATATAATTGGTACACAGCAAATACCAAATCAAGAGTTCGGATTATAGCTACCGGAATTTTCACACTCGGCGTAATAGTGATTACATACATTCAATGCCGTGCAATGGTGAGGCAATCCTTTCAGAAAGGCAATTCATTGAATGCTGACGTTATGAAAAGCAATTCATTGAATGCTGACGATATGGAAGGCAATTCATTGAAGGTTATACATCCAGGCGATATGCGGGTGAAGATAAAGGGTATGATGCTGCACGCCTGGCGAAACTATGCTCGCGTTGTTTGGGGCACCAACGAGTATCGTCCGATTTCCCGTCGTGTCCATGTGGCTGGCGATTTCGCGTCCTACAAACTCGGTGCCACTATCATCGAGAGCTTGGACACTTTGCATTTGATGGGTCTGGACAAAGAGCTAAATCGCTCTCGGGCTTGGATCGAGAAGTCATTCAGCTTGGACCGAGTTGATGATGCGTTGTCCGTTTTTGAACTGACATCCAGGCTGCTCTGCCCCATGCTTACTCTGTATTCCCTCACGGGGGATTCGCTTTACATGGATAAGGCCATCCACATTGCCGATAAGATCCTGCCTGCCTTCGACACGCCAACTGGTATACCCAGACAACTAGTGGTCCCAAAAACGGGCAGCACGCTCACAAAGTATCTTAGCTACGTTTCTCGCACTTCAGAGTTCGGAGCACTGCACCTGGAGTTCTATTACCTCAGCGAAATTTCGGGATATCCGGTCTACAAGGATCGAGTTGATGCTATCCGGCAGGTTTTAGCTAAAACAACCAGACCGAATGGACTTTATCCCAATGCGTATTGCACAAAATATGGTAAATGGGAAAACTACAACTGCACGATGAACCGAATATATGATACCCTGCTAAAGTCATGGATTCAATCCGGGAAAGCTGATGCTCAAAATGCTGATATCTTCAAAGAAGGCTTGCTTGCTGTGGCCCAAAATCTGGTTGTCATCAATCCCGACGACGTGACCTACGTATCCACGTTCAGAAATGGTACTCTTCTCCATCGAATGAGGCACTCAGATTGTTTTGCCGGCGGCCTGTTTGTCCTGGGAGCAGCAGAAACCCTAATGCAGCACTGGGAAAAGTATGTCCAGATTGGCGCAGACCTAGCAGATACTTGCCACGACAGCTACTGGAACTCGCCCACTCGGCTCGGTCCGGATACGTTTGCCTTTACGGAGGAATCCCGGAAGGAAATAGAGCCGCTCCAGAGAAACTTTTACAATTTAAGGCCGGAAGTCGCGGAAACCTACTTGGTGCTTTGGCGCATGACCCATCATCCAAAATACCGCTTGTGGGGATCTCAGATGGTGCAAGCGATAGAGAAGTACTGCCGAAAGCCCTACGGATACACTGGATTGCTGGACGTTGGGAACGTAACTTCGGAACCGGATGACGTGCAGAGGTCTTTCTTCTTGGGCGCCACTCTGAAGTATTTGTACCTGCTCTTTTCCGATGACGATGTGGTTTCGCTGGAGCAGTGGGTCTTCAACAGTGCCGGCCATTTCCTGCCCATCAAGGGCGTAAACCCCATGTATCGTCAACATAGCTCATCGAAGTAAAGTTGAACTTTTAATGCAGACATGTATAAAAAACTTGTGTAATCTAATACTTTCACATGAATTACAAAACCTATTTTCTAATTAGCTGGTAGCACACACATTGAGCACACCTAAAAGCACATACACACATAGATATCAAATGTCAAACACTGGCCCTCTAAACCATCCATCCTTAAGTCCTGGAATCCGTGCCGCTCTAGAGCTGGCTGTTGGCCAGGTGGTTGTCGATGACCCGCTGGATGATCATCAAGCAGTGGCGCTGCCTGGCCACCGTGTTGTCGATCAGCTGCTCCGTGAACTGGCTGGCCGCAATGTTCGTGTTCGGCGGTATGTCCTGCGTGCAGGATATGTACCTGTTGAAGATCTCCGTGTTCAGCGAGGTGGCCAGATACCCCTCGCTCTCGTCCTGCTGCTGCAGCTTGTCCAACTCCTGGGCGGCCAGCAGCAGTTGGCTCTTGGCCTTCTGATATGATTGCAGCTCCTGCAGGCTGGCATATTCCGCGCTGCTCAGTTTCACGGACCTTCCGCCGTCCTTCGTCATCTGGCGTATGTGGTACTTGCGCTCGGCCACGAAATTGCCGAGCAGATATCCTGCGGAATCGGGACACACAAGCGTGACTCATTAGGCGCTGTCCTGTGAATGCACTCACCTGTTATCAGCATGAAGAAGGCAATCGTTAGCACCAGGGAGGCACAGGTGCGCTTGGAGACGTACTCGCGGAACTCCCGAGAGCTGTTGGCCCGCACCGCCGTCTCGTAGCTGAGTACCTGGTGCATCCTGCTGACCTGATCCCTTTGGGGATTATAATTGCAATCGGTGGGGTCTGCTTAGCCTAGTTATCCTGCGACACTCGGATGTGTCCTTCAGAGCTGGGTGGGAACATTGTGCTTTCGTGGTGGTGGCTAGCGTCTAAAACATGGGATTTTAAATAAAAAATTAGATGCTGCATCTATGAGTTAAAGTTATAGGGATATTACAGGTTTTAAAGCACATAGCTTTAAAGGATACATTTGCACCTGGAATGTAAGAACACCTCTTGGTATGACAATTCAGGATTTAATGTATTACTCTCGGACTTAGTGTTTCCGCACTAAAACCACAGTGTCAATGCCCCCGAGTTCCTGGTCGGGTGATGCCGCTGATACGGAGGAGCGTGACTTAATCGCCCCACCTTAAATGGCAATCGCGAACCCCGTTGTTATGGGCATCGCACACGGCAAACAGCGCGGTCCTTTAAACGCTTCGTCGAACACTTTTCACTCACTCACTCACTAACTCACTCGCTTCAAATGGAATCGTGTGCTCGGATCCACTTTTGTACTGCCAGGATGGGCAACATATGCATTAAATTAATTAATGCCTGCACTTTAGTGTTGCACTGCCCGAAAAGAAATGGGCTACAAGTGTGCGAATGTCCTGTGCGAAGGCAGCGCGCTCAACTTTTTAATTGTATTATTTATGCTTTGTTTACTCCTCGCGTTTTGCTCGCATCCTTGCGCGTTATCCTTGCGAGCGATCTGAATGCCTGGACGCCCAGTCGGGAACTGACTCACGCTTCGTTTGGGGGTCGGCTTTAATAGCTCTCCGTGCCGTGTGGTGAGTTTCCTGCCCCGAGATGTTGCACATTCAGCGTGCCACTGCGTCGGGCGCACGGCGGTCAAGGAGAAGCTCGCAGAATGCAAACAAAAGCATTCCCAATAGCTTCTTAATGAGGGAATGAGTCCGCCCACTCAGCTGGTGGCGTTCCTCAGAAACTATATCGGATTTCAAGCCATCGCCTCACTTTGGGAGATACTGCTGCTGCTCCGTAGTTCCGAAAGTGGAGCTCCCTTTTGATTGCCATAATCGTATTTTCTTTTCTGCCTCACTATTCCCTGCAATACTTCAAGGATATCACATGACCCTCGATTGCCATTTCTGTGCCTTGGGGGTTCTTTGAAGTCACAGTGCACATTTTCACTTGTTGTGACACATATTACTGGGAATTAATACAAAAACACATCTTATTGAAAGCAATTTAAATATATATCTTGAGGCATGCCTTTAATCATTTGTTTGCTTGAACTTGAAGTACATCACTTCTATAACTCAACATATTACTACGTTAATCCATTCGGTGGCATAAATTAAAATTTTTTATTGCCTGATAAGACTGAACACCTTTATTCTTCCATCGATAATGACTTCACTTGCGCTATATAAAACTTTGAGACCCACAGGAGCTCTTAGTATACAAAATGAAGGCGTGCGTACTCCTATTGGCAGCCCTTTTGGGGTTTTGCACTGGCTTCACTGTACCCCACACCAGTGTCCACCCACGGGACCTAAAGATCCAACAGCGCAGCATCGAGGGCAGAATCACCAATGGGAACGAGGCGACCGAGGGTCAGGTGCCCTACATCGTGGGAGTGAGCCTGAACAGCAATGGCAATTGGTGGTGGTGCGGAGGATCCATCATCGGAAACACTTGGGTACTTACCGCTGCCCACTGCACCGCTGGGTAGGTTGAAAATACATAAAATAAAGAAAGCAGCTTCTTAAGTTTTATCTTACGCCCTCAGTGCTGATGAGGCTTCACTGTACTACGGCGCCATCAACTACAACGAGCCTGCCTTCCGCCACACGGTCAGCAGTGAGAACTTCATCAGGTATCCGGGTTACGTTGGCCTGGATCATGATTTGGCCCTGATCCGGACTCCCCATGTGGACTTCAACAGCCTGGTCAACAAAATTGAGTTGCCCAGCCTGAATGATCGTTACAATTCGTACGAAAACAACTGGGCTCAGGCTTCCGGTTGGGGCGCCATTTACGATGGCAGCAATGTGGTGGAGGATCTCCGAGTGGTGGATGTGCGGGTAATCTCCGTGTCCGATTGCCAGGCCTACTATGGAACTGAGACTGCCACCGATAACGTCATTTGCGTGGACACTCCGGACGGCAAGTCCACCTGCCAGGGAGACTCCGGTGGCCCACTGGTCACCAAGGAGGGTGATAAGCTGATCGGAGTCACTTCATTTGGCTCCATCTATGGCTGCCAGTCTGGAGCGCCGGCTGGATTCACTCGAGTGACCAATTACTTGGAGTGGATCAAGGAGGAGACTGGCATTTACTATTAAATGTGGTTGATGAACCTCTTTCACTGAATAAAACTCAGATTTGAACGTATTATTCAAATTATTCATATTCTAACAATAGATGTTCACACATGCTGCCACTCATATTATTCCTAATACAATAATGCCCTATCTGAATAGATTGAAGTACTTAAAGCTGTTATTCTCTTTGCTGGCGCTTCATTCATACTGCCAAACACTCAGCTTAAGTATCTACTAATATAAATTAAACTTTTTCATTGATAAAAGTGACTGCGCGATAAGATTTGCCTCTTTGAATTAGCATTGATAATGATTTTGGCCATATAATTTTTAGCTATATTATATTGGGACCACCACGGAGCGTTTTAGTCTGCTAACATGAGGGGTCTTACACTCTTGTCGCTCGCCTTCCTTGGGGTCTGTAGTGCCCTCACTGTGCCCCACTCGCTGGTCCACCCACGCGATCTGGAGATTCGCCATGGAGGAGTGGAGGGTCGTATTACCAACGGAAACCAGGCGTCCGAGGGTCAGGTGCCCTACATCGTGGGTGTGAGCTTGAACAGCAACGGAAACTGGTGGTGGTGCGGGGGATCCATAATCGGACACACTTGGGTGCTCACCGCCGCCCACTGCACTGCTAAGTAAATAATTTAATTCGTCAAATTATTAGATCTTTTTTTAATAAAAAATTTTTTACAGTGCCGATGAGGCTTCACTGTACTATGGCGCCATCAACTACAATGAGCCTGCCTTCCGCCACACAGTCAGCAGTGAGAACTTCATCAGGTATCCCCACTATGTGGGTCTCGATCATGATTTGGCCCTGATCCGGACGCCCCATGTGGACTTCTACAGCCTGGTCAACAAAATAGAGCTTCCCAGCCTGGATGACCGCTACAACTCCTACGAGAACAGTTGGGTTCAGGCCGCAGGATGGGGTGCCATCTACGATGGCAGCAATGTGGTGGAGGATCTGCGAGTGGTGGATCTGAAGGTGATTTCCGTGGCGGAGTGCCAGTCCTACTACGGAACTGAAACCGCCTCCGAGAACACCATCTGTGTGGAGACTCCGGACGGAAAGGCCACCTGCCAGGGTGATTCTGGTGGTCCTCTGGTCACAAAGGAGGGCGATAAGCTTATCGGAATCACTTCCTTTGTCTCCGATTACGGATGCCAGGTTGGAGGTCCGGCTGGCTTCACTAGAGTCACCAAATACCTGGAATGGATCAAGGAGGAGACCGGAATCTATTATTAAAAGAAAACTTTGTTATTTTAAGAGCATAAATGTGCCGAAAGAAGGTTGAAATAAATAAAGAACATTCGCTGTAATATCTTCTTTCTTATTTAATAATTTATCACTAAGAAGATAGAGGTAAACGAATTTTAAGAAATAATAGCTGATTATTAGTACAATGCAACACCAATATCATATAAAAAGCTGCGCGTAATCTTTTTATTTGTTGTTTGATAAGCAGACGTAAACGTAAAATCTAGTTCAATCTAGTAAAAAAAAACTGGACAACGAGTCGTATGATTTATTTTCGATTTCCTCCTTTAGGGATTTGTAATAAGTACTTTCCTATGAGATGCGATTCTTATAAATCTGAAACACTACTTCTCGTTTGTGCAAGCAATATAATATATTTTAGGTGATTCGAATGTCCTTAAATGTTATTATCAAACTTTAAAGTAAGTAGCAAATATGGCACATGTCATTCCACTTCAGATGTGTGCCATAATTTAGGAAAAGAAATCACTAGTAGTGGACTTATCAGTCGGTGACGGCTCGCGATGATAACTTGTTCAAAATTTACAGTCCTCCAGTTTTACATACATGCAGAAGGGCTCTTGGACGAGATAAGACTCCGGACTTCTTCTCTATAAAAAGGCGCTTCGGTTTCGGAACACCATTGAGTTGCAAGACTTGACCAAGATGAAACTGTTCGTATTCCTGGCCTTGGCCGTGGCCGCAGCCACTGCTGTGCCCGCTCCCGCCCAGAAGCTGACCCCGACGCCCGTCAAGGACATCCAGGGTCGCATCACCAACGGCTACCCGGCCTACGAGGGCAAGGTGCCCTACATCGTGGGTCTGCTCTTCAGCGGCAACGGAAACTGGTGGTGCGGTGGCTCGATCATCGGCAACACCTGGGTCCTGACCGCCGCCCACTGCACCAACGGAGCCAGCGGAGTGACCATCAACTACGGAGCCAGCATCCGCACCCAGCCCCAGTACACCCACTGGGTGGGCAGTGGCGACATCATCCAGCACCACCACTACAACAGCGGCAACCTCCACAACGACATCTCCCTGATCCGCACCCCGCACGTCGACTTCTGGAGCCTCGTCAACAGGGTGGAGCTGCCCAGCTACAACGACCGCTACAACGACTACGCCGGACACTGGGCCGTGGCCTCCGGATGGGGCGGCACCTACGATGGCAGCCCACTGCCCGACTGGCTCCAGTCCGTCGATGTCCAGATCATGTCCCAAAGTGACTGCAGCCGCACCTGGTCTCTCCACGACAACATGATCTGCATCAACACCGAAGGCGGCAAGTCCACCTGCGGAGGCGACTCCGGTGGCCCTCTGGTCACACACGACGGCAGCCGCCTGGTTGGAGTGACCTCCTACGGCTCCTCCGCCGGCTGCCAGGCCGGCCACCCCGCCGTCTTCTCCCGCGTCACCGGATACCTGGACTGGATCCGCGACAACACCGGCATCTCCTACTAAGCAGCTGATCCTTCCCAAAAGTTCAATAAACGATTATAGCAAACGACTTGAGTTCTGTATTGGGGATGGGGTCCAGATGAGTTCTTGCTTTACCAAAGTTATCACAGAACTATTTGCAAATAGGGGAAATTATTGAAACTCATCTTAATCTTAACCAGACGGTGTTCTTCGCATCTCATTTCACATGGGGATTGAGCATCGGAAGGAATCAAGCTGTTGGAACACTCAGTGACGACTGGATAACCGAATAACTACTAAAACCACTCGGACTGCATTGAAAGCTAATCGGGATGGGCTTAATTTATATATTTGGGAAAAGAATGCTTATGATTAAAATGTATGCATCTGACAGCCGTGTTGTAATATGCGCAATATATAATATATAACTTCTTCAGTTAATAAGGCAATAAGTAAAGGCAATACCAACATAGTTTAATTGAGTTAAATAACTTATTTTAATATAAAATAAATTGAAAGTTTCCTGGACATTATAAAGTGTATAAACATAATGTAAGGAGCTGTTAGTATATATAAATTTGCATCTGGATTGTTCTCTTTGAAATGTTTCTATATATTTCCAGACACTATATCCACCGCTATATCTACCACTGTATCTACCACTATATCTACAGTTAAATGAATTAATTCGCTATTTTGCTATAATCGTTTATTGAACTTTTGGGAAGGATCAGCTGCTTAGTAGGAGATGCCGGTGTTGTCGCGGATCCAGTCCAGGTATCCGGTGACGCGGGAGAAGACGGCGGGGTGGCCGGCCTGGCAGCCGGCGGAGGAGCCGTAGGAGGTCACTCCAACCAGGCGGCTGCCGTCGTGTGTGACCAGAGGGCCACCGGAGTCGCCTCCGCAGGTGGACTTGCCGCCTTCGGTGTTGATGCAGATCATGTTGTCGTGGAGAGACCAGGTGCGGCTGCAGTCACTTTGGGACATGATCTGGACATCGACGGACTGGAGCCAGTCGGGCAGTGGGCTGCCATCGTAGGTGCCGCCCCATCCGGAGGCCACGGCCCAGTGTCCGGCGTAGTCGTTGTAGCGGTCGTTGTAGCTGGGCAGCTCCACCCTGTTGACGAGGCTCCAGAAGTCGACGTGCGGGGTGCGGATCAGGGAGATGTCGTTGTGGAGGTTGCCGCTGTTGTAGTGGTGGTGCTGGATGATGTCGCCACTGCCCACCCAGTGGGTGTACTGGGGCTGGGTGCGGATGCTGGCTCCGTAGTTGATGGTCACTCCGCTGGCTCCGTTGGTGCAGTGGGCGGCGGTCAGGACCCAGGTGTTGCCGATGATCGAACCACCGCACCACCAGTTTCCGTTGCCGCTGAAGAGCAGACCCACGATGTAGGGCACCTTGCCCTCGTAGGCCGGGTAGCCGTTGGTGATGCGACCCTGGATGTCCTTGACGGGCGTCGGGGTCAGCTTCTGGGCGGGAGCGGGCACAGCAGTGGCTGCGGCCACGGCCAAGGCCAGGAATACGAACAGTTTCATCTTGGTCAAGTCTTGCAACTCAATGGTGTTCCGAAAGCGAAGCGCCTTTTTATACTGAAGGAATCCGTTGTCTTATCTTGACCAAGAGCTGAACTACGTATATGTTGAGCTGGAGGGCAGTAAATTAATATCATCCATATTTCATAGGTGGAAGAAAAATAAACAACGCAGAAGTTAGTACAACAATCTACATAATGTAAACTTATCAGTTTTCGATGATTTGCGAATCAGTGAGAAATACAATAAATTAAATTTTAAATACGTTTCATCAGTTGCAATTCATAAAATCATTTTCGACGTGGGTACCTTCAATCTTCTTAAACACATAATTATCTTATCGGTGTCATAAAGCAAATCAGTATTGATATTATTGACTTTTATGAGTTGGGGAGATCACATTGAGGGTTTAGAAATATCATTTTACTACGGATGGCCATAAATTAGATTCTATTCCGCAATCTTGACGCTTCCGTTGGGGAGACAGTGAAAGTGCAAGCTGCTACGCAAACCCTGGGAAAATGATCTCTTTCGCTTTTCTCGTGGAAAACTGAGCACATAACTCACAAGGGCCCTTAAATGCTAAATAAGGCAGGAGTTCTGCTGGAGGCCAATGAATCATTGAGTGCCACACAGTTGTACACTGCAGGAAATCATGATGGAACTCAAGATGGCCTTTATTTTGTGAGAATTTATGAGCAGGAATGTTCAGCTAGCCACATTTGTGCAATAGGGCGTACCTTTATATAATTACGAGAATGGCATTTAGGTACTTTCAGCTATGTCCCCTAATTAATTCGCACTTAATGAGTTCCCAGCTGCAGCTGTGGCTTTAACTTTGAAATTCCTTGGCCCACCACTTCCTTCCACCTCCATTTGGAGCAATGCGCGTGGAGTGTGGAGTGCATTGGCCCCGTTGAAACCCCGTACGACTTGAACACGTACGATGCCATTCCGCCCGGAGCTCCATTGAACCCCACCTTATGAACCCACATCCTCGCACACATCTCAAAGGGGCTCTGTGCTCCGTGGAAGTGGGTTTGTTCCTTTTCCTTTGCTCCTTTGCTCCGCCTTTGGCCAGGAGGCTGGCATTTAGTTCCAAGTGCATTGACATACAAAAGCACTGCGAGCGCCCTGAAGTAGGCAACATTCAACATTCAACATTCAAGGCTCAAGACGCTTGGCGGCCAAGGACGAGTTGGGATTTCAGGGGGTTTCTTAGCTGTGCTAGCTCTGATTAATCAATATTAATCAATCAGCAAGTCAGAATCACTGACCCAGTGCCAAAAAGGCATTCAAAGCCATGTCTTTTCCGCAGTTACTCGACTGTAAACTGCAAGTGTGGTGTGTTTTCTGGGTCTGTTGGTTAGCCAGGAGCTTAAAAGCTTCAAGTCATGTTTCCCAATTGTAAGGGCTGTTCTCGTCGAACCGACGGATTTTGAATAGCTTTCCTGGGTGTTTAGTTCTGGGATATGAACCCAAAACCGTTGATTCCTGGTATACTCGCAAATTAACACCCTCATGCTACTTATTCCATTTTAAGTAGCTTTCACTTGCGGCTTGAATAGATGTTAACAAGAGCGCAACGTGTGTAAATTCTTGGGATTTTGTTCAACGATCTGCATTGTTGTCTACTTTTAGACACCTTCATGGTATCATGTCATCCAAATATGTGCAGATACGCTGTTTCATTCATAACCATAAGCGTCTTTTGCGCTTCATCCACAAAACCCACTGGGCAGTATGGATTTTCAGGCGTCAAAGCGATGCGATTCCGTTGCTGGGGCTTCGAAAATCGAAATCGGCTCATCACGTGCCCTGCAACCACAAATGGGCGATAAATTCTTATGCTAAAATCGCTGAAATCGGTTGCTGCCTCCAAATGCAGCCCCACAACTGAAGAAGTGCGGTCAAATGGGCCCATTGACTTGGGGTTGGGCCCACACATTGACCGAGTTTTAGCCACATTGGGCACTAATGTAATTAGTGGAATATAGCGACCAGTGGCTGCCACTTTTCAGCAGTGCAACGCGGCTAATTGGAGGCGGAACATCGTCACGATGGAACACTAAAGGATACAGTGCGCGAAAGGATTACGCCAAGGATTTGCTCCCCAAGGAGCAGGGATAAATGCCCACAGTGTTTGTGAGATGTGAAGTGTTAGCGACTGATTATCCTGATTATCGCGTTCGCATAGACCAGTAAATCAGTGCAGAGATGGGCAGCAATACGGAATCGGATGCCGAGAAGGCGTTGGGCTCTCGCCTGGATTACGACCTGATGATGGCCGAGGAGTACATCCTCAGCGATGTGGAGAAGAATTTCATATTGTCCTGCGAGCGGGGTGACCTGCCAGGTGTCAAGAAGTGAGGACACCCTTCTCCGAATACGAGTAACTTGGCTAATATGCTTTCGTCCTTGAAGGATCCTCGAGGAGTACCAGGGAACGGACAAGTTCAACATTAACTGCACCGATCCCATGAATCGCTCCGCCCTCATTTCGGCCATCGAGAACGAGAACTTCGACCTGATGGTGATCCTGCTGGAGAATAACATCGAGGTGGGCGACGCCCTGCTGCACGCCATCTCCGAGGAGTACGTGGAGGCCGTCGAGGAGCTGCTGCAGTGGGAGGAGACCAACCACAAGGAGGGCCAGCCCTACGTAGGTTACATCCTGCCGCAGGATACGCCACCACTCTTACTCATTTCCCCTCCTCCTTTGGCAGAGCTGGGAGGCGGTGGACCGCTCCAAGTCCACCTTCACCGTGGACATCACGCCCCTGATCCTGGCCGCCCACCGCAATAACTACGAGATACTCAAAATCCTCCTGGATCGCGGTGCCACGCTGCCCATGCCGCACGACGTCAAGTGAGTGGCGATGTAGGGATGCAGTGATGTAGCTATGTAGTGAGCTTCCTCGTCCTTCGAGCGGCACGTTCCATTGTTTGTCCAATTGGCAACACACTTATGTAGCAGCTCGCTGGGTGCCTCTAATTTTAGATAATTGCGGGCAAATTAGGGTGAAATGTTTATACAGGGTGTGATGTTGTTTGTGCGAAAAGAAGGTCCTTGAATGTCCTTAAATGGGGTCAATGTCCTTGCTAACGCAGCTAATATCAGTTTATCCTTTGAAGTAACTTTGTATAAGTATAGAAGGGTCCTTGGTAGTCCTTTCAGCAAGACTTAAATTGGCTAATTGTTACAGGTGCGGCTGCGATGAGTGTGTGACCTCCCAGACGACGGACTCCCTGCGCCACTCGCAGTCGAGGATCAACGCATACCGCGCCCTGTCCGCCAGCTCGCTGATAGCGCTCAGCTCCCGGGACCCTGTACTGACCGCCTTCCAGTTGTCCTGGGAACTCAAGCGCCTGCAGGCGATGGAATCGGAGTTTCGTGCCGAATACACGGTACGGTAGTAGTCTGCAATGTAAGCGGTGGCCAGTAGTGTGCCACTATAGTCCATGCGAATGCGAATGCGAGCCTTTGTTTGTGTTTGCCCAACAGGAGATGCGTCAGATGGTGCAGGACTTCGGTACCTCGCTCCTGGACCACGCACGCACATCCATGGAGCTGGAGGTGATGCTCAACTTCAACCACGAGCCGTCCCACGACATCTGGTGTCTTGGCCAGCGGCAAACTCTGGAACGACTGAAGCTGGCCATTCGCTACAAGCAGAAGACGGTGGGTTTGGACTAGTCCTTTGTTCCTTACTTGCTTCTTTTTTTTTAGAAGTTATATTTGTTTTAAAGGGCTAACTGTAACAAATAGATAACATTAATCTTAATACCTCCTAGTTTGTGGCACATCCAAACGTGCAACAGTTGCTGGCCGCCATTTGGTACGACGGACTGCCGGGATTCCGGCGCAAACAGGCCTCTCAGCAGCTGATGGACGTGGTGAAGCTGGGCTGCAGCTTCCCCATCTACAGCTTGAAGTACATCCTGGCCCCGGATTCCGATGGGGCCAAGTTCATGCGCAAGCCCTTTGTCAAGTTCATCACGCACTCCTGTTCCTACATGTTCTTCCTGAGTGCGTAAAGTGGATGCTTAATACTCCATACATCTAAATGTACCAACATTCACAGTGCTCCTGGGTGCTGCCTCCCTGAGGGTGGTGCAAATCACCTTTGAACTCCTCGCCTTTCCCTGGATGCTGACCATGCTGGAGGATTGGCGCAAGCACGAGAGAGGTTCCCTACCAGGTCCCATCGAACTGGCAATCATCACCTACATAATGGCACTGATATTTGAGGAACTGAAATCGCTGTACTCGGATGGCTTGTTTGAGTACATCATGGATCTTTGGAACATAGTGGACTACATATCGAACATGTTCTATGTGACGTGGATTCTTTGTAGAGCCACCGCTTGGGTTATCGTCCATGTGAGTTCATATAACTAACTAATGGATGAAGTGGAGTCACTGTAAGTAATTGATTTCAGCGCGATCTCTGGTTCCGGGGCATAGATCCGTACTTCCCACGGGAGCACTGGCATCCGTTCGATCCAATGCTTCTATCGGAGGGCGCCTTTGCCGCCGGAATGGTCTTCTCCTACCTGAAGCTTGTCCACATCTTCTCCATTAATCCGCACTTGGGACCCTTGCAAGTTTCACTGGGTCGCATGATAATCGATATCATAAAGTTCTTCTTCATCTACACACTGGTCTTGTTTGCCTTCGGATGTGGTCTCAATCAGTTGCTGTGGTACTACGCTGAGCTCGAGAAGAACAAGTGCTATCACCTGCATCCCGATGTGGCTGACTTTGATGACCAGGAGAAGGCTTGTACCATCTGGCGTCGATTTTCCAAGTATGTTACTTTCATTTCTATGCACTATCATATTGATTGTGAATATACCATTTAATTGTACTTTAGCTTATTCGAGACATCGCAATCGCTCTTCTGGGCCTCCTTTGGTCTGGTGGATCTGGTCTCCTTTGATCTGGCGGGAATCAAGAGCTTCACCCGTTTCTGGGCCCTGCTGATGTTCGGCTCCTATTCGGTTATCAACATCATTGTGCTCCTCAACATGCTGATTGCCATGATGTCCAACTCCTACCAAATCATCTCGGAGCGAGCCGACACCGAGTGGAAGTTCGCCCGATCCCAGCTGTGGATGAGCTACTTCGAGGATGGCGGCACCATTCCACCGCCCTTCAATCTCTGTCCCAACATGAAGATGCTGAGGAAGACGCTGGGGCGAAAGCGACCGTCACGCACCAAGAGCTTTATGGTAAGATACACTCAGAGAAATGCAATATCCGCTGAATATTTTAGCCTAACCATTATACATAGTGAAATATATAAAGATAAATTAAATTCAGTGTACTTTACATTGAAATGATATTTCGAATCAAGTAACTTTTAAAAGTAAGTAGCGTTTGGAAAACTTAGATTTTTCCAAGTTTAAACACCTCACAGTGAGAGGCGGTTCACAATCAATACAAATCTTTAGCGAAATCATTTTCAATCAAGCCCATGCAGAGCTCTCTGTGCGTCAAAGCGACATCCTAATACATCCTTTTCTGTGTCCTTCCACCCCCCAATGCTCCCTTTTTAACCAACTCCCAGCGAAAGTCCATGGAACGGGCACAGACTCTGCATGACAAAGTGATGAAGCTGCTGGTCAGGAGGTACATTACGGCGGAGCAGAGGCGGCGGGACGATTACGGCATTACCGAGGATGATATCATTGAGGTGCGCCAGGACATCAGCTCTTTGCGGTTCGAGTTGCTGGAGATTTTTACCAACAATAGCTGGGATGTGCCCGACATTGAGAAGAAGTCGCAGGGTAAGGGAAGCCTACCCACATCCAAATTGGCCACTCACACTTGTCCTAAGATAGTCCTAGTAGTAAATATGAATAGTTATTTACCAGTAGCTAATGAATACCTAATAAAATTCACAACTTGAATCACTATTTGGGTTATGTTATGCTAGGAAACTACTAATTTTTGGCAGCAAATCCATAATAAATGATTACTTTTACTTTCGAAGGAGTTGCTCGAACCACCAAGGGCAAGGTGATGGAACGCCGCATCCTTAAGGACTTCCAGATTGGCTTTGTCGAGAATCTGAAGCAGGAAATGAGCGAATCCGAGAGCGGACGAGATATATTCTCCTCCTTGGCCAAGGTCATCGGCAGAAAGAAGACCCAGAAGGGGTGGGTACAATTGAATCTGTAGGATCCTTTGAGTAATGGTTATAATCATAAATAGAGACAAGGATTGGAACGCCATTGCGAGGAAGAATACTTTCGCCTCCGATCCCATTGGCTCCAAGCGGTCCTCCATGCAACGTCATAGCCAGCGCAGCTTGAGGAGGAAGATCATCGAGCAAGCGAACGAGGGTCTACAGATGAACCAGAACCAACTGATTGGTAAATTACCAAAGGTCTGTCCAATGCATTTAGTTTTCAAAACACTTGATCTCGTCCAGAATTCAATCCCAACTTGGGTGATGTGACGCGTGCAACAAGAGTGGCCTATGTCAAGTTCATGCGAAAGAAGATGGCTGCCGACGAGGTATCCTTGGCCGATGATGAGGGTGCTCCAAACGGCGACGTGGAGAAGAAGCCGCTGGATGCCTCTGGGGTACAGTTCAATCAATATTTCTATGCCACATCCCTGGCTTATATATGATTCTATTTGCAGTCCAAGAAGTCCATAACTAGTGGTGGAGCAGGAGGAGGAGCTTCTATGCTGGCTGCAGCTGCTTTAAGAGCATCGGTCAAGAATGTGGATGAAAAGTCCGGAGCTAGTGACAAGGACCAGAAGTCCGATGGCAAGTCCGGCACGACGAGCCAGCCAACGGATGACAAGAAACCAGGTGACGATAAGGATAAACAGCAGCCTCCCAAGGACTCCAAGCCGCCAGCAGCGGGTCCCAAGCCCGGGGATCAGAAGCCAACTCCGGGTGCGGGAGCTCCAAAGCCCCAAGCAGCTGGCACTGTCAGCAAGCCCAGTGACCCACAAAAGAAGGACGCTCCGGCACCACCAAGCAAACCGGGAGACACTAAGCCTTCTGCACCCAAACCTGGAGAACCCGCAAAGCCCGAGGCCGCGGCCAAAAAGGAGGAGTCTTCTAAGACCGAGGCCAGCAAGCCGACAGTCACAAATGGAGCAGCCAAGAGCGCAGCTCCCTCCGCTCCTTCGGATGCCAAGCCTGATCCGAAACTGAAACCGGGAGCAGCTGGAGCACCAGAAGCAACGAAGGCGACCAATGGAGCCTCCAAGCCGGACGACAAGAAGAGCGGGCCGGAGGAGTCCAAAAAGGCTCCAGCAGACTCCAAGCCAGGAGACGGAGCCAAGGACAAGGATAAGAAACCGGGCGATGATAAGGATAAGAAATCTGGCGACGACAAAGACAAGAAACCTGCCGACAATAATGATAAGAAGCCAGGTGATGACAAGGACAAGAAACCGGGTGACGATAAGGATAAGAAGCCGGGCGACGATAAGGATAAGAAGCCAGGTGACGACAAGGACAAGGACAAGAAGCCAGGTGATGATAAGGACAAGAAGCCTGCCGATGACAAGGACAAGGACAAAAAACCAGGAGCAGCTCCTCTGAAGCCGGCGATCAAGGTGGGTCAGAGCAGTGCGGCAGCTGGCGGAGAACGGGGCAAATCCACAGTCACAGGACGCATGATCTCCGGCTGGCTTTAAACCACGTCCGGAATGCAGTTTCATAGCAGTTAATATTAGTTAAGTGCCTTGTTTGTGTGAACAATAAACGAATCTCAAGTACCATAGTTCTGCAACTTGTTGCTAAAGGCCACCTGTTGCTAGCAACATCTGATTTGCATCGCAGCAACATTCATCATCCGCCCCGTTGTTCCAGTGGCAATTTGTTTGTCTGCCATCCTTCCGCCTGCTTTTTTGGCCTATAAAAGAACGTGAACTTCGACCAGAGGCATCAGAAGAACAGTGACCGTTCCGAGGATAACATCAGACCGAGAAACATATTCGCCAAGCCAGTGTTTCATCCCAAATAGTCTTGCAGATATGAAATCAATGTTGGTGCACATAGTCTTAGTGATTTTCATAATAGCCGAATTCAGTACAGCTGGTGAGTGGTTACAAAGTTACAAAAACGCTTTCAAGGAAATCTTATACAACAATCTAGTCTATCGCGACTAAAATGCTGCTGCTATCTTTGGTTAACTTTTAAGTGAAAAAGTAAAAAGCTTTATAATAATTTTCAATACTATTTTGCAGCATCTTTAAAAGAAAAAGGTAAAGAGACCTTTTCATTTATTTATGAAACGTTTTACTTAGAAAAGTTGTTCATTATTACTTTATGCATTTTTAACAATTAAAGCACTTCTTGAAGAGGCATGCAATTTCAGTCTTACACAGTGGCTATATATATATATTAAACTCTTTAAATCGAAAAGGTGAAATATTTCGAATCCAACCGCTAAAATAATTAAAACCACCACAGAAGAGTCAAATGAGAAGCAAATATTTGTGTTACCATACATCTATGTGTACTTAACTAACTTGCAAGATATGTAAGAAAAGAACTAAATTGTTATCAAGCAATTCAAATTTAAGTAAGGTGGTTTTGATCACACAAGAAGTTCCAAAAAAACTTGAAATTACTGTGCCCATTAAAATGAGTTTATAACTTGAGTTATTTTGGCGGTTAGGGTACGAAAATAGCCAATTCCACAGAGAATTAAAAACAAAATGATGAAAACCCATGAATAAATTGCAATCCCCAAAACACTCCATCCAGAGACGGACCACGACAAGAACCGGCGAGGTGCCAACATGGGGCTCTATGCCTTCCCGCGCGTTGGCCGCAGCGATCCCAGTCTGGCCAACAGTCTCCGCGACGGATTAGAGGCCGGCGTCCTCGACGGCATTTACGGAGATGCCTCCCAGGAGGATTACAATGGTAAGTCGTTGCGTCCGAAAACGGTTGACTAATTGGTCCTAACGCCCCGGGGACGCGGGTGTGCCATTCCAGAGGCTGATTTCCAGAAGAGGGCCAGCGGTCTGGTGGCCTTCCCACGCGTTGGCCGCGGTGACGCCGAGCTGAGGAAGTGGGCCCACCTCCTGGCTCTGCAACAGGTGCTGGACAAGCGCACGGGTCCCAGTGCCTCCTCGGGTTTGTGGTTTGGTCCCCGGCTGGGCAAGCGAAGTGTGGACGCCCAGTCCTTTGCGGACAGCTCCAAGGGACAGAAGGAACTCAACTAGACGCACTGACTCCTCCCACTGATGGATGTCCCACTGATGTAGGACCGCTTTTGACACTCTGAATGTCGTGGACACTTTTGTATATCAAAGAGAACGCTTCTAATTGAATATTGTAACGGGTATACAGCAAATATGTTTTTCGGTCAAATATATATATTATAAACAAGAGAGAACGCTGTAGTCGAGTTTCTCGACTATCTGATACCCGTTACTGTGGTGCGGGGTCCGGTGTCTGGTGTCCGGGGTCCGGGGTCCGGGGTGCGGGGTGCGGGGTGCGGGGTCCGGGGTGCGGGGTCCGGGGTGCGGGGTGCGGTGTCCGGGGTCCGGGGTGCGGGGTCAGTTGTCCGGGGTGCGGGGTCAAGTGTCCGGGGTGCGGGGTGCGGGGTGCGGGGTGCGGGGTGCGGGGTCCGGGGTGCGGGGTCAGTTGTCCGGGGTGCGGGGTCCGGTGTCCGGTGTGCGGGGTCAGTTGTCCGGGGTGCGGGGTGCGGGGTCAGTTGTCCGGGGTGCGTGGTCCGTGGTGCGGGTTCCGGTGTCCGGGGTGCGGGGTGCGGGGTGCGGGGTCCGGTGTCCGGGGTGCGGGGTCAGTTGTCCGGGGTGCGGGTTCCGTGGTGCGGTGTCCGGGGTCCGTGGTGCGGGGTCCGGGGTGCGTGGTGTGTGGTGCGTGGTGCGGGGTGCAGGGTGCGGGGTGCTATTGATCCTGATCAAGAATATATATACTTTATATGGTCGGAAACGCTTCCTTCTGCGTGTTACATACTTTTCAACGAATCTAGTATACCCTTTTACTCTACGAGTAACGGGTATAATAAGGGCTGGTGTGAGCTTGTAATTAATGTCATCGCGTGTCGTTCTTGCCATTTCAAGTATGTAAATATAATAAACCATATAAAATAGCCTGCACAAGTACTTCCTAACCAACCACTGGGTTCCTTTTGGAGTATTGAGAAAAGTTTATTCTAAATGAATTGAAAACATTTTTGGTTTGGAAATGAAGGACCATTTATGGACCATTGCCATGTCCTGATTCAGATCTTCAGTTGTGGGCTCTACTCCTGCTGTTGCTTGAACCTTCGCAGCTCGGACTGTATGGCCTCGATGAGGGGCGCAGTTCCCGTTCCACTGCCCGATGGAGCACTTGCATCCAATCTGGACTCCAGCCGTTGGAAGGGTCCGGCGCTCACGGGACGATTCAGGGTGGAGTGGGAGCTGTACATGCTCCCACCTCCCCAGGCACTGTAAGTGGGCGACGGAGGCTGCGTGGAGTGCGCCGACTTGGACGTCTTCTCCGGCTGCGCGGTGGCCGGACGTTCAGCTATGCTCTTTGGTTCCCCCGAAGGATGAAAGCTAGAAGATCGAGGAATATAGAGAATAATAGGTATATCGGGCATAGATGCCCACCTCGGCAATCCCGCAGAGGAGCCCCTGTGCTCGCGCTTCGTGGCCCGCCGGTTGTTGGTAAAATTTTGGGTGGGCAGGGGCATGGGTATGTCGTCCTGGCTGGAGTACATCTGCAGAGCTCCCTCCAGAAGCCCCTCGTAGTGGTTGCGAATGGCCGACGGATTGTGCAGCGGACTGGGATTGTAGTCGGCATAGGTGTGGGCCTCTGGGGAAGATCGATTGGAGAAGTTGAGTACGAGAGGCGGGGGGTATGACTTTACCAGGTCGTCTGATATGGAGAGGAGTGGAGAGGTGGGTCTCTACGTTGTTAGTAGCTACGTTTTGGTTATCGGGTTATCAGGTATGGTGCAAGCAATAACAATAACTAAATCAACGACTACGGGTTGTCCTAGTAACGCGACTTGGCCCCAAATCGAACGTCGCCATCGTCCTTATCGTCCTCATCGTCATCGTTATTGTTACTCTTTTTTGGTGTTTCTCCGCCCGGCTCACCCTGCGTCTGTTTCTTCTTGTGCCGTTCCCAGACCACGGGACCCACGACTCCCGGATCCGGATTGTCGCTGTGCGAGGCGGAGCGCACATTCCTCACCGATGGCGGCGCCTTGGGACTGGGGAAACTGGCTATGGTGGCTATGGTGTTGTCCTTGCTGCCCAGCGACTTGTGGGAGCGCAGGGATCGTGTGGAGTTGTGTGGCGCCACTGCGTTCACGTTGTCGTAGTAGGTGACGAAGACGGGATCCAGTACGCGGTTCAGGGGCTCCGGCAGAGTGCTCTTGGGAAACGCCCGGACCGAGGCCATGGACAGGAAGGAACCCACACTGGCCGTATCCGACTTGTCGGATGGATGCAGATGCCGGATCATCTCGCTGTTGATGGCCTCGGCGGACGCCCCTCGTCCGGTTTTCTGGTTCAGCAACTTGTTCCGGTGGTAGTTATTGTGCGGATTGAAGGCCTCGCTCCGTTGGAAGTTCTCGTAGCTGCGGCGCATAACTTCCGGCGATTCCTCAGCGGAGGAATGACCCGCCAGGGAACCCTGCACCGGACTCGTCTCCAGGGAGCCCACGCGGTTCTCGTTCAGATAGCGTCTCCGTGACTTGTGCCGCATCTTGTCGCTTTTCTTCTCCGACACCACGGATGTGTAAACGGTTTCCTCGTGACCTTCGGCTCGATCGTACTGATGACGCCTCTTATGGGCGTCGAACAAACGGGCAGCCTTGTCGTCCAGGATCCTCTGGACATCGGCACTCGGCGGATTGATGGGGCAGTAAACCGAGGAATCGGAAGTGTTGTCCGTCGTCGAGGAAATCGATTCTCGCCGGGATCGTGTCTCCTGGGGCGGAGCTGGGAAACTGATGCGTGGCTCCCTTTCGTAGGAGTAGTTTCTTACGCCAGCCTCCCGGGATTGCGAATGTCCTGGACTCGGTTCTCCTTCGGTCCTCTCACTGGTCGTGGGTCGCATTGATTGACCATCGGAGAGCAGTTCGTTGCGGGAGGAGTTTCTAAAATGATATATGCTATAAGAAATATATTTGAATATTTTCAAGGATCATACCTGTTGACTGCACTAAGCTCTCGTTGTCGGGATCGCGTTCGTCCCAGGAGTAGAACCGCCACGAGCAGCAGCATCAGCAGCAGAATGGCCAAGGAGCTGATGACCACCAGGGCCACATTGTTTTTGACCGAGTTAAAGAATCCAGCCTGTCCGCTTCGAGGAACAGGCGCCAAAGCGGTGGCCGTGGGCTCCCTGATGTACGCTATATTAATCGAAAGCAGGATGATATAGTATCAGATATATCCCAGATAACTCAACTCACGTTCGGATTTCATATAGACGGCCTGTCCGAAAGTCTTCACCGCCTCAGATTCGCTGACCAGTTCCATGTCCTTGGCCGCTGTGGTGGCCAAAACAGGTCGACCATTCACCAAAACCGTGTAAATCAGTTCCGTTTGGTTGGCAATGGGACGATCATGGCTAGTGAAGAATATATTAAACAAATGTTACAAGAATCTATTCAAAACTTTGGTTTGATGTTTTTGTGAGTGCACTTTGTGGGTTAATCAAACTCATAATATGGCAGCCAGTTCGGCAGGCACTTACAATTTGAGGTTGACGTAGTTGTGCTGCTCCATGGCACGGAACCCATTGGTGTTGGTGCTCCACTTTTGCACATCCGCCTCGCTAATTTGCGTTAGGTTGTGTATGACAACTCTGACGTGCTCGTCCCTATAAAGTGGCTGGGCCTGGGAATGGGAATGGGTCTGGGTCTGGGTCTGGGGTGGTTCCGCCCCATGTTGCTGCTCCTGTTGTTGTTGCACCGGCGGTTGCTTAGTCAACAAGGTTTCGTGCATTTCCCGCAACTTTTCCGATTTCCCATTCTGCTGTATGAGCTCCCAGGGGATTAGAGTAACGTATGCTCCATAATCTATCGATTCCGTGCCCGTGCTGGTCGAGGGTGTGACCCCCATTGGGAGCTGCTCCTCGGACTGCTCCTGCTCCTGCTCCTGCTCCTCCTGCGAGTGGCTGGCCCACTCGGTGTCCTCACCCAGTCGCCTCACACTCTTTATGTAGTGCTCCTCGTCCTCGTCCTGCATGTCCAGTATTTCAACATCATCCGCTGGCGAACCCGTCGTTGTTTCCATTCTCGTCGGCGGAGTCAAAGACTTGCGGCGTTCTCGAGGTGTCGGTAGGTTAACGCCTTCGATCTGCTGAGCTCCATTAATGCCCAGGTGACGGGTTTGCTGTCTACTTGGGAGATGTGTGCTAAGTACTTATTTCATAACTTGTTTAAACCATTCTCACCTGGTAAAAGCCAGACGATATAGACGTGCCAGCTTTTCCTCCAACGTGGGATTGTCCTTTGCCGTATAGAAACCCGACATCACCGTCAGCAGCCAATAACGTCGGTCCGTGGCGGAGTAATTCAGCGGTGGCATTCCTGGACCACCCGTGTCCCAGGTGCCGCCTCCATCATCTGGCTTGCAGTCCAGGCAAATGGGTATGTCAATCTCCTGGAAATCAATCCGTTAACTGAGTTCGTTTGTTCGGGGTTAACTCACATTATTGCCATCCACATAGATGGTGGCCACCACCGTTTCGGTCTTGAAAACCGTTTCCTTGCCCTTGGTAATCCCCGTGTGCACCTTCTTCAGGAAATCCGGTGGCCCATCCCCCGAGCCAGTCCAAAAGAAGTCTTCCAGGTGAATTTCGTCCTTAACTTCTGGATAGTCATCATCGTTGTTGTCTGAAAATTGTCTTGGTTTTATTTTTGGCTTAACAGTTTCTTGAACTTTCACCCCGTTTCCATAGAAAGTAAACAACGCAGTTTCTGATTTGATACTTTTACAAAGGGGCTTTAAACTAATACTCCAAATAAATAAATATATATATATATGTTATACCTATCCTAAAGTTTGATATATTATCGTGTCTCGCTCATCCTTCAAGTTGTATTAAGTGCTGTTTTTTGATTTTATTACCCCTATTTTGGTAACAGGCTTTCGAGTTTGTTTGATCAATTGCACTAATGGCAACATATTTCCCACAATGAATGCAGCTCCACCGCACAAATTATGCTCCGGCGACAAGTTCGTCTATATGCATTGCTTTTGGGTAGTATCCCTTGTACCCCTTTGTTCTTCTTATAGACAACAAAAGCATAACTTATCGATTAGCACCTGCGTTTCCGAAAACCCAAAGACAGGAACTTGACAATTTGCTTGCGTGTTGGGTCCGCAATTAGGAGTACACCTGCCTTGATTTGGCAGCTCGAATCACCTGGGTCAGTCCACATTGCTCGGTTGTCGGTTTTGCAATTAGCCCATATTGATTGTCCCAAATTTTGATGGCATGGCTTTCAGCCAAAGTGCGTGGAAGCAAGGGAAGCGTTAAAGGTCAAAATACTTGCACCGTATAAGCGACAGAACCTCTGGTTCTGGTCAAGTATACATCAAAATTTCACTCGGCGACTGATGCTCAACTCACCGTGACTCAATTGTATAAGCGGCGACTTTTGCGTAGCTTCACAATTGAATTGGAAGGCCAGAAGCGAGAAAGAAATGAGCAGAATCGCCGGATTTGCTTTCATTTTCACTGGATTATTTATGAGCGTCACTGGTCACTTTCGGGTGCTCCTAATTCATGCCGCATTTCCCTTTCCACGAGCCCTTCCACAACAGCAGCGGTGCGATGGGGAAAAACTATACTCTTTTTGATCCGATCTATTGGGAAACGCTGATTCGGCACCGTCGAACGTCGACCGGGAACTGAACGCTCCATTGTAATCCAAGCGTTCTCGGGGCTACATGGTGGTGCGGATGCGGGTACGGGTGACATTGTTATAGCCCGCTCTCTGTTTGGGCCGCTTTATGCCTGGTCAGTTACCTGGGGCAACCAACACTTCCGCGGCAACGGCAACAGGCACAAGTCGGAAAAGCGCGCCAAGCCAAAAGCCCCTCTTCCGCCAACAATGCGAAGCTTTTGCTGCCAAGTCCGACTTTGTCCCAACTTTTTGGGACAATCTACAGCGTAGATTGATTACTTACAGATACAACTTTACACGGCTCCAGATTGGATTCAAAAAAGCTCTGTGCACTAAGAACAAAAGCTGGTTGTTATATGAACAAGTTCTTGTAGAAACAGTACAACGGTATTCGCAGCTTACAAAACATTTTACAATCTTATCATAACTAATTAATTAAATAAAATAGTTAGTTTAAATAAAATCGAACTGATATCAATCAATTTACTGGAATTTTATTATTTTATGCAATTATAAACCTCAATTTTGATTAAAAGAAATTGTTAATTTAAAAGCTCATTTTTATGTTTATCTTTACATGTGAGATTAAAACTGCAATTTCAAGAGACCTTCATACCACTACTTTGTAGCATAGCTTTCTAAGCATAGCAAAGTGTTAAAAGCTTGATTAATTAACAATAATTAGCCATAGGTTTAAACAAGTTTCTTAACTTACTTCCATAGCAAACTTGGACAGCCAACTGGCAACATGCATTGTGTGCCATCCATCTATACATATCCATTGTTATTCTTCTGCTGTTCTTCTGTTTTCATGGTAATCATTACCTTAAGACAACCTATAGGAAAGGGACGGATGAGTATTGCAGGTGGCCTTCGTATTACGAATCGAATAAAACACACTTGACGAATGAATAGCTATTTTATAGTAATTTAAAGAGGCTTCCTAAAGTAATAAATCCGAATTGCTGAGCGACTTCTGCAGAAAACGATGGGCAGCCTTCGTTTTATTGCCTGCGATATTGCATTTTTCTCGCATGTGCGACTTGTTTACAGCTGATTTATTGTTAACAATTATGAAGACGTACTGAGTAACTACCCGCCCACATTTTTTGGCTAACTTGTTTCTTTCGTTGATGTAGCCGCCAAATAAGCCAAATACGTCATCGAAGCGAACAAGGTTTCCCATGTAGGCTTACAAAAAATCCCCGAAAAATACATAAATATAACCTTGTGCCGCGACCAACCATTTATCATCGAAACCAGTTTTTTGGTCTAAATGCTGCCGGGAAGCAGTCCATTTTTTTTGTTGGTTCTTCATTGTTCTTATCGGAAAACACTCAAAATAGAATTTAATTATATGCTAAGATTAATTCTTAATTCTAATTCTCGTCAAATCTGGCCATTATTTTGAGCTGTAGGCGCTTATTAATTCGCGGGCTTCACCTGACTCTTTGTGTGCAGATACATGATGTAGCCACCGAATGGGTTTGTCCATGCCTCCGAGGTTCTTAAAACTCGTTTCGGGTGTCATGTCCAGTCCATCATTACTATAGAATGCGCTAATTTGTCGGACGTAAAGACTTTTTAAAGGTCACAGCTATTACGCAACAGAAAACACGTCTATCCAGAGTGCGGTCCACTGATATTGAAAAAAACTAAACTTGATCTTGGCCAGTGGTCATTGGCCAGTGGCGATTGAAAATGGAATTTCTTAGCGTTCTACTAGAGTTCCAGTTCTAAGCAGTTTCAGCAGTAGACAACAAACATATATTTTCGACTCTTTTTATTTACAAACTCTAATCAATAAGCTCCTTATCCAGCAGCGGACTTCAGGGCGCCGGGGCTCAGTTTCCGGTTCCTGATCTGGTAACGCGCCTTGTAACCATCCTTGTCGGCGGTGTACATCGTCACGGTCTCGGTGTCAGTCTTTTCATCGTACGACGAGTACATGCCCATGACCACCAGTTGCTCGTCGGGAGTGCCGGGGTTCATGATCACGCCCATCTCCTCGCGCTTGCTGCCATTGGGCTCCTCCGACCTGCAATCGAATGGAAACGTTAGCACCGATCCTCATCATCATCATCATCATAAAGGCTGTTGGTACTCACGCGAAGCGGTATCCCTCCTTGGTCGGCGCCTGGTTGTAGAACTCCGTCATTAAGGTGGGAAAGATGTAGTCCAGGAGTCCCTCAGCCGAGCTCTGGGCGGCCAGGAGAGCCACCAGGGCAGTGAAAAGTAGCTGTAAGCAACGATTGCAGATTAGTCTTGGATAAACTCAGAACTCTGTAAACTAAATATCCTAAAAATGCTCTCCTACATGGAAATCCCCATATGAGTTGGTTAAGTTGTGTAAACTTCTTCATCAGTTATAAAATTAATTGTAATTTTATAGCGTGCTAATGCTATTCTTTATATGCCACGTTTAATTAGTGAATTTATTGTCAATACCTCTTTGCATTTTACTCAATTTGCGGACATTAACGTCCTTATTAAATGGTATCACAGTTGAAACTAGTTTTACCACAGCCTTATAGTATGAAATTATATAGATTCAATAAAAATCCAAAAGTATAAGTGCGAAATAGAGCTGCTCAGTGTATGTAAAACTCGGCAGCAACACGGGCTATTAGCACAGCTGCATCAATATCTTGCATTGCATTGACCGCCTCTATTTGGATTATGCACACACTTCACATGCCAGCGTAATTGGTCATTACCAAGTCGTAGGTCTGGGACACGGTCCAAAAATCCGGATGGGAATCGGAATTGGAATTGGAATCGAAATGGGAATAGGGCTCCGCACTGGGCAGCTGCTTACCAATTTCGATGAGGCCATGTTGATGCGCGATGGAGTTACCGAGCTATACTAAAGCATATGAAGCGCGCCCCCATATATATAAAAGTTAGGATCTGCATAGATCTTTCAAGCTCGCGACGCGACGCGCAGCACACACACATTGTGGATAAGTCATATTTTTCTACTTAGTAGCAGCCACTACTTATAGAGTAAAACCGGTCGCTTCTCGATCCCCAAGCTAAATGCCGAAAGAAACGCCAACGCCTTACAGTAAATATAAGAAATTTAAAGATTGATTTTGAGGAATTTTTTTTTTTTGGCAAAAAGGAATCGGCTTGGAGGCATCTGGTGTGCAAAAAGATGGAACACTACTTCTAGAGTTATCAAAATGCGGTTATCCTTGGTCTTAAAGCTGGCGAAACCAGTGATTTATAAATCAATATTAGCATATGCTGCTAAATTAAAACAATATTGTTTTGATGCTCACAAACTAGTTTATTTTGGTCTATTTATATTATCCAGTGATTTCACTTTCTTAGGTAAAGTTTAACATTCGATGCTCGTTCTGAACAATTGCCTTTTCTTTCAGCGATTCAGGTTTTTCTTGGCAAAGGTTTTTACGGTTTTTTACATGATTGCACGTTGGGATGAGTAATTAGTTGTAATCAACCATCAATTGTGTTCAATTACTGAGTCATCTCTGCAACAATCCCAGAGAAATTCGTGCACAGGTCCATTGGTGTTGAATTTATGTGTTCCTGAATGGCAATAAAATAAAACTTAAACTCAAACGATTGCTTTGTACCAGTAATTAAAAAGTCATTTGAGGTTCAACGCTCTAGACACCTCAAATATATTTAAATATTTCTTAGGAAGCCAAATAATAGCAGATGATTTATATATATATATATATGTATGTACTAACAACACACTAAACAAAGAACTTGTTACTGAATGATAAATTATTGAATAGGAAATTTATCTGGCTTAAGAAACTCCCAACATAGTTGACTATGTAGTAAACAACGAGAAAAGATCCAGTTCTCTAAGAACGCAACACAATATAAAAAAAACAAGCAAAACAAATTTAAAAATTATGTTTATATTTATTAATTTAAGATTTATGTTTATTTCATGTTCATATATTTTTAAAAACAAATAATAAATATGTTTGTTGGAACGCATAGCATTAAACTCAAGAGACTCTTAGCCCAAAAGTATCCCTCAAATTTGTTGTTACTAGCACAGTATAAGCAGTACAATAATTGAATTCTACATGAATCCAAACTTTTTGAAATAAAAAAAAAAAAAAATTTCCTTGGTGTAATAAAACTAATAAGCTTTAGATATTTTCAGTAATTCATTGTATTTTAGTTCTTAAACTTTAAAGTATTTGAAATTCGAAGATTAGTACTAAGTGAAAAAAGCTGAGCTATACGACACTCAATGTATCTATACATCTTGTATACATATTTTTTACATTTACTAAAGAATGTTTCCATAGATGGCGCTACTCAATTGTGAAATGAGTATCTTAATATTCCTTTGTCAACAATTTGGGAGTTTTTTTTATAAATTTATTTCAAAGTTTTTAATTTTTGGTGTGGATTTTAATTGCTTGATCTTTGAACCTGGCACTGATATTTATACATTACAAATTAAATGAACCAATCAGAAAACTAATTAAGTTGTGAAAATATATATTCTATTAAATTATAGATAATTAATATTTAAAGTACCGCTTAGCAAGAGCTGCCGGACAAAAGCGGATTGCCTAAACCGCCGATGGTCAGATGCCGACACGCTTTAGAGGCGTATTCATAATGAAATCTCACGTCCTGCTCCTTAAATTCCTGGTCATCCTTCTTGGGATCCTAAGTCAGGAGAATGCCGACGCAGCTGGACTTTTATCCTCGTCGGCACAGAGCCAAGGATGCCAATGCTCCCTGACGATGTCCTGCAGCTGTTGCCAGAGTGTTTCCGTTGATCTTCTGAATCAAAACAGTACTGGTATGTATCAAGGACACCTATAACTTATAACTTTTAGCTCATTACAATTCTTCCTTAAGTGTGCCTCACTTTGGGCATCGGCTTGACCAGTGGAACCATCAATTTGGGGGCCACAATGGATGGAAATGCGGTGGCCGCGTTTGCCATCAGCACCACCAAGCCGCCCACATACTGCATCCCAGTGATCTCGATAATTTCCGTGGACATGTGCATCAAAGTTAACATCAAGATGGCCGGAGTGGCGGTCAAGGCCTGTCCCACCTTCTATACCGACTATGCCACCAACCAAATCGTGGGCTACGACTTTCCCTGCATCCAAGTGGGCATGAATGGAGTTAGCCTGGTCTAGTATCTAGAACATATATCCATATACGACACTAAAAACACAGTGCTTCTTTCAAGTTTTTTTTATTCTTTATGCTCTTCGTTAGGTTTATAAAATGTTCAGCAGCTAGCCAGGAAAATCGCTATATACAAATGTTACTGGTCAAATGCACAGGATCCGCAGAACGATCCAGGATACACAGCATTCGAGAGCTAAGCTTAACGAGTAAGGCTATTAAACAAAAACAAATGTTATTGGTGAAACCCATCAGCCCAAACCACAAGATAAAAATGTACAATAAACTTACAACTGAAGATCACAAAGGACTCCTAACCACAGAGGCTGGTCTTACGAATTCTACCAATTACATATACATATTATGTTGGGTCTTCCTATAATTGAGGTAAGCAGCAGATAATCTAGGCTTCGCATCTGGATTCTGCATTCTTTTTGTGGGCACTTCGAGTACTGCTGCCAGTGCACCCAGAATTTGGATCAGTTCGCTCGTAATCGCTCGTACACCTTCATTATCGGATATATCAACTAAAACTATGCCTGGACCAGGCCACTCTGGTTGCCCAAACAGCTCGGCGGGGCTCCATCGCCGCCTCCAAGGGACGCGGACGCAGACGCAGATGCGGATGCGGATGAGGCGGAGGCGGAGACGGGCACATCGCTCACGATCGCCTTGCACATGACCATCCTGACTCCGGCGAGGAAGTCCGAGAGGTAACATCATGTGGGTCGTGACGGAGCCGGCGGTTTTCGCTCCAGGGAGGAGGATTGCAGCACGGCTGGAGGTGGTGGTGGCGGGGCACTCCGCATCCTGGGCACCGGCTTCTGGTCCTTGTCCCTCAGCACCTTTGGCTGCGTCGTTATGACCTTTGGTATGGTTCCCAGATGCTTCGACATGGCATCTGCATCCGCACCGCCCTCCAAACGCACCGACTCAATGGACGAGGAGACCCGGCTGTTGCCCTCCTCGTCCAACTCGTTGCCATTCTCCACCTCGTCGTCCTCATCCTCGTTCTCCTGATCTTCGATCAGGGCGCGGAACTCTTGGATCGATTCGTTAAGCACCCACAGTTGTGACAACAACGAGAGATCTAGTTGACGCAGTCCGTTCTGGAATGAAAAGGCGAGAACTGTATTAGTACTCATTCGATTTATGTTACTTTGAAAGTTACTTAGTAATATACTGTGTGGGTGTAGCCCGTTGATTTATCTCTGCAATATAGTTACTTTACATTTTATTGATTCAGATTGGCTTATCCGAAATATATATCGCCGGGCCGGCCATGAATAATCCCAATATCCATGTCCACTCTTAGTTTAGGCCTGTATTTTCGTGGCATGACGCTTGTGGTCAAAATGAAAGTTCCCCTGTCGCTGTCGAGTAGGAAGGAAAAATCTCATTTGTCAATTAATATCGCGGCATAATATCGCGCCAAAAGAAAAGCAGAAAAACTTTCTGCAACAGCAGCAGCATCGCAGCATCGTGGTATTAACCAAATCCGCTCAAGCCAACGTTTTCGCTGAAGACCAACTCCCACCTGGCCTACTAATGCATGCAGATTGACTGCGAAAGCAAATTCAAATTGACTGCCTTTTTAAATAGATTAAATTATTCAAATATTTATACACCTTTTTATGGCTTTTTAAGTGATCCGAAGAAGCTTTCCCTTTGCGGCCGTTGGTCCAGAAAAACCACAAAACTCCATTTTCCTCACTTCCGTCTAGAATGCGGTAGGCAATTAGTCATTTGAGGTTTCTTCTTCAATATTCAATACTTCTGCATCGGCTAATTTTCCGCTTTTCCTCAACTTTCTCAACAATGAGGAAGTATCTACGTGTTCTCCGCTGCAAACTGCCCATCTAAGTTTCTACTTTTTACCCATTTGCTGTTGGCCGTGTTAAGTGTGTGCCAGTTTTTGCCAGATTAATGCCGGCTGTGCAAAACCTTTCGGCTTTTCGCCACTTTTGGCGGGGGCGTCGCCTCGGGTCGAATGTGAATTAGTTGCAGATTAACATACTGCCAGGGTTATCCGTGGAAGTCGATCTACATAGAAGTGTGCTAATACCATTAGCCAACTTGGGCACAAAGTGCAGATCACAGATTCGGCATAAGTGGGTCAATCAGTTGATTAGCAACGCATTTTGATTAGAAGTGATGTATTTCCTTGTCTACAGCTGTCACTTTCTCTAGATTTCGGAATTTGAATGCTGTCATAAATCGAATCGATACGTGTAGTTGACAATTTAATTAGCCCTAAGCCCTTTGCGCTAAAATTGCTTTGTGGCTGCTCGAAAGTGCTTATAATGAGTGGTATGGGGTAGTTGGTAGGAGGCTTTGACACAAGCAGAAGCCCTAAAAGTATCTGTACTGTAAATGCAACAGCGCCAAATGGCAATGAACGCTGCAAATGCCAGACAAGGCTGCCACCGCCCTGCTGCATAAATCAGTGTATATATATATATATATAGTTGCATATGGACACACGGATCTGCCCAAGATCCAAGATAAATACTGGCGCGTTCTATCTTTAGCCGCGAAGCCATTCAGCTCACATCAAACATTTCTGCACCGATGCGTGAACTCGGCAGTGGAAAAGGTGCCGCTTTTCGTGAAATGCGGAAGATCAGGAAACGGGCAGGAATTTCAGCAATTAGCTGGTGGAATGGAGCATCCCAGATGGTTTGCCATTTAGCGATCCAGACATTTGCGAGTGCCATCTATCGATGATTTGCACAGAAGCTTGTATATCAGTAGATACAGATTTTAAAGGCAGATCCGTAAGGCTTCTTTACGAGTTAATCCCCCACAGATTTAATTAACTCGCTAGGTAGGCAAATGAAGCAACCTAAACAACTAAAGATTGCAGAACGAATGAGTATCTTTATACGAGTAGTATGTGGCAGAGCCCTCGGCAAGAGGTTGGCGTGTCATGTTCGCGGTCTGATAAACTGAGCTCGGTTCGCATGTGCCAAATAAAGTGGAACAAGTGAGAAGCGATTAGCCACAAATGGGGGTATTTCTTGGCCAAGTCTTTGCAGACGCTCTGCGAGATTTGAGATACGAGATGTGAGACTCTAGACTTGAAACTTGGCCTAATCGGCAGTCGACGATCTGGGAGCCGGAGAAAGAATGCCGGGCCCGGAGTTTGGTGTTCAAGGCCGTTTTATGTAAGCCGTAAAAATCCATTTCATGCATTGATGCATTTCTTCTCACAAACTGTCCGCTGGCTCTTTAGTTACTTAGCTGCCTGCTTTTGCTTTTGATGCCTTTTTTCGTTCATAAATTTAATTTGCTGCCATAACCGAGGTATCTGGCAACATAAATTAGCTGAAGCGGACCCGCTTTGTTGCTTTGCTGCCCGCTTGCTTACTTGCTCGCTTGCTTACTTGCTCACTTGCCCGATTGCCAAGTTGCCAGCTTGCCAGTTTGCCAGTTTGCTGGATTGCCTGGCTTAATGGCTGCGCATGCGCTGATTAGTCGTACTCCTGTTTTCTCCCATTGTGGCACGACTCGGGTTTATTTCTCCCCGATGCGTTGTGTTGCATTAACCGGGTTTATTACTTCATTTTCATCGTTGCTCACATTAGAGATGGTGCCGCTGATGGCGCTGGGAATGGCGGCTCTAACAATTGAGCGTAATTTGACTTGACAATCATCTATTAATATGGGGGATATAAGGTAGGGTTTCAAGCTCTGCGACTGTGCCAAGGAATAATTGCAATTGGGGTTACAAGAGCCATACCAGAAATATATACAACTTGTAGGTCTAAGGTAGGCAGCTAATCAAATTGAACTTGTACAAACATCCGTTTCTTTGTTCCAGCTTATGTTAAATCATTAATTGTGGTAGGAAAAGCATGCTTCTGTAGAATGGATAATCGCATTATAGGTGGCACGTCAAAAGCCCATTGTGCCCCCGACTGAAAGCCGATCTAATAACCCAATAATAACCCACTACCGCACTGACCTTCGGCAAATATTTACTTTCAATTCGTGTACAATGTATCGAGTGAGTAAAAGCGGCTTTATATCAAATACGGGAGTGAGTGAGTGAACAATGCATATCAGTAACTTGGGTTCACCAAGAAGGCTAACCACTCAATCTCTGCCCAGTGCGGCATTCGAAAGCAAAAGCAAAAGCACAGCGGAGCAATAGCAAAAGCAAAAGCAAAAGCGGCCAACTAGCATAATTGCAAAATAAAAAACACATTCACACACCGAACTTATACCCATACCCATACTTACTGGCTTACACACCCACCGAACTGAGCGATCAGAGAGCTTGAATCGTTAATCAACCGACCGAGACCGAAACCGAAACATTTGCGAAAACCAAGGAAAGATAGTTCAGATAGGTCAGCACAGCGATACCCTAACAAATGGTGCTGGTAATTATTTTACAAAATAAACCAAAAATCACTTCCCCATTGATTCGGATCTATTTTTCCAAGAAACGAGTGTTTTCCTTTCAACGGCATGCGTCTATCTTCGCCTGATGGCATTTTGGCCAGATTTTTGGCGCCCAACTTGGCTCAAAAGTGACTAAGACCCGGTAGAGTTAGATAAACAAAAGCGCGGCGATATTGTGGCAACGAATAGATTCAAATGCCCCGCAGAAATAGCACATACAATCGCAAACGGTTGGGCAAATACAATGACCAATTAAAGTGTCATTGGATTTAAGCTTTGTGGTAGCGAAAAGTGCGGGCTAATAGAACCACTCGCGTGAAATGCGTGTTACAATCATATTACATAGTAATAGTTACACAGGAAGTGTGGCCCACAAATATTCGATTTGCGCCCAAAAGTCGCGACCGCGTCTTAAAAGCCATATTGCTGTTGTGCAATGCAGCAGACATGCAAATTGCGCAAAATGCTTTAAATGGTGCACAATTTAGTATTTATTTGCAATTGTTCAGCGCCGCCACAGATCGACGTCTAAATCGGAGCAGCACGAAAAGTCAGCGTTTTCTACACAGAAGACTTTGCTTTTGATTTGATCCGATCCGATCCGAGACAATACCACCGAAGTGGCCGCTCCTAAATTGTGGGGGGGTACTACTTACACCTACGCCCAAGCGGGTATTAAACAGGTTCTTACCAGGTTCCATAATGCCATGGAATCTATCTAGTTGTATATGTATCGGTATATGTACCACTGCCACAAAATTAAATGTGAAAGGTTTGGCCAACATTTAGCCAACATTTTAGCAACTTTGGCCCGCCGCAGAAGTTTGCCATTAGGTATTAGGCATTTGGCAGGCGGGTCAATAAAGTTCACTTCCAAATGCAGCTGATACCCTGGAGAAGTGTGTTATATTTCGGCATCAGCATCAGAGTGACAGCATTCAAATAAAAATAACTTGGCTCGTCACTTCGACACACAACTGGTTTTTGACCGCCGAACAGAGCGATTAAATTGTTTCGCTAAAGATGCAAATGTCGTGAAATACTTTAGTGCCAAACTGAGTCAGTAAGTCTCTCACCGAGAAAGTAAGGTGTTTTGGCATTCTGCAGATACTTACAAGGAATGCCCATAAACTTTCCAATATATAAACCGAGTACTTAAGTTATATATGGCACCCGCTTTCATCCCAACTACAATACGAGTAAAATATGATTGAGATCTCACCATTTCCTTCCGCAGCGTCGCAATCTGGGCATCCAGAGTGCTGCCCGCCTCGACCACTTGGGGGTTTCCTTTGGCGGATAAGCTGGGGGACTTGGCCTCGGATTTGGCCGCAGTTGGTGCTGTGGATGTGTTTCCGTTCGGCGAGCCAGGCAGTGACCTATCACTGGCATGCTCCTTGGTATCCTGGATCTCCCCAGCGTGAGTGTCGTTTGGTTTTCGGTTTGTTTCGCTGCTGTTATTGTTTCCCTCCACATCACTCAGGAGTCCCGAATCGGAGCACAACAGCTTGTTGAAGCCAATGAGAGATTTTGGTAGCGGGGGCAGCTCGCAGACCGAGTTTCCACTGCAAGGAGAAGATTAGAGAAGACACAGGTCAGTAGTGTGGAGTAGAAACTTAGGTAACGTACATACAGTTTACTTCCAGCCCAACTGTACCTTTGCTTGCCACCCAAATAGCCATAACCCTGCCAATAACCAATCACATGACCACTCTCCTTCTCAAAACCATCAGTACCATCATCCTCCTCCTCCTCCTCACTGCGATGGATCATCTCTCTAAGGGTCAGGGGCAGAACAGTCGCCTCCCCACAATCGCTGTCATCATCGTAATCGCTGCAGGTCGTGGGTGTGCCACCACGCCCGATCCTCAGCTCCTCGTCGTCCTTCTCGTCCAGGTTGAAGAAGCCGTCCTGGAAGCGCTGGCACCACTTCGCCACGTACTGCGCACTGGGGCAGAAGGGCCCGAAGGCGTTGCGGCACTCCTCGAAGATCTGGGCGGGATGCAGGCGCCGTCGGAAGCCAAACAGGATGCACTGCTGCAGCTCCACGGCCGAGGGCGCCGGAATGGGCGACAGGAAGAGCTCGTCCAGGTCCTCGGACATTTTCGTTGGCTTTGTGAAACTCCTTATGACATTAGCTGCAAAGTTTCCGATGGGGAAAAGGACAGTTGGATCGTTTAGATATCATATCGCAGTAGCGAGAAAGCTGGTGAGGCAAGAACTCCTTGGATTCAACGCATTATCCTCGGTTTCAACAGAAAACAGAGAACAGAACACACGAACGGAAAATAGAACACTGGATGCGGTGATGGAACTTGCGGCATGGGATATTATCAGATGTTGGTTAGGCACAGCAAGTGTTATGGCTTATTTGGGTTATTTTCAGAGAGAACGACGTGACATAAGCTGCTAAGTGAATTGAAAGGAATATAGTACACATAATGTAGTAGATTGTAGTAAAAACTTTATTAACAGCACAGCATGGCTAGGCAGAATCTGAAACCTGCCTTGGGAAATCATTACAAATAGTTGGGCGAACAAAGTAATTGTAATTTGTAGTTTGAACAGATAGAGATCGCCAGCTCTCGAAAGATTGGCCTTTCAATCTCAATCTGTAATCTGTAATATTAGCACAGGCATTCCTGCATTCGTGTGTACAAAGATACATGAGAACATGTATCGCCGGGTATGCGAAAATATAAAGATATGTACATAATGCAGGCACAACTCCATTCGTCGAAGAAACCAGACACGAAGGCCATCAACTTATGGCTTTTAGAATGCTAGCAAACGAGTTCGAAAATTTGTTAAACACTCAGTTCAGTCAGTCAGTGGCATCAAAGGCCATAATATAGTCGCAAAAACGTGGTCAATGCAAGAGGTAATTTGGTTTGTGACTTCATTTGAACGTAATGGAGACTACGAGGCAGATAATCGCCATGAAAACAGCCCAATTCTCACAGTAAATTTGGTGTACCTTGTACTATTAAGAAATATATAATATCTAGAGATTTTAGTAGAAGGAATGTTTGGTGATACCTTAAATAAATCTACGCATATGGTGCAATCCACCTGATTATTATGTGCCCATATTAACAAGTCGTTTGGCTAAATAAAACGCAGCTGGCTCTACATTATTTCAAAGGGCTGGCCGACAATATAGCCATAGTCAACACCTTTCATCTATTTTCGACCCACACGTCCGACTATTTTGAATATGCGAATATATGAATTGAATTGAATCAGTCAGCACATGCTGAAGCTCTATATTCCCATTCAATTGGTGTCTAATTAAGGCGCATATTTGGAAAAGCATTTGTGTTTTCAACTAGCATTTAAACAAAGAATCATAATCATAATAATAGATTCGATTTGGATATAGATTTGGATTTAGTATCGAACCGATATTACGTCATGGGGAAAAGCGCAGGGCGAGGCTGGAGGTCAACGAATATGATTTATACAAACGTGGGTGGTGTGACTACAAATATCCTAAATGTCTCACATGTCGGTTAATGAAAACACATGGATATCATACGAATCCGCAGGTTGTTACTTTTCAAACAGCCGATGATGTTGTGAAGTAATAACACATTGGACAAAGAAAAACACTGCGGCAACATATTTTTATTTCGAACAACACACAAATCAACACGAAATCTTTGTATTTCTGGTATTTATTTATTTGCGAAGCAATGGCAGCGAATATAGAGATATGATTATTTTTTTTTACTACTCGCAACGCAGCATGTCTAATTTGGTTTGCTAATCTGTCATTTTTATCTGAAGAATTCACACAGCTGCGTAAACATTGTCATTAAAAGGGTCTGCGATTCAGCGCGTACTCACAAATCACGATTTGAACAAACAGTATGGGAAAAATGAACATATAATCTGTGTTTCCTAGTTCCGTTTGGCGTGGATATATTGTTTGTTTCGCTGCGAAATTCGCGTGCAACTAAAAATTAAATGCTGCCACTTTCGGCCACGTTGGAGCGTTGAGCATTCAGCATTGGAGCAACCAAGTCCCCGAGCACCGAATCCCCCAGAGAGCAGCCCCAAGGAGCCCCCATTCCCCGCCCAAACTGAAGACAGCCAAACAGAGACACGAAGCCACGCGATTCACGAGATTCACGGCATCCACGAGCACGGAACGGAACGCTCTGCTCTCGAGATGAGCATGATGATGGGATTCGAGACAAAAATAATACAAATACAAATATATAAGAAATAAGAAATGAGCAAATTGATTTAATAAAAATCAAACCACAAACAGGGTGTATCTGCACTCGAGAAAGTTGATAGAAATATATATACAACAGACTATGATCTATCATAACAAAACATAAGGTTCCATGCTGATCCTCAAGCCCTTGAAAAATCCAATAAAATGTAAGCAATGCAGATCCTTTGTCCAATTCTTCTGGAGCTTGTTCTCCATAGGGATCCGTAAGATCCCCAGCCGGGCACCACCCTGTAAAGGCGCTGTCACCATCGCATCCCCGGATATTTATAGATATAACAAAATAACACGCTCGCGCTTCTGTAGTACATCATGTACGGAATAATCGGGCGACTCCTCAACGAGACCTTAGGGCGATCCAAATCCGTATAGCCGGCAATAGCAGAGGAAGCGCTCCCATTCCCATTCCTATTCCCATACCCATTCCCATTCAGAAATGCCCCAAAATGAGTGAGTCGAGTGATGCAGCCGTCAAAGTTGTCTTGTTTCGAACCCCAACTGCGGCACTTTTTCTTTATCATTATATGATTTGAATTTTGTTTAGTTGTAGCCTTGTGCGGGGCAAGAGACCAAAGCGAATTGGGATCGTGCAGCGGAATGCGGCAGTCTATATATAAACCGTAGACCGGGTGGAGCGCATCTTGGCATCTTGGCATCTTCGGATCCACGCAGCGCTGTGACCCACAGAAGAAGTGCATCCGAAGTGGCCAAATTATGCGGACAATTGCGCAGGTGGCGAATCGGAGCAGAGCACGCTTATTGCAGGATATATAATAGATTTATTTATACATATTTATGTGTTATAGTAGCGCCATGGCGATTTCTCGACTGGGCTCACTGACTGACTGGCTCTATAGTACGTATGTACGTGATCATAATACCAATGGGTGACCCAAAAATTTCACCACTTGGCATTTTATGAGCTTTCCTTGGCCAACAAAATGGCACTCGGCGGGCTGAGAAGGTGATAAAAGGGGGCATTTAAATGGCTGGCGAAGATCTCTGGGTCAGTTCTTTGAGACTGAGGCGCTTCTCAGCCGTTTAATGAGGGCACGGCGTAAAGACTAATAACGCCGCCTCAGCTCACACGCAATCGGGTTCCAGTTTCTCACAGCCAGTGGCTTTCTCACGCATTCTAATAAGGCATCGTTTTCCATTGTCTTCAATCTGCAGTCAGCAGTCGCCAGTCTTCAGTCTTCAGTCACCAATCTTCAGTCACCAGTCTTCTGTCGTCTGTCTTCAGTCTCCAATCTTCTGCCTTCTGTCTTAAAGACGCACTACTGGTGAGCTGAGTCCGGTGCAAATTAAGTGAGAAGTTGCAGGGTCTTGTGGGAGTTATTATCGCCGGTTACTCACGTATTGTCACCTCTACGTGAGCCACTCCCTCAAAGGGGAAACCAGAAGAAACCTTTGGGGCAGTAGCAAAATCGCTCATATCACAGCGTTTTCGCTTTCATTCGAACTACTGAGCGCACAGGCCCATAAATTTCTATTTTCTAACCGGGAGTTTCTAAACAAATAACAACCAATAGTGCGGTAGTATGCAAATGAGCCAGCGACTAGAGCGGTTTAGTTAACCAAATAAATTGTATTGGGCTGTGCGGCATAGCATACGATTAGTCGCGCGTTTCTCTTTCGAATCCAACGAAAAGCGAAATTTTTGATTTCGGTTTCCTGATTAGTAGAACGAAGCAACTTTGTTATTGGCCGCCTTACCACTTACCACTTACAACTGGCTCTTCAAATGGCTTAATTTATGCAGATTCACCGTGTTCAGACCTTATTATCGTACATATAGCACGATATCGGCCAAAGGCCACTGCTGAGACTTTGTTAGCCAGAAACTGAACAACTCCGAGGCTCAAAGACTAAGAGACTCAAAGACCGAGAGATTCAAAGACCCAGAGACTCCAAGACTCAAAGATTCAAAAGCGAAAGCACCGCAATATGAGCGGGACATTTTCGAGAATTGAAAAATATGCAAGACACGCTATTGATCCCATTAAAAATACACGTATTAATACGAAAAGAGGGGCTCTGATGATTAATTGCCTTTAAAACCATCGAAGTATTTCCATTCGCCTCTATAAGGTGCTTTCAAACAATGAAAGGGTCAAGTGATTATTCTAATATAATATGGCTAGAAACCATTATATCATAACCAAGAAGTCTACTACAGACTTCGTCATTTTACATAGTTTTACGATCCGAGGGCGTGGGCATTAAAACAGACTAATGCGAAAAGCAAAGTGCCATTAAAATTTCCTTATGTGAAAGTAAAATGTTCGCCGTGGCGGTGTGGCAGCGTGGCAGCCACAAGCGAATAAAGTGAATAAAGCGAATAAATCCGTCCACTTGACCACCGAACGGAACAGGAAACTTGGGCAATACTCGCGCACCTGAGATACGAATCTACAAATCTGCGCCAGCTTGGCTCAGACTGCCATTTGCTATTTTTGGCCAGACATCTGCGTGGCGTGGCGTGGAGTTGTTGGCATTAAAAATTAAACAAAATAAGGTAACGCGACTGCAGAGAGTGGGGGCAAATTAAATGCGAAACGAGGTCTCAACGCGGTGGCATATGGAAGCCATTCGCCTGAAATGCCCTTTGTTTCAGTTCGAAAACAGTTGGAAAACAGCAAGTGGAGTAAAAGCTATCAATGAGAGCATTACAAACAGCTCTATATAAAATCAGTAGCTGCATTAGATAAATACATGTTGGTTTAGCCTTATCTTTGTGCTTTGTGCTTACCTAAAGCTGCAGCCTAGATTATATCATTAGTTCATAAACTGTAACATATGTACGTGTGAGTCCGGAGTCTTGGCTTTATGTAAGCCAAGTCGGGCAGGCGGCCCACACTCACGAGTGGCGTCCAAGACTTCATCCACTTTTGGCTTCCAGGTGCAGGCTGCTTTTCCGCATGTTTGTTTTCCGCTAAAATCAAGTTTATAGTGGCTCTCTGCAGCCGAGTCGCTGGGTTGTATTTTGGCCACTTTCTGGCAGGGTTTGTGGTCCATACTCCTCACCTTGTAAACTAGTAACACTCATTTGGGCATGCGTTTCTGGTACAACTACTCTTGCACTCGCCTAATCATGCACTTAATTGAGTTGATCTGAGTTCATCTGAGTTGAGTTGCCCAGATTGCCCAGAAGTTTCTCTTTGAAAGGCGGTAACACTGAGCTTAAGATCCATTGACCTGATAACTGAGAGAACAAAAGGGGTAGTTGAACTCTGGCTATCTGTCGCATCATCTTGGGATACTATGTGAGCTGCTAGCCAACTGAAACGGAGGCATATTACGCAGAAGTACTACGAGTATGAGTGCTCACCTGAAACAACTGAAATTCAGTCAGTCAGCAGTTTGCCGAGTCACCTGTCGTACTTTAACGGTTCTCACACTCGTAACAGCCTCAAAAACCTGACTTGTGTATCTTTGGCAAACACAGAAATTACAACTGCCGACTGGCTGACAGCCATCAAGACTCAAGCCTCAGCTCTGAATCCGAATTGGAATCCGAACCGGCCATGATTTTAATCGCAGTTGAAGGTGTTACTGCGCCTCGTTTCTATGGCGTTGACTTAGATGTAGACCCATTTATGATATTGGTAAGTCACAGGTCTGTAAGGATTATAGCTATTCATGTAATATGTTTATACTTTTGGTGAAAGCTTTTAGGTTCGAAGTGCTAATCACTTGTTCATAATAAACGAGCTATTGGCCCGAACTATTAAAACCCATCTTAAATGGAACTTAGGTAGCAGCTAATAAAAGCCAGTGTTGTTTCCTTTATGGCACTCAATAGCTTGGCTTGCATTTCTAAGATACGAGTATGTAAATCTCAGTCCGATTTCGTGGCTGGCTTTCATTCGCCTGGCAATTCCCAGAAAAATTATGTTGGAAAATGATTGGTGGCAACGAGCAGAGCGCAGCAGTAATCAAGTTGCAGTCGTCGTTATTCAAGACATTACCACATGCAAGCATTCCATTTCGCTTTTAATAACACTCACTCACTCAGAGGTGACAATTAAGCTCGTTTTTCAACCAAATATTCCATGACTCGGTGTTCTTTGGGCCCCAAACAAAAGGTGAATGAAATTTTTTGGTATGCAGCCACACACATAAAGATAAACTCAGGGAAATATCTTCATCAACTTTAACGACCTTTATAAGCGCATTCTATATATACCCCTATATATACCCATATATATCATGTAGAAGAACGGAGAACGGAGAACGGTAAGGCATTTCTGATAACGGCAACCATTATGCAAATCGGAATCGAAGTAGCAATATCTGTAACCCTCTGGTTGCGATTGCCATGGGGATCGCACTGATTGAATTGGAATTCACTTTATAACTCTTGCGTTGCACTTGCAACAGTTAGCCACAGCCAATGGGAATAGCTATAGATATAGATATACTCGTATACTTATCCGTGAATCAGCTCGTATGCATAAGACCCAATCCACACGTTCGGGCATTTGAAAGATGCAATTTGCAGTTGCATCTCGCTTTAGGAAATGACTTCTCGACAGTGTTCGTTTAAATATGCATTGATTGAGTGAGTAATAGAGTAATAGATAAAGTGAAATACATTATTATTATTATCGGCAGAAATGCCTGCATGAAGAGAGTGAGTCGCACCGAGCTATTTCAATTATATACGTTTCGCTATTGAAATGCGCTTGTGTAATGCATGGAAAAATTGAAATTTTTACCCGCATTATAGCCACACTTAGTGAATAATAGAAATTCCCTCGTATAATGTGCCAATTTTGGAGTTAACTCCAAGGTAGAAAAACAATACAATCAATTTATGTTTTGTGGAATATTCAATAATTATGTTACAACAGAAGCTTAACCATTTTGAAGTTATCATTTGCCATCGTTTTTATTATTCAATCTGGCTTTTGCGACTTTCTAACAAGAAACGCACATGATCGGCGAACTTAAGCCCGTGATTTATTGCCAGTGTAGTGGCGACTTCTTTCGGCCATTCTGATGGCTATTGAAGTCAATGAAAGCTATGAATCGTGTGAATAAGCAAATATTGGAACATACATATATGCACGATATATGAAGTACATATCTTGGTCGTGTGGCGATGGTTGTATGGCGCAAATGCCAAGCCAAGTGAGTCACGATAATCACTTTTTGCGGCGACAAACACGTACTGCCAGTGGACTATAGCCATATATCTATACGGCTGTATGGAGATACACACGGGTATTTGTATTTATATGTTAATATAAGCCCAGGCCCAGTGTGTGTACCCGCTAAAAATCCAAATTCGAGTCGTAAAAGAGCGCCTCCAAACGGGTTTTGGCCACTTCGATTCTGCTGCTGTTGCTGCTGTTGTAGCCGCCGTTGAAATACTAACGAGAAACTTAAATTGTTAATATCGCAAGCCTTTGCGGCTACTTGCTGCAATTGCAATCGGCATCGGGCCCAAAAGCTCGCACATGCAACTTGCTATGTGCAATGTGCAACATGCAACATGCAGCAGGCAGCAAGCCACAACTCGAAATGATGTCAGCGTAGATAAATTAATGTAAACCAAACCCGCTGCTGCTGTGAGAGATCTCACTCGGATGCGAGCTGCACAACAATGGAGCACCTGATGATGAAGAGGTGCTCGGGATTGGGACTCCGACTTGGATTCGTATGCGGATTCCGTGGGATGCGCACGGCCGATCAAAACCATGTCAATGGAGCCCAGCGAAACTCGGTGAAATAATTGCGGTAGCTCAGCGACGAGATCGCGATGGGCGATCATCATCCAAAGTGGAGCTCAGTTCGAAACTATTACGACCTCCAACTTATGAGGCCGTTTTTACAGATCTTCAACTGATGGTCAAGTTTTCTTTTCCCTCTTTCCCTCGGCTGCAGTTTATTTCGATATTCATTAACATTAAGCGAACGGCAATAGCAATAAATAATGTTATAGCTACTTTTATAGATGCTAACTAAAAATTCTCAACGAATCTCATTAGAAAGAACATTATTTATATACATAACTATTTTAAGTACCTAGTTCCCAACAGCATCGTTTGCTATTCTTTTCAACAATTATGCATTAAGCAATTATATTTATATTTGATTTGGAAACTCACCGTTTTCCGTTGCGGGAACGCTTCTCGCTCTCGGCCTCCTTGACGCTGTCCCAGCTGTCGCCCACTCCCGAGGACATGTCGTCCAGCCGCTCCTCGTCCTCCATGCCCGAGTCCTCCAGACTGATGTGGCAGCTGGTCAGAGTGACTGCCGTTCCGTTGTCGCCCACCTCGATCCAATCCGAGGTGCGAATGCGCTGGGATCGCTCCGTTCCGTACGGCGAGGAGTCGGTGGAGCAGCCCGAGGGGCAGCGCTTCCTCGAGGACGAGCCGTCCTTGCCAATGTTCTCCTTCAGCGATTTGTTGACCGCATAGGTGAGGGTGTCCTCCTCGTCGACGTCGCCATCGGCATCCTCCACGTTGTCCGCATCCACGTCCTCGGTATCGGCATCATCTATGGAGTTATAGCGCCTGCGTGATGCCAAGCTCTTGGGCGTGGAAGTGGTGGGTGGAAGCGGGAGGGATGTGGCGGTGGGCAGCTGCTCCAGGGAGCAGGACTTGTTCCGCATGGCAGCCAGCTCCGAGATGAGCATCTCGTGGAAGGCCTGCTTCTTTTGCGGCGTGTTGCCCACGCTGATCGAGCTCTTCATGGTGCTGGTCTGGCCGCCATTCACGTTGATCCTCATGCAGTTGTCCGAGGACTGGATGGCCAGGACATCGGACTCCTGCTTCAGGGCCTCGTGCTTGGTTATGATGGTGGTGTCGGTGGCAGCCTGCTTCTGGCTCTGGTTGATGATTATCTCCGAGAACAGACGCTCGGCGGCGTTCTTCAGATTGTTCTTGATTTCCACAGTCCGTCCGGACAGGAATCCTCCGCCATTGTGCGGGGAGGATGCCACCTCCTTCTGACAGCCGTCCAGGGTGGTCTTTGATCTCCTGAAGAGTCCGTTTGATGGGTTGGGCGCCACCACTGGGATGTCTTCCACATCCAGAGTGGCCACGGGCACTTGGACTATTTTCCGTGGTCTGGGAAGTGGCTGACTGGCCGGCTGCAGGCCAGCTCTTTCGAAGTCCACCTTACCCAGGCTCAAGCGTGTGTCCTTGCGGGGCGTGGTCTGTGGGCTGCTCCCGATCACGCTTATCGAGTTATGACGGTTGACCGTGACCACCGAGGTCATTGAATCCCTGGGCTTGGCCGTGGGCACATCCGGTGCCTTGCGCAGCTTCAGTGGCTTCACCGGCGGAGTTGGCACCGCCGTGGTGGGCGTCTGTGTCTGGGCCTGTTTCTTGGGCAGACTGACCGTTGGCGACTTGTAGACCAAGGTGCGACCCACTGCACTCAGCTGGCTCACGAAGGTGGGCTTCTTCTGGATGATCGGAGGGGCAGCTCCAGCTCCATTGGCCATCTGGGCAGCTGTTTTGGGCCTGGGCGGCACTGGTGGTCCTGGCCGCTTCACCACCACCGTGCTGGTGGTGGTGGTGATGGTGGCTGCTGATCCGGCGGCTGTGGTGGCCATTGGTGCTGGTGGTGGTGGTGCCTTCGCTGTGCTGCGCGTTCTCACGCCAAAAACCGCACTCGAAACCAGTATTTTTAGGTCACTTCTCGAACGACAAGCCAGAGACTACTGCGCTTATTTATTATTATTACTTAGCATAAGCGCGCAAATGGGAAACTAGTTTTGCTCTTCTCACATGGCGATCTCCTCCGCAGCTCCTCGTCACCACCTCATCCACATCTCCTCCTGCCTCGCGAGTGGATCTCTGATCTATTTTGAATATAGGCCACTGCAACGGAGCTAGTTGGATGCTGGATATTGTAAGTTGGTTGTTGGATGTGCCAAGTAACACTTTATTGGTCGGCTATTCAGTTATTCGATATGGAATATAGGCATGGCCGCTCGGCTCTTTGCTCTTTTGCGAAACTCGTTTTCGATCTTTGGGGTTCTGTGGATTTTAAAGTGAAAGGGTTCCGTTTATTTTGTTTTTGGACCTCCTCTACAACGGCCAATGGAAACTTTGCGACCAACAATACCGAGCCATTTAATTGTTCATTACTTGGGGAAAAAGAATAAGCGATCTAATCCTTGGGTTCTGTGCCGTTTAAAGTGAAAGGGGATTGGTTTTATGTCTTGGCCTTGCAAGATGGGAACTTGAATGCCTAAGGCTAGTTAGATCAATTAACAAAAGCTCCCCAACTCAGATAATTATCAATATACTGATAAACTGACAACAATATGGGTAAAACGATAAACAAAAGACTTTGAGTAAAACCATATAGGCACTGAAAACACTCTTTATAAATCGGAGACTTTAAAAGAATGGCGCTGGCAATTAACGGTTTTTGTTGTTTGCACAAAGAAGTTTCACTTTAGCCAGCACTGAATTCGGCACTAGCTGGATCTCGAGTTTACGATCTTTTAACGGCCTTTATTTGTATAAATTTTACGTGTATTATTTAAGCACTGCACCCACACCCACACGTAAATCACCGAATCACTGAACCGATTTTCAAGGCGGGGGAGCATGAGTTTACAGGGTTGCCAATTTACTGGATCGTTTCGTTGGGAAAACCCCAAAATATGGTAGTTATCTCTTGGGTATTCTAATTAGTGAGTGAACCAAACAGTAAAATAGTAAATACTGCACTTTTGCGCTTCAAATAGCCAAGACCATTGCAGCGGACACACACTCACTCACACACACACACACCCGGGCACACTCACACTCATTCACTCGGATACAACACGATACAGTACGGATACGTTACGAATACGATGCGGATGCGATATGTCCGCGGTACGATGCGCTTTGCACGAGAGCCAGAAGTGAACTGAAACCGAAACGGAGAGAAAGATTCGAAAGAGCGCGGCTAAGCGCACCTTGCTCAACATTGTTGTTGCTACACGACCGCACGTCTGTGTGCGTGTGCGCGTGTGTGTGTACGAGAGTGCGCCAGTGTGGGTGCCTTGGATAAACGAGTGACGCGGCACAACTCGAAAAGTCTGCACTTCAAAGATACTTTGGCATCGCATGCAGTCACGCAGTTACTCTATTATTCAGCAAACTGAAAGCAAATAAATGCGGTTTGTTTTTATTTTTATGTATTATAAATTATATTTCGTTACAAAAGTATAAGTAAGTATTTAAAACTATCGTATTCATTTTAGGAACAAGTATTGCTTATATTTCACTGTAAGCTCTTAGTAAATATTACTTAACTAACGAACTTGACTTTTAAATTAAATACCAGATTAACATTTTCAAATTGATTTAAAAGCAAGAGGGTTTCTATCTTATACTGCTGCACCAAACAATCTGAAGCGAACTCAAAATACACGATAGGAGTTCCGAAAAGTTAGAAACCAAACGGGTTGAACTTTAAATTAACTTTGGCTTTTCAACCGCAACCGAATGAAACGCAGAGCTGAAGCTCTTATACACTGCTGCTCCACTCTTTTGGCCGATTCGCCGCTCCTCTCCAGCTTTACGGAAGAGAAACTTGGCACATGGCCAGAAGTGCATTGATTGCTTCTTGAAACGGGTGGTGCTGGCTGGAGTGCGATGACGATGATGAGGTTCCCCGGTTGCCGGCGTCTGGCTGCTGTTCGGTTTTCCTTTTTTCGGGGGGTTCGTCTGGCGTTGCAACAGCTGTTGTTGCCGCATCGCGACAAAACACCCGCCACCCCAACTCCCCAAAAAAAATCATTATTGATTGCCTGTGCAAGTACCGGAGTACGTGCCCCAGGGTGGACTTTCATGGGGAGTCTAATAACATTTATATAAGTTAATAATCAGATATACCAATTAAAAGCCACACATTGAATAAATTACTCATACGACCTGTTAACCAAGCTAACTTATTTTTAAAGAGAACACGATTCCGCTTTCGGAGGCATCCAAATACTTTATTTTTAGGGTGAAAGTGAGATCCCAACAAAGGCATCCATTTTACTCAATAGCATTTTTGCATACTGACATGCCTTTCTTTGAAAATGTACTACTAAATAACCTTTCCTCAAAAAGTATTTTAAAAGATTAAATTTAAGATGTTCTTAGGAAATGGGGTAATTCTATCAAGCAAAAGGTCTAAAAGTGATAGTTTCAGAGAAAGTTCTATGAAATAGTCCACACTACGTATGCGTGATTTTCAACTCAGGTCCACTCTAACAAATATGCAAAGATTTTGCAGAACTGCTGCGCCATGAATGCATGTAGTGCATATATAAACATAAACATAGCCAATGTAAGGAATAGCTCTAATCGTGCTTCTCTTTCAGCACTTTTACTATTGTCACAACTGAGAAAAAAAAAACCAAAAATGCGACACTAGAATGGCTATGTAATTTATGGTGCCACATAGCATTGCATATACTTGTCGCAGACCATCAACTTCGTTTTCGGGGGTAATGCCACTTGAAACTGGCGCATTCATTATTGAGCGGGCAGACGGTCAGCCCCAAACTATGCAAATGAGGTAGGAAGGCAACAAGGCAGTCAAAGGGAGTCAAACCATTCAAACCGAAGGCTGTTTTACTCAAGTCTTGCATTTCACTTGCTCCCTCATTAATTATCTGTACGTCATCCCTTCCCGGAATTATAATACCTAAGATTTACAAATGTCTGCAGTATCAGTGTAGAATTACAACCGCCTGTTTACTTTGCACTTTCTACCAGCTCGCACCTCAGGAAGCCCCAAATATGAAGGTTAAGCTCTGCTAAATACCATGCCTGCCCGGAGAAATGAATGTTTAGACGTACTCTAATCCGGAAGCACTTCAAAACCAAACCCCCTTCAACGTGAGTTTCGTTGGCAGAATTAAAGTTGCAGTTTACGTCCTGGTTGCACATATTTACTTTACACAAAATATATATTGTTTAAAAGTTAATTATAATAGGTGGTTGGTTAGGTTAAGACTTTAGGCGATAAAATAACTTATTTCGATTCGGCCCTCCGAGTCGTTCGAACCCTTGCAGGTTGGCCAATAGTACATTTCTAGCTAGATTACACATCAAAGAGGTCAATGGCCAGACGGACAGATTTAATTGTAATCGAGAGCAACGAAATCAAAGCATCTGTACAGTCAAAGTGTAACTTACAAGGGCATAACAATATACAATTGACTTTCGAAATTATCAACTTGTTAAACAAATATCTATACACATATTCACACACTCAGCGTTAAAAATACATAACATATTTTGCGTAAGATTAAACAGTTCGCGCCAGCAGCAATAGTTAACAACTTTTACAATGGAAATTATGGGATTATTAACTTAAAATGGGTGTGGGGACAGACAGAAATTAGTAATTACGGATTATGCATATAAATAAGCGATGGCGCTAGTTACTAACGATACAAAATGTCACAAATACAAAAATAAAATAGTATTTTACTTTTACTCTTCTATTTCTCCCATCCTCTACCTAAAAGACTAATCCGCAATGGCCGAGTAGGGTAGACTGCTGTGCTTCGGCTTCGTCTTGTTGATGAACACCTTGATGGCGCCATTGAAATCGGCGCTGACCAACACATAACCACATCCCTTTTTGTGCTGCTCGACCAGTGGATCCGGCTGTGAACTGTGAGGCAACTGCAAGCAGAAAACATGTGTATTAGAAGTACTCCTAAAATAAAGAACAAGATTCAAATCGATTATCACCCACCCTCTCTATGGTGATATCATCCGCTTCGGGCTTGATGATAGCCTCTGGGTGTGGAGCGAATATGGCACAAGTGACCGTAGCATTGTGTGCTTTAATGCCTTCCCAGAAGTCGCTGCGATCACGGCGAACCTGCAGGTACAAAAAAAACAATCAATACAATTCTGTATTAAACAAAAGGTTTTGCGTCACCCACCGAGCTGAGTTTTGAGTAGTCGTGGTTTGTTTTCCAAATATAGATGCACTGATTCTCGGACCCGGCAATAATGTACTTTCCATCGTGGCTGAATGAGCCCTTGATTTGCGAGGACACATTTAAGTAGCCCTTGTATTTGCAGGACAAGTTCAAGTCCCTTAAATCGTAGAGGCGCACTCTGCTGTCGTTGGAGGTGACTAGAATCTTGTCCTCACCGGGCATCGGTTCAATGCCACTGATCTTGCGGCCAATGCGATTTTTACCCCTGGTGGAGCGCACATGAATCTGCGTGTGGTATTTAAGCTGATCCGTGTTATAAAATATGCAGCGGCCATCGTAACTCCCTACAACGGCAAACTGTCCATTCTGGCAGAAGTTGGCAGCCGTTATAAGCTTTGTCTGGCCATCTACCTCATTCCACAGTGCCACCTTTTTGTCGGGTATATTCCACAACCTTAGTTTGCCATCGAGGCTGCCACTCAAAAAGTAGCGATCATCGCGTGGATGGAACGCAATAGCGGTGACAAAATCAATATGCTGAAAACAGCAAAGGCACTCCTTTCTGGAAATGTGCCAGAGCCGCACAGTCTTGTCCATGCTGCTTGACAGTATGAAGTAATTCTTTGACCAGCTGACGTCCAGCAAATCGGAGGTGTGTCCATTGTAGGTGCAGAAGGGCTTTGGCATGAAGGGCCCCGCACATTTCTCTGCGGCCGTAGCCATGGCAATGGCTTCTTCCGCTGAATGCTGTGAGACGAGTGACTCTTGCGAGGGCGTAGGTGAGGATTTTTGGTCCGCATTGTATTTGTTGCGCATGTCCTAAAGTAAAAGAATGGGCATTAAAATGATGTATAAGCGAACGAATCAAACTTGGTTACCTGGAAAAACGGATAGGCATCTTTCAGAACCCAAATCCTTAACACCTTGTCCTGGCCAGCAGTGGCCAGGAGTCGTCCGCAGGAACTGAACTTCATGCACCACACGGCACTGGTATCTTCGCCACTCAAATCCTGGACGTGCTGCAGTTTGGTAAACTCATAGGGTCCCTTGTTGGACGAGGAAGCCTTGATTTTGATATTTTGCTCGGGATTCATTGCATCAATAATATCAGCCACATCCTCTTTGTGACGAGCATGCGACACTTCGGATGCAATCGACTTTGCCTTGTCCACCGTCTTTCGCATTGTGGTGCCAAAGAACCTCTTGATCCGGGCCGTTTTCTTTTTCAGTCGACTGTCCTCTTCCAATTCGAGTTCCTCTTCGTCGGGCTGCTGACCCTCGATGCTAGGCGGTATGCCAATCACACTCTCCTCATCGGACTCCTTCTGGATCACCTCCAGGTGGGAGGTCAGTTTAAGGATGTGCAGCGAGAGCGGGTTCCATCCCTCAGGCACTGGTGGTGAACGCATTTCCGAAAGCGGCATATTCTCTCCCGTGTCTAAATTTTTAACAGGAACTTGTTCAAGGATCTCAAAGTCGGTTAGCTGCTTGCCTGAGCTGGTCCGCGTACGCACATAAATGTTCATCTGCTTGAGCACATCTTCGTCACCAGCGGACTTCCGGCGCTCCTTATCATTGACACCGCGATAGAATCCGGGATAGCTACAGCAGAATAATAATTTTTGAAAAATGCATTTAATATAATACCAAAGGTAACTTACCGCGTTGAGCTTCCTAAACTGTTGGATCCAGTTCCCGCCAGCTTTGGTCGGTTCGCGCTTTCCATTAGCATTTTCTCAATGCGCTCGATTTCATCTTGGGACGGACCTTGCGCCTTGTTGCTCGCCTCGTCGCGTGGTTTGACCACATAACCTCCCTGGATGGCCTTAAACAGATTCAGACCCTGATTCGGATCAATGGAACTAGCGAAGATAGTAGTTCGTTAGTAACTTTAAACTAAAAAGAATTTAGTGTTGACTTACCTAACTCTCGCTGGTGCGGAGTTGCTTTTCGCTGAATTTGATGGGCTTGGCTTGGAGTGAACCGACGTGGAACTGCTGCCCAGAGATTGTGTGAGTTTTGGACCAGCAATGGTGACCGAAGAGACCACGGGACGCATATGAGTTGCTATTGTCGATGGCATGGAAGAAGATGCCGCCGAAGTCGAAGCCGAAGCCGAAACTGAAACAACTGTATTGGTGGAGGAGCAGGTCAGGGTGTTATTGGAGGCTGAACTAGTTGCATTATTAAGGGAGCTCTCAAATTCCATGACAAAGTCATTCTGGAGCTTTTGCTGCAGACCCTGCACACTCTTCACAGACCGGGTATCACTATCAGTGTCTTCGTTGTCCGCAGGAGGAAGACTATACTGATCTGAGGAACTGATGGAACAATTACGAGACTTCTTTTTTCTTCGCGGTGGCGCCACGGGTCCCGACGCGGTGATCGAATCAGTGGTTTTTGACTGGGCAAGCTTTGTGCTTGCTATCACATCCGGTTCCTGCAACACCATCGCGCCAACGGTAGAGGACTGCGCGGAGGGTGCGCCACTTGGAATCCCTGTCGTGGTGGCGGCCGCCTCCTTACCACTTTGCTGATGCTTGGGCGAAACCCTGGGCGTGCTCATACCGGAAGAGCTGTTTCCGACGCTCGGTGGAGTATTGGAGCTGGTAGACGATGTAGGTTGCGCCTGCTGTTGCTGCTGCGCCTGTTGCTTTTGCTGTTGCGCATTCATCGAAGCCAGGGACTCGCGATCTATGCTTATAGCTGGAAGCAAATGAATTGAGACAGTCAGTGGTTGCTGTGTTTTCTTGAAAATACTGATTTTTACTCACCAGATGGATCAATGCTGCCCGCCAAGATTCGGCCCACGCGACCCAGTGATGTCATGCTCTGTATGCTCATCGCATCGGTCTCAATGACCTTAAACGGATGCGTCGAACGGTTTGTGAAAATGCCATCCGTTGAGCTATTCTGTAAGATTAATTTAAATCATAAGTACACCTGGGTGAGCCGGGGAAACGGAAAGCTGAGCAAACAGGCTAGATTACAAAAAATGTATACCTGAGAATCAGGTGTGAGTGTATTTCCTGGATTATCATCTTCATCGTTTTGCATGCACTGACGTAGTTCGTGAAAGCGCTGTCTACCCAACTACATTTTTTATAACGTATGCATATTAACATTGGTCGAGATTCGAGTTTAAGTTGGTTTCCATTTTTAAGTTGGGTATTGTTTTTTATTCGTTGGAGTTACGAAATGAGGCGGAGAAAATATGAAAGTAAAGAACACAAATATGGACACAAAATTAAGGGGGTGATTTGGGTTTTGTTCATTAAATAGTGCTTTTGGGCTATTAAGAATGTTGCTTCTGAACTTTAGTACTTTGAAAACTAAAAATCACCCAATTCTAATTAAATGCAGTTCATCTGCCCAGGCTTATGAAAAATGAAACAAAAAATGAGACTATAAGATGGCATATGTGTAACTGCTAAGTAATCATGAACGAATTTTTTCAGTGAAGTGCAAAACGTGTGATAGGTCTAAATGCAGAACTTCGAAACCTGCCATTATCTTTACACCTTTAAATAAATGTGCCTTTGCCAACTAAGACTGACTGGGTGAACTCTATAAACCGTATCATATCAGTTTTTAATCAATTTCTTAGGTAGGCGACACAGTTTTTTAAATGTCGCCATGAGTAGTTGGCGGTGAATGGTAGGTACATTTATGATCAAAGATAAGTAAACGATAATAAAGACCTAAACATAAAAATATATTTGCTTTACCGAATGAACTTGGGTCCTAGCATTGTACATGTTACACATTAAATAACAATAAATGAAAAAACTACACATGACGATCACAGACGATGGAAACATCTAGCTTAGTGGATAGAGCTCAGTTTTTCCCCACTTTAAACATTCAACAATAAATTCAAGCCTCACATGGTAGTAAACCTTCTACAAATTACACCACCAGACATGTGAGCTGAAGGAGGGCTTTAACACATGAGAATGGTTTCCCAAGGCCACTGATGATGGATCGTTGCCCTAGTCGATGACATCATAACTGGGTCTAGCAAAACGGAAGGAAAGAGCACTTCATGTGGACCCCATTTACTTACAGGTCCTATCACGGGCTTGGGCTCAACAAAGACGCCCGCATCCTGCGGCTTTAGCCGCGCACCCAGGCTATTGGTGGGACTCCGGGTGGCGGGCGTTCCAGCGCCGATGGGTGTAGCATCGCTGTCGGAGGAGGCGGCGGCATTCACTCGCACGGCGGGCTCGGGAAAGATGAACTCCTGGGCTACCTCGGGCGGTAGCTTCCGACTGAAATGGCGATGAATTAGTTAAGCATTTAGATGGGGTAAGCCACAAGAACTCACCACAAAGTCGAATGACGGTTAGGCGTAGTGTCCTCGGCATCGAAAAACTCCTCTGAACTGTCCGAATCCGTTTCCAGCTTACTCATTTCGTGATTTGTGCGTCTGTGGTGGCTGTCGGCGTTATCTAACCACCCAATCGTATGCAAATTATCCACCAAATTACGATTTTCTCTCTGGTTTTTTTGTTATTGATTCCCTTTTGTTGCTGCGGCGCCCCACTGTCTATTGTTGTTGTTGCTGTGTTGTTTTCTACTCGTGTGACGTCACTCGCTGCCGCACTAGCGCTGAAGGCACTGCACTTAACATGTTGCTATCGCCTGCGTTTTATTAAACATAATTACACTGCTAATTTAGTTCTTAATCAATTGTTAATTGAGATTTTACGCTTGATACGCGTAAATACTAGTGGTGTCAAAGATGCAATAATGATTTCGATTGCGTCAAGTATGATTCATAAGCAATCGATTAGACTAGAGATGGGCAATTTGACGTGCGTATGTCGTGACACGAAAAGACGCTGACTCAAGGGCGCGCGTATTTAAAAGATTAATAACTGCATACCCCTTCCAAAGCTTTACAAATAAACGAGTATTCCGATTCTAAATCACATATATATGGGACAAATTTTTTATTTTAACCTCTCATTTTGGAAATAACGTACTCGAGGCAATAGCAGATTTCTACATATGTCGGAAGTCTACACTACATGCGAAATTTTACTTTGGTATTTGAATTTCGATTATAAGTAGTCATCCCTTTGGTATCAAAGATCCACACCATCGCTTGGATCTCTGCTAAGTTATAATACGGCAACTTTTCGATAATACGACATTGTGGAAATATTTGGCCACCACTAACGTAATGCACCATATTGCTTTGTTATTGTATTTTCCGCACGGCCCTCGAACATAGTAAACAAATGTATAAATGCAAGTGTTTTTGCCGAGCTTGTAACTTTTCGTGAAGCGACGCGCGGGGCGAAGACATCGACAGAAAGCCCACGATTCGAATTCCGCGGGGCCAAGCGTATGTTTAACTCTAGGGGAGCCCGGGCGCTATTAACGTGAATCCACGCAATTACTTCGCAGTAAAAAAACATTGGGTGCCAATGATCGCTACTACGCAATAGAAAAGTAATTTATCATACAATTTCGCCACTGCAAAAATCGAAAGTTTCGGGTTTTACTAACCGCAATAAAAGTGATAAGAGCACGTTAACCCGTTCCCGTTGCAGCTGCATAACGGTAAAAATAACTGCACTCCCAACCGATTTCACAGAAATCGGGTTTAAAGACAAAGTCTGGCATTTAATGGCAATCACTCGTGCCAAAGCCACTAAATGATTATGTGACAATTCGCTTTGTGGTGAAAGAGATGTGAATCCATTAAAACTTATAATAAATGTACATGTGTAGGTTCTAGAAGACTGAAAACATTAGTGTTTCATCATTTCAGCTGGTGTTGCTTATCAGTTATGTACGTTGTACATATGCATATGTTTTCCTGTACATCATTTCATTGTTTTATTGTGCGGTTTGAAATAAAAGCATCAGAGGCGTTTTCGAGAAATGTGGTGATGAGAAATATAATGTATTGTAGTCAAATTACCAACTTCCGCATAGATCTCTTGATATGCCGCATAACTAACCTAGTGTAAGATTATCATCCACACGTCACTAAGAGTGGCCATATTTGACTATTTGAGTTTCAGTAGTACTCAATCTAATCTCGAATCAGTGCTGAACACTAAATAATATGCGCGTATTGCGTTTTATCAGCGGTACACAATACAAAAACAAATGGACTAGACTTTGTTGAACAACAGTGCCATGATAACTTGTTTGGCAAACTGGTTTCGCGGCTTCAATCTTGTTTATTAACCATAATGTAGAATCGAAGGGTTTGCTTCTCAGTATGCTGCTTTATCAAATTTGAAGACATGTGATACCCAGTACTCAAATGTGGGTGTGAATATACATCACCCTAATCGAAACAAAGAACTTTCTTCGGTGTTTGAGGTGCTTTACAAGGGTGACAAATCTATTTATGACGAGTGCTGCAAAGCTAGAGCCCAATTATATATCGGGAAAGTACACAGTTTCCTTTTCCCGATCACGTATTCCTTGATATTCTTTGTTGATGAAAGTGCATGCACTTTCTCTATATCTGCTCGGGCACACTTCTTATCACCGAGAGCTTGTTCACTTGCCATGTCCCCTTTTTAGTGCAGCGTGCAAAATAATCTCGGCCATTTTTGTCTGATCCATTCAAAAGTAATGATTCACAAGTGATCAGCGAGTCAGCAACTCTATAAATTGAAACCCCCTAACTATATTTTCGATTCAATTCATCTATAAGAACGTGTGTAGAAGACGATTCCTCACCCACAACGAGCTCAGTTGGCGGCGCGATAACACACGACTTGTGGAGCTTGGAGCATAAATTTCCGCATTAGCAACGCTCAAGTGTGTTATACATACATAGTTTCTGGTATTGTGTTAACAGTTGGAGGTATACAAATAACGCGCATGCCACAAATCAACTTTAAATCGCAGAGGAATCTATTGTCCTCGAGTTTTTCAGCAAAATAGTGTCACATTATGTTCATGCATACTTGTGCGACTGGTGAATAGATTCGTGAATAACTATCTGAGTGAAATGAACAGGATACCCGGAATTAGTCCGCAAATTCGTACTGCCTTCTTTTTATTGAAGGCTCGCCCAAAAAGCACAGCAATACATAATGCAACAGCTAAATACATAATTCACAGCTATTGTGCCAAATTTGGATTATTTACTCAACTACTCAGACTATAAAACAAACTTGAGTGGCTTCCAAGTAGCGAATTTCGACTACTTTACTTGAAACCGGCTTTGAATCTTAATCTGTTGTTTTCAGAATCTCGCAAAGATTTAAAGGGCATAATATGCCATATACAGTAAAATAACAATAAAAGCGTGAAACAGTCATGGTTCACAGGGAGAGAATGCAGTACTAAATGATTCACTAGTTTATTCACTAGTTTGTACAGCCTCCTATCTGTAGTGTGTACAGATAGACCCGCCTACACGACGGCCGTAATTACACTACTTTTAAATCTAATCTAAATAAATAACTTTCTGATAGTTCAATGACAACAGCTACGAAAGATAAGAGCCATAGTTAAAGTATCGCCTTCGCCCTCACGGGATCGTTTTCGCATCGCTACTGGAGTTTGGAGGCATACTCATGGTTTTCTGTCGCGAATTCTTGGACATCACTCCATCGATTCCAAGTTCAATTCCCCAATACACATGCGTAGTATTGGCGCTTGGCAAAGCCGCCGAAATCGTGGCACTCCATTGTGCCAGCGCCATCGTAATCTTATCGCGGCAAAGTGAACAGTTTAAGCTGCATCGTGCACATCAAATCGGAAATCAAATGGAAACAAAGTATCTTGACGTGGGCGTTTCGAACCAGCGTCTCCTGGAAATTCGTTTAGTCTGTTTCTGCACACTGGGAGCGACGGTTATCGAGTTTGGAAACTACTCTTCGTCCAATTTACGATCTGTTCTGGTTGGTGTCAGTGATATAAGAATAGTTTATGGTCGAGAGAGCCCTGATTTACAAGTGCACACCTATAACAGTTTTATATAAAATCCCGAGTAGCAATCACATTCAAACTAAGCATATAACTGCGTCTAAATTGCTTATGAATTATAGAAAAAGCCAATTAACTATTGCTCGAACGCGAGCAAACAAAATTGGCAAAGATATAAATCATTTAAGTACCTGCATTTTCGATAAAGCCCACCAGGCTCGCTGTGATATGGCCAACAAGTTCTACGACAATTCTACGAACAATTTGATATTTTATTGGTTATAGTGAGGCAGGACACGCCTACTCTCATCCTGATGAGTTAGCTATCGGGCAATGGTCTTAGTTTGATTGACTGCTGTTCCCTATGAAGCCGCCTAGTCACACTTAAGTTGCCATGATTAAATTTTACAGAGACTCGCTTATCGAACCTGACAACAGGCGCAGTTGGGAGAATTTTCCCTGCCCCTTTATTGATTATGGCTGACATTGTCCATATCTAAAGGATTTTCGCATCACCTTCTGTCTGATACTGAGAACCGCATCATCTAGTTATTCAATGATTTTGTTGCCAGGTGGCGGATTTGGGGAAACAATTGCTACACTAGCTTTTCGTATCAAAATTTACGTGTGTGTCGCCATTTGTTAAACAATTAAAATAATATTTCCTATTCCAGCTGGGTCGAGTCATCGAACACGGCACATATTCCTCCGAAAGTCACTGCACATGAGCAGGAAGCAGTGACTACAGAATCCCACGTTCCAGCACAGAGCAGCACATAAGTAGCCGTAGCAAGGCAGTCGAAAATGACCACGAACAGCAGCTTCTTCGATGAACACATCGCTATGATATACTCCAACCTGATGGACCAGTACATGCCCGAGTATTTCAAAAGCTTTGAGTACACACCATGGGTATTCTCTCTGCTGGGATCGGTGGTCATTGGACTGAGTGGCATATTCCCGCTGATCATCATTCCCACGGAGGAGAAAATGGCTAAGGAGGGATACAATGATCGTAAGTCATTCACCTGCATGCGAAAGGTATTTCAATTTAAGCTCAATCACTTCTCACCCTCCAGCTGCAGAATCAAAACTCCTGCGAGTGCTTCTCAGTTTCGCGGTCGGCGGTCTGCTGGGCGATGTGTTCCTCCACCTGTTGCCAGAAGCCTGGGAAGGCGATAATCAAGGTGAGTTGCGGTGAAATCCTAGTTGTGAAATCATCTCTATAATACTGGCATTTCTTTATAGATCCTTCTAGTCACCCATCCCTGCGCTCGGGCCTTTGGGTCCTTTCCGGCATACTGATCTTCACAATCGTGGAGAAAATCTTCTCCGGCTATGCGAGCGCGGACGACGAGAATCCTCAGCCCAAGTGCGTGGAGATAGCCAACTGCCTGCTGCGTCGACATGGCGGCCAGCTACCAGATGGCGAAACCTCCGAGAGCTGTGGCGGCGCCTGCGATATCGAAGATGTGGGTAAAGTCTGTTTCCTGCGCGAGCAGGAACAGAAGTCGAAGGAAAAGAAGGAGCAGCCAAAGAAAGTGGCTGGGTATCTAAACCTTTTGGCCAACTCAATTGACAATTTCACCCACGGTCTAGCCGTGGCTGGATCCTTTTTGGTGTCCTTCAGGCACGGAATCCTAGCGACATTCGCCATATTGCGTAAGTACTCATAGAAATACCAACGCATATGATAGAATCTAAGTTATATTCCTCCTACAGTTCATGAAATTCCGCACGAGGTGGGGGATTTCGCAATCCTGCTTCGATCTGGATTCAGTCGCTGGGACGCCGCGCGTGCGCAGCTCCTCACGGCGGGAGCTGGCCTCCTCGGTGCTCTGGTAGCCATCGGAGGCTCCGGCGTAACATCGGCCATGGGTAAGCTTAACTGGGCTCTCCGGGTGACAAACAAGTGAACTTATCTTTACATTTACAGAGGCACGTACTTCGTGGATTATGCCGTTCACTGCCGGCGGCTTTCTGCACATTGCTCTGGTCACAGTATTACCTGATCTCTTGAAGGAGGAGGAGCGCAAGGAGTCCATCAAGCAGCTGCTGGCACTGATATTTGGCATTGCGTTAATGGCCGTGATGACCATGCTATTCGAACACTAGGAACTTTAGCTGACAGCAGTATAAGAAGAAAATTGAAACCAGACAGTTTATAGTTTGCTCTAAGATTGTCCCTGGCAGTTTTAAAAATTTTCATGAATTTGTTGTACTTTATGGGATTCAACTCCTGTCTGCGTTATGTAATTATAGCCAATATGAATGATATTTAAACTATTGTTAATGATTACGTATTACTGTATCATACTTATGAAACGAAAATTCAATAGACATTTAAGGGAGAGTCCTTTGCTCTCCACTATCTACGAACATTCGTATCTTCTATCTGGATTTTATTTGGAGGAACACCACTATTTGGGATCCCATTTCTTTGTCAGCAGGCAAATTACAGAAAGAATAAATCAGAAAAATGCACTTCCTATAAAAAACAAGTTGTTTTATTCCGTTTTTCTTTGCAAATCATGTCTTGCAAGCTTATCTAGTGCCTTTATTTCTTAGACTTGATCTTCTTAAGGTAGAATTCCAACTCCTTGCCTTCCAAAATGTAGCCGTCGGAGCGACCGCATTGTCCGGGGCGGGAAGAAATGCAAGCTGAAAGGGAAAAGAACAAGGAATTAGAATGGGGCTCCCAGGTAAATGGAAAAGTAAGCATGATAAGTGGTTTGATCAGAGTAACTATGACAAGCCGAATCACACCCAACAGGCTTGCATCTCTCTTAAAACAAGATCGACACAATAAAGTAGTTGGATCGCTAAGGATTTTACATCACTATAACAAGCTTATTGGCAATTATAATCAATAAAGAATACACACCCAAGATGCGGCCGGAGGTGAACTGATCCTCGAGGGCCTGCTCGACCTTGCCGTACTTCTGGCGCTCCAGGTACTTCTTCATAACCTTTTCGCTGCGCTTCTTGGTCAGCACGTCGTTCTCGTCCTCCTTCTGGGCGTGCTTGGGGTTACGCTTGCGTCCCAGGGGCAGCACGTAGTGCGCCTCGTACCACTGACGGAAAGGCGTGGCATCGATGACCACGATGCTGTTCTTCACCAGGGTCTTGGTACGCACCAGCTCGTTGTTGGAGGCGTTGTACACCACATCGGCGATACGGGTCTTGCGCGCCACTCCCTCGGAGGCCCAGGCAAAGTTTCCGGTTTCCAGACGGAGAGCACGGAGCTTGGTGTTTCCACCACGAGTGCGCACAGAGTGCACGCGTCCGGAGCCAAGCTAAAAGAAAAGAGTTCTTGGTTAGTCCGGGCATACAGTATGTATGGAGGACCTTTATGCAGGGAACGAAATAAATCAGTAGTCCGAACATAAAGCTTTTCAATCATCAAGAAGAGTGCTCGAGAGCACAATTGCAGTTGACACGCGTTAACATCATTTTATATTGCATTGGCATACTAAGACCGGTTATCTCATACTTATTGCAGTTAAATACATCATAGTACAATAGTATTGAATAGTATTGAAGTATATCGATTATTGAAAACACCATATCTCAAACATACAACATATCGCCATGTGTGTAGCTCACTATGGTTAGATAAAAACACTGAAAATGTGCTGGGTTCCCAAGCACACCTTTAGCACCGAACACTAACCCTTAGTCGAAGTATGAGAAACTGGACCCTGGCATCCGAATACACATTCAGATTCAGATTATCCGGAGATTATCCTTACCTTGGTGTTGGCGGCGGGGCGTCCCAACTCGAACTTGCGCTTCTTGCGGAGCGACTTGCGCTTGCCTCCGGTTGCCCGGCGTTTGTGTGCACTATCGCGGCTAATACCTGGTAATTGATAAATAAGAGCAAGTTAGAACAAGTCACACGGAAAAGTCGAAAGAAAAATCAAGAACATGGGCACGTTTAGGGGCGCACTCAAAAGAGCCGCACCAAGTTAAATTCACTGATATTTCTTTAAATTCACACATTCCCCGTTGCTTTTCGCTCGATGCGGTTGTAAACGTACTTTGTGCGCACTTTCATGGTGTTTGCGAGCCGTATTCAGCCCATTTTCTTGATATTTCGACGCAAATTGCGGGAGTCGACTTACCCATGTTCGAGTAAAAAGCGAGAAAGAAAGGAAAAGACACGCACAGCACCTCGTGTCAAAAAAGTAGGGTTATCTTTTTGACAGTTGCCGCGGTTGGGCAACGCTGCGCTGTTAGCGCGCGCATTACAGTACACTCGGTGCTGTTGCATAAATTCAAATATTATTTTGTAGCAACTAGATTAAGTTATATATAGTAGGAACAGTGCAGAATACGCCCATTCTTTTTATATGTGAGCCATAGCGTTAAATCATTTATAGCAATATTCCCGGTGATTACATTTAGATGCAGTTAGAAATACCATATAGGATTTATGATTTAATCAACTTAACATAGGGGAGTACCCTTACTGCTATAAAAATATGAAAACTGTTGTAAAAGGTGTGACCAGCCTGCGTTTGTGACAGACCACTGTTAGCTCGGCAAACTGTTAGCTTGTGGCTTCGCGCAAACGGTCACACCCTCATTTTGCACCGAAAATAATTGCAATTTGGTAAATAAACGCGACAATTGGAAACAAATCGGCCAGGAGCGGGCGAAACTGCAACCCTGGATTTGCGGAAGCAGCTATGGTTGGGAAAAACTTCAAGGCTCTAGCGCACTTCCACCGCCTGACCGAGTACATAGTTCAGTGCAAGCACTGCGACAAGACGTTGTCCTCCAAACACACATCCTCCAACTTGACGCGCCATTTAATCCGGAACCACAAGCTCCTGGCCCGCACGATTTTCGCCGGCGAGGAGGGTAAGATGCTGGCGGAGCTAAAGGACGAGCTGGAAGCATCCGCCTCAGAGGACCTAAGCATGGAGCTCACAGAGGGCGAGGGCGAGACCAAGTCTGCGGTGCGCGGCATCATGAGCGTGAAGCGGGAACAGGAGCAGATGGAGCGGCACAGCCAGGAGGAAATGCGCAACAAGGTCATTGGGAAGAACAACAAGCTTTGGGCCCACTTCATCCGCATCTCTGAATTCATGGCCAAATGCATGCATTGCGGCAAGACGCTTTCCTCGAAGCACTCCTCCTCCAATCTAATGCGCCACATCGTGCGTCGCCACACCAGCCTTGCCAAGACGCTGAACCACTCGCACCAGCACCTCATGACACCCAAAAAGGACTCCTACAGCAACCTAGAGCGTAGGCATGCGGCTGATCCTCTGGAAAAAGTGAATTTTGACGATGTGGACAGCATCATCGAGAAGGTGGCCGATCACCTGGACGAAGAGGTTTGTCCGCGGGCCACTCCCTACCCACTTACTCTCTACATGCTTTCGATCTCTGGTTTAAGGTCACTTCGATTTCGCTACAGGAACCCTTCTACGAGTACGTGGTGGACAACTCCGACTCCGTGGTGGTGGACAGGTGCGAGGAGCAGGAACCAGCGGATATGCAGAACATGATTCCGCCGGACAGCGCCTCGTTGGCGGAGTCCTCCACCCAGCTGGACGAGAAACTCAAGGCGGAAACGATATACTACAACGAGATGGCCGAGTTGGCCAGGGCCAAGCGCCGGCTCATCGATCTGCAGACCAAGAAGCTGCTCCTGGATATGAACGTGGTGGACAACTAGCCCACCGACGATTGGAACGGCTTGTATTTGTTGGTGGATAAGGCGGGCAATATGATAATTTACACTTAGGTTTGATTATACTTTAAACGACTTTATGATCTGTGCATTTACTGTGCGGGGGTGGGGTAATGAAATGGAAAGTGAAGGTTTTTGCAACAACAGCAATGAATTACATGTTATGCTATGTCCTTTCTTTAATTTATAAATTTTTTTTGTAAAAACTGCTAGCGTAAATCCGTAAATTTCAGCTCGAAAATAAAAATTCTTTGTTACGCTTAGAGTTATTAACAAACTGTACATCAGTTATGTGGTATTAATGAGTATTTGCAAGTTTTCGGTTTCCTAATCGCTGGAACTATTTACATGTTCAAGTGGGAGCACTGTACTTAAACGGCCCAAAATAACGGATATGTTTATTATCAGATTACAATAAGATGATTAACTCCAAGCTATGGTCACACTCTTCGATAACTTCCAATATCGAAGTAATTCTGAGCCCGATAGGTTTCGCTAATTATCGCAACAAAACAGGCTGAGTTTTGTTTACTTTTGCGAAGTTTCGTTCCGCATTGTAAAGCATGACAATATTAAGTTTTAAGCATGACTAGATATACACGCAAAGACCCAGGCTCTGCTTCAACTCCATATTCCAGGGAGAACAGAAACGTGAAACCGTCTTATGATGGTATGTATGTCAGGTATTTGATGCACCCCCATAACAAAATTGAGATCTCTTAGGTTCCCAGGGCTTGGAACGCTCATCCTGGGCGCATCGCAAAAATTGTGATAACTCACAGGAGTCAGGGAGTAGGGGAGGGCGCTATGGAACTGTTCAGCGAAGATGCCCAATTAGGAGCGTTCATCTTCAGCGTAAGCGAAACGGATCATTGGACGCAAATGGAAAGAATCTCAAACGGTCCAGAGGTGCGGATGAATCCCATATTTCGGATTGGAAGTATAAGGAGTTGATCCAGGACAACCTGTCAATGGCCCTGGTGGATGAGCTCCACCCAGACGGCTGCTTGCTCTTCGAAAAGTGGGGGGAAATCGAGAGCAGGCTGGCGGACATGGTGGCGGATAGACTAACGGCTGTGCCGCAAGGACCCAACCCGCTGCTTGACTCGTCACTTTTTATCCGGGGCCACCGGGTGATAAGGTGCGAGGACGGCTTTTCCAAGATCTTCCTAGAGGATTGCATTGAGCACTTAGCCGACGAATGGGATGGATTACGCATTAAGCTTGTTCACGCCAGCGAAATACCCAGTCCCAGTCAAGCGGACCGGGAAGTAGTACAGGCACAGCGGGCTGAGCATACGGAGCAGACGGTTGAGAACTCGTTTGGCTGGACACTACCTCGAGGAGCTCAATTGCCCGAAGCAGTGATCCATGAGATCCAGATACGTTTGCAGAACAAGCAAAGAGGCCATCAGCTGCGCTTCCTGATTAAGGATGGTCCAATAACCTGGAAAGTAAATATTGGTCGAGGAATACGAGTGCGCATAGCGTATTTTATTCACGCAGAGGAGACGACGCGCATGGAGGAGACCAATGAGGTAGAAGTGGAACAACCAATGGGGGCAGACAAACCAAAGAATATCAGGCAAACTAAGGTAGCTTCTCAGGCGGAGGAGGTAACGCCATCTAATGTTGAACAACAGACCGAGGTAAACTTATTCGGCTGGATAGTACCTCGAGGAGCTCAGTTCTCCGACGCTGCGATCTTAGAAATAAAGAACGGATTTCTGCACAAGTCAAAAGGACAAGCGGTCCAGTTCCTGGTTAATGATGAGGGAAAATCTTGGAGTGTGACCATCGGAAAAGACTTTCGAGTACGCATTACACAAGATGTACCTGTGCATACTGAGGTAAACAGGGAACAGACGGAGGCGAATGTGTCAGATTGGATAGTACCGCCAGGAGCTGAACTGTCTGAGGCTGTGATCCAGGAGATTCAGTCCCGTTTGCTGAATAGAAATAATAGGAATCGGTTCAAATTCCTGGTAAGGGATGGGCTTAAACGGTGGAGAGTATGCATTCGAGGAGGTCAGTTTGTGCGCGTCACCCCACAAATTCCCCCCCTGCAGGAGATGGATCCCTCGGACACTACGGAGCAGGACATCACGGATAAGTCGATGGAGATGAAGCCGATTGAAAATACGGAGCGCTCAGAGGATGCGGCGCATGCGAAGGACCTTAACCAGACTGAAAATGTGGAGCAGGCGGATCAGTCCGCTTGGATCTTACCCCCCGGAGCTGAACTGTCCAACAAAGCGATTCTGCTCATCCAGGAGCGTATACAAAAAACGTCTCGCAAAGGTCGGTGCCGATTCTTGGTCAAGGATGGCGACAGCTTGTGGAGAGTCTTCCATGCGGAAAACCAACCAGTTCGCATCGTTCCACACAATTCGGACCTCAAAACCACGGGAGACAACAAGAAATAATAGCATCTAAAAGGTTAAGGGATTTGGGAAAAACCTAAGATCAGATTCAGCTGTGTATTTTCTGATTTAACTTTATTATACATAGGAAAACGAATTTTATGAAACCAATAAATAATTGAAGGAAAAAACTGGACTTCTTGTTTAAGTCTCTCTATGGTTTGAGCCACCGCTGAGTTTCTATCATAAGTTTCAACCACTTAGAGTTACGGTTCTTTTTTAGGCATTTTCTTTCTCCGATGGTAAAATCATTGTGGTTATTGTTTAGCTCTGGAAAACCAAGACGTATTAAGTGCCACAATGTCCAGTAATTGGATAAAGAAGGAGCCCTCCTTTTGCTATAGGGAAAATATAAAGGTTGAGCAACCTGACGATGGTAAGTCGCGTGTTGTCTGCCTTCTCGATGCTAACTGGTCCACTTGCTCCTTCAAGATCGGAAGGACTCTCTCTGGCGGCGTTGTGTGAAATCCGAACCCCCTGAAGAAAAGCCCAGCATCTCGTCAAAGATAAAGAAAATGATAAAACTAAATGATAAAATCTCTGATGCCATAAAGGCGAAGGCCAGGGCCAGGAAAAAGCTAAGGAAGCAGGCGAAAGCGGCGAAAGCGGCGGTATCAACGGATCCCAGGAGTGCGGTTAAAAAGAAAAAGAAGCGTACGAAGCAAAAGCAGCAAAAGCAGCAGGCGCTTAAGATGGCAAGTGCCCCCAAGAAGCCAAAGGGTCCAGGTCCTTTTAATGCTGGCCATCCCAATGGATCAACGAATGACAACCTGACGATGGCCCTGGTGGACGAACTCCACGAGGACGGCCGTCTGCTCAACGAAAAGTGGGAGGAGATCGAGACCAGACTGGCCCACATGGTGACTGACAGAGTCTTGGCCAAGCCAGAGGGTCCTGTCCCGTCCTTCGACTCATCCGAAGTGATCCGAGGCCACCGAGTGATTAGGTGCGTCGACGGCTTTTCAAAAATATTTCTAGAGGCATGCGTTGTCACCATAGGCGACTCGTGGGATGGAATGCGCATCAGGCTCGTCCATGTCAGCGACATTCCGTGGCGACCTCAAGCGCGCATCTGGTTGCCCCACGGTCAAACGGACCACAATCGCATCCTGATCTGCTTGAGAGCGCAGAACCTAGACGTAGACATGTCCGACTGGTCCATCCTGAGGGCGGAGGAAATTTGGAAGACGAGTCAGGCTTTCCTGCTCCTCATCAATCGCAGGTGTATCCCGCAACTGGAAGCAGTGGACTACAAGGTTCGCTACGGCATAAGAATGGCCAAAATCGACGTTTTTTTAAGCGAAACAGACGTGTTGCCAAAGGAGGAAGAGACGTGAAGACGTCGTGAAGGAAGATTTTCCGCACTCCAGTGCAGTCCGCCATTTTTCTTAAGAAGCATGAAATCCTCAGGCTTAAAGCCATGTTCATTAGCATACAGAAATATTTAAAAAAAACACTAATCTAATAAATGTACATTTGATATTAGATTCCAAATTGTAGACTACATTTTTTAAATTAAATTTTAATTTCAAGCTGTTTTTAAACTCAACATTCGAGGTGGGAATACCCCTTATGGTTTTGGGATATGCTAACTTATTAGCAGAGACCCCAACCAATTGGCCTGTCAACGTGCGTGGTAATTCTTCTCAACTTTGCTGTGGTCACACTGTTTCCACAGCATTTTATTTCATTTCGCTTCATCGGAAAAATCGAAAGAAAATCCCTGTAAAACGGGCCACAATCTTGAAAGGAAGATGTCCAGCTTTTCGCCGAACCAACTGCGCCAGTGCGCCCGCTTCACCGGCACTCCCTGCACACCGGACAAGGAGCACCAGCTGCGGGAGCAGATCCACAGCGAGCTGGCGAAGATTAAGTACTGCGCCAATCCCACCTACGAGTGCAGCCTAATGCGCATCGAGGGCTACGAGTACTGCATCCGGCACGTACTGCGCGACCCGCGCTCCAACTACCGCCAGTGCTCGCACGTCTACTCGAACGGCAGGAAGTGCATCAACGCTGTGGCCAAGTACGACAACAAGAAGGAGCAGATCCTGACCACCCTATGCTTCGAGCACAACCGCCAGACGCAGCTGCAGAAGACGCACATGAATGTGGGCCGCATTCGCAGCCGCGTGGAGACCAATGAGACCTTGCTGCACAGCCTGTCATCGCACATCAATGTGGAGGACATAAAGCCAGAGGCTCCCAAGATCGAGCCTGATGATGATGAAATCGATGTGGTCTCACCCCATGTGACGCCATTTGGTATGTCGTGATGATTGTAGCTTAAGCTCAAATCTAACTTTCCGGACTTTCAGTCACCCAAGATCACCGCAACTCCATTGGACATGTTGTGGAAAGCTCACGCAAGCGACGTCGAATTCTGGATTATGCTTCTGATAGTTCCAGCAACGATGCTGATCCACCCTGTCTAAGGAACACCGCCCAGGACATTGAGTTTTACGAATCTGACTATGAAAGCATCGATTCGGAAGATGATGATCCACTGAAGTAAGATTTTACTCATGTGTATTAGTGTTATTTGGGGTATAATTAATTTTGGCTTCATTCTTGTAGACACGCTGGCGTCTTTACGCGCGCAGAGGCAGTGAAGATTGCCGAAACAAAGCTGATCAAGCTTCAGGGACTTTATCGTGAGCAGATTTCATATCTCCAGAACGTGCTGAAGCAGAGACGTCGCAAGTACTTGCACGACATACGACGCGAGCGAGAGCTATACTGTATGTATCAATTGCCCTTAAATTTGCCAAAAAAAGTGTCTAATACCTTACTTTCAGGTAGCATTCACGACCAACTAAAGGACACGCCACACGAGCGAAAGCTGTACGAACAGCTCAAGGCGCTGAATAGCTATCATCGTCGCCAGGGCGTGGAGGCAGTGCTCTACAAGAAACTGAAGGAGAAGCGCGCTCGCGACACCTTGTACGCAACCAAGTCGTCGAGCAACCCGAAGTGCGTCTTCACCGAAGGCGGCGTCAAGTGTGGGGAGCGAACGCTGCCCTGCTGCAAGCACTGTCGCAAGCACATTCTGGAGGATAAGCGCCAGGTCCTGTTTCGGGCCTGCGGCGTGGAGCGGAGTGGGGTGGTCTGCCAGGAGCCGGTGGCTAGCATTCTCGAAGACTCCAGTTGCGTACTGCACCTGACTGTGGCGCCGGCTAAGCGCCAGTATATACAAAAGGTGCGTTGATCAATAACTAACCCAACCCACGCCATAACCACCACACGTAACTGCTTAGATATACCAACTACCCACACCCACTCACTCATTGCCATAAGTTGTGTTGCACATGACTGCTGAAACTAAAGTAAGCGAACTGTAAAACAGTTTGAACAAACAATACTGCGTAACTAGTATTTAGGCTTGATTTGTAGTAAAGCTAAGTATATCTAGAGAAACAAACACGAAACACATGTATATAAGTGCTAGTACTGTCTAAGTCTAAGTAAGCCTTTTGTGATCGACCCTGAATAAATTGCCGACCTCTCATCCCCCAGTTTTATGAAGTTCCAAGCACTCCGCCGGTAGAAAGTATTTTCGCAGCAGGCCGTGGTCTCGATAACTTTGTCGGCGAAGATCCACGGAATGAGCCGCAGCCGGAGGGTGATGACCTTTTGGATTTTGCAAATGGTATATTCGATTTTGACCTTGACGCAGTTGACGATCTGGCAAACTCCTTCGACGACGATTACACCATGTTCCTGGACATGGACAGTGACCTGGGCTTAGCCATTGAAGATCGCGGTGCGGAGAGTGCTCCTGTAGACTTAGGCCTCGAGGAGGAAGGCGAGGGCGGGTCCAACGACTCGGTTGGTCCCGCTGAAAGTCAGAATCAAGACAATCTCATCGGAGGCAACTTAGAGTTAGAACAATCATCTATGCAAGACAGTAGCGAACTTAACTTTGACATCGACGAGTCGGAGAGCAATGTGAACGAAGTGTTGCGTTTGCTCGAGGGCATAGAACACATGCCCTGGTTCGATGCCCTCATGAACTAGTCTAATAGCATAGTAAACGTAATAACCCATCCTACTAACCACAATCCACCTGCTGGCCCAACGTATCAATCCTTCTCATGGCTGCCATTCACTTTACTTCACAGAAATGCGAGTCGGAGACCGAGGAAGAGGAGACGCAGTCCGCCAGCGTGAGTGCCGACATAAAAAAGGAGAAGGAGGACCCCTCGGATAAGCTGTTCACGAGTCAAGCCCTCAACGTGACCACGGCTCATGGTGAAGACAACAAAGGCGCCGTGAAGCCCAGAGAGTCCGCCCAAAACAGAACTAGAACTACTTGTTAGACCCCTCGTAGAGTAAATGTTTACTGTTGCAATCTTAGAAATCTAGATGTAAATCTCCAGCCCGAAAATGTCCATCGGTTTTGTACTCAGCCATTGTAGTTTTGGTGTTTTCGGGAACAAGGATCCCCTAATAAATAGGCACGCTTTAGTTTAAATCTATGAATTCACTTTATATTTATTTACATGTATTGGCTCTCCATAGTTTATACACTTTATATTAATGCACGCGCATTTATTCAACAATTCTTAGAGAAAACGCCTGCGTGTGGCAGTTTCGTAGATATATGGGAAATATGCACTCTGCGTTCGCTTAAAAGTAATGACTGTAATTATTTGATCGTATGCACAGTTAAATATATCAGTTATCAGTTCCTCCGTTCTGCATCTCCACTCAGATATTTACAGATTGCTTGTGCTATGATCATAGATTGATGGCAACCGCTCTCGTTGTTAAAATGCACTATTAAAATTACAAATTGGCAGCTAAATATATTAACAAAGTCTGTAATATGTTGAAACCAGAATAATCCTATTGTATTCCCTACAGTTCCGTTGTTGTCTCAACCTCCGACCTGTCCAAGTCGTTCAGATAAGAGAAGCCTATTTGGCCATAGTCCCTCTTGCCGAAGGAGACGTTCTCGTTTGTGCTGCTCAGGTGATTGTGATCGGAATTGGATCTGCGGGATAGAGGGTGTTACCATTGTGGATATAAACTTGGAATTGCGTATGCTATATATACCTTTGGAACAGCGGATTGGTGATGGGCACCTCTCCGCCGTACAGGCGATTGTTGAGCTGGCCATTCCGACCCAGCGTGGCGTTCATCAGTTCCGCATTGCCATTGAGCAGACCCACGTCGCCGAAGGTGTTGCCCCGCCTGCCCATCGTGCTGTAGGCATTGTTCTTGGCATTGGCCATGTTGTTGGGCCCGGTTGGGTCGATGTTGTAGGCGCCGTTCTGGTAGTGATTGCTGTTCTGGTGCTTGATGCGGCCCAAAGTCAAGGTGCCCGAGAGGGCACCGTTCGGCGGCGATCCCAGCGGATTGGCGTTGTTGCGGGTGTTCATCTCCAGGGTTCTGTTGAACGTGTTCTGCCTGTTGTTGATGGCCAGATTGTTGTTCATGTTGGCATTGTTGAGATTCTTATGGCGGCGCAGAGTGGCAATCGTGGCCGTGGTGGCATCCGAGTGCGAGGGACTGGACTGGCCACCACCGTTGGTGTTCTCCTTGTGCGTTATGTAGCTCACATTGTCCAGTGAGAAGGCGTGGTTCTTGGCACTGAAGTCCAACTGCAGATCGTCGTCCACATCCGGTGGCACTGCCATGGCGAGCATCTGGGTCTCGTACTCCTTCATGTTGGCTATGGTTTCGCTGGCACTCGAGGCCTGCTGGTTAACGATCACAGGATCGTAGCGTGGCGGATTCGTGGAGGAGTACTGCCGCATGCGCTGCTTAAAGTTCTTATATCTATAAAAAAGGGTATTGAAGTAAGTAAGTAGAACTATATAGAGGTTGTACTGTATGCCATCCACTTACTTTGACCACGAAATGCATATGTAAATGATGCCGATCGTGCCCAGGATGAGTATAACAAGTGATATGGCAATCAGAGTGAAGGGGAAGACTTCGTTGTCGATGGCTACGGCAGCTTTGACCTGGAAGTAACAAAAGTAAATAGATGTCCGCAGAAGATATAGTAGAAATAGTAGCCCACCTTGTGCACGTGTTCCTTTCTTTCCAGGGGAAACGATATATTCTCGGCCGTGGCTCTTGGCAGGGCGATGTTCAGCTCGGATCGCGCAGCTGGCTCCAGCAAAGTGGTGTCCACAATGCTGTCCTTGCGGCTGACGAGCTGCTCCGTCTTGGGATCAATCAGGTAGAACCATATGTCCGTTGCAGCTGGATTCTCGATCACCGAGCCGTTCTTGGCCAAGTACTTCTGACTGCTCATCCGCTCGATGCCGCTGACCAGTCCGGTCTTCTTGTCCAGCAGCTCCTCCAGCTCAGTGTAGTAGTTGCGTAGATCGCTGGGCGCGGCATTCGGGAAGGACAGTGCCATGCGATTGATGTCCGCCAGCTTATTGACCACTATCCTGGCCCTCGTGCGATGGGATCCCTGCTCCTGGCCATCGCTATCACGCGCCTCCACCAAAAACGTGAGTGGAAAGTCGCTCTCGGTCTTGAAATGCTTGGCTGTTCGCAGAACTCCGGTGTCTTCGGACATCATAAAGAAGCTGGTGGGCTAAAAACATCGATTGATAGGTAACCAAAAATAGCATTGGGTAATGTAATGTATAGAGTGCTCACCATGGTGACCCGGTTTTCATCGTCGTCGTAGAGAGTGTAGCGAACGGTGCCGAATTTCCCCGAATCACGATCTGTGGCTCGCACCTGCAAAATGGTTGTGTCAACATCCATTTCCTCCGTCACCACCGTGTAGAAAGTGTCTTGTTGGCCGCGCAGCCTATTGAACTCGAACTCCGGCGCATTGTCGTTCTCATCCTGCACTATTATCTCCACGGTGGTGGTGTCCTTCAGAGGATTGACGAAGTAGCGATGCGATGTCAGCCGCAACTGGAGTGTGTACGAGGTCTTGTTCTCGAAGTCCAGCGGTTGGATGAGCAGCAAGTTACAACCATGATCGGCGGAGCTCAGATTGAAGATGCCCCCCTCGTTGCCACTGACGAATTCACACCTGAAGGCCGGCGGCCCATCGCCGGATGTCTTTGAGTTCACTATCTGAATGAGCTTGAGGGTGCTATTGGCTTCCATTGACTCCGGCACACTGGTGGTGTAGCTGTCGTCGCTGAAGGCCAAGCCTATACTTTCACTGCTCATGCCCATTCCACTTTCCAACTTATTGTCCAATTTGATTTCATTGTTGCCGCTGGACAAAAGATGATGTACATCGACGCGCAGGGGCGCCACCGAGCTCAGTTGGGGTTCGCCCAGGTCATATGCCCGTATGTCCACCTGGTACTCCGTGTCCTCCTCCTTGCGCAGCTCATCCCTTATGCGCACTGCTCCGGTGTCCGGATCCACTTGGAAGTACTTGGGCGCCTTGCCACGTCCCACAATCTCGTAGCGCACCACATTTCCCGGCGAGGTGCCATCGCCATCGATGGCGGGCAGCGTGGCTATAATGGTGCCTATGCCCTGGTCATCATTTACGGTCACGGGATCGGGAACGGTTATGAACCTTGGGGGCAGATCGTTGCGATCCTCCACATCCACCACCAGTAGGATTGTGTCTCCTGGTCCATCGCCATCGTTCTCAATGGTTCCAATAGTCAGCTGGTGTTGCTTCTGGCTCTCGTAGTCCAATCCCTTGATGGTCCGCACCTCTCCGCTTTTCTCCGCCACCTTGAAGAGCTCCGCGTTGCCCTTCCGGAGCACGTAGGTGATCTCGGGCATGGAGTCGGGATCAAAGGCTTGCACCGTGGCCACCAGGTAGTTCTCCTCGTTCTCCGGAATGTGAACGTCGATGCGGGCATCGCTGAACTTGGGCACTTCGTCCGGAAGGTCGAGCACCATTACCGTAACACTGGCAGTGCCCAGTCGCGCATCCGGAGCTCCATCCTTGGCGGTCACCACGAACTTGTACTCGTTCAGCTGCTCGTAGTCCAGTTGCTTGGCGGTTAGGATCTCGCCCGATGTGGCATTGATGGTGAACGGTATGTCGGTGGGTATGGAGTAGGTGATCTCGGCATTGATGCCCTCATCGGCATCGGTGGCGTGGACCACTCCCACCGAGGCCTGCGCTTTGCCCTCCTCCACTTGGAAGACGTACGGCAAGGTGGAGGCCTCGAACTCCGGATTCTTATCGTTGATGTCCGTCACCTTGATGTTAACGGTGGCGCTACTGGAGAGACCGCCGGTATCCTCCGCCTTCAGGATCAGTTGGTAGCGCGTCAGACTCTCGCGATCCAGCTTTCGTATCACTATGATGACACCACTCTCCTGACCCACGGCGAACTGGCGCAGATCATTGCCCGATATGATGGAGTAGACCACGGCATCGTTCTCGGGATCCTCGGCATGTACCACTGTGACCGTGGAGTTGATCTCCGCTCCCTCGCTCACCTGCACCTCGTAGATGGGCTTCTGGAAGCGCGGTGGCTTCGTGTTCGGTCCCGGGGTCACGCTCACCTCAACGATCGCCTGGGAGGAGAGTCCTCCGATGTCGGTGGCCTGCACCGTGATGCTGTACTGCTCCCCGGCCAGCAGGCGACCCTGGGTCCTGATCTCGCCCGTCGTCTCGTTGATGGTGAACTTTTGGATGCCGTTGTTGGACACATGGTAAATGGAGTAGGTCACCACGGCATTGGGACCCTCGTCGTTGTCGCTGGCCGTGACCTGGGTGACCAGCCGGCTCTCGCTCTGATCCCCGGCTGTTATCGAGATGGGCGCCACCATGGCCAGCTTGGGCGCATTGTCGTTCACATCCCGCAGGTGAACTGTGAGACTGAGTGGAGCACTGGCCGCATTGGTTTTGGGTTCCCGGGCCACCACCTGAAACTTGAAACGTCCTGGCGCCGGTGGGTCGCGGTCGAGGTTGTCCTCGTTCACCACCAAGATGCCATCGCTGGTCACGTTGAAGGACGGTGTGGTCAGCTCGTAGATGTAGTCTGGCTTCGGATCGCTGTCACTGAGGTCGGCGTCTGTGGTCATGAACGATATCGGGTTACCGTGCGCGTCCAACACCCTGGTGCCAATGGGCGAGTTCTCGTCCACGTAGCCCTCCGCTTGGGAGGATGATATCACGGGCGGATTGGCGTCCACGGGCTTCACGAAGATTTCCAGCTTGGCCGTTGTGAAGCGCTGTGGACCCGGCGAAACCTCCTCCGCTTTCACTATGATGTCATACTTCTTCGCTGTGGATGTGTCCACAGCTTTCGTTTGCTTCAGCACTCCGGTGTTCTCATCGATCTGGAAGTAATCGGCGTAGTTGCCGGGCATGCCGCTGGCGAAGCTGTAGCGGATGGGCGAGTTTATGGTGTCCAGATCCACTGCCTGAATACGCTCGGGCAGCACCGTCAGCACTCCTAGTAGGGATCCAGCTGGCACGGATGCGGAGTACTCCGGATTTATGCAGGCGCCGTCGAGCGAAACGCATCCGCTGTAGATGAACGATGGGTCCAAGTCGTTGGAGTCGGCTACATTGACCGTCAATGTTGTGGTCGAGGAAAGGCGATCAGCTGTATTCCGAGCTCGATCCTGAAAAAAACCACATACGAGTAATTCATTACAAATGGAGCAAATGGTCGTTCCCCTTCTATTGAATCTCTAATTTCGGAGTGAAAGGTACTGGGAGCCATATGAAATGGCAACGACTGAAAGCCGGTAAAAGTAAGCACTTAATTGAGGTCTTTCTTCGCCAACTTTAATTGTTATAATGCCCAAGACAGACAGCCTAATTAAGCCTTTGTTATATTTAAATTATTAGGGCTTCACTTACCGACGCCACAATGGTGAGATAGTAGGTTTGGATCTTCTCAAAGTCCAAAGTCTTGGCCACCGTAACCTGAGGAAACGAGAAGCTGTAAAATATCTGATCCAGTCAGGTGAAGATTGGGTTGGGACTCACTTGACCCTGGTGGGGAAAGGATATGGCGAAGGTGCCGTACCCATCCGCACTGTACTTCTCCACATCGGTGGAGTTGGGACTGCCCTCGGCGATGAAGTACTCGACCAGCCCATTGACACCTGCGTCCTTGTCCAGTGCCTGAATGTTCCGGAAAATGGTGGTTCCCACCGGAGTGCTCTGTGAATTGGGAAAGAAGAAGATGTGTTATAGTCATAAGCTTGGCTCATTGGAATGCCAGTTAATTCGACATGGGAAGCAGCGGGTGGCATTTGCTTGGAGAGAGGTATTCACCGCGCCCAAGAACCGAAAGTGTTTCCTGCCCCATTAATACTCGCAAGTGAGTAAGTGGTTTCTGGTTCAGCATGATGCAGTGGTGCAGTGGTGCTCCCGCGTGCTGAATTCCTAACGCTTCCCATGGAACCCAACTGGGAGCCAACGGAAACTGGCGGATCATTATTTCACTCGCATTGTTTTTGGAGTCAAGTGGCTGCAGTGGATCTTCACAAAAGCCTGCTGGGCTGTTATATAACGGTGGCCGAAGTTAAGGAGCAAGTTTGCCACTTGGAGAACGAGATGGAGATGGAGCTGAAGTTGGAGCTGAAGCTGTGGAGTTTGCGGTCTTCCCACTCCACAGCTGGCGATTTAGTACCCAGAATTGGCAGACATTGTTCATCTGCTGAACTTTGCGATTTGTTTTCGGTTTTTCCGCTAAATGGCATGCACGCTTAGCTCATCTTTTTCGCTTTTCATAATTTTGTAGTTTCTTAGTTTCGGCATAGCCCAGAGCTGCACAAATTCCCATGACTGTGGCCATTGATGCTGCCCCACACACAGATGCCATATACCAGATACTCACTGAGGAGGTATAATTTATCTCGGCTCTTGTAATTATTTGCTAGCGCGACGGCGGGGGAATATGCGATGCTGTTGTCTTGTCCTCGCCTTCGCCGGCTGGACAACGGACGCAGTCCCTCGGGAGTGTTCGCCTAAGCCGGCAAGTGCATACCAATTATATTCCAGTTTGACTGGCAGATCGCCTTATAAAGGGACCTGCATCCCGATCTATACTACAATGTAGTGCAGGTAGCCCTCGCTTTTGTTTATTCCGCACCAGGCTTCCTAAACTTCAAGGCTCCAGCTCCAACTTCAGCTCCAACTCCAGCTCCACATTGTTAAATAAATTTCGTATGGGCGAAGCTTCTGATTGCGAATTCCATTGAACGATTTATATTCAGCCGTGTTGCATTGTATTGGCTTGTAATTTTATGAGGGGTTCTTTCAAGGTTGTATATATATATATAGTTATATATATATAGATCCTATGATTTTCATTTGCATTTTAAAATGGCCTCACATGGTGCGAGGAAAGTGATTTAAGATTAGAATGTCTTAATAAACTAATCTGCTGGTAATGATTTCAATTTTCAATCAGCTGCAATTTCCAACTCTGCAATTGCTCATCGTTCTTTTGAAATCCAACACTTTAACTGATTATTCTACGGTTTTTATGGCCTAATAGGTGTGTGGCTACTTATGTGAGGTTTCTCCCATCGTACAAGACTACAGTAATGATCTTGCAGGGGTTCCTATGTACCATTCTCTCTCTTTTGTCTTTTTGCTGTTTGCCAACTTAGCTGCTTTCTAATATGTCAACAGTTCTGTAATTGAACGTTATTAGTCTAAATACGTGATTAAGAGCCAGCAGGCAGTTCAATTGCAACTCTTGCCGCCGATCTCAAGAACCCCTCGGTGGGGATTCTGATGCTGGGGATGCTGTGCCACTGTTGAAACTGGGAAAACTAGGCAAACTGTGCAAGCTGTGCTAACTGGGGATACTTGGATGCTTGGGTACTTGGATACCTGGATACTGGGCATCCGACATGCTATTGTGTTGCCGAAGCGCTGAAAACATGTTCACTACCACTTCATTAGTGTTCAGTATGTAGTTGCTGCTGTCGCGTCGGGAAGACTATGCACATTCACCTGACTCATGCACTGGAAGAAACTACAGATCCTGATAGCAGCTAAAAGACTACACAGGGATATATATCACTGCCAGACGCTGGCAGCTAATACAGATCTGTTATAACACTTGAAAAGCTACTAACGGAATACAAGAGCTGCAAGAGTCCTAAAGATTGAATCTAATCTTAGAATTTAGCCCCGATTTGCCGCAGTGCACTTGTGACTTCCTCCAGCGTGACAGTCCGTTTGGCACCCGGTTTCGGAGGAGCCAGCGGCACTACGGCGAGAAATGCGGGCAACTTTGGGGCGACGAAATGCTGATCGTGCGCACGCTGGAAAATGTCCACTTTCCACTTGGTGGAGTTGGTGTACTTGGTGCACTGCAGCACCATTTACTCACCTCGGGAACGGTGACCTCGTAGGGCGTGTTCATGAAGCGCGGCGCATTGTCGTTTATGTCCGACACCCGAACAATAATGGGAATGGTGCGCTTCTTGCTCGTCGACCTGGTGGTGCAGGAGACCTGGAACGAGGCGGGCAGACATGGTTCGTGGATACCTGGCGATGGAAAGTGCAACCGTAATGTGGTGTACCTGAAAGACGATGTGGCTGAGATTCTCCTCGTCGCGATCCAGGGGTTGCAGCAGCTGCAGCCTCTTTCCGTTCAGCTGGAAGATTGGCTGGCCTTTGGGGAAGACCAGATTCAGGGCGATCTCCGTCTCCGGATCGCCAAAGATTGGCAGCTCTGGCGGCGTGGTCGGCTGTCCGATGACTGCGGAAAACGCATAAATAATAAAGTTTGGAGTTGGAAGCCGGGAGATCTAATAAACAAAGCTGGGTTATTGGTACAAGTAGCGCCAAAGCGGCAAAACGTATTGACAGGAAAACGCGAAAACCGAGAAAATCGAGAAAAACTGCAGACAGCAGCCTTTCTCTTTGCATTTGGGGTCAAGTTGCAGCGATCACTTGCGATGTGCACATAAGTGTTCATATGTACAAAAGTGTGTGCACATATGTACAAGTGTATATAGTGTATAAAGTGCATATAAGTGCATATTTGTGGGCATCATAAATGCACGAGAAAGTCTTCCAATTGGAAGCTCTTGTTATTTAGCGACTCTTGTGAGAGCCAAGTTGCATAAGGAAGCATAGCTGCCGTATTTTATGATACCTATTAGTCGTATGTAATAGATTTAGTAGTAGTGCATCTCCAGGAGTAAGGAGATATCCCACTTCCTCACATTAACAGCATGTACTACACGTCGTATGAGCAATATTTTAATGGCAGTTCTTGACCCCACATTCCCGCGGCTGCCAGAGCTAATTAGACAAAAAAAACCAATTAAGGTACTTAGAGGTGCACCTCAGCGGCATGTAAATTACACAATGTATCTACGAAGTACACATCATTTCTCTGACCGACGGACGTGCTTTTCGTTCTTGGATGCGATGTGATGGGCTGGCTGCCTATGCGCCTGAACACGTCTAAAATTATAATTACGGTGTTGCAGCTTTCGTGCTTTTGGTCTATGATCTTGAAGTCGAGGTTTTGTGTGAAGAGCATATGGCCATTCATGTTTTAGCATCCACGTAATAGATTTAACGCCGCCGTTGTCTTAAGACTCATATTTCCAGTTTAAGGCCATGTTAAATGGCTTAAATGGGTTTGGCTAGTCGATAAGACGGCCATATACATTGTATTTCTATATAATCCAGTATAGTATATAGAAGTGTAGTTATACTTACACGACTCCCGACTCTCCTCGATGTCCAGGATGATGTTCGTCTGCCCCGTTTCCACTTCGCACATTTGCGACTTGCCCAAAACCGCCGAGCAGAGCAGGATTAGCAGCCCAAAGAAGCCCAGTCCCTGCTGGGGAGTGAGGTTCCTCGCCGCCATGGCCATGTTATCTGCAAATAAGAGTAAACAAATACGTTTCTTGTAACTCATGCATACATCTATCTGCCGATTTAAATAGTACTTTTTGGCCTACGCCAGTGGAGCCCACACAGTGAATCTGAATAGTCGCGAGTGCAGCTCGAAAAATGCCCTCTGCTCTGACTGCTGACTGCTTTTGTATGCAAAGACGGCTTCTCATGCCTTAAATGGTGTGATATCAATATGCAATAAACAATTTAGCCAACTTGGCGTTGTCCGAATATACACATCGTATTGTATATGTAGTACATTCGCGTATATGGGCTGTGGACTTGTGGAAATCCAAGATGCCCAGTTTCGAAGCTCCAATAAATACCAAGTTGGTGTCGAAACTGTTGGCCAAATTGAAAATAGCTTCGCAGTTCCGTTCGAGCCGATCAAACTACTTGCAAACCACTTGGTGCAATATTGACAGAGAGAAGTTCATAACGGTGGGCTCATAAATTGGCTAATAAAGTGGCAAGCCAGCCTGCGCAGTACCTCGCGATCAGGTGCACATTCTGCCCATTTTTACAATTTTTACCATTTCTGCCATTTTTACCCATTTCACTTATTCTTACCCATTTTATCCATTTTGCCCACCTCATCTCATCGAGCGCCTAAATGGCCAACTCGCCAACTGGCCGATCAACTTTTGCGGCTGCAACTGCGGCTGGCATACAGTTAGAACCTAGAGCTTGGTAGCTGGGAGTTGGTAACTGGGAGTTGGTAACTGGAAGTTGGCCATCCTATGCTGCGGCTTCTATCTCTAGGTTGCTGCTCACTGGCCGCAGATCGGCGCACATCCGCTGGCTTTCTGGCTTTCTGGCTTTCTGGCTTTCTGGCTTTCTGACTTTCTGACTTTCTGGCTTTCTGCTCCATCTGCAATCTCCATTGAAGACTCGTTGGCACCAGGAGCCACTTGCAGCGTATCCGTTACTCGGATCGTTTGTTTAATGAAACGGATCGGAGCTAATCTTCTGGCTTTCCCGCTCTTTCAACCACCATTAGACCATTAGATAGTACCATCCATAGGACCCAGGTTCCAGGTTGGGCTAGTTAACCGAATAACTCATAAAGTAGGGAAATGAACTCTAAGCGAACGCTCTAATGAGCAAAGCGATATTAAAACATTGTATAGCACCAATTTGAGCTTCTAAACTGATTAGATCTGCATTGATCAGATTAACAGACATGGCTGTTTTGGCCATAAGTAATTAGCCAATTACAACCATTGTCTTCGATGGCCAAATGCAATTCGATTTACGCAATTAGCCCGCACATAGCCAAATAAACCAATCAAAATGCCCATTATTTCGCAACGATTTATTTAATTTCGCCAAAGTGTGCTGCAATCTCGAATGGAATCAAACTTGTCTGCAAAACGCAACTGCTGCTGAAATTATCTCCGAAATCATAAAAGCCCCGATCGCCCATTGCGCAACTTAACTCACAAGTGCGAGATATCACATTGTATTGATATGGGGGCTTAAATGTTCGATCGTGCCGTTCCTGCTTCCATTTGCGAGGAAATCGAGAAAATCGAGGAAATCGGGAAAATTTGGAAAATCGCAAAGCTCACGAATAGCGCTGCAAGTCCTCCGCTTTCACTGAACGTATACAAAATGCCATTTTCCATTTCCCCCGCATAAACAAAGCCCGCGATATCGCGAAGCTGCAGGAGATTGGAGGAGCTGGAGAAGCAGGAGGAGCACGAGGAGGAGCTCGGCGGTGGCCACAGAAAGTCAGTTGCTGATTATGTTCAACCGGAAACTTATAGAAAAAGCCGAATGTGCCAAACTGGTTTGCAAAATAAACGAAAGCCGAGCTATCGCAGTGCTTTGAATGCCTGTGTTGTATGCTGTGTGTTGTGTGCTGTGTGTTGTATGCTGTGTGTTGTATGTGTGTTGTATACACTGTGTGCTGGGTGCAGATTCGATATGCGGCAAACCTGTTGCTTATTGATGCTGTTTTTGCCAACATTTTCTAGTTTTGAATGTGGTACAATACGTAGCGAACTTAAATCTCAAATCTGCTGGAATGCGAACGATGGTTGCCACACAAATCTTAAATAAACAAGAAAGGAACGCCAGCGTTTTGGGCACCAAATCGCTGCATACTCTGGTCCACCTGGGCACTTGGTTCCCCTGGATCACTTGGTTCCCCTGGATCACTTGGTTCCCCTGGTTCACCTGGATCACCTGGATCCCCTGGATCGGATCACATGTATGCACCAACGTTCTGTCAGCTCCAACTGCGATTGTTATGCTAATTCGGTGAGTGTTTTATTGTATTTTAATTTTATTGGACAGCGGACGCGCTCTTGGCCATACAAAGTATTGCTCTTCACGGATCCGTGAGATGTTTCATAATATACGGCATTTTATCAGCATATAAAGTATCTCAATCTGAGCGATTTATTTTGGGTTTCTATATGTTTATGACTTCCATGGGAGTGAATTGTGTATAGTTATGTCTACTTTACTTATACTCTTTGAATTGTATACAGAAATGTCTTTTTATACCTTTTGAATTGTAAATAGCAATGTCTTCTTATACCCTTTGAATTGTATATAGTTATATCTTCTATACCCTACATTTTATATAGCAATGTCTTCTTATACCCTTTGCAAAATGGCCATGTGTTGAGTTTAATGACTCAAAGTGCTTTCCACACTCTAATTCTAATCGTTCTAATGAACTCGACAAGTATCTTACAGCCAATTTGTTCGCAATCATTTTTCTTGATGATTAACTTAAGTGATTTGCCTTTTTTTGAGAAACGAAACTAACGAAATTCAAGCAACTGCTGAGTAACACAAATAATCCATTAGAATGATTGTCTTAAATGGCCAGCGTTTAAATAGCCAATGTGAATAAATTGCACTTACAAATATTTAAATTAAATCTCTGTATTAAAGACATTGAGCTGAGAATTCTTGGGTGACAATGAAATTAATCGACCTGACTTTCCGCTTTAAAAAAAAAAACGGTTAGGTGATTATGTTTTCTTCTTTATAAATGGCTTCTGGCCATTTAGCCAAATGAAGATTAATCTCTGGAGCCTGGAGCCAAGAACATTATTCAATCTTTGTCTTCTGGACTTCTCGCTTATGGATGGAGACTGAATAACTTAATAATAGTACGCTCTGCACTTACCGTTCGGTCTAAAGATGTAATATTAAAATAGCTGAATGTACTGCAGCTAAGTATCCAACGTGAAAAATGCAGTCACACGCCGTTAACAAAGGTGATTCTTGGTCCTCAATTACATTTCGGATTTAAACCATTCAATATGTGTTGTATCTGCGCAAAAAAAAAGGGGTAAAACTCGATTAAAAACACTCGCGACACAGATTTCAAAGCTTTTAACTTATTTTATGCATTGCTTTGTCATAAAACCCGTATGGAATTGGTTTTTGAAACTGATGATCAGCGGACAGGTTTGTGAGTGAATTTTGATGGCGTTTGCTTCGTGTTTTCCGCACTAGATTGAGTTTGAATTGCGTTTTCGAGGTTGCCCTCTTGGATTAATTAAAAGGCATAATAATTCGCGAAAAGCTGGCCAACAAAGCGGCGCGTGGGAGTTTGGTAGCAATAAAGTATCATGTAGTAAAAGTAGCATGGCAAGTCGATGACTATCTGTGTTTGCCTGTACAGTGAACACGACTGTGTAAGTTTTCTTACACAAATCTCGACATACGTGACCTCATTTGCCGATCTGACAAAAAACGTTTTTTGCCTGTTTTATTGACTGTTTTCTTAGCTGTTTTTTTGTTGGCTGTTTCTTGGCAAATGCCGCCGAAATCCCAATCGTGTTGTGTGTTTTCTACATGAAGATTAATACTGCGATCACGTTCACATTCCACATTAGTGTTCGTTCTATCCCTTATTTCTCCGCAAAAATGATGAGTTTTGTTTGTTTTTTCACTGCGAATGCTGCACTCTGTGAGTTGGGTAAACAAAAAAATTGGCAAGAGAAAGTCTTGCTTTCGGGGTTAAAGTTGTGTAGGTACAATTTTCAGATTTAATGATGGTTCCCTCGCAGATGGGCGCTTTGTTTGCCACTCGAGGCTTTTTTGTTATTCAAACGGGGAGATCATTTCACTGGCAGGGAGATTCGAATTCAAGATATAGTCTCAACTATATATGTATATGTACGATATATGCGTGGTATGCCCTTTTCAGGCTTCTGTATCTTCAAGTTGCCTTGGCTCCACACACATCACACACCACACACAGCCACACATCTCACACGTCGCCACAAACGGACCATTCTGAACTTTACACATTTTCTTGAGAGATAACTCTTAAAAAATTAGCTCTTGGGCATATTCATACCAGCTAGAAAACCGGTATCGCGCCAGCCACCTTATAGCGCTGCGTTTGGGGCACACACTCGTGGTACACTGCGCGAAAGTACGTGGTGTCGGCTCTGCGGTCGGTTCGGAACTGTTTCGCTTTACCTGTCTCGTTTCTCGCGGCAGCAGCAACAAGTGGGCGATACCACACCATACCATATACCACACCATACCACACCATACCATACCATACCAAACCATTCCCGATCCCAGGTGGAACGTATTGGAATCGAACTGGCATTCGCTTTTGCGGTAAAACTGGTTTTTCGGGGGTTACTAGTTTGCCAGCTGATGGATACCACACCACACACAAACACACACATGCGCAGTTGTGGGCCCAGTTTTCGAGTGCGAAAGGCTTCGCGTTTGGAGCACAGGTACTGCTGGCACTGCGATCCACGATCTGCAGGTGCATGTATGGCCAGGTATGTATGTGTGCGGCTAACATCTAACAGCGTCTGTTAAGTCAAAGGTAAATAAAAGACCACCATGTTCCATTTCCATTTCCAGAGGAGCTTAGTGGGAACCAGTTTTTCGGGGCTTCGGTGTGTCTTTTGTCTTTTTTCTGTCTTTTGGTGTCTTTATGTGTGTTTGTTTGGTTTTCTGTTTCTGTTTCAGCTGCACTGCACGGCCGTTTCGGTGTAAAAGTTTTTATTAAAATGTTTTGGCTGATGTTGCTGCGATTTTGTGCAGCCACTCCACTCTTCCCTCTGCCCGCCCACCAATCCACTTCAAAACACTCCACTCCACTCCACTCCATTCCATTCCACTGCAATGCAATGCAATCCAATCCGCGCCGCGATCCGGGGCATGAATGAAGTTCACCAAAGGGGCAGACAGCATTTTTGTACCTGTCGTCTGTTGGCCAGGGAGTCGCATATGCATATTCCGTTGCCATTTGGCTATTTGGACATTTTGCCATTGTACAATGGGACAATGCGACAGTTGCACTCGGCTATCCGCGAAATTGCCATCTCATTGGTAGGTGTTTCCATCCGAACACCGAGCGAATACCAAACCAAACCAAACTATCATTTCCATTTCCAGCCGGATGCCGCCAGAACAATTGAGCCAATATTGTTATATTGGCATTGAAAATGGCTCGAATCGATGGGATCACCTTTTGAACGTGTGGGTTACTCCAACAGCCACATATGATAATTTGCGTAGATCTTGTTCTTCGAAATGTCAAAACAGCACAAAAACACCAATTTATTGCATATTCATATGACGAGCCAAGCAACCAAACAGCTCTTCACCCAACAAAGTAGTTAGCTTCCATTCAAGCCAGCTAACCAAGATTAAGCCAAGTGCTAACTGGCCATTAGCGGAGTGAAGAAACTTCATCTTCTTCATAACTCACTTGAGGAGAAAGTGCAAGGGTTTTGCAGCCAGATGTATTTACGTGATTAGCTCGTTTTGCTGTTTGCTAACAAGCCACAGCCACTTGGCGCTCAGCTCCTCATCTAAAATCAGCTTAAACCCACTGTGCTGGGAATTAATTAAGGCTTAGCCCTTGGCTTCACTTCCCTCGTTACTGTGAAGAGGCAGTTTCTGGCTAAAATTTATTGGCTGGCTTGGATTACCATAATGTGTGTGTTAGCTTGGCTCTGCTCTTCCGGCTTCATCATCACTTTTACGATTCGAATGTCCCATTTGCCCATTTTCGCGATAATTTAAGCCATTTGCCGATCGGCTTACACATGTCAAGTTCGGAAAACAAAGTGCTAACTGTTTGCATTTGCATTTGCTACTCTAACAGGAAGCTTTTGGATTATGAACATTTTGGTAAAGAGTTTCATTTTTACCCATTTATGCTGACATTTAGCAAAAGTGTAGTTCACTGACCTGAAGTTACACGCTACTAAATTGTGGCCAAGACAGATTTGCTTGTGATTTTGGTAGTACCAAGTTGGTACTGCTGGTATATGCTGATACTCCATGAATACCGGATGCGAAAGGTTAAGCGAAATGTGTCAGCCAAAACTGTAAGGTTTCGCATTAACCAACCATCCTCAAAAGCTCGAATTGCTGGTGAGGCCAGTTTGAAATCAGTTTACCTTCCTGAGAACTCTCGACATGTGCAGCATAAGCAAAATAAATTGTATGCATAGCAAATATCGACTTGAAACGCTTTGTTTTTTAGCAATATTGCTAACAGTGGCCGCAAATGAGAGACTAGACTTATACTTCTTACCAAACTTACTAAGCCAAAAAGGGGGAAAAACGCAACAAGTCATTGAACGAGTAAAAAACATGCAAGCTGCTGGCTTAAAAAAAATATTACGTTATCAGCGCAAATGCATAAAGCGAATGAACTAATAAAGGCACATAATAAACCGCCCGGTTTCAAATTACTTTGGCAGCGGCAGAGCTCTACTTCTGCTCATAAGCAGCACTCACTCACCCGACTTATGATTGCAATTATAATTGTTAATTTCTTTTATTGCCCCGCCGAAAGCCTGAAAGCCTGAAAGTCGCAAGTTGCAAGTACCAACTGCATTGTTCTGCCCCCCCACATGCTCCCGTTTTGTTTTCCCTGGCCTGGCCAAATCATTCCTGGTCCGCTTTAATTGCTCCACCAGTACACTGCATGCCGCATTCCTATTCCTGGCCAGCACCACCATCACCACCAGCACCACCAGCAGCTCCAGCACCACCAGCACCACTGTACTGCAGCCCAGAGTCGCAGCAATTCGATTTGGGACCAATGCGCACCAAATAACCAAAAGATGCCTTGCTGGCGGACCGAACAATCACTTTGCCCAGATCAGTTTCGGCCAGGCCAGAACATATATATATATTTATATATATGTGTGTGTGTGTATAAACATATATATACAGATATGTGCACAGTTGCGGTCAGAAGAAAAGTACAGAGCGGATGGCGGATCTCGGATCTATAGGGTGGAAATTCAATCCGGTCTCGGCGAGAATGGGCAGCACATCTCCTGGATGCTCACGTTATGTGGCTTCCCACCTAAGTAACTGCAGAGTACAAAAATATGTCACCTAATATATAAACTATAGGATTCATATATAATATATATATATAACTTTGTTAACCGATACTTAGAATTTTGGATTGTGCTAGCAGCAATCTTTACCTACATATATATACCTATATCTTTACCCTATATATTTATAGGTATCTGTAAGTATTTGCTTACAGTGCACATAGCCGAGTTCCTAGCTTCCTGGCCGCAGCTGTACCCGTCCCGCAGCCAGGCCATTAACATTGCTTAATTGAATTAGATTCCGAATGCAGATTATGAGTACCATCGCATGCTCACTTCTTCGCTGGAGTATAGAATAGTACGAATTACGCCGCCACTTCCACGTCCACTTCCCAGGCTCCAGCTATCCATACCCATACCCTACCAACTCGATGCCCATACCAATCCCGGCCAGATTCCATCCCGATTCCAAGCCGATGCCATGCAAATGAGTGCGCGCTCAAATGGCCGCTTATAGGGCATAAAATACAGATTTGAGGTAATATCAAAGTATTGCCATACGTATGGTTCAGTGAACTCCCAGATCTAATTAGCCAAAGTTTTCGTACAAAAGCGGTTTCTGTAATCTAATTCGATGGCGTCAGCGGCACTTTGCCGACCACGAAGCATTTCTGTGGCCAAAACGAGCCAAGTATCTTGTACATTCGACTCGGCGCAGCTCAGCTCGATTCGAAATTCGAATGCACTGGCTGGCAGCAGCATTGGACCATTGGTATTAAAGGCCAACAATTGTGGCATGTCCTAGTGACAGCCTCGCCACAATTGCACCAATGTAGCAGTGGAATAGCTGCCCCACCAGCGACTTGCAACTTGGAGCCAAGCGTCGTGCTGGAGACGTAGGAGCTGCTGCTTCATTAGTTATGCATTAAGCATACGATATGTTGTACAAGCCGGCTACAATGGCCAAAAGGGTACATGGCCTAGCTGATTGGCTTGGTGTGGCAAGTCAGTTCTCCACATCTCTGCAAGTTATTAAAGAGTGTCTTCCAAATATTTGCCGTATGGATGGAGCTGTTCTTAAGTGCGCGCCAACCCTATAAGTAAATTGGAATGTTATTTATTGAGTAACCCCATTGAAAGTCCAAGTGTTCAAGTTGTCCAAGTGTAGCCACGTTTCGGTGGCCCAGCGGAGGCACCTTTCCAGTTTGGCCGCACTGGGCTGCTGCAGTCAATCTTTTTGTGGGATGTCCAGCTCCCTGTTAACTGCGTGCAATTCGTGGGGGTTCGTATGTCGCTTAAAAATTTTAATTGCCTTTGCGTGTTTAGAAAACTTACACGTACGTATGTTCTGCGTAGTTTAGCAGCTGACCAAATGCCACGCCAGCTTTCTAGTCGCTGCAGGGGATTTTGTGTTCGCAGCAGCAGATCGCTGGCCATTTTCACACTTCCCCACACGATCGCTAATGCTTATCGATGTGGATTAAAACTGCAGCCAATTATTACTACAACCATTAATACTAACGCTTTCAGGGAAGTGGTTTGCCCTAACATGAGATTAAATTTATTCTAGAAATTTGCACAAAGTGAAAGCGTTTTTTAGTCTTGAGCTGCTACTTTGGTTTCCTTTATCTGAACAATCCTGCAATATGAAAACTGTTATTTGTGAAACGCTAAAGTTATCCCCACCAAAGAAGCTTACCAAAGTGGCCTCTCAAATGCATGCCGCTGACTTTCATCCAGTCGACACCACAAGCGAGTGGCAGTTTTCAGCAGTTCGGCGGTCGCCAAGTTGGGATTCTTCCTCTGAAACTTGCGCAGGAAATGGATATAGGCAACTGCGGAGCCCAAATGGCTAAGACTGCGCTTGGTCTGCTGCGGACTTGGCTTCCCACGCAAGCGACTCTTCACGGATCTGTACGAGGTCCTCGATCTGGAGGAGCTCCTCTCGGATTTCCGCTGCCGAGCGGATGGCGACTGTCTTTGAGAAGGACACTGCTGTTCTGTTTTATCGGCCACTTCGCATTTCGACTCAAATGCAACCAATTGTGCTGGGCTTCTCAAAACGACCGTAGGCTGTTTATTTTAAATATAAATTTAAGTTTAATTCTTAAGGGCTTTATGGCCTTGTGTGCGTCTTACCTTATTCTTGAAACGTTCCTTCTCAGCGACGGACAGCTGATTCCACTGCTTGGCCGCATATCGCACCATGTCCTGCGGAGAAATGCCGCAAAAGCGTTTCTTGTACTCGGTCAAAAAGTTGAGGTAGCCATTGTTGGTGATGCGCGCCACTTTCTGGCTCTTGTAAATGGGTGGACAATACACATGTCCACGCTTTTTTCCCTCCATTCTTTTGGATTTTGTGTAAACTTTGAATTTGTACTCCAAATGCTCCAGAACTGTCTGCGCTGGAAAACGAATTTTGATTGAGACGAAGCTCGCAAGGCTAACTAGAAAAGCTCAGGTTTATTTTTCAATACAATTATCATAATTAAGAAGAAAAAAGAACTATGACCTCGAAAACACGATGTCAAGCAATCGTGTGTATTTCACTCGTAAACAGTAAGATAAATTTTTGTACAATTGATTTTGAAAAGGGTTTTTATGGCTTCTAAGAAAGCGGTTTACACGGCCGGTTTTATTCACCTCGTGCTTGGTGTGTGCGTATGCCTTTGGCCACCCAATGATACCTGTTCTCCTGCTCCGAATTTGGGCTCTTGGATTTTCGAGGGCGCCCTGCTGCTTCTGGTCTCCGATGTCAAGTTGTATCCAGATCGGTACACCCATCTGCCGTACTCCATTCAGTTTCTGGTGGAGACGATCGGATCCCTGGCCATCCTCGAGTTCTTCACCATCGTGGTGTGGTGCGCCTTGGAGGGCCTGATCCACCACCTAACGAGGTTGCTACTTTTGTACCTGGGAATGAACGCTGACACATATCTGGCGCTGGAGTACTGGATCCTCTTGATTCCCACTACAGCTGTGGCCAGCACCTTCTTGTACATAATGAAGAAGGCCATTATACCCTACTTTGATATTACCTCGGTCTTTGAAAAGCAGCAGGTGAAGGTGCATCTGAACCAGTCTGTCTACATTGACGTGGTTAGCCAGAATCTGCGCAAGCACAGAAAGTATAGATAATTGTTCACATGATCAGTAATTTAGAGTGTAAATTGTATGTGCAAATTATAAATATTAAATTTATTTATATTATTTAGCATAAACGCTGGTGATGATATCTTTTCAAATTAAAAAAGACGTTTCTTTAAAGCCCCATTTCAGCGGTTATAGCTTTTTAACCGGTTGGACGTTATGCAGCACTTGGAATAACGTTGTCTAATACTGTTGCTTGCGATAACCACAAGAAAGTGACTACATTTTTGGCGCCCAAGTAATCGAAGGACTTAAATTAAAACAAGAGAGAACGCTATAGTCGAGTTCCCCGACTATCTGATACCCGTTACTCAGCTGGTGGAAGTGCAAAGGAGAAATTTCCACACTGACAGTTTTTGGTGCGGTGGGCTAAATTCTAAAAATATTATTCAAAAATAATTTGTATAACTTAATATACTTAAAAAAAAAAAATTAACTTCGCCACAGCTAAAACAAAGACTGTTGTGTGCTGCTAATAAACATAGCTAACTATGTATATCCAAACTTTTTCGATTTTCCAAAAAAAAAATTTTGCAAAAAAAAAATGGCAAAAAATTACATTTTCCTTTTTTGAGCACAGGTGGATAGGAAATTTTGTTACGAATTGAACGAGATATGGCATTCCACTTTTGGACAACTATTTTTACTGATATCGAAAAAAAAGGATTATTTTTTATCAAAAAATCATTTTTTGTCAAAAATCGGATATTTTCAATTGGCATTTTCGCCATAACTTGGCCAAAAATGGCCGCACAGCTAAAATAAATACTGTTTTGTGCTGCTGATAAACATATCTAAATATGTCTCACCCAACTTTTTTAATTTTTGAAAAAAAAATTTTGACAAATTTTTGCATTTTCAATAAGGGGTACCATCATCAAAATTTGCGAAAAATAGACAAATATTAGCATTTCAATGTATGTACATGGATCGATAGGAAATTTTATTACGAATTCAAAGAGGTATGCCATTCCACTTTTGGACAACTATTTGTACTGCTATCGAAAAAAATGGAATATTTTATATCAATTTTTATGCGGGGTGCGGGTGTACTTTATATGGTCGGAAACGCTTCCTTCTGCCTTCTGCCGGATTATTCTACTCTATTTACAAGCGCTTAATTGGCATTAGTTCCACATAATATAATATGGATGGTAGTAATATAATTATTCAATTGGTTTATTCCACCCGCGACTTGGGTGTTTCTCGTCACAGAATTTTAGGGGAAATACATTAATTGACCAACTGGTAACACTTCAATGCATTTCAAACTGGTGATGCAACGATTATCGATACTCATCGATGTCATCACAATGAAGTTGTTGATAAATTCGTTTAAAGATTTCAAAGGATAGCAGGTACTTGTTTCATAAACCGTGAACGGGTTGTCTCTTATAGCAAATAAATAATTTAATGCAAAAATTTGATTTTTATATTAAAAATCATATACCTTGGCCAAATTAAAAGGTATTATTAATTAGATTACCATACATAGATCAACTGAGGATAAGATAACGGGTATTTCCATTGAGGTGTTTTGATGCAATTATTCAATAATTTTAATTCAAAGTCGATGTAACATCGATAAGTATCGCAAAAGGCACATCGATGCATCGACGTGCCGTGACATCACTAATATGAACAGCTGAACAACAATAATCATATTTGGTTAAAAACAATTATGCGAATAAACGCAGCCGCCTTATAGCGCCCGTGCCACGCCCCCTGCGATGCGAACAGGCGACCACGCCAAGGTGTCGCCACGAATCCAGCAAGCAAGGAGAACCCAAGCCAAGAGTCCGGAGTCCCCAGTACGGAACACCCAGAAATTCCGGGCAGAAACACAATAAAAACATGTCTACGGAGGAGCATGTGTGGCGAGCGCACGTCGTGCGGCGTTTACGCGAGCGGAATCGCAAGGAGTGCGACAACTTCAAGGAGATCATCGAGCAAAGTAAGCATCTGGGTCGCCAGCGGAGACCCAGTTGGCTCCGCTACGCACCAGTTAACCTCTGATCGAAAAAGTATACGAACTTCATGGTCACACGCATTAATTGCCCGCATCTCTTGCAGACAACCGACTGATTGACCATGTGGCGCAGCTCAAGGCGGACAACCTGAAGATCTCCGTCGAAAACGAGCAGCTCCGCAACGCGGTGTCAACAGGTGGCACCGGCTCCAACGTGGCCATCGCCACCCTCGAAAAAAAGCTGCTCAGCCAGCAGGAGGAGCTCACCGAGCTGCACAAGCGCAAGGGCGAGAACTCCCAGATGATCGTGGACCTCAACCAGAAAGTCGAGCAACAGAGGATCATCATTTCCGAGAAGGAGCACAGGTAGCTAGCTGTCTAGGGTGTGTCCACCAAAAAAGTTTTCGAGCAAATGGTACCTAGAATGACGAAAAACCTTTTGTGACTCAAATAGTCTATCCAACCATTTGTTTATCGCGCCCTTAATTTTAGAATTCAATTAAGAGTCTACAGCAGCGTGTATGACTAATTATCTAGAGATTAAACCTTAATCTCGGCGAGATTACAAATCGAATACTTAACTAATATAACTATTTATTTTAGCCTCGTCGAACAGCAAACGAACAACAACCGATTGCGCGCGGAAGTGCAGCTACTTCACTCGAGTTTGGAGGAACTCAAGAAACTGAACAACACCATGTTGGATGAGCATACAGCGCTTCAATTGGCATTTAGCTCCCTCGAAGAAAAGATGAGAGGAGTGCAAGTAAGTGCTTTAGATTATTTTCCTTTCATTCCCACAAAATCAGCATCGCTTTGTTTTATTTGTCTAAGAACAGTACACAAAGTAAATTCTACGTATATGCTAAATTGGGATAGTAAATATAAATTAAATTGTTTGTAAGTTGAAATATTTCCACTTAAGTCAGTGACCCAATAAAATGATGGGGTATTCGCTTTCAAAAGTTTCTGTACTTCTTCTTTTTTGTTTTCCCATTCGAAAGTTGTCAAAATGTGAGGCCATTAATTGTTGTTTATAAGCCATTTAAAAGCACTTATACCACAACGATAGACAAATTCCAAAGGGGATTTTTTGTTGATCAACTGCTGGTTACTCATTGATCGCTAATTAAATCCTCAGATCTGTTTACTCAAAATAGTGCATAAAATATCATTTTATTGGTACTTATTCGGGGCTTCCGAATCCCATTGAGCAAATCCACTTCTACGGCAGTGGGTTGGTTCGATAAATACATTGCAGATGGCTCGAATCGCTATGCCTCGTCTATAGACGGGAAAAGCTCGCTATCTTTTCGATTTCGATCCAGTAGCATATTAGCGTTCAACGCGGAAAACAGCACGACGGCGCCAAAGATTTGCATATATCCCAAATATGAAAAAGCGTCTATTAAAAAGCTTTTCGTTCTCTTGCAATTCACAGGATGAAAATCGACGTCTCCTGGAGCGACTTATGCAATACAAGTCAAAGGATGCCGACAAGTTGAACGAGGAAAACGAGAGCATAATAAGGTACGTTCCATTCAATATAATACCATTGTGACCCTATTTTCATGCAAAACATAACGTTTAATATTACTTATCTCTTCGATCATTAATGTACATGTATATAAATGCATTTTCGTAACCAGATAGGTACGCAGATACACACATAAAATGGTTAATCGCGCAGCTTATCTAATGCTTATAAAAGAGTGATAAAACTTCCATGTAAACTGTTGACAAATACACACGAAATCAACTGAGTTTCCGTGGATTAGGCACCTTTTTGCACTAATGTTTCACATGGCTCATAAAACATTGTGAAAAGGATCATTTCACTCAATATTTTTTTTATGTTTGCTTGAAGTCATTAGCTACTAATAAACTACTAAGTAGGATGGAAGATTTAACAAACCAGAGTATTCAATTGATCAGGGAATCAGCCAGAAAGAATCCTTCGTAGCTTCGTTGAGTTCTAGGACATGTATACTAGGCTATTATCTTAATACCCGATTAGAGATTGCAGTGCCCATCCACCCGACCGCTGATCACCCAGTTGTGTTAATAAACCACTTATTGCCCACCCACCCAACGTCATGCAAGCAAGTTAACCGAAAAATGCGGAGCACGGGAACAACCAAATCGCAAATGGTTTACGGAAGCTACACACAAATGCATGTAATAAATATTGACGTATTCATATGTTTTTTACTAACAAACTTAACAAAAGTCGCCAAGGACAACAAGTAGAACGGACCATTTAGACGAATATAATCGACTGTGTCACTCATTCTGATTTGCTCCTTTTGATTTGGTTTAATATAAATGTATAACCGTTTTTAAACATATCTAGAAAAAGACTGCCGTCAATTTTCAGGAAACGTTCGGCTAAACTGAAACGTGACCTAGAAGACGCGGTCCGTGAGCCCAGCTCGTCCAGCAACACCGCCTCCTCGCCCGGCGCCGCATCCTTGCAGCGCAACTCCAGTCCCGCCCAGTTCGTTGGCGGCCTCATCGGTGACGAGGACTTCGACGAGGCCGCAATAAATGGCGCCATGGAAGCCATAGGTCTCGATGATAATGAATATATTAGCGCTCGTTTTACAGCAGGAGGCGATATAGCCGAGAACTCCCGGGCTTCCATTGACACCCTAAAGGCCACCGGCTACCTGGGTCAGGCCAATCCCACCAAGATCCTCATGAAGTTCGAGGCACACGAGAACGAGTCGCATGCGGTGCGCTGGAGTCCCGTGGAGCGCATGGTGGCCACCGGTGGCGCTGATCGCAAAGTCAAACTTTGGGATATTGGCAAAAGTGAGTCAGCAGTCGCACATTGTTTATTACACCTATAAATAATCACATTATACATATATATTTGTATATCACTTCGCATTGTGCCATTTCAGATTCCACTGAACCACGCGCAGTTCTCAGCGGAAGCAGTGCTGGGATTAACTCCGTGGATTTCGATTCAACAGGCGCCTACATCTTGGGCACCTCGAATGACTACGGAGCCAGAGTATGGACAGTGATGGACAATCGCTTAAGAGTGAGTGAAACCTTTATTTAAACGCTCCAATTGAAATAGAAAGGGAATGCATATCAATTATACTGCCTTTCCGACACTTCGTTTCCATACAAACGAAAGCAAAACGCATTTTTCGAAAACATATACGAGGAAAAACACTTTTCAGTTGCGCCCACTAGTCTAGACGCCAGATATTTTTAATGATAACAAAAGTGTGCGATTTCTGGACGCGATTGTAGGCTGAACTTTTGCACTAACTCACTCGTTCACCCCATTCCTCTCCATGAGGCATCGGCTACTTAACTTCTGTATATAATAAACAAGGTGGATAGTAATTTTAAAGAACCAATTAGTTCCTGCTCAACAAATTGCCGCAATAAGTGTGTGCGAGAATGGCCAGAACAATACTTTCCTTTTCTCTGGCTGCGCTAAGCAGATTAAAAAACCGACTTTTTTGATGCCTTGATTTATAAAGAATTTTCAGCCCTCGTGATGATTATTCTCGTTTCTCGCCTTTGTTTACTCAAGTTGGAACGTACATATACACACATTCATAGCAATGTCAATGTTTATAAATAAATTTTGCATGTTTGCCGCTTTCTAACTCGGAAAAAGGCGAAAGACAAACAAGTAAACATTACAGAGACGCTGATGGCAAACAAAAGTGTTTACTTATATAGTAAATAAAGCACTTCAACTATGATATATGTATGTATGTGTACCATGGACCTGTGAGGTTCATCTTGGGAAGGATTGGAGAAATGGTTTCATGCCTGGCCAAGATTTCGTAGAAATTTATGTTGAATGCTACACACTTCAGAAGACAAAATTTCAGCCAGAAGTGCATTTTCATTGAGTGAACTTGGAATTATGAACGATTGTTAATTGGAGCTTAAAGAAAAGTATATGTACGAGTAGTAAAGTGGTCTACCCACTTCTTGCTACCCATATTGCAACATTTAAGTGCGTTTATCGAACGAATCGATTTCAATTGGCGGTCATAAATAAAAGTCGTCTTTGAATGCCACAATGCAACGAGGGGAAACTGGGAAACTGGCCATTGGCAGTTGGCCTGAATAGCCGTAGAATAATCTTTCCTACCCCAAGGTTCATCTCTCGCCTGGTCAGGCCAGATCCGCAACTTCATCCATTTATGCTGCACATCGTCAACATGCGAATGAACATACAAGTGCGGTTCTTCCTGCTTTTCTTCGCCAGCTTCAACTCCAGCTCCAGCTCCCAGCTGCATCCCGATCCCCCAAACTAATCCCCCATCCCCATCACCATCACCATACACATCCGCGAGATACACCGACTCTTCTGTTCTAACTGGTATTTCTGGATTGACATTTAAACGGTTCTTTTGCGCACAACTGGAAACTGTAACTGAAGAATAGCGCCGCCGCCGATCTGCAGCATTAAAATGAGCACACTGACTTGTACGGCCTCTGGCCACAATGCGTACAAACAGAAGTGGCCAACTGATTGCCGATTGCCGATTGCCAATGGCCAATTGCCGCCGAGTTATCATCATTAATATTAGCCACTTTTTTTACGATTCACACACCGTAATCGCCGGAAGTTTATGCGGGCGATTTTCCATTAATCAGCGCTTCACACCTGCTGCTGAAAGAGGCGAAGCGATTTGCATAACTCAATCAATCATAAGTCGGAATGCCTAGCCAATAATTAGCCAAAATAATTCGATCGCTTGTTTACATCGATCGGTTGGCCTTATAAACAGTATGGCACATAACATGTAAACATGCCAAAGACGGATTCAAAATGTTTTCCAACTCGGAAACAATTTTTATTTCGCATCAATCGACCATAATTCCATCTAAGAGCGACGAATTCGGGCCAGACAGCCATCAGTTTTGGGGCTTAGTCGACTCAATTTGATTAGACATTAATCCAATTGAATCAATCGCTCGGGCAGCTGCTCACAGGTGTTGTAGTGATTTATGCGGCTGTTGCATTAGACTACGGCCATAAGTCATCCATTAGAAATGTTTTGCTAATTTATGGCTTGGAAAAGAGGACATTTCCACCTTTGCCACCACGCAAGCATACCGATCAAAATGCGGATTGGCCTGCAGTTTGGTTTCAAACTCACCGGTTTATGGCCAACACGTTTTCGAAGCCAAATCAACCGCCTGGCTCAAATAAGACGTTTTAAGTTTTAAGAGAACACTTCAATCCATGTTATTAGCTGCAAACCGGCTGAGCTCGACGACTGGGCTCTTTCTTCGCTCTGCGCCGAAGACGCTCTTCCCAACAATTCTTCGCTCTCAAAGTCTCCACTGCTTGGGGAGAACTGCAGCGCCGGTCAAACATGTTTGAGCCAAAGTGGTTCGCGCTTTAAGCCACACTGCGCGTACATTGACCGTTCGACTTGACCGGTTGCCGGTCGAGAATCGGACTTGGTGGCTCTTTGCGCGGTGTTAAGAGCAAGGGCAGCTGCACCTATAAGGGCAGCGCCATGGAACGGCTTTTAACTGGCAATTAGTTAGAGACTTTTATTATTTATTTAATAGATTTAGCTGTAGCTCTTAAATACCCTCACAGATCTCTGCCATTGCAATTGCCATTGCCTGCCAGTTGCTGCGATTTATAGTGCCCTTCCCAGCTGCTAACTATTCGAAATAACAGATTTATGTACCTTGTCTGGATGCAGCTTCCTCCGAATGTTATAAATCAACAAATTCGCTGATACGCAGAAAGCAGTTTTTATCTTATCTGGTTTCTTGTCTCCACCATTAGGCATCTTCGTCTAGAGATAAATAATAGCGAGAATCGGCGTTTCGAAGTGTCAATGACACGGGTGTCAGGTGGCTCTGCTCGCTGGGAGCTGGGAGCTGGGAGCTGGGCACTGCACTCTGTCAACCCAGAGGCACTCCAAGATGACGGAGTAGCACTTCGAAGTATGTCCCACCATGCGACCTATGTCAATGGATTTTCCGCGGCAGTTAGCCGTGTAGTTTTAAGATCCTGGTTTATAACGCCGTAATTAAATGTCTGTAGTCTGTTTAATGTCTGTGGACAATTTTTAATTGCACGCCGCGTTCTAGTGAAAGATACTTGGCCCCGCTAATTAGCCGGTTTCCAGGTGGAGAGGAGGGCACATGTGTCATGCCGCCACAAAAGGTGTTGCTAGCAGCCCGCCCTTCTGCCCCGCGTTACTCTGTTTAATGGTCTTTTGCTACCACCTACCAAGAAGAAGCTGGGCTAAGATCGCTGTAGTGCCTGCCCTATAACGTAACGCCGCACTAACTGTTTTTGTCTCGCCTTTCAAACCTTTCAAAGCACACGCTGACGGGTCACAGTGGCAAGGTAATGGCCGCCAAATACGTCCAGGAGCCCATCAAAGTGGTGACCGGAAGCCACGATCGCACACTAAAGATCTGGGATCTGCGCAGCATCGCTTGCATAGAGACAAAGTTTGCCGGCTCCAGTTGCAATGATCTCGTCACCACCGACAGCCTTGGATCGACGATCATCAGTGGGCACTACGATAAGAAGATCCGGTTCTGGGATATACGCACGGAGAAGCAGGCGGACGACGTCTTGATGCCGGCCAAGATCACCTCACTGGATTTGTCAAAAGGCGAGTGCTTGCCAGCCACCAGCTGCCATCGTAATCCCTACTACAACATGTTAATTCCACAGATTGCAATTACCTCATATGCTCTGTAAGAGACGATACTATTAAACTGTTAGATTTACGCAAGAACCAAGTTATATCCACGTTCACGTAAGTGTCAGTCATATACCATAACTTTATACTCTTACTCTTCACTTTACCCTATGTACTCTACTCCATGGTTATAGAAACGAACACTTTAAAATCAGCTGTGATTTTGCTCGGGCCTCTTTCAACTCGAGCGGCCTGAAGATTGCGTGCGGATCGGCGGATGGCGCTATATACATTTGGAATGTGAATGGTTTCCTAGAAGCCACACTCAAGGGTCACAGGTGGGTAGTAAAAGTAGTAAAAGTTTACTGCTGGCCTGGTCTGTCCATAGGCCATGCAGACGAGATCCAGAGGAAGTACCTCATTATGCCATCCTTTTGATTGCGATTAATCCTTGAATGCAATCTCTGCTCCCATTTAACAGCACCGCCGTAAACGCGGTCAGTTGGAGTCCCAACAACAACATGCTGGCCTCCGTGGGAAAGAACAAGCGCTGCACCATCTACTCGGAATCATAGCCCTAATGTTGCCATACTACACACGTCATTCGAGTCAGTCGGTTGCAATTGCAATCAGAATCAGAATCAGTTGTTGCAATTCCGAAACTGAAACGCTTAAATCTGCAGTCACTGCAATCACAACGGCCATGCGGATGCTGCTGTAAATAGTAAATTCGGTTGGCGAGCGGTCGGCGTACGTCTAGAGCCGAAATTTTAATAACTTTACTTGATTATTTTATTTATACTTGAATCGGATATAGTACGCAAATTGTATCAATTCATATAGCAGTAGTCGTAAGTACATGTTTTCCTATTGTAAAAATAAAACACACATACATATATGGGGTTGCATATACGACCAATCTAAGCAAATGACTCGGCCACTGAATAGAAATGAATAGAAATTAAATTGGGGCAACCCAATAATTCCGCAGAATGGCCTTGCTACACGGTTTGCTGCAACCAGTTGCCTCAGGCGACATTATGTGCTTTTTCCTACAGCTACACAGCCTCACCTGTGCTGTGTGTGTCTTGGCCATAAAGAGGAGATTTCAGACAATAATGCTCAGCCAGCAAAAAAGTCTTATGCATCCTTCGAACGTGATGCATTTTAATTTCTGCATATGTGATCAATTCCCGGCACGAATGCTGCTGTGCTGAGCTCTGTGGTGTGTTGTGGTATAGTGTGCCATTGGCGAGCAGAACACATCCAATTATTTCGTGTGCTGACGGAGCACAATCGACACTGGGGAATCTCTAATTGAGCGAGGAGAAATAACCACGGCACCATCATTACAAATCTAACGTACATTCATTTTTATCGCCTTGCATGCATGCCTTAATTAAGAATCTTTCCAGATTATGCCTGCAAACAAACACAACAAACAAAAAAAAAACAACTACCACTACTGCGGCGTTAAGTACCGCCAGCGATCTGAAATCTTGTGGCGCTCCTAAGTGCTGCCACCACTCAAGGTAGTGTCGTTGAAGGCGCATAGCTAAGTAAATTAATTGAGAGTCGAGGAGAGGAATCCACTCGCCTGGAGGAGCCAACCCATCCCCAGTCCATCCAGCCCTGCCAGCTCAGTCCAGCCGAGCAGAGTCGTCCAGAGTGACGGGCAGACGTTTGGACTTGGACAGGAGTCACTTTCCCGTATGCGAGAGCGCTCCTCCAGCTCCTCCAGCTCCACCAGCTCCACCAGCTAAAGATAAAGATACAAATCTGCACGAAGCCTGTTTCCTGTTCTGCTGAGGGTGCATTTATTTGCATGATTCACATTCACACACAACACAACCGGTGTGTGCCTAACGATACTTATACAGCTGCTGGATCTTCGTACAGGTGTACCCCATCACCATCGCCATCACCACACTATGCACTCCATATGCTGTGCACTCCATGCTCCATACTGCATACTCCATACTCCATACTCCATGCGCCATAATGAAGACGGGAAGACGTCGAGTCGCTGGGAAAAGTTGGGGCAACAAGCACGACATTTGGACCTTTCTGCCCACATCGAAAAGTGAATCGCTGGCTTTCCTGCCCCGCCGAGGATCGGGACTTGGAACTTGGAAGTCGGGAGTCGAGACTCGTGCATTTTGGGCGACTCTAAGTGAGCATGTTCCTGGAAGCCCTCGACTCGCGTTTACAGTTGGATGCATTTTCAGTGCCATTGAAGTATAAATAATAATAATAATTCGCAGGTGTCTGCATTCCACGTCCAATTCGCACAATTCGTTATGCGTGGGTAAAATGCTAAGATGGCAGTTGGACTCCCAGGCCAGCTCATCTCCTCATCCATTCCCATTCATACGAGCATATGTATATGTATGTACATAATATATATGCTGCTCCAAATGCAGGCCATAAAAATGATAATATTTTCTCTTTTGTTCTGCCAATAGAAAGCTGATTTCCATATATGAAAGCCAAATTTCAGAGAAGTTTATTGCATGAGCAATTTGTCCACTAAAAAGAAGTAGATGAGCCGATGGAGTAGCACCCCCGAAATAAGCAAACAGCATGGGTATTTCATTAAAAAACTTATGTTTAATAATAATAAGATGAGTTCGTTCCATACAATTAGAGGGCCAATGCAATAAGCAGCAAAGTCTGTCGTTGAAATGCAATAAATTACGAGTATAGTGCTTAACTAGGCTAATTCAATACAAATCGATATATGTAGATGGGAAAGAGGGAGTTAGTTCGAGGAGGAGTAATGTAATATGCATTAGTTTTTACAAATGTCAATCGTTGCGACTTCCGAAGTCGCAAAGGAAGTTCAAGGATACCAATACCATGGTCTGTCGAACTTCCTTTGCAAGTGGGGAATCCGTTCCGTTCCGTTCCGTTGGGTGGGAGGAGTACTCAAACCCAAAACGCCAAGGCTGCAATGCAAGCAATCTGAACTCCACCTCCACCGCGCAAGACACGTATGTAGATTTGAATTTCCATTTCATTTTCAATTTCCATTTCTCGAAAATCGTGCACTGACTAGATAAGGCAAATTAGCGGATGTTGTGTGTTGTATCAGGACGACGGGCATTTCGTACGGATATTCGTGGCATTAGTGGGTTGGTTGGCCTATCCTTGCGTATTGTGTATAATTGATTGCACCTTGTGAAGCTTAGACGTCTATGTAAATTAATGGGCCACCTGGTTTGGCTTAATAAGAATGCTGATAGGGCTGCAGTTTCTGGCGACGTTGGTAGCAGTACGTCCAGATCGCGATCACGGCCAACTGGGTTAGCAGGAAGATGGTGGCAGCCGTAATAAGACCTAATAGCGCAGCAAAATAAAAAAGGGAAAAGAGTTCGTAGGTTATTATTAATATATTAAGCCACTAATCCGGTCATATGCCAGCTGGCAAAGTGGTCTTTTTAAGACGCTTTTTTTATGGCCAGTAAAGTGCGCTTACCAATGGCATTAACGCAGAATCCGTGACCCTCCTCGTTGGCAGTGAATGTGGTCTCGTTTCCGTCGTAAAAGTCTCCGCTTTCCTGCTTATCTTGCTTGAAGCCGAACTTATCCGTAATCTGAATGGACTGAACCAGCAGCATGTCGCTGGGCGCGGACTTCTTTGAACTCTCGATGTCGCGACGTGGTCTCGGATGATCATCTATTCGCAAACAGGTAGATAGAGGAAAGTTATAGAATGAAGAGATTGTTGAAGTTACAGATAAACTATAGACCCACCTGTGGTGTTGAGCGATCTGCGTTTGCGGCCGTAGGACAACAGGGATCTGTACTCCCCGCTGGTGTCCTCCTGCTCGCACTGGACGGGCTCACAGCTGGGCATGCAGGGCGTGACCAGGGCGCGGAACTGGACCACCTCGCTGGATGGGAACTTGAAGGCATCGAAGTTGGAGAGCAGCATCTTGCCGGAAACCGAACCCTTGTAAATGGGCCCCATTATGAAGTGATCGGTGGGGCAGCCATTTGAATCGATTAACGTAATTTCCGAGTTATCCACACCATCCATGGCCACCAGTTCCCGTATAAAGATCTCGTAGGGGCTCTGCTCGTCGACGATCTCGAACTTGAGGGCCAGCGGATCGCCAACCTCGGCGGAGCGCATCATGTCCGAGCCATCCCGCGAGGTGATGCGCATGATAACGTTGGGTGACTCCACAATTACCTCCTCGGAGAGGGCGGGCACGATGTCGCCACGCACATCCAGGTCGACGCCATTGCTCACCGTCTTGTTGGTGAGATCGTACTGACAGGCCAAGGCCAATCCCAGATCGGAGGATGTCACAATCATGTCGTGGTGCTGGATAATTATATCGTTCACATAGCGGCCGGCGGTGCTCTGGCGCACATTGCACTCCAGATCGTGGTAGTTCATCCGCAGCTCAAAGTCCAGCGCACTCTTCACGTCCACCGAGCAGGACTTGGGCGATCCCTTGGCGTACACCTTGCCATTGAAGAGCTTGGAGGTGCGAATACGTGCCAGCATATCGCCGCCGCCGCACTCGATGGTCACATTGTAGCAGGAGGTCAGTTCATAGGTCGACGCCTCCGGCACCTCCAGGAATGGCTCCTGCACATCCGCCAAGGTGGCACGACTGTGATGCGATAAACGGCAGACCATGTCACCCGTGTCATTGTAGTCGTACGAGTGGCACCTGTGATGGATGTAAATTGGAGGTGAGGATGGTGTGATATGATATCACTTTCAGTCAACAACTATAGTAGTTTAATTGGCTTTAAGATATAAAGGTAATTCCTATAAATGGCCGCAAGATCATGGCTCATAGATCATGGATCATGGATGATGGAGAGCTCGTTATAATGTTATAATTGGACCTGTTACTGACCTATATGGCGAGTTGAGGCACAGTTCCCGGCACTCGTCAATGCTGCTCACTTCTTGGTAGACCGAGTCCACCGTCTTCAGAATGCGACCAGGTAGACGTTTGAATTCACAGAGTTTGTTGGGTTCATCGACACAGTGATTTTCAAGGTAATCGGACCCTTCGTTCACCTGGAACGCCTGGGAGCCGGCCAGTGTCAGGCGATCCAGCTCGCTCAGCTCGCAAGCTCCCGAGATGCGATCGTAGTTGGCAGATCTGCAGGGGACATAGTTGAATATGCAATAATTGGTAATAGGTGGTAGGGGTTGGGGATTTCTGCTTCACTTCACTGATAGAGGGTGGATCTTAACTATTTGGCCTATGGAGTATACTATGGAGTAGAGAACTCTTACCTGCATGTGAATTCGTTTTCGCCGAGACAGAGTTCAAAGCACTCGCGTCTTGACGCCACCGACACGGTACGCTTAACTTCCGTCTTGAGCTTATAGTTCTGAACACGATCGACGTACCAGGCTCGGGAGCAGGGCTTCACGGACAGGCATGATTTTTGGGCATAGATAGTGAATACGGGGAACTGCGACTTTGTCAGCGCACCTTTGGTAATGATTGTGATTATGATTAAGTAGTTTGCGAGCTGGTTTGTTTAGCGGGCTAAGTAGCTTACCTGGTAATTGATCAGCATGTGCTGAGAAGAGCACGCAAAGCCCCGTCTCGTAGTTCACTGACTGGCATGTTTTGTTCTTCCTACAGGTGTCCAAGCAATCGGTGAGCATTAGGGTGCCCGGCTGGGAGTCCATCAGCTTCTCGGGTGCCGAGAACACGTATCTGCCGAGAGGGACTTGTCAGTCAACCAACCAACCATTTGGCGTAATAACCACCCATCATTGCCTTACCCTGTCACAATTTCAAAGCCCACCAGTTCGGGATTGCAGTCCACGGGCGCATTATCATAGTAGATGCTATCCTCCTCGGAACCCAGCGAGCTGGATAAGTCCGAGGCAGCCGGCAAATCGAAGGCCGAGTTGCGGGTCTCCACGTTTTCAACGGGCCTCTCAGTCCTGTTGATTTCGGTGGCGTATTCCTTGGCGCCGGGCAGCTCCGTCTTGTCCTCGATCTCCTCGGAGGCAATCACTTTGCTGGCATTGGGAGCTGCGACAGTCACCGATTCTACCGCCGCCTGTCTTCGAATTCGCAGGTGCTCCTTGGCCGTGGCCGCACTGTACAGCATGAGGGCCAGGAAGAGGTGTCGCAACAGGTTGATCTTGGCCATGTTTGCAGTATCACTGGGTGCCTGCAAGGGGAGGAGGTGTATGCATACATAAGAACAACTGTTGAGTATCTAGATGTGTTACCTAAGATACTTTAACTATTCTCAAACAAGCTGCTGCTGAGGATCTGTATGTGTTACTTAAGATACTTTAACTATCCGTAAACAATCCAAGTTCTCTTCTAAGTTCTGAACCAATTAGTGCGGTTACCTCTGAAGAACATCTATAAGTTCTAACAACTTGAATGGTTACTGCTGAACAAGCCATAGCATTACGAGTGCAAATATTATATTAGCCCAAAGTCATAAGGCATAACGATAACCTTTATTTATAAAGCGCGCTAAATTGCCTACGCAGGGCACCATCTCAATTTCCTCAAATTAATTTGTTTGCCATAAGGCGTAACGCGAATTATGAAGTCGCAGAAACAATATCACGGCCAGTTACTCAGCTCCACTTCAGTCTACTCCATTCTATCCAGAGATCCATTCCGTTGGGGAAACGGAGCTCACGTCGATGACCCCGTGCACTATTCACCAGATTCACCACTATTCGCGATCCCCTGATTTTTTCTGGTCCGCTGAGCTAAACTCTTGCGCAACAGCCAAGTTAATGGGCATCGCTTATGATTGACGGTTGCGCTGGAGAGACCATCAAGAGGTCATGAGCTCTAATTTTTCGCCAAGTACCATGTAGAACTTGTTTCGCCAGAACTTATGGAAACCAAAAAAAAAACCCAAGGAACCTGAGGAACCTCTGGAACCCAAGGAACCCGAAAGGAATGGACAATTTGGAAAATTATTAATACAAATACTTGCGCGAGGCGGGACAACAATTCAATTATAGAAAAGAATATTATTACGATAGGGAATACACTTGATTTTCGAGTAGAGTAATTGCCATTGGCGAGTACGAGTATCTCGTTAGGAACCCACCTGAAGCATGACTTATTAACATGATAACTGTATTAGGAGAACTCATATATCGTTCTTAGCTGTAGCTGGACTAGCAACACAGTTATTCCATATGAATTCTCATGAATAGCCATGTGTGCAGAAACAAAAATTGGTGGGTAATAGATACGGACAGGTTGAGATACGGACACGGATGCGGACACGGACAGGTGAAGTGTGTGTATATAGTCATACATATGTAGATAGTAGGAAACGCATGAGTGCCGACGCACCAGACACACTAATCCGCTGGGGCGACGTTCCGCCCAAAAAGCGATCCGTTGGCACTGCGAGGTGCTCCATTCTTTGGATGAGATGATATATAGAAATATACCGTTAATACACCGGGTGATACATGATTCATAAGCCCTGCAGCGGTCAGAACGAGCCGTACTTAATTAGAGATAAAATGCTTGAAAGACTTTTGAATGTTTTATGTGTTTCTCCTTTTCTTTCCTCACTCGGCATATTCTGATGGCATATACTGGCCAGGGGAATCGCATGAATCGCATGAATATGTCGGGGTCTGGTGCACATGACCATACAGCATTCGGCATTCAGGCATTCCGGCATTCTGGCATTCGGCAATGCCATGTAAAGAGTGGCCACTCAGGAAGCTGCATTATAACGAGTCCATGACCATGTTATTGTACAAAAATCTTGTAGAAAGCGGCAGAAGAATTGGGTCAATGATTATCGTCAAAAGCTGTTTTGCCGAGCATAGACACATGCATGTACATGGCAACATGGACACATGGACACATGGGTATTGATATGGGTATGGGTATATGGGTATTGGTAGCTGCGCCCGCAGCGATCAGGTCGAGCCCCAACCCAAACCCAAACCCAAACTCAAACCGAAACCGAAACCCAAGTCGAAACCCAACCGGTATCCAGTGGGTATCCAGGGGTAAGCGGCGGCATCGACGTGAACAGCCCAAGGAAATAGCACCGCCTAACTGTGTCGCTGATCACAATCGATTAGTGCGAACAGTCGTTTATTGCCCAAATTACTGTTAAATGCTCGTAGTTTCTGGGGGCCAAGAATGCGGGGCTCCACTCATCGTTTTCCCCCCCAATTGTGCGAGGTCTATAAACAAGGAAATGGGGAAAAAGGCAATGGAAAATGGGAAGTAGGTAGTAGGCAGTGCTGAAGGACATTTAAGCGCCGCTTTCCCGAAGGGAGAAAGCAGTTGTAACTCGATGAAATATATACCAGGTTTAGTGAAAACAACTTGTGCAGCTGAAAAGAATACTTCTCTAGATGAGCACTCAGTACAAAGTCGTTCAATCAATCAGCCGCATAAACACATCACAATACCGCATTGGGGTTCACTGTTTTTTTGGGCCAATCAGCACTTGTTAACCGTTTGGCACTTTCGAACATTTTCTTTTATTTTACTGCCTTTGTTTCGGCGACCTTACAGCTCTTTTTTTTATGGCCAAAAGCCAAGAGACTACACCCATTCAGATTCTGACCGACTTCAGCTCCATTCACATTCAGCCTAATTCCAGATGCATGATGTAATTAAATGGTCTACCAAAAGAGTCAATAGAAATTCGATCTTCAAGGGGGACCGCCAGAAGTAAAAAACTTTCACCATTCTGAATGTGTTAATGACTTCATTTCTCCGGTGACTAAAGCCTAAAGTCGAAAACTCAACGGCAGGTATCACACTGTTAGATTAATTTCGCATTTGGCGAAACTTTGATTATGGCCACTTTGGGCTTTTTGTGGGCTAATCACGGGACCACTAACGAACTACTGTGTTAATTTGCCGCATTTAGGATTTAATGTGCTTTCTGCCTATATGCGTGCATATCTCCATTTTGGCCAAGAAGAACGAGCCAAGTTAGTAGGCATACGTCGGCGGAGGACGGACGTCCTAATGTTCGCCAATGTTTTGACGGAAGCTGCAGACTGGCTGCAGAACCTTGAAGATTGCTGAAGAATGGTGAAGAATGGATGAAGAATGGCTGGAAGAATCGCGGGTCTGTAGCGGCGGTCTTTTGCATTCTGCACAATTTCCTACGCTTCCTCCGTTTCGTGCGTTTTTGCAGTTCACTTTTTCAGAATGATTGTCTCCGTTTTTCAACGCCGAACACCACTGGCATGGGCCTAGTCATCCGTCAGTACGATCACTGCCGTTTAAGTAAACCGGTTAACATTTTTTGTTGTTCAGATTTTTCTTAGTTATGCTTCAGTCGGTGCAGTGGCTGTGCATTGTATGGCATTCTGAGTAGCGGATCGTATTGGAGGTGAAAAAAACGATGCTCTGTTCCCACACAATGACCATGATGTCAGGCACTTGGCGCTGGCCCCACGAAAAACTCCAGCTCCAACGTTTCCATATTCATATCCATTTCAGTTCGCCCGCCAAACAATTACCTAATTAAGAAGTTCGTTGCCGGAGTCTTTCCCGAATTTTCAGCCAAGTCACACTGAGGCAAAACACTTTCGCAGATCCCAAGATCAAGATCTATCGCAGTGGGTAGAATTTAGTGGATACGAAGGGAGCACCGAACTTGACCATTCGATGGTCGCCGAAGAACTGAAGTCTTCCACGCCGCCGAGTGACTTGTTATAAAAATTAGATAAAGAAGTTCTGGGAGCTCGCTGCCAGCGACTGCGAGAGAGCGGGACGCAGTTCGTCTTGGAATTGGAATTCTTACAAAAGAAAGTCTCGAGGCGATGTGGATGATGCTCGCTGCCGATGCCGAGAGAACCACAAGCAAAAGAAAGAAATTGTTAGCATGGTAAACACACCAGAACTCGCACTCGTATGCGTCTCTTCCGCTTCGAGCTCGGATCGGATGGGATGGTATATGGTATATGGTATGGGATCGTATGGGTAGTATCACCTGTGCGGGATCTCTACACGGCGAACTCGAACGTGTTGGGGATGCAACCATGGTGATTGCGGTCAACGCTCGAGAACAATGTGCACCTGTCTGCGCTCTTCTCTTGGCTCTCTTCGATCTCTTGGCCTGTTCGTAACATGGCTAACATGAAGGTAAAGCCCTAGTACTTTTGGCTAACCGAATCATTTTCTTATGGCCCTGTTAGCGCCCAGGGCCGCTGGAAAAGTCACGCGTAATAATGGGTTTTGGCTTATAACTGTCGCTTGCGTTTCCACGTTTTCAAGTTTTTACTATTTTTCACTTTCACTAATGAGCCAGGTGTATGTATGTACAATACGTACGCAGGTGCCGCGTGAAATCGCTCGTCACCCATTTTCTCCCATTCTAGCCTAATCGGCTTAGGCCAAATCCACCATAACAATTTGTGTGGGCTTAGGTTCGGTGTTTACTTTTACTCTATACTCTACCATCCCACTGGATGGATGGAGATCAGTGATATCTGGCGATCTTGAATAGCCCACTTTATTGGCGGCGACAGCTTTCGACGTGGATATGCCACACTAGAATGGAAGATCAAACGGTGTTTGATTTCCAAATTTATGGGTCAAGCCAATGCAAATCAGTTTCTCGGGGTCCGTTCCTCTAGAAAACGGGTCGTGCTTTGATAACAAATTGGGCAAACAATAGATGAGTGGCGGCCAAATTTGGCCATTAATGCTATTCAAGTGATATATGTGAAAACCGAGGCGAATCGGTCCGAAGAAAGCCCTAGTTATTGAAAGATGATTCATACCAGAGGCTTAAGACTCGAGGTATTTCCTAATTTAATTGGAGAAATGATCTAGAAATCAATCATAAATCCATTCTGTTCTGGCATTTGAACTATTTTGAACTTTAGTCGGGCTCCTAATAACTTACGACACGAACGCGAAGTTTAGTCATAGTCTGTGTCGGCGAACCTGAAATCTTCGTTTCAAGACAGTTACGAGATAAACGAAACCTCTTCCTAATTACAAAATAATGGGCACTTATTGAAATGCCTCTTCCCATTATTTTTCACGTTCTTTCGTACTTAAAGGCCGCTCCTCAAGCCGCACATTCCTAATTTAAAACGATTCTTTCTCCGTTTAACTGCGAATGATGTACACGTTATGGTGGAAATTAGTTCTACTCCACGTATCTGGATGTCTAGCACTGGAGCGGGAGAGTCGGCCAGATCCACGCATAGTCGGTGGCTTTCCAGCCGATATCGCCAACATACCCTATATAGTGTCGATACAACTGTACGGCATCCACCATTGTGGCGGCTCCATAATAAATAACCATACCATCCTAACGGCTGCCCATTGTTTATCCGGAGTGCCACATCGTCTGCTGAAAGTTAAGGTCGGCGGTACGTCGCGCTACCGAAATGATGGGGAACTGTTCTCGGTGGCTGACCTCCATACCCACGAGCAGTTCAATGCCAAGACCATGGACTATGACATCGGAATCATTAGGTTAACTAAGAACCTAACGCTATCTAGGAAGGTTTGCAATATTCGCAGCTAAGAGGTATTACATAGTTCAGCAATTTGCTCTATAGGTAAAGGCCATTCCCATAAACCCCAAGAAAGTGGCCGCAGGCACCTATGCCACCATTGCCGGCTGGGGATTCAAGTCCATGAATGGTCCTGCCTCGGATAGTCTGCGGTATGCCCGAGTTCCCATCGTCGATCAGGCAGCCTGCAGGAACTTACTGGGCAAAACTGTGACGGATCGGATGCTCTGTGCGGGCTACCTCAAGGGCGGCACGGATTCGTGCCAAATGGACTCCGGAGGACCCTTGTCGGTGGCGGAGCAACTGGTGGGCATCGTGTCCTGGGGCGTGGGGTGCGCTCTGGCGGACAAGCCGGGGGTCTACACCCGCCTCGATGCACTGCAGCCCTGGCTCAACAAGGTCTTGAATAAAGCATAAAGAATAGATTCTTGATTTGAGCTGTGTGCACATCAGTTTCACTCTTTAAGCCGTTTGCACCCATGAAAAGCGCATAAAAACGTGCAAGTAAATGCTTTTACGCGTAATGTAAAGCTCTACTTATCGTAAAAAAATAATAAAAACTTAAAGGTTCATAAAAATGCCAACTATTTATGAATAATAGAAAGCGCAAAACGTTTATGTCAAAACTTGATGTGCTGCTAAATTAGCTGTTGCTAGTTTTATGCACAAATCAAATGCGTTCCCGTTTTCAGCTAATTTAGAAAGATGTTCCTAACTCTAGATTGCTTTATTTTCTGTGTCAATCGATTGGCTTAACGCAAGTTATAAACAATCAAGAGCTTTTTCGTAACGGATTTCACTGAAACTACTTTTAAATATTTGAAAACCCGAAAATAGTGGGACCATGTCTATGCAATAACCGGTATATTCATTAGCACGGCCACACTGGTCATATCAAAATAAAAACATAACAAATTAGAAACTAACAATGGACCTGCAATTCGACAGCGAAAGCTATTGGAACAGATCCTCCCGCGCAGCGTTCAGCTTCGACGACGAGGACGAGGTGGACCTCGCCCCAGATCTGGCCAGCAATGGAATCCTCGCCGACGACACCATTTCGGAGGCCAGCTTCAACAACAGCGTCGTCCTGAATCTCTCGATCAAATCCATTCTCAGCGAGGATGCGTTGAAACTGGTGCTGCAGGAGCAGGCACTGGACGACAGGGTACTGCCCAAGGGCGTCTCGCCGGAGGAGGAGCTGAAGCTGCTGCGCCGCCAGCTCCAGAGCACCCTGTACAGTCCCAATCTGGAGGCCACGGCACAGAAGTTGCTGCAGGGCAAGACCGCACCCTTGGAGATGTTCAAGTCCCTGCAGGAGAAGCAGCAGCTGCTAGACACCCTGATGGCACAAGGTGGTGGTCATGCCGTCATCACAGTGTTGCTGTTTCTTAAGAGAACTCTGAATACCACGCAGTTTCATGGTATTCTAAGGGAGAGGCCCAAGGCCCTGGAGGAGTATCTGAGTTATCTGAAGGAAAGCGGCGACCTGGCGGGCCATATTGAGCTGCTGCAGCTATTTGGACGCCACCAGGAGGCGGCTCTTAAGCAGTTTGAGGCAGCACTGGCTTCCGGAGATGCGAGCAGCAGGAAGAAACACCTCCAGCTTTTGGTGAATGCCTATGCCACGGCGGGAGTGGGTGTGATACCTCTATACGAACAGGTTTTTCACGCTGCCCTCAAGATGCAGCAGCTGATGGAGAAGGATAGCGGCCTCGGCAAGGTGTTGAGGGATCAGCCCACGCCAGTTGAAGTGCTCTACGCCTGCTGCCAGGTGAACAGCAATTGGAAGGAACAGGATATGCTGAAACCCGTGTCACCTCAGCGATTTGCCGCCGACCAGCAAATCTCCGCGGCCCAATACGAGTGGACGGCGCTCAATGAAAGGGCGCAGGCACAGGCTTATGCGGATCTGGAGTGCATATTCGAGCGGGTGCCCAGTTGGCATCCGCTGAAGACGAAGCAGTTTCACATCAGCTTCGATCTGACCCTGGCCGTGCTCCGGCTGTACGAGCTGCAGGCTCCGTCGACTGTGCTGCAGCTATTCCTCTCCAAGATGGGCAACAGCGTGGAGAAATTGGCGCTGGCCCAGCGGGTGAAGTGCATCAAGGCGGTCGTAGATGCCATGGCCGGGCTGAAGCAGCAGCAGGAGCTGCAGCAGCTCAAGGACACCCTGCCCGATCGATCCGAGGAGCAGTTCTACTGCGAGAATGCGCTGAAAAGCCTGCAGAGCAAGCGCTGGACCACGGAGAACATCAAGCTCAAATTGTAGAGACGACTCACTTTTATTTGTATAAACGTATTTTATTGTTAATCATTTATGTGTGTATATAATTATATTACTACTACTCTGGTTTTATTAAATAATTGCAAATCACAAGCTGAATATCGATATCGAATAAAAAAAAAACAAAAATTTATATATTCTGTATGTTTCATGTGTATATCCTGCAGCCTCCGTGGATCTGTTCGATGAACAGTATTGGATTACTTTCTTTCGGTCTCAGATTTCTGTGTAGTTTATTGAGTAAACAATTAAAAGCAGGCGTAGCCAATGGCAAACAAAGCGTTACAAAAATTGGATTCTTTAAACAATTTGTTTGTCTTAAATATTTCGTTTAAATAACAGCGCTGTTAAAAGCATTTTGATGTATAAATAACCGCAAACAACAATTATGGTATATATATATAGTTACGCGTAAACATGTAAGGGTAGATGGGATCTGGGAGTCTGGGGGTTGTGTGTGCTAGGGGCAGTCCCCGGTTCCAGGACCGAACTCATAACGAAACATATTAAACAAGACAGACGACAAACGACGGGCCCTCAGCTGATGCGTGTCGAACGAAACGTGAGAGGGTCCAGGATCTGAACCGGAAACGAAGCTCCAGGGCTCAGCCACTGCTAATTGGCAGCCTCGCAGTCCGAGTAGCTGAGCAGGCGCTGGCACAGGATCGTCTTGAACTTGACCGTAAAGCTATCGAATATGACATCGGTGTCCTGCAGCTGTGCGAGCTCCTGGCCGGCGGACGTGGCCGCTTGATTGCTGTCCGCTGCCGCGATGAGCTGCTTGAACTTCTGGTTGAGATTCTGCTCCAGCGTCGAGTTGTTGTTGTTGAAGTAGAACACGTAGGCCAGCTCCAGCAGATAGTAGTCCAGATCGCCCATGAAGAACCGCTCGCACTCCAGCATATCGAACTTGCGCTCCAGGAAGTGCAGACACAGGTGGTAGATGAGGTGCTTCAGATCAGATCTCCTCAGCGGCACATAGCCCGTGTCCTTGCTGAAGTACTCAAACAACTTGAGGGTGCGCTGGGCGGAATCGCAGCTTTGCAGGCACAGCCGGAAGGCCTCCACAAAGCGAAAGTTGAGCATGCAGATACGTATGCGGTACTCATTGCGATTTGGACGGGCGCACTCGCCAATCTTGTCGGGATTATACAATCCGTGAAAGGCGTACAGACAGTAGTGGATGTAGTGGCGCAGCTGCTGCAGCGATGACTCTCCCATTCCCTCGGTGCTCTGCGTATAGGTGCTGCCATCATCATCATCGCGGCCCAGCAACTGCTCTGCATTAGCGGGCAAACCAGAACCCACCGCTTGTTCTGGCAGCGGCACGTAGCTCTGCTCCTCGGGTGAGTAGTCCATATCCAGCGAACTGTGGACGTCGCCCAGCACAGGAGCATTGTAAGAGAAGCTAGCATCGTTCTGACTCAGGTTTTCAAGGCTACTCAGCATGTCGTCCGAGTCCTGACCGGTGGCCGCGTGCTCAGTGCTGCTCTTGTAGTTCGGAGTGCCCACCGAGCAATGCTGATCGAAGCTAATGTTTGCCGGCTGCAAGAAGTGCGGCTGATATGGTGGCATAACCTTTAGGTATCTGACCGGATCCTGGTCCAGTCGAATGCGCGGTCTCGGCAGATTGATCTCCACCGGTGCTTCCACACACTGGCTTTCGAATCGCATCAGTCGCTTAGTCGTGGGAAGGCACACCACCCTCTGACGCATCCTCTCCACACTGGGTCCCAAGTCTCGGCCGCACTGACCGTTCGAGTTGCCGCCAAAGGCACGCACAATGTGATCGGTGGTCATGACCAGCGTGAAATCCGAACCACAATCTACGTACATCGGACGCTCGATGCTGTCGATGGGCGAGGGCTTAAGCACCGCCCTTCGATCTTTGTCCTCGGTGCCGAGTTGGTGTTCCAGGTTCTTGCCCCACGTGTAGAGTGTGCAGCTGGACGAGATCAGGCAGAAGTGAAACAAGCCACTGGAGATCTGAAAAAATGGGATTTCAATTGAAAAAAGCAAGATATTGGTGGACTCTGGATAAAATTACCTGCAGGATTCGTCCTGCCACCTCGCTGGTGTCCACTAGATGGGGCGTCAGGTGCTCCGTGGGATCTGGTTCTGGGACAAGAACTGGCGGAGATGCCACGGAGGCTGGTGGTGGCGCCGCTTTTGCACTCGCCGGTGCAATTGTTTCCGTAGCATCTGATGGCGCAGCCTCGTTGTGCTTGTCCTGGCAATCTTTGGTGTCGCTGGCGGCCTTCGGAGTGGCGCCGGCCACCACCGCCGCATAGGATGTGGTGGGCTCCACCAGAGTGCTGGTACTCGGGATGGGTGCCGGCAGCAGGGTAGCCTCCAGTTGCTTGCTCAACAGCTCCCGCTGCTGATTCTCCTCCATTTTCTGCTTGGCATTGGCGCGGCGCTTGATTTGATTGGCCAGGCGCAAGGCCTGAGGCGAGCTTCCCCAAGTGTACAGACGATCCTGTTCGTCTACAGCTAACTGTGGGGATACAGAATGTAGCTTGGATCCAATTGCTCCCGATTTCCTTAACTTACATTGGTAAAAAATTTGGTGTGTATCAGTCTTAGGCTGCAGCCGCCCACTTCCAGGCGCACTGGCAGGTTCGTCTTTGTGTCGCCGTGGTCACTATTGCCGGTGCCCAGCTGGCCAAAGTGATTGGAGCCGAACACGAAGAGCTCGTTGCCGCAGTAGTTAGCCTCCATGTGGCTGTTGGGTGCTCCACACAGCACCAAGGTGTGCGCATGCCCCAGCGATATTTGTAAAATTTTCTGCAACATTGAAAAGCATTTATGTAGCAAGATAACATATGCAAATGGATTAAATCACGCACCTTAAATTGGAAAAAACTGACTAGTTGTGGAGTAGCTATATTCTCGCAGCTTCCCTGTCCCAGCTGCCCATAGACGCCCCATCTGCAAATGGATCATTAATAACCAAATTATTTAGGCAGGTTTTCAAAACTTACCCCCACATATAGAGCTTCCCATTAGCCACAGCCGCATTATGATATTGACCCGCCTCGAGCATCGTTATGTTCATGCCATCCAACGCGGTCACCAGCATCGGCTGCAAGGCCATCTGCATATGTCGACCTATGCCCAGTTGACAAAGGTTGTTGTTTCCCACGGAATACAGCTGGAAATATTAAAGGCAGTTAATTCTGAACCCATTTGAGATTGTTTTTGGTAAACTTACGCCATTATTAGTTAGAATAAGTGTGTGCTGTCGACCGCACTTGATGGCGTGCACTTGCAAATTGAGCTGGGAGAGGAGATCTAGACTTTTTACGGCGTGCGCAGGCTCAGGTGGCTCTAAAATGAAGGTGTTAATAAATACCAACAGATTATTTGTAGATCATTAAACGAACCTGTTGACTTCTGAGCACTGTAATAACTAGGAATTCCGCTGGAGCCCCAGAAGTAGGCGGTACCATCCACAACACAGGCGCAGTAGGCACATCCAGCTGAGATCGGTTTGAAGCGTGATGATTCAATGGCGAACTAAGGGATTAAAATCGAATGAGACCTGAAGCTTGCTGGGAATATGGCTTAAATACTTGCCTGATTGTCTTCATAGTTGATACGGAAATTCGATAAAGCATTCACAATAGAGTCGTGCTTCACTCGCTGGGATTCCATGTGAATAAGCACTGCCAGATAGGTTTCAATTAGACTCTTGCAAAACTCAAACAACTGCGGATTGTTATCGTTCGACAGCGCGCAGTCACTATTGTGGGATACAATGGGTCTTAGAGCGGGCGAAAAAGGATTCAGTTGCTTCGACAGGCGCTGAGAAATAATAATTAGTAAGTAAATTGTAGAAGATATAGAAGAATTGTCCTTACCTGCAACACACACGGTCTTATGTGATCCAACTTCTCCTGAATGAACGCAAAGTAATCCATGGAAACGTGCGGCAAGTAAGTTATTGTCTCCATAAATATATTCTCGCTCAGATTGTACAGACAGACGTTTAGCTCGTTGTACCATCCAAACTCCTGGGCCACCACGCTGATCAGGGCATTGAAAGTATCCAGGCAAACGCCCCGTATTTTAGCCAGTATAATGGCCGACGAGAAAAGTCCACTTTGGCAGAGAACAATGCTCGTCATGTTAGTGTGATACTTGCTATTGGTCACCAGAAAGTTCCTGCAACAAAATAATAGTTACACAGTGTCCGAAGATAAAGTTCTTGCACCTACCAAAGCGGTATATAGTTTTTATCGTTCACTGCCTTCTCAGCCATCGTGATGAGCAACAAGTTGGCCAAATGGAACTGCGAAGACGGCGACATTTGAAGTGCGCTAATCGACTCGTCCACGCCATAGTGATAGTCGCTGCAGAACACGCCGCTGTTCACATCCTCCTCCTCGTGTTTCTCGGGCAGGATCACACGGACATCCTCCGAGTGCCGATAGGTGATGTCCCCCAAAAAACCCTTGAGCAGCGGATGACCCAAGTACCGGGAGCGCAGCAGATATGTGGACTTCAGGGCCATAGCACTCAGCTGCATTAGAGCGTAGGTGTGTCCGTACATAGCCAGCTTCAAGGCAGTGCGTATCGGTTTCACCCGAGCTTTGTTGTACGTGAGCAGGGCCTGAGTAATCTTCTTTCGCCTGAGCAGGTAATCGCCGGCAAACTCGATGCAATGCTCGAAGGAGAGGTCGAAGGTGTTGCAGAAGTCGCGGCACTGGTTAAACTCGTTCTGCAATGCGGCATCCAGGAACAACTCGAACGGCTCCTTTCTGCAAAAAGTATTTCCAGTTTAGTAAGCGCTTTTAGAGTGCAACATATTGAAAACCTACTTCAGCTGTATGGTGTATACGTTCTTATTGGTGATCACATAGCTTGGATCGTAGTTAATCTTCGGAAACTCGGACTGCATAATCTCCATTTGCCGCAGAGAAAACTCACTGCTGACATCTGCCGTCTCGTAAAACTGGACATAATCCATGGGCGTGTGGATATCTTTCAGCTCAAAAGCCTTGGCCTTCTCCTCTTTGGTAAGCGTCTCCGGTTGGGCGGCGGGATTGCGATACTGTGCCATTTGATATAAATGCAGCACAGTTTCATGCTCGAAGCGGAAGAGACCTAGCTGGGCCAGATTATTAAAGCGCTGCCGAAACCAAAAAAATGTTAATTAGAGATTAAACATCTTTCCAAAATCCATTAACTCACATCTTCGTCGGAGGTATGCAAAGAGGCCATTGCGCTGCTGATCACGGAAACGGCATTAATGGCATTGCTGGGCATGTCACTTTGATCCAGGCTCGAGGTGTTCGTGGTGGTTGCGCTCGTCGACTCGCTCTTCAGGGCGCTCAGCTCCCCCTGATCCAGCTTCTCAATGTCCGCGTCCCGGTTCTCCTTCTCCGTGTTCGCGACCAGCGGGTCGTCCAGCAACGATGCCACCGTGTAGCTGGCCGAATCGCTGCGGCAGTGCAGGTCCACGTAGTGTATGCCATAGAGTATGTTGGAGCTAATGAGTATTTCCTGGGTGTGCTTGGGGATTTTGTAAACGAAGAGCGGCTTCAGGCTGATGTCGATGCTGTGCACGGTCAAGCTGTGACTATTACTGTGAAGGGCGCTCAGCAGGAAGGTGCTGCGCAGGTTCTGTATGTTGTAGAAGGATCCGGAGGTGGTGCCTAGGGGCTCTGGCGTAACCGACGGCGAGTCCATGATTGCAAACGAGCCCATCGTCGAGTCGGGCATAACTGGAACAAAGGGGATGGATTACAATTAGTACCAGTACTTGTGACTGCAAGAATTGAGCTGTTTCTACTTGGTCTGTCAAGTGTGAGAGTTGTGCAAACTCACCACGCAAGCGACGCTTCAAAAGATGCAACAGTTCTCTTAAAACTGCACACCAATAAAAAAAATATAAAATACACAATTAAACGGCATTTAAATTAACAAATATAAACACAATGTAGGCGAGAAAATATGTTAAAATAGGGTGTAGAAAAACGAATAACTTGTTACGTCAGCTTACGCACATTCATCGAACTTTTGCCGCTGATCGGAAAGTCGCATTTTGATGGCCTGCAGCTTCTTTGATCCCAGACTCTTGAGCGAAGCCAGGCGGGCTCTCGTGGCGGGTATAATGCCATCCATGTTGCCCGCTGGCAGCTGTTGCTGCTGGAAGCGGACGCCTCCCTGGTCGCCGGATTGCCTGGCCACTGCCTCACTGTAGGAAGGTGGCGCCGGCGGTGGAGGAACATCTGCAGCGGCAGTCTCTGCGGATGCCGGACCGGCGGACGTTTCTGTGCTGGCTGCTGCTGGACCACTGCATCCGGCATCATCGCTGGACGGAGGCGCGAAAACATCCTCTTCCAGTTGGCTACTGTCCGAGGCCGGATCGGAACTATTGCTTTGCCGGGCGCCTGTCGGCGCACTCTGATGCTTCTCCTGCACTGACATCACGATCTGCCAGGCACCCTCGCGGGTTGTTGGAGAGCTGTCTCCGGGATAGACGTACTTGATTGCCTTTTGCTCCAGCAGAAGTTTGTACTGCTGCTTCAGGGAGGAAGTTATCTGAAAGGCGGTAAATATTTATCATATTTTATCATCTAGAAACATATATTTGTAGGTATGCTAAATCCTTACCAGCATCATAACGCCATCGTAGGCTTTGTCCTTGCAGATAACCAGGCGCATCACAGATCCGTTTTCGATGGCAGTGCTCGCAATCATGGGGCAGTTGGGACTCAGCCCCACAAAGCAGATGGAGCCATCCGAGTAGCCGATAATGGCCCTGTTCTGTCCGCTGTTGGTCTTCCACCAGACGACAGACAAGGGAAAGGGGCAAGTCTTGGACGCCATAAAGGAGGCTGCCATCACCTGGCTATTGCCGGTGGCATCGATCGTCGGCTGCTGCTGCTGCTGCAGTGGCTGCACTGTCTCCTCAGTTCCGCTGTTACGCACCAGCATGTGCTCGGGCAGGTCGTGGCCAAGAGGCTCCTCCTCCTCCTCGCCCTCCTGCACCCTGATCTGCTCAAGATTCTCAGCCAACTGATCCACCGGCTCCGTCGTGGACTCTTCCAGACCGGTGGAGTGATTGGGGCACTTCTTGGAGTTGGGACACTCGTGAGGGCCCACGAAGGGGATGATGTAGGAGGTGACCTGGGTGGTACTGTACAGCGAACAGGCGGCCAGTCCATGGGCCTTGTCCACCAGCGCCAAAGCGGGCACGATGTGTAGTGTGTTGTCGAAACCTGTTGATGGAACAGTGGATAAGTGGAGTTCGAGTAAATGCTTCATTCGATCGTTAAGTCAAAACAAAGGGGAGGCAGCAGAAAATCAATAGTCACACACGCACACATGGGGGCAAAGTAATTTTAGCAGCACCACCACCGCAACCACCCACCCAACACAAAAAAGTGGGTGGTGCTCATACTCCCATGCTCTCGTACTCACATAGCACCAGCAGCCAAACGCCCGCCGGATCGAAGCAGACGTCGTGAATGACGCGGTTGCGGAACCAGGATATCATCTTGACCACCTCCTGGCCGGACGAGGCGCTAATGTAGCGCAGCAGGATCTCGTTTTCTTCGGAAACGAGGCATAGGAACTGCCGCTTTTCGTCCAAGCCCGCTGTCACCGCGGATAGCTTGCAGCTGATGTTGGTGATCAGCGGGCGCAGCTCGAACATGCCCAGCTCCTTGAGCTCCGCCTGCCCCGACATCTCGGGGGGATTGGCGGACGTGGGAGAAGCCAATTTTAAGTTCACAAAATCAGTTCGATGGGAACGAGTCTTTTTCCAATCTGAATGAAAACAAACTAGAGATGGCCGCGTGAGACCTGCGGCCGCTCTGGCAACGCCCCGATCACGCAACGACTTTCCAATTGGAACGCAGTTTCCACAGCTTTTTTGAGGCAACAAATGAATTTAAGAATAGCGCGGCCACCCTCCGCACCGCACAAGCTCGCGAAAAGAAAGCAAACCGCTTTAAGAAGTTCTCCCCGGATTGCCGCAACCGTCCGGCAACGCCACTTGTGCTGCGCACAAGGCTTCACTCTTCAGGCTGTTTAACAGTCCGCCGCGACTTTTCCGCGAAATGATCGGTTTGAATGCGACAGCCACCCTCTTTCACACCCGTTTGGGTGAATTTCACTCGCGGAAAACCTGCGGAAAGCACGAGTCAAAGTGAAAATTCATGCCCGATGGCCAAAGCTGCAGCACTGAAAACATCTGATTGACAAACTGGAAGTGGATCCGGCTGGCAACGCCGTATTCTCAACTCAAATGGTCACACTGCCCCAGTGCATCCCTGCAATCGAAAATAACGGCGGGAATCGGCGGCGTCGCTTGTCTGAATATCTACAACGCAAAATTAATACATAAAAGCGGTTACAAGCAGTTGGACGTATCTTTTAAGTTGGGCATAACTCAGTTGGCGATGGAATCCCGGCTACCGAAACCGTCGGGCATCAAGCGACCTCAGATGCCGGTGAAAACCGTGCTGCCCACAGATCGAATTCGCGCAGGATTAGGATTGGGAGGTGGAGCTGGTGGAGCCGGCGCCTTCAATGCCAACCAGACGTACTGCGGCAACTTACTGCCGCCCCTCTCAAGGGACCTCAACAATCTGCCCCAGGTTCTGGAGCGCCGCGCAGGAGGAGGTGAGTTACGAAGCCGCCTTCCAAAGGACTCTCCACTAATCCTTAATATTTTTCGATAGCACGTGCCGCCTCTCCGGAACCCATGAAGATGGGTAACCGGGCCAAGCTGAGACGCAGTCGTAGTGCCTGTGACATCAACGAACTGCGTGGAAACAAGCGCACTGCTGCTGCTCCTTCGTTGCCCAGCATTCCAAGCAAAGTTTCCCGTCTGGGTGGTGCACTCGCTGCTCCCAGCCAGCGACCAGCGCGTCCTGCGCCCGCCACGTCAACCAGTTCCACAGCTGTCAAAAGACCACCAGTAACGCGTCCTGCTCCTCGAGCTGCCGTGGGAGCAGCCGCGAAAAAACCAGCAGGAACAGCAGCAGCATCTTCCGCAGCAGGCACAGCTGCTGCTACGACCAAGCGTATTGCTCCCTACGACTTCAAAGCCCGCTTCCATGATCTGCTGGAGAAGCACAAGGTGCTTAAGACGAAGTACGAGAAGCAAACAGAGGACATGGGCGAGCTGGAGTCCATGCCCCAGCAGCTGGAGGAGACGCAGAACAAGCTCATCGAGACGGAGAGCTCGCTGAAGAACATCCAGAGCGACAACGAGTGCCTTCAGAGGCAGGTGAAGCAGCATACCGCCAAAATTGATACAATCACCTCGACGCTGGGCAGGACCAAAGAGGAGCTCTCCGAGCTGCAAGCAATACATGAGGTGAGTACTTAATGAAATTAAAACTGAGCTTAAATGTAACAACAATGTGTTGCAGAAAGTAAAAACGGAGCATGCTGCTCTGAGCACAGAAGTGGTCCATCTGCGCCAGCGCACAGAGGAACTGCTGCGCTGCAACGAGCAGCAGGCCGCCGAGCTGGAGATCTGCAAGGAGCAACTCTTCCAGTCGAACATGGAGCGAAAGGAGTTGCACAACACGGTCATGGACCTGCGCGGCAATATCAGGGTCTTTTGTCGAATACGACCGCCGCTAGAGTCGGAGGAGAACCGTATGTGTTGCACCTGGAACTACCACGACGAGTCGACCGTGGAGCTGCAGAGCATTGACCCACAGGCCAAGAGCAAGATGGGCCAGCAGATCTTCTCCTTCGACCAGGTCTTTCACCCGCTCTCCTCGCAGTCGGACATCTTCGAGATGGTCTCGCCGCTCATCCAATCGGCCCTCGATGGCTACAACATCTGCATCTTTGCCTATGGACAGACGGGCAGTGGCAAGACCTACACAATGGACGGCGTGCCGGAGAGTGTGGGAGTCATACCGCGCACGGTGGACCTGCTCTTCGACTCCATCCGGGGATATCGCAATTTGGGCTGGGAGTACGAGATCAAGGCCACCTTCCTGGAGATCTACAACGAGGTGCTTTACGATCTGCTGAGTAACGAGCAGAAGGACATGGAGATTCGTATGGCCAAGAACAACAAGAACGACATCTACGTGTCCAATATAACCGAGGAAACGGTTTTGGATCCCGATCACCTGCGCCATCTCATGCACACGGCCAAAATGAACCGTGCCACCGCCTCGACAGCTGGCAACGAGCGCTCCTCCCGTTCCCATGCTGTTACCAAACTGGAGCTCATCGGGCGCCATGCCGAAAAGCAGGAGATCTCGGTGGGGTCCATAAACCTGGTGGATTTGGCGGGCTCTGAGTCCCCCAAGACAAGCACTCGCATGACCGAGACGAAAAACATTAATCGCTCGCTGTCGGAGCTGACCAACGTAATCCTGGCACTGCTGCAGAAGCAGGACCACATCCCCTACAGGAACTCTAAGCTGACGCACCTACTGATGCCCTCGCTGGGTGGCAACTCGAAAACCCTTATGTTCATCAACGTCTCGCCATTCCAAGACTGTTTCCAAGAGTCCGTAAAGTCGCTGCGCTTCGCGGCCTCCGTAAACTCCTGCAAAATAGCTAAGGCCAAGCGGAATCGATACCTAAATAACTCGGTGGCCAATAGCAGCACACAGAGCAACAACAGCGGCAGTTTTGATAAATAAAAAATACATTTTGATCCCAGTTTTAACAATTTTCAAATTTCTAACCTGTTATTGCTTAATTTATGTGTTTACTTTTAGTGCAAATAAACTAATAAAGTACTGGAATTGAAAGCTATCTTACTTGGCTCCCACTGCCGCCCGCACCTCGGCGGGAATCTTTTCCACCAGCGCGGCATGGTTCTGTCCCAGACTGGCCAGCACTCCCTGGCGATTCACGTGCTCCACATCCGCATTGTAGGCGTAGTGGTCGCCGTTGATGTTGGTGAGGCAGCCGCCCTGGGCCTCCAGAACAGCCTCGGGTGCGCAGGTGTCCCACTTCTTGCATCCCGGCGTGGCGAAAACGTAGGCATGGGCCTTTCCCTCCAGCAGCTGGAGCACTTTGAACCCAGCGCCTCCGACTTTCAGAACTTCTGTGGATGCGAATGCATTGAGCGCTTGCTGGTGCAGGGCATTGGAATGCGAGCGTGTGGTGGTTATGATGAACTGGCCGGCAGGCGCGGGCACCGCCGTGAATCCCCCCGTGCCCAGACCCTTCAGGCCCCAAATGGTGCGACCCATTTCGCCATCGGGCTGCTTGTAGAAGGGCTGATGAATGATGCCGCCCACAGCAGCATCCTTCACAGCTATGCCGATCAGGACGGTCACGTGTTCCACGTGACCTGCGGATGAAAGGAGTAGAGTTGGTATTAAATAAGAACCTATATTAATATCTCTAGATCTCACCCTGTGTATACTCAGCTGTGCCATCCAGGGGATCCACCCAAATCACAAAGTCCTCGGGTTTGACATCCTTCCACTCAGCGGGGCAACTTTGCTGCAGGAATCCCTCATCCAACTCGTTCACCAGCCAGTCGTCGCAAACATTCAGATCGGATCCCCCTTCCTCGCCAATGATCTTAACGGTGGGGAACTTGTTAGCCAAGGAGGCGATGATGCAGCGCTGGGCAGAGCGATCTGCCTCCGTCTGGGGATCGTTCTTGCCCTTGTCCACTATGCCCAGGTCGCCCTTCTTGAGCACGTCGCGGATGATTCCTCCAGCCCGCTTGGCGGTGCTAATCGAGGACGCCATGACGCGCATGATCACCGGAACAGCTGCAGCCATTTTATTCTTTACTTATTTGTTTAGGACGAGGATGTGGGAGATCTTTTCAAGATTGGAATGCGATGTTTTCGCCGCTGCGGAGAAATAAATGCGGTGAAAGTATAACAGCTGATGGAGGCTAGAGAGGAGCAGAGAGCGCATTGCTAGTTACTCCCTCGTCAATGGTTGAAGTTATGGTTAACAAAGAAATATTAAGTATTAGAACTCATATTTTAAGTTTCCTTTTAAGTTGATATTTCTTCATGATATTTACAATTACAAAATTATTTCAGCGGGAATATTTGGATTTTTTATAGCTGTAAATAATCGGAAATGCAATAGTCTGGCAACGCTGCAGCCACACAAGACCTTTGGACCACCCGCGCCCCCGCCGCCCAGAAATCAGTTCATTTCCATCTTGAAGAGGTAAGTTCTTGAAACTCAATGAATTTCTGTAAATTTTTTCAATTTTGTAGACAATTTTGCAGAAAATGGCGCGTGTTTTGGTTGGAGTTAAGCGTGTGATCGACTACGCCGTCAAGGTGAGTTTGAAATGCAGCCTGTTGCGCATCTTGTACCTTCTATTCTTTTATCACTTGTTGCGCTTCGTTTTGCGTAATCGCCTAAATTAAGCGGCAATTAAACTAATTCCGATTGTAATTCCCATGTCCAGGTGCGCGTCAAGCCCGACAAGACCGGCGTGGTCACCCAGGGCGTGAAGCACTCGATGAATCCCTTCGACGAGATCGCCGTGGAGGAGGCGGTGAAGCTGAAGGAGAAGAAGCTGGCCGAGGAGGTGATCGCCGTCTCCGTGGGCCCTGCCCAGTCGCAGGAGGTGATCCGCACCGCCCTGGCCATGGGCGCCGATCGCGGCGTACACGTGGAGATCCCAGCCGCCGAGTACGAGCTCCTGCAGCCCATCCACGTGTCCAAGATCCTGGCCAAGTTGGCTCTGGACGAAAAAGCCGACCTGGTGATCCTTGGCAAGCAGGCCATCGACGACGACGCCAACCAGACGGCACAGATGACCGCCGCCGTGCTCGACTGGCCGCAGGGCACCTTCTGCAACAAGATCGAGAAGACGGACGCCGGTCTGACCATCACCCGTGAGATTGACGGCGGTCTGGAGACGATCAAGACCAAGACCCCGGCTGTGCTGAGCGCCGATCTGCGGCTGAACACTCCTCGCTACGCCACGTTGCCGAACATCATGAAGGCCAAGAAGAAGCCCCTGAAGAAGGTGACGGCCAAGGATCTCGGCGTGGACACCTCGCCCCGCATCGAGGTCATCTCCGTGGAGGATCCTCCAGTGCGCCAGGCCGGTGCCACTGTCGCTGACGTGGATGCTCTGGTGGCCAAGCTGAAGGAGGGCGGCCACTTCTAGATGTACCTCAACTAGTAAATTGTGAGCGCAAATTCTACGTTTTTATTTAGTCGAAAGTTATCAGAAACGTGCATTTATCTAGCCGGAGAGTCGGATTTGCTGACAGGCTTTAAATTTCTATGAATTCAACCCAACCCCGTGTGCTTTAAGTGAAATCTAAATTGGAATTCATTCTCGTTGTGTCCAGCTCTAAGAATAAAGTGATTGTAAGCTCTGAAATCGTACGTTCAGGGTCAGCCAATGGCTGGACTCGTCTATTTTTTGTCTCTCCGGATGATGCCTTTTCAGGAAATCCCGCTCAACTTGACGCCCAAATCAGGCGACAGGGTCAACAGCCAATGGTCATTGATTTTTCATTGTTTTCAATCGGATTTATTAGCGGTTAACTTGAAAGGAGAACATTTGCTATCGTGTATTATATAAGAGTACAAATGGCATAGAGATAGTATATGTTGTTCACGAAATGCTCAACTACAGGCTAAAATCGTTTGTTTTCGTTTTGGACGTTCATGACACACATGCTTATACTATAAAGATACCTATGTGTATAAAATTGTAAAAAGAGAGTAAATGGTCTAAGGTAGATATAGATAAGGGTGGGCCGACATTCTCGATCGAGAATTTGAGAGGCAAAAGTTGTTCTTAGATTAAGTTAAAAAGAAAATTTTGAATTTTGAGATCTTTGTTCAGTTGGCAAGTCAAAATAATCAAGTAAACGGTCTAAAATGTTGGCCGGAGTAAAAACCTCTAAGTTTTCTAAGTTTATCGATCTACCCACCCCCACATATGAATATAGATGGCTAAATGCGACATTAATAAATGTCAATTGAAAGATACTTTGTGCTTAAATAAAATAAACGGGCAGTTGCACCAATCTCGCCAAGCACTTGGCCAGGGTAAAAAAATGTTGTATAAAAATATGCTGCTAAGGCCGTTAGCCCATGAAGTTTTAACTTAATTGCGACTTGGTTTATCACACACCTCGCCGTACCCACCGTTTGATCCATACCATTAGCCATCAAACCCGTCCAGCTGGAGCCATCGGCTTGTCGCTGAAACGCAGAATGCGCGTCAGCATGGTGGTGATGCAGGGTATCTGCTTCTGCTGGTGCATCTCCGGAGTGTCCGGGGTGCAGGACTCAAAGTCCACGGCCACCCGCTGGCACACGAAAGTGAGCAGAGTTAGGATGTCCAGCCTCTTGCCATTGGCGGCCAACTCGGCGCACAGGCTCTGCATGAACCAGCTACCGCGGGTCGTGTTGCGCCACGAATAGAAGCCGGGAACCGTGGAGTAGGCGATCAGAAAGTCGGCGTGCACGGGTATCTTGTAGCTCATCGAGGAGTCGCCATCGGTTTCCGTCTGACCACGCTGCATGGTCACTCCGCCATCCAATCTGTCGCCCTGGCACGCTTGTATAAAGAACAACTTGGGTTTGCCGGCTAGCGAGGGACAGTGGTTGGCCGTGAAGAAGCTCCAGATGTTCTCCAGCTTGTACTGCGTGTCCTTGGCGTAAATGTAGCCCATCTCGCCGTGCGACAGAATGGCGACCAGGATGCAATCACTGTCGCCGTGATTCTGTGACGCTGCGTACTCGATCGTCCTCAAGATGTCCTTGTAGCGGCAGTCCTTGTACACGGTCACTTCGAAGTCCAGTTGCTTGAGCACCCGAGTCAGATTCTCGCAGTCCACATTGGTTCCCGCCCGGGATTTCAAGGTGGGCACCTCGAAGTGTTCATGGTTGAAGATCAGGGCCATTCCACGGTTCTTGTGGCGCATGTTGTACTCGGCTGCATGGCGCTCTGTGACCATTTTCACCACATTCTTGCGGTAGCTGGACGAGGGTGAGCTGTACCCGTTGGCCAGCTGCCCAATGGCTCCGGTTCCGTAAGGATGCGAGGATCCAGCGCCCAAGCCGCTGCTACCCGCTCCTCCAGATCCCACGGAGCCCAGGGCATCTGTGTGATCGTTGGGCTGCTCGGGATTGTCCACCCTGATGCCCACCTGGTCGGCGGATTCTCCATTGTTGCTGGCGTCCATGGCGAAATTCTCTCCTTGAGCCTGCGAAAACTGATGAGTCACAAGCACTGCGAAACTTGTTTTTCCAAATCCGTGAAAAGCGGAGATGCACGACTTGGACAAATTGGTTTGGTTCTGGGGTAAGTCCGTGTTTACGCGCAACAAAGACAGCTAGTTATTAACTAATTACTTCAGTGGCTTGCGTTTTTGTCTTGAATTCTGTATGACCGTTGCAGCCAGTTGAAAAACACCAAATAGCGCCTGATCTAGAGATGATACTTCATTCCGCGTGTCACGATTATGGTAAACAAAGAAGATAATTAAATTCATTTTTAAGAAGTAAGAGTTCTGCAAGTGCAACATGTACAATTTGATATCATTGAGTGGAAACTCGTATAACTGCTCCTAAAATATAAATGTTACATGATAGGTAGGCCTGCTTCCAAATATTATTATAAAATTGAGTTCGCAGCTGGAGCTAAAACGAAAGTAAGACCACTCTTGAATTTTCAAACAATACCCCAAAATACCGTAAACTACTCCATTGTGCATGGTCACATCAGCATAAAGGTTTGAGACGCACTGTTGAAATTGTTGAATTGTTTCATTTTGTATAAAAATTAAGAAAATTGCCAATGTTCTGGACACCAGAGCAAGTGGAGAGCATGCTGGAAGTGCTAAAGACCTCCACGGATCGAACAGTCATTTACAAATGCCTCGTGAAGCTGCGCACCGATCTGGTGAAGGATAAAAATGGCATTGTTTTATTTCGCACTGCTGGGGGCGTTCACATCATGGTGGGTTTGGGAGTCATAACACTCATAGTGGTTTGACAGCCACTGCCGCGCACATAGGATCGTTACTTGAATCGATTTTTAAAATGATCATTAATTGCGTCTTCCAGGTGCGCCTGATCACCAAGCTGAATGAAAAGATAATGGAGGTGGTATTGAGCATATTGGGGAACTGCTGCACCGACGAACAGGCCTGCATTGAGGTGAGAAAATCAGAATACCAGCAAAGAAGTTTTAAAAATATATAAAATGTTTGCAGACAAACCGTTTAAATTTGCATATTTTTAACCATTTTAAATAATAATTTTTCATTTATAAAAAACATTGCAGGCCGTTGAATGCAAGGTGATTCCTCCGCTGGTGACCATTCTGAAGACCATACCAAATCCGCTGATCCAATGTCGCGCATGCCGGATGCTTGGAAACATCGCCAAGAGCAAGAAGGCGTCCCAGTATCTCAACGTGCACTATGCGGCCATTGCGCCGGCTATCTGCCACATCATTGAGTCCACCAGTGCCGTGCAGACCCGCATCATGGCATTCCGCGTTTGCCGCTTCCTGCTGGCCAGCAGCCAGTTTTTAAAGCACTTCCTCATGGCCAATGGGTTCCAGCAGCTGATGCGCATTTTTCTGGCCGTAATGAAGAACGACGAGGCGCCCAAGGAGCCCGTTCCGGACATCGAGATGTCCACGCTGATTGGCCTGAAGAGAAACCAGCACCGCGAGAAGTATTTCGAGGAGGTGGCCCGGAATTTGGAGGGTGTACGCAGTGACATCTTCGACCACCAGATGCTCAAGAACTCCACAAGGAACTGTGACTACGCGCTGCCCAAGGAAAATGAGGCGGCCGTTGAGCTGGCCCTCGAGATTTTGAAGTGTCTGGTCCTGATCTCAGCTCAGCAGATTGGACTGAAAGCTTGGGAGGTAAGATTGGTTTCCCAGTTCCCCAAAAGGCAGTAGCTAATACCCATTTCTTATTAGTCAATTTCTTGGAATACCTCGCTCGCCTCCATTGTGTGCTTCGTGAAGGAGGAAAGCGACCAGCGGGCCTCTGCCTTGAAAATTCTTTCGAACTTCTGCAAGGATCCTTTCGCCTTCTACATGCTGAGCACTGCGGATGCCATTGTTGCTGCCTGCGAGATGCTCATGGCCGTGAATATGGCAAAGCCACTTAGCGAAAGCGAGAGCAGGCACTGCATCAATATCATTTTGACCCTATCCACCGATGCCTGCAGCCGCTCGAAGATCCGGAGATGTGGAGCACTGCGTAAGCTGGTGGCCATGATTCGGGACTCCAACTCGCAAAGCGAGCGATCTTCGGTGAGATGATGGTATACCTATTGATTTCTGATTATTAATGGTTTCACTTTATGCCCAACAGCTATTCCACATTCTTTACAACTTTCAATATGATAACTTGAGCATGGAACTTATGCTTTATGAAGGACTAGTGCCCATGTTGGTGAGGGAACTAAACGACTACCTGACCAGCGACGATGAGCATCACAAACGTCGGCGAGACGAGAGACTACAAGGTGGCAAAAAAAGAAAAATGACGGATCCCACAACGCCAGAGACCCTGAGCAAGGTATTTCATAGCAGCATACGTATAAAGCCACTTGCTAATTATACACACTATTTTTAAAACAAGTTCTCAAAAACCCACGAGACCTTAGGTTCGGACTTTGAATCGCCGAGCAGTTCACCCAGATCTTATCGCACAACCAGTCCCTGCAGTTCGCGCAGCATGTCTCCGGTGTGCAAAGATCTGCTGACGAATGATGACGACGACAACTATTCACCGGCATGCAGTGATGATGACGAAGATGAGGATGATAGCACAAATAATAGCAATGGAGACACACGAGAGCGTCGCATTGCCGCCAATCGTCCCCAGCCGTCCAATGTTTTGGATATACTGAAACTAATCGAGGAGGGCAGCGAACCCATTGACGATCCGCTGTCCGACAAAGAGGATCTCGAGGAACTGAGCTCGGATGTGCCACCGAAACTAGCCCAGTTCCGCAATCACGCATGCAACACCATCGACATAATTGAAAACCTTATCTATCGCATTACGCTGATGGTGAACAAGCGGGTGGAGCTGGGAAAGCCGGAGACACTGGATACTCTGATAAGAGCAATCAAATTGTTTGGGGCTAACAATAATTTCTCAAACGCCCTGACAAATATTCTACTGTAAGTTGACAAGGTAACATAAAAACTTGTATGTATTCTGATTGCAACTATAACCTTTCAGGGAGAGCCAGTTCTTTGCCCACATAATAAAACATGGCGTGGTCCATCAACTGTACCAGTTTACCAAGATGAAGGAGGTAAAATGATCCCGTGCTTCTAATGTTCATCACAGTTAACCGCACATATTTTTTAGATTCGCAAAGACGGCTTCGCCTTCCTGGAGACGTTAACCAATGTGGGAGAATCAAATTATGGCAAGGAGGAGCTAGTGCGTCTCCTGCGCTGCGACGATGTGATATCCCAACAGAGAGCCGCCATTTCGGTGGCCTACATCGTGAAAAGCCATCGCTTGCTCTACCAGTTCCTCTACGACGGCAATGCGCTGAATTTGCTATTCGACATGATGCTGCGCAAAAAGACCGATGATCACTACGCAGATGAGGCGGCGGATGCAGTGACATCGATGGCGCGGTATACCCTGGGCATCGTTCTCCCAGAAGCCAAACCAGCGGAAAGCACAGCTGGAATTTGCAACCAACGGGCCAGTGAATCCGCTCCTCTGCACGCCAACTGCGACATGCGATTCCTTGTTGGTCATGGAGCGGATGCCACCACCATTGGGTTCAACAAGCAGCTGCTCTGCGAGACTAGCGAAGTGTTTAACAAGATGCTCAACAGTGATTTCCGCGAGGGTCACGCCGGCGAGATTCAGCTGCAGGATTACACGGCCAGTGGACTGCGCTACTTTCTGCATTTAATCGTGTGCCAGGAGCGGCACCTGACCGAGCCGGATTACCCAGCCCTGCTGCAGGCCTACGAGATGGCCCGCGTGTACATCATGCCCGATATGGAGGTGGTACTGCAGCAAAGACTCATCCAGTTCCTGGACTCACACAACTGCCTGCGCCTGCTCGAGTGGGCGCTGAAGAACTACCATGCCGACCTGACGGAGACTGCCATCAGCTATTATCTCTGCTCCTCGCTGCCGACGCAAGAAAAGCTACAGCTGTTCCGGGCGGCGGAGGACTCCACCTATGCCAGCGAGTGGTTCCAGCTGATCAACGATTCGGTGTTCGAGCGCTGCCGCGGCTATGTCTACTAGAAACCACCACCACCAGTTGCTTACTGTGATCACATGTTGGCGTTTTCCATGGATTCCCTGGATTCAGCTCGATTTATTTGCCACAGCCCTTAGCCAAGTATTCCAAATGTGCTACAATGTATATGTAAAATGTATAGACTACGGATTAATCTAAATCTTCTCCCGCCTATTCGTTGACTCGTAGGTGGGCATGGCGCAGAAGCGCAACGTGAGCCAGTCCACCAGCGGCGTGGGGCACAGCGAAAAGAGCCAGCGATACAGGCGATATCTACGGGGTTCCTCGATGTACAAGGCCAATGGTTGTGAGCTGGTCAATGCATCCTTAAATTTGGCCAGCAGCGACTCGTTCCTCAGCCGATTGGGCGGCTTGAAGCCGCTCAGAACTTTCAGATAACCATTGAAGGCTTCGAAGTACGTGTCGTACAGAGCGTGTTGCTCCGGGCTGAAGGCCTCGCGCATCTTCTGAGCATGCTGCTGCTGTCTGGCTGCGATGTTGCTGTCCAGAACAAAGGATCCTGGTATGAAGTTGACCACCTCCATGCCATACTGCTGCAGTTCCACGCGCAGCGCATCCGTCCAGAAGCGAAGCGCTGCCTTGGAGGCGGCATAAGGACCCAGAGTCGGCAGAGCCTGCAATCCGCAGTGACTGGTCACGTTGATGATCCTGCCCTGCTGCTGCCGGAGCAGGGGCAGCAGTTCGCGTGTTAACCTCATGGTGCCCAGCAGATTGCAGTTGATCTGCGCCTCGATCTGCTCCGGTAGCTGCCATTCGAATTCCCCGAAGCACATAACTCCTGCATTGTTTATCAGCGCAGTTAGCCGATAGCTGGGGTCTTTGGCCAGTATGTCCCTCAGCTGCCGATGCACCAGGCGAATGGAATCAGCTTCCAATAGATCTAGTTCCAAGGTGTGCATCCTGGTGAGTCCATTGCCGGGCGAGCCCAGGCTCTGCAGCAGCTTGGCTCCATCCGACTTGATGTTGTGGCAGCAGGAAACCACGGTCATGTGCAGCGATTCGTGGCAGTAAACGGCCATGGAGTGGCTGTCAAGGGCATCGCGTTAGTAGCTTCTACTTGCACCCGGTTCAGTTAGCTTACCCCAATCCCGAATCGCATCCCGTGATCAGCACCACATGCCGGCTATCGACCTTCAGCTGCTGCCTGCCCAATCCCAGCGATCGTCGCAGGGCGCGAAGAAGTTGACTGCCGCTCATATCGCCGCTTCTCGAGTAACTGAAACAAAGATCCGATTCGCGGCTGCACCGAAACCCAAAAACAGCAGATCCCAAAAAAAATGCAAAATAAGGCAAACCCGAAAATGAATATATGCAGTGTGTGTGTGTATTATCAGTTGGTATGGAGGAACACTGGTGCGTTTACCTGCCCTTCAGGCTGGTCTTTATGATAGAAACTGAATGTTTCGACAACTTAAAGGATTACTTTTTCACATTAGATACACTTTCTCAAAGGAGTTCATTTCCAGGTGAAATCACCTCAAGTCTGTGGAAATGGAAAAGGCCTAGGCAGACATGCAGTCTTCGTTGGTCCACCCTAATTTACCTGATGTGTTTACCTGACAACGAGCCAGACCATTTGCAAGTCATGTGAATCGCCGCTGTTGAGCTATAACTTCAGAAATAATTTTACAACGGCTTTAGGTTTTTCGGTGTTTTTATTTTATTTTATTTCATTTCATTTTTCAATTTTGGTGTTTTTCTGCCCTTATAAGTGCATTTAGTGGCTATCGATCGGTTTGGTTTTGGATAGATTGAAATTTTGAATATTCAGAGAAGTTACTGTAGAAACTGGCGAGAGTTGCTATACCTGATCAGCTTTTGTTAAATTGGTTTGGGTTTTTAGTTTTTCAGTTTTGGGGTTTAAGGTTGTGGGTTTTGGGTTGTGGGTTGTGGATAGGTTGGTATACATAATACATAATTACATATTAAATAATTGCTTTTGTCATTTCTTATAAATGGTATTTGAAAATAGCGCATTGTTGCGTTTAGTAAAAATATATTTGGGTTTCTACTGCAGCTTACAGAGTACAATAAGTATATTTATCTCATTTCACATTTGCTTTTGCTCAATATAAAACTTGCTTCAACGCCATTATTGTTTAGCTTTAAATGTACATACATCTCTATAGATCTCTACATATATATATATATATAAAGGTTTGCATTTCTTAATTCTCTCTCAAGGCATTGTATTTAGTTTGTATGCTGAATATATTCATTTTGTGTTTCATATATTTACGCGATTCGTTTAAATGTACAATTTTAAAACCGGCTTAGTTCCTTTCATTAGACGCTCTCCTGTTTGCTTTCTACTTTCGTTTTATCCTGGTATCTTTTGTATTCGTTTTTATAATAAATATCACAACGCATCCTCCAAATCTACACGCCCTATTATCCTTATTCATTCATTCTCATCATGCATCGTCGGTCGTTCGCGTTCTTATATTTTTTGAAAATACAATAACGCGCAATGAAAAGGTTTGAAAATTGCACAAATTACAAGTACATAACATATGTAGCTCGGCGTATGTAAAAGACATAGCAAAATCATAAATTAACCATAATAAAGATAATAATACAATAATACAAAAACATTAGAGTTAACGAAACAAAACATTCGTCACGTTTACGATTACGATTATGATTACCATATTACAAAAAATGAAAACATCTCCTACACTACACTAGAAAAGTTCTTCTTGGTTTCCTTTCGTTTCGCTTGCCGCCCATCAGCACATCAACTATATAAAACTTAACTTAATCCTGACTCGATCCCCCTCCCCGTCCCAGATCCTGTCCGGTTATAAGCTGACCAGCTTGGACGGCTCGGCGGTGGGCGTGGGCAGCTCCAGCGGATGCTTGTTCGCGGAGGAGCTGTTGGGCACCAGGGGTCCGGAGACGGGTGTTAGGCCAGTGCCGCCGTCCATCAGGGAGTCGAAGTTGAAGGTGCCGGTCGAGGGCGTCTGGATGGGCACTCCCTGGATCTGCGTGGGACCACCCGGCTTGTTGTTGTTGGCCAGGGTCAAGTGCATGTGGCCGACGGGCCGCTGGAAGGCCAGCGTGTTGGGCCGCTCCTTGGGCACCTTGTTCAGCGCATTCAGCGTGGGGGAGTTCATGTTGTTCTGGCTGATGCTGTTGATGGTGTTGATGCTGCTGCCGTTGGTGGTCACCGGGAAGGCGCTGCCGAATCCGACGGGCGCCGTGCTCGTGATCGGCGTCTGCAGAGATCCCGACGAGGCACCGGTGGGCGTCATCAGCGTGGACATGTGAACGTGCGGCATCGTGGACATGGGCGGCAAGGTGATGCGCTTGCTTGGCGGCGGACCATCCTGGTCCAGGCTTGAACCTGAGTCGATGGCGCCATCAAGTGGCTCGTCCTTGATGTGCTGCAGCAGCAGGCTATCGATGTTCGCCGCCGGCTTGAGATCCAATGGCGAGTTGCTCCTACCGGTGGAGTTCAGCGTGGCGTCCATGCCCGTGATCGTGCCGTTGCTGCTGTCGTTGCTATTGTGGTTGTGGTGGCTGCTCGCTCCGCTGCCGCTGCTTCCGGCACTGAGGAGTCCGGCCGGGGCAATCAGACCGTTGCAGGTGGTCACGCTCAGCATGTCGGAGCGGATCTTTTGGCAGGTGGGCCGGTGGGCGGCCAGACAGTATTCCAGCTGATTTTTGCTTATCGTCAGCGCCTCGATCTCCTTGCGCATGCTGTCGCCCCGCTTCTCCAGCTGCTCCACCTCCTCGGTGAGCTCGTTGGTCTGGTCCACGCGCCTCTTGCGGCAACGTGCCGCCGCCTGTTTGTTTCGCTCCCGGCGCACGGCCCGCTTCTGCTCCTCCTCCGGGGTCATGTTGGACGACCGGTTGGGGCGCCTGCCGCCGCCACGACGGGCCGGCGTGTTTGAGGTATTCGCGTTGCTGCTGCCCACCGACGCGGCTCCACGGGTGGAGCTGACGGCGGCCAGGACATTGGTGAAGTTGTTGACACCGCCGCCGTTCACACTGCCCGCCATGATTTGGCCAGCTTGGTACGAGGTGCTGTCCGTATGGGCACTTGCTGCAGGCGGAAGAAGGGAATGAAATTAGTAGCCATTTAGGGGTAAAGGGGCCAGCTTCACTTACAAGTATCGGTCGTGTCCTGCTCCTCATTCATCTGCGTATCGTTGTACGAAGCGTTGGAGTCCTCGGAATCGCTGCCCTGCGCCAGGTTCACATCGAATGCCGGCTGAATGGGGAGCGAGTTAACTCCGGATGGAATGCCCATGCCCAGGGCTTCAATTGCTCCCATGGCGTTGGGAAGCACCTTTGGCACTGCGAATCCCGCGCAACCAGCTCCGCGATCGGGCTGCGTGTCCGAGAGCAAGTGGCCGATGGTGTCCTCGATGTTGCGCGTGGTGGTCGGCGTCAACGTGGGCGTCGTCAGCGTTAGAACACTCTGAACGGCCTCAAAGCTGCCGAGCTGCAAGATCAGAACAAGTGGATAATAAGTAAATAATTCTATATTGAATGCAACTTTAAATTAACACCAAGCCCATGACCACAAAACCCTGCACAGTGCCATATCAGTGAATATCACGCATACGCAGTGTTGCCCGCAAAGATTTAAAGGATGTTTTGGGGAATATGTTATTCCTATCACATGAGTAATTCGTTCAGGTTCAGATACCCGCGGACATCAAAAGCGATTGCTAAGTCTGTAAGACCACTTGCTTATCCGTACATTTCTGGGAATTAGCGAACGTGTTTTTTTGGCCAAACAAAAAGCGAAGAGAGCCAAAGAGAGACGGCCAATCCATCACTTTGTTTATACTTGCCCACCCCTTTGTTGTTTCGCATTTGTTCTATTTTCGGCGATGAATAAGTACGCACACCGCTTGCCAATTGTTTCGCGCCCAAATCTATCTATCTATCTACATTTCTATCTAACCCAATCTCGACCAGAATCGGAATCGGAAGCATCATCGATCTGTGGTACCTGCTGTAGGAAAAGCTCGTTGGCGAGGAAAGTGGCTATCTCACTGGCGTCCATTGCGAAGTTGTCGCTGCTGTTGTTGTCGCTGCCAGCAGCGGCAGATGTTGCAGTTGTGCTCGTTGTTGCAGCTGCAGTGGTTGCTGCGGTTGCTGCTGCTGCTGTTGCTCCTGCTGCTGCGGTGTTGCATGTTGCTGCTGTTGTCGTGGCGAGTTGCGACTGGCCAGCGGATTCAGTCCAGCCGGAGGCGGAGGATTGCGACTCAGGAGGGTAATGTTGCTGCTGCTGATAGTAATCAATGGGCATGCAATTGTTGTTGTACTCCTGTTGCTGCTGCTGCTGTTGGTTGAAAAAATTCTGCATTTGACAGACGGCGGCCATGGCAGCCGCATTGTTGCTGTTGTGACTACTTCCAGCGTAGGCGCTACTAGCAACATGGCCATAATTGTTGCCGTTGCTGTTGCTGCTGCTGCTGCGCAGTGGAAAAGCATTGTGGGCAATCGATTGCGGTTGCTGGTAGGCTGGCTGCGTGGGCAGTTGCCGTTGCTGATGACGCAACTGTTGCTGCGGCGCTGGCAGCTGCTGATGCTGCTGCTGCTGCAGATGCAGATGTTGCTGATGCTGTTGCTGTTGCTGCTGTTGTTGCTGCTGCATATGCTGCTGCTGGGCAAAGTGCAGCGATTGGTGGTGGTAGTAGGGATGGTAGCACGCATTGTGCGCCCTACCGTTGAGATTTTTCATCATTTGTTCGCTGCTTATCAATCTAATTCTAAATATTAAGTATACGCACTCGCGTTGCGTATACGCACAGTTGGGCGGCTGACTAGTATTCGTTATGGGTCCTTAGCCTAGCTAAGCTAACACAACAAGTGGGACAACAATGATATATGTATGTGTGCTGTATTCAAAATCAACAAAAACAATTCTAGATGCTAGCTATACGCGTATATGTACAAATTGGGACTTTGTATCCCGAAAGTTTCGAAAGTTCCCTAACAATGTGGTGATGATCCTTTTAATGTCTTTCTTATTCCATTCGATTGGATGCTCCTGTGCTTGTTGTTGCTGTTCTTGTTGTTGTCGCAGTGTTGTTCTAGTTGTTTTAGTTGCTTAGAAATTCGTTCGTTTTTGGCTTATAGCTTGTTAAATAGCTTTTTATATTTCGTTTGCCTTCTGCGTTGGCTCTTCTTTCAAATAAAAAAAAGGTTCGCTGGCTGCGAGCCGTGAGCAGATTTCGTTATTTCGATATTCGTTGTTCGATTCGATTGCTCAGTTCTTGAAGTGCTGGCTCTCCGGCGGTCTCAGCCGCTTAACGATAAGCGTTTGCTGATTTCGCAAAGGATTGAAACGCACATGCCGCTCGGCGAAAGCGCTCATAATCAACGCAATGTATCGTAAGTGTGCGAGGTCCAAAATCTAATGACACGTGTCCCCCCACCGTGCTGGTGAGTAACTCAAATTTGATTATATAATTATAGAGATATATATTTATGCGAATTTGCGGATTTGAGTGGGACTCGAGCCTTGAGCTAGTTCAATTAATGCTGCATTTGTTTTGGGGCGATTGTTTTTTGAAATTCCTCGGCCATGGGCAACGCCTCTCACAGTTATGCCTCCCTTTTCGCTTTTATTTCTGGGTTTGGCTATATATAATTATACGTCGGCATATATATTTCGATCCACGCGCTTGCAGCCGAGAAATGTGCGTCGTTTTGCGTCTATATATCCTCTAGATTCGTTGTGGCTACTGTTTTCTTTTTTTTGGTTTTAGCTTCTGATTCGTTTTGGCAATGCACGCGCGCGTCTGAAAAACCGAAAACCAAACGACAATTGCAATTTTCCAAATTTATTTTCGTTTCGTTGTTTGAGAGGCGCGTTTCGCGTTTCGATTCGAGGAAAAGCGCGCGCGCGTTCGCTTTTAATTGTTAGATATTTTCTAAACTTCGATGGTTCGTTGTTCGTTTGCGACTGAATCGTATCAGAATCTCCGGCGAGCGAAATTGGCAACGATCGCGATCGAGAGATCTCTGCGGATAAATATACATATATATGTACTTGTGTATCATATGTATATGCATAGTACGTATATATTTATACATCTTGAGAACTAGAGAACTAGAGAACCCGGAGAGCTGTCGTCTGCTGGGCGTGTGTTGTGCGAGCTGGCTGCTCAAATTAGAAGACAACCACTGGGAAATCAAATAAACTTAAACGCTGCCTGCTCTTAATTGAGCGGCTGCCCACACGACGACCACGCTCGCTTTTGCCACATTTATAGCGAAATAGAAATACATATAGTTAACTATAGTATAATGTGGTACAAATGGTGTGTGTGTGTGTGTGAGTTAGTTCCGATTTGCCGAATTTACAGAGGCTCTTCTTCGCTTCCACGGAAAAGCCTTTCAGGCGCCCATAAATCAGGCCCAATGCTTTGGCCAAAACCGTTGGTTCCGAGTAAACACGAGATACATATATATGTATATACTTATATATAGATTTATGTCCGATACGACAGATGTCCCATGAACAGGTGTGTGCGTGTGGGGGACATCCATATTAACTAAGTTTTTAGTTCAGTTCAGACCCCCTGTCTCGCCACGAGCGTTTATTTCCGTCGCCAGCAAGTTGGCCAATACGCTAATTGCTGGCCTTTGTTGTGGGCTAAGCGATATACTCGTACACTGGGCAAAGTAGTTTGAACTTTAAGTTTCTTATAAGTACCTACATAAATTGCAAAGTAGCAACGCATGTTTTCTCTCTGTGCAGTGAGCTGTGCGGCTTGTGTGCTTATTTATTTGGCGATCTTATCGCAGCCGCGTTTCCCAATCCCCAATCTCAAATCCCAAAGGCCGTTCCCTTATTGACAGCAAACAATCGATTTTATTCTTTGTGATATATTTACTTTATATTTTCGTATGCGCAGTTTACTTTCAACTCGGCCGCCCTGAGTTTAAAACACCTTTGTTGTTCGAGTTACTTTCGTTTTAACCCACTTTTTTTCCGACAAGCAAATGTGCCTTTTGAACTTGTCCCTCGCGCACATGAACCGCATTTAGTCGATGATGAATCAGTCAATTTAGGTAATGTTCGCCCATGTACGTACTACGTATGCAAAGCAAGTGATCATATTCTATATGATCAACCAACCGCTGGCAATCAAGAGCCGCGAATTGAATTGTCTAAATTAAAGCCAGCCAACTCGGTTGCCCATCCCGATCTCTCTTATCGGACGGCGGAACGGGGCACCGAGTTCACATCTGGGGGTCAATTATGAACCAAATGAAACCAGCAGCGAACATCGAACAGCCCGCCGTGAAAAGCAAAAGAATAAAAAACACTGACGTAGTCAGCTTTTTTAGCACCAAATTGCTGACTAACACACGCGACTGCTGCAAATTTGATTGCCAAACCAAACCAAACTAAAGTGACCCCTAAAGTTGGTCTCAATATTCTTGAGAACTTGAACTTCAACATAACAATAGTCTAAAAAGTTTGTTTTGAATATTCTTAAGAACTTGAACTTCAACTTAGCAATAATCCCAAAAGTTGGTTTCAATATTCTTGAGAACTTCAGCATAACAATAATCTCTGGAGTTGGTTTCAATATTCTTGAGAACTTGAACTTCAACATAACCATAATCTCAAAACCTGAAATATATTTCAAGTGTTATATTTCCAAATAAAAACACTTTTTTTCCCTGAAATGGAACTTATCAATTGCCTGCAAATCCGCACTGCCACTCTGATTAGCCCATCAACTTTGACCTTGGCTCTGATTAGTTCAAAATCGCATTCGGCGAAATTCAGTGCTTGTGGTGGAGTGACGAGGGGAGTGACGCGGAGGTGCAACAAGTTGAGTAGCGAAGAAATTCTCGGGCCCGAGACTTTGCCTTCTGCTTTCAGCTGACGTGTTGGGCTATTTTTAGGCCACTTTTAGCCTGACAATGACGTAATGATGGCACAAAAAAAAACTTGGCATCATCAAAGGCAAAAACAAGCACGAAGGCAAAACAAAAACAGCGACGACAATTTGCATTGTTTATACTCGTATCAAAGTGGCTAATAGGCGTTTTGGAGCGGCCGAAACAAAGGCTAAGGCTAACAGAGCGCGTTAGCATAGGCCGTCGTTTTTGGCCAAATGTTAACTAAATGTTGGCAACTGCAAGCCCGTGTTTCGCCTTTGTTTCAACGCTTTAGTTGATCGGCTGCTGCTGCCGATTTTGCTGCTGTGGCATAAATTTGTTGGCAAGCTTGTTAAATAACGAAATGCGAAATAATACAGAAATTGCATGCCGAAGGTCGCCGCTTGTTTAGTTAGAAATGCGCATAATTATCCGATCCGAGCAAAATAATACAAAATAATGCAATTTTGATATTGATTTTCAATCGGCCAAGACTGCTAAGACTGAGTAAACTGCAGCTCAGCATTGTTTGCTCAAAGTTGCAGCAATGTCACTGCGAAACTGCAAATTAAAGAGACTTGAAGTTGACAAGTTCAAGTGCGGCGTCTTCGGCTTGTTGCAAAATGCACTGCGACAAATGGCGAGCAATTGTTAATGAACTACCACAAAAAAAAAAAATCCCAAAAAAATTGAAAAAAATAAAAAATTTTTGTTGTAAACACAGTTTGATTAGAAATTTAATTACGAACTCGACGAGGTATGACATTCCATATTTGGAGCAATATTTCGAATGTTATGATCAAAATACAGATCCAAATAATAATCGCAAAAACACAGAAAATCGATTTTCGGCAATAATCCGAAATCATCATAAAAAAATTGGATATTCTTGAATAATTCCAACTAAATTCCAACTGTATATTCAATGATTTAGCTAGTTACTTTAGATTCCTCTCACATTTAGCCCTGATTTTATTTTCGGTGCACCGCCAACTTTGTAAGTGCAACTGGCAATCGCACTTCCCTTGACGATAAGCATAATTCCAGATATGAACCTTTGCCAGAGACTCGGCTCTCGGTATGAATTGCACATGAATGCAAATTCTGCGAATGAAACAATTAACGCAAGGAGGGGCGGCAATCATATTTGCTGTTTTATTTCATTTCATTTATATTCGTATTATTTTGCTGATTTTTTTTTTGTATTTTATTTTAGCTTGCTGCTGCTGCTGGCAAAGGAGAACGTGACCGCAATGCCCAAGCGAAATGGCCGATTGCCGTGTAGTGTTGACTTCGCTAAGTGCCGCCTGTCGGATGTCTGGTGTCTGCAGTCTGCGGTCTCAGTTGATTTCGGTATTCGGCTGATAAAGCCCCATTTCCCCCACTAACAACCCCACCCCCCCAACGCGGCTCTAAAGAATTTTGGAGTGGCCCAGAGTCAACGGCCGGCGAAAAGAGTCGACAAAAGTCGACAGAAGTCGCATCCACACAAATTGCCGGCCTTCTTTAGGCACGCAAAACAAAAACACAGAGGGGCCCCCTTATATAACCAACATTTATGCAAAGTACCAAAGTACAAATATATATTTTCATATATATGTATATACACAGATATATGTTAAGTAGATATGTGCATGAACAGAAAGCAGCGCCGTCATTAAAATCACTTGACGTTTGTCCATTTACGGAACGCCCACACGACCCGAAATTGAATTAAAGTTTAACATTTTCGCTGGCTGCCCCAGCGCGGCCATAATTCAAAATTTTGCCAAAAAGCGCAAAAGCGCAAAAGCGCAAATGCAAAAGCAAAAGCAGCGAAGAAATAAATTTACAGGACTCGAATTCCGCCGGCTCTGAGTTCGGTGTCAAATTAATCAGACTTTTGTTCCGAGGGCGTGGACAAGGGAAGAAGCAAATTTGCCAGAGATATATTAAACAAGAAAAAAATAAAAAAAAAAGGGGGGGAAAAACGGCGCAGAAAGAGTGAAAATATTTATGTTCTGCCTGTTAAGCAGGGCAATGAACCCAGTTCTTATTTGTACTCTGTATTATTTATCATCTACCTGGGCTGACTGGCCACTTAATCGATAGCACACTTGCCAATGCACTCGGCTCGTTGAGATGGCTTAATTAGGCCGATTTGGCCAACTAAAGTGGACACTCGATACATGTGGACGCCGCAAGCGTGCAGCTAATAAAATGACGCGACAAAATGGTCTGGGAATAATTTATTTAAATGCATTTCGGCGCGACAGCGAAAAGCGGGGAAGCCCCTGAAAATGGGCGAATTTATGGCGGAGTTTGCATTCGAGGAAATGGCAAACAAGCGACGCGACTTTCAGGCGCCAGCAAGGACAACAGCCAGCAAAAAGCACAAAAGCGCAGAAAGGAAAGGAAAGGACGAACTGCAAGCTAGACAAAAATGGAACGAGAGGAGACAGCAGTAAAAGTTGTTTTCACTTTCCATTCCACGGGCACGGGCTTTTAGGTTTTCCTTCGCCTTTTGGCTTGGCCAATTCCGAGAAGGACATGACCGCAGCCATCAAACGCCCAGGACATTTGCCAGCACGAAATTACCGATGGCAGCGAGAAATAAAAAAAAATAGCAAGGAAAAACACTGGCAAAAGAGACAGTCCGCGGCAAAGGACTCCTTCAATTACAGGACAACTGCTCTCTGCAATCGCTGTGTCCTGTCAAATTATCTGCAGCAAACTTTGCTGGCAGCTGAAATAAATAGAAGAAGCTGAAGATGCTGCTGCCAAACTGCATTTGATGGCGCTGAGAAGAAAACCCAATTAAATTGACTGGAAATGCAATTAAGTGCGCAGACACATTTAATGCTTAATTCGAACTTAATTGAATGCACTCCAGTTGCACGCTCCACCAGCATGACGAAGATCGCCTTGCAGTTGGCTCCACTGTAGTTGGCCAAAAAAATATATGCGTTTTTAGGCCAGTTCTAGGGGGCTGTGGGCAGCTCTAGACAAAGGAAAGTTATTGTCTGCCCTCGAAAGCAGCGCCCTCAAGTGATTTCTTTCATGTCACTGCTCAATCTCAAACTTAAACCCAAACCCAAACCCAAACTCAAACTTAAGCCCAAGTCCAAACCAATCGAAGTCGCCCACATGTAAGCAGCCGAAAAACAATTGCGAAAGTCCACGTAAACCCCCTCGAAAAAGCACAAACACATTGCCTCAAGAGCGCACCATATACGGCCATTCAGTTAATTAAAAGAAAGTTGGACTTTGGCTGCGGCTGTGGGGATAATAATGTGGGGGCGCTGCATGTTACATGTAGTGTTTTAATGGAACCATTTGGGGCTAAGCAAGTGTTTGACTTGCAGCCCGTCACTTTGAACCGCTCCAATTGCAAGATATACTTGTATATATATATGGGATTATTATGAAAAAAAACACACACACATCTGTCCCGCCATAGAAGTCGAGTATCAAGTGTCACGCGAGAGTGTTTGAGGTTCACGAGTCAAAGGGTCACACCATCGGACCCTCGTTCACTTTCTACCATTAAATTAAGTCCCCGTCTTTCGCGGCGGAAAGTGAAAAATAATATTGTATGCACAGAACTTGATAAATTGTCACGAAAATCGCACGTGTGCGATATCAGCGACTGGCGCCGGTTGTTCCATGTGCCATGTTTCATGGAGAAACAGCACTACCACCAAAACCAGGCCCAAAGACCCAAAACCAAGCCCAAAACCCAGACGCAATCGTCGAAAAACCAGACCGGATCACTCGACTGTGAAGTGCAGTGGGCAACAAAAAAATGGGCAAAAAATGGGTAAATATGGCTAAAACACAGCAGACAAAAAAACAAAACTGCAAGAAGCCGACTTTAAGCCGGAAAATGTTAACTGTTAATGGTGGCATGATATCGCAACGTGATTCGCCGTTGAGGGTGATTTTTGGCAATAACTTTTCAGCTTTTTCTGCGCCAGGGTGCAGGGCGCACTTGATTTAATGAATTTGCACACGCAAAAATTAATAAATTGACTAAAAAACAAATCCCAGAGGAATATGCCAACTGAAGTTGATTAGGCATTGCATTTTAGGAGCCTAGAACTCAAATATTTCAAATTAAACCCACACATTTCATAATCAGTCACGTAGCACTCGAGCCGCAGCAGCGAAGGCAAAAAATAATGATTTTCAATAATTACGAAACCAATGATGGATGTGCCCATACAACCACCCCAAAAACCAAAAAAACACTTGCCACAGCCAACAATAATTCGCTTATCGCGAGCAAGGAATAAAACAATTCATTTTCGAGTAATGAGCGCAAATCGGGCGATCGGGGAAATAGGAATTGGTGGAAAGGTCTTATCGCAAGGCAAACACAATATAACACCATATACATACGTAGAATGCTTTGAAAAAGCATTGGAAAAAGGGGATCTCCGGCTTCCAAGAACCCAATTGGCAACGATAACGCCCATATAAATGTACATACTTGTTATGTGTACACTCGCATATGTGTATCAGTTACTACTGCGCTCAGGGGAATTCTAGAAATTTCATGGCAAACACCGATAACGCTGGCATTTTAAGCAGGCCGAAAAAGGGCGGGACCCTACTAACATATTTGGCATAGGCGTAGGCCTGAAAATACGGCACATTTCTTACCACTTTTGGCAGCGGCGACAGCGGCATGTTGAACAAGTACTCATCGTTGAAGATGTTGTAACTGTCCAGCGTCATCTTGTCGTAGATCAGTAGGTCTTCCGTTTTGACTGTTTTATTTTCTTTTTGTTAAGAAGCAAAGGTGTTTTTTTGAATATATTTGATTCGCTTTTGTGGCCGGACAAAAGTCTATAAAGTGACTCAAGCGATTTCTGGCGAAATTCGCCTTTGTATTTCGCACACCAAAGCACTGGCACAAAAGTATCTGTATCGCAGGCTAAATGTATCTGTATCTGTATCTGTATCTGTATAGCTGTAGCTGTGTTCCGCGAGTGGCGCGCGATCGTGCGAATTATTTGTTATTGGCGTTGTCTGTTTTCAATATTTCCTAGAATACCCGGTCTGTTTTTGTTGAACTTTCATACTGAGTCGCACACACTTCAGAACTTTTCACGTATTTTGCACGACTTTAGCTTCAAATGGCGAACGAAATTCACTATCACTCTATTCCCGAAGCGTTTGCCTCGGCCAACTTGTTTAGACTAAATGCGTCATCGTCGTTGGCTCGCTTTTTATTCGAAAAACCCAGCGCGGTCGAATGAGTGTTTTTTATCGCACTCAAAGAGCGCAACGAGCGAGTGAATCGAATGAGTGAGTTAAAAGCTCGTTGGCTTTGGCACTTCCTGAGCAAAAACGATACAAAAAATTAAACTGAATAGTGCCCACAGAGCTAATGTATCTCTTGGGTTAAACCCGCTGCTCGCTGCTTTTTGTTTGACTTTTTGAGATGCTTTTTTTTTTTATTATTTTGGGGAAGGGGGGCTCTCACGTGCCCAGTTTTTCTTTGACTACGCTTTTTGTTTACCCGATTCTTGGGCCCCCGATTGCCGATGCCATAGCCGTTTATCTTATCGCCCCGGCCAGACAATTTAGTTATGACATAAGCAACTAAATTTAAAGACCCCGGTAAACCCCACCGAATGCAGCACCGCCATCAAATGAATGGTGCGCCTTTGTGACTTTGGCTGGCTTCTCTTATCGGGGAATAGCTTTCCGAAATGGGTCGCCATAGCCCGCCGATCCGATGTCGCCGCCGGAGGCTCAGGTGGCTCCGCTCGACGGTCTCCACTTCCACCAGCCATTCCATTCTATTCCATTCGAATCCATTCGATACGATTCGATTCTCCGGCTGCAGGTGTTGTTTCTAGGCATTTATCTATTGATATGCCAGCTTTCAATAAATATTGATGGGGCCCCATCGTCCGACGGCCATGTAAAAAAAAAAAGGCCACGATGACCTTGCGTCGCCACTTACATGAGAAAACCAAGCCGAAATCGAAACCCCCTTTGTAAAGCAGTCAGTGAGTGGGTAGGGTAGAGGGTTGCGGAAAGTGGTGCACCCAAATGTGGGTCATGTGACACTGGACATTTGTGGGCTCTGCTCTACTTACCTGCAACGAGAGAACGAAATTCACAGTCAATTAGTATTCAGGATCAGGCGGCTGACTGGCTAGGAGCTACGAAACATAAACCTACGGAAACTAATGCCTGGCTTGATAAGAAACCAAAGCAAATTCCAGAAATCAGAAGCTGGATATCCAGTGGCACTTATTTTAACATTACTGATTAGGGTACCTAATCTCAATGATTCAGAGTCCGGAAAAAACACATACCTTACATAGTACAGATTGTTAGAAGATTTCTCCCGATAAACTTGCTTGTTTCTTAAAGAGTTGTGCTTAAGGAGGCCTACTATAAAGGCGCTTAGTTCTATTAATATGCTGAAATGCTGGGTTTTTACTCCTTATTTGGGCAACATAAAGTCCAAAAATGTATGTGGCAAAAAATAATTTCATTTGGAGCGCGATAAACCGGAACAGTAGCCTTCGCAAGAAGTACTTTTCGCAACATTGACGTCACAAAAAAAAACCGACTGGGTTGATAAGGTCTTAGCTTCCAGTTCCTGATAACCTACACTTCCAGTCGAAAGCCAAAGAGCGGATTCTGGTAGCCCAGAATCACGTATCTATCTTTGGACAGGAAGTCGGACCTTAGAGTTCCCAATAATTTGGCACACACAACGAATAACAAATCAAATAATGAATAATGAGCGTTTCTGCCGAATGCGTTGGGTATTATATGATAAGGGCAAGTATCTCAAGGCGTTTACATCAGGGGCTTAAAATAAAGTTATCATTGCGTATTGTTTTCCTTTTGGCCGATAAGAAAATCAACGGCGATAACACTTGCAGTTCCGTAGCGTGATCAAAACTTCCGGTGATGATGATGGGGGTCTGTGGACTGGCTCCGATTTCGATTTCGATTCCGATTCCCACTTCGGCGTACAGAGTTTCGTAGGCTCCTCCATCAAGATAAGATTGAACAATGGACTGGGCAACAAAGCAATCATATCTACCTATGACAAATGCCAGGAAAAACAGACCACACCAGTGCACATTTAGAATGTATGGTTTTCGTATCTGGGGCTACGATTTACCAATGTTTATGGTGTAAACAGAAACCCGAGTTGGCAATTGCGTTGTGATTAATTTTTATAACTCCAAAGTGCCTTTTGCTCCAATTACGTGGAAAGTAAACTTTATTATGGTTGGGCTTTTCAAGCGACATTCTAGCTGATGGATTGGTAGCCACCTAATATTAGGAACTCTTTGTATATAGACATGTGGATATAAGAAGGCTTTTTAACTATAGCTGTTATATCTTTTGAACTTTTATACATAAGTAAACTGACTTTTTGCACTCAACTCAATTAGGTAAATTTCCCAAGAGTAATTCGTTTAAATTCCAGTGCCCAAGAGCGTAGAAAGATGATAACCCGTCTGAAGAACTGGCCGCGCCTGCTGAGCCGCTTCGTCCTGCAACTGAAGAACGCCCGACACTCCATCCACCAGTTCACCCACCTGGCCGGCCGCCTCCAGCGTCCGCCTAAATCCGGCAAATCCTCGCGGGATCCCTACCTCGTCACGGCGGTGCAGGGAAGATCCAAGAAGCCGCGATATCCGGGAGAGCGGGCCAATCAGCGGTTCGGGGAGGACAGCTGGTTCGTCAGCTCCACGCCGCTGGCCGAGGTGATGGGCGTGGCCGACGGCGTGGGCGGGTGGCGGGATGTTGGCGTGGATGCGGGTCGCTTTGCCAAGGAGCTAATGACCTGCTGTTCCGGGCAGACGCAGCGCTCGGGCTTCGATGGACGCAGTGCCCGAAATTTGCTCATCGCCGGCTTCCAGGAGTTGACCCACCGGGAGCAGCCTGTTGTGGGAAGCAGCACTGCCTGCCTGGCGACAATGCATCGGAGGGACTGCATCCTGTACACCGCCAATCTGGGCGACAGTGGCTTCTTGGTAGTGCGAAACGGACGGGTGTTGCATCGCTCCGTGGAGCAAACCCACGACTTCAACACGCCCTATCAGCTGACAGTGCCGCCGGCGGATCGGCAGGACTGCTACTACTGCGACAAGCCGGAAATGGCCGTGTCCACGAGGCACTCCTTGCTGCCGGGCGACCTTGTGCTCCTGGCCACCGATGGCTTGTTCGACAACATGCCCGAGAGCATGTTGCTCAAGATATTGAATGGTTTAAAGAAGCGTGGGGAGCGAGATCTTCTGCAGGGCGCCAACCAGGTGGTGGAGAAGGCCAGGGAACTGTCCTTGAATGCCACTTTCCAGTCGCCCTTCGCCATCAAGGCCAGGCAACACAATGTTCCCTACTCCGGCGGTGGGAAACCCGATGACATCACCCTAATCCTGGCCAGCGTTGAGGTGCCAAGTGTCTAGTCATGTCAGCAGTCATTCTGTCGCCAGCAAGTGTCTCCGGCAAATATTAGTCCGTGTCCATCAGCAGTCGGCGATGAAAACCCAAATATACTTTGTTTATAAAGATATCGGTCCTCAAATATACATCAACTGGCAAGTTATGACGAAAACGTAGATTAAAAATATCAGATTTTTTACAAAAATTTTTTTTTTTTCATTTTTTGATGAAAAATAATGCGTTTTTTTTCGATAGCGGTAAAAATAGTTGTCCAAAAGTGGAATGCCATACCTCGTTAAATTCGTTACAAAATTCCCTATTGATACATGTACATAAATTGAAATGCTAATTTTTGGTCATTTTTCGCAAATTTTGATGATGGTACCCCTTATCGAAAATGCGAAAATTTGTTAATTTTTTTTTTTCGAATACCGAAAAAGTAGGGATAGACATAGTTAGCTATGTTTATTAGCAGCACATAACAGTCCTTATTTTAGCTGTGCGTCCATTTTTGGCCAAGCTATGGCGAACATGCCGATTAAAAATATCAGATTTTTGAAAAAAAACGTTTTTTTCGATTTTTTGATAAAAAATAATTTTTTTTTCGATAGCAAAGAAAATAGTTGTCCAAAAGTGTAATGCCATACCTTGTTGAATTCGTAACAAAATTCCCTATCCATCTGTGCTCAAAAAGGGAAAATGTAATTTTCTGCAATTTTTCGCAAATTAGAAACCTACATTTCCCTGTGATCCATTTTATCATTTCAACTTCTTAAGTTTTCGGTACACATCAGTATATTACGCATACGCAGTGTTGCCTTCAGCGATCTTGACTTTCATTGATTTATTTGTATGTATATTCCCCCTAATCAAAAGTCGTGATATCATCGCAATATTAAACAAAATAATTAAAAAGTAACTATTTAATCGGTTAATTGAGGCGTACAACAGGTAACAGTAGTATTGACTTATTATGCATTCAACCATTGTGAAATTCCGTAATTGCTTTTCTACTATCGCGACCGCAGCTGTACTATATATTTTTGTTTATAAAGTCGCCGATTCGTGTGTATATAGATGTCTATATATGTGTTCGTTCATTCAGCAAACGCGATTATGAATGGACGGGCAGCGGTGGAAAAAAGCTACAACCGATTCCACACAAACACACATCACCTCGCAGTGCGGATGACTCATCGCCGTTTTAACCAGAATTCGTGCGTTTTTGTTTTGCTGTTTTCCATTTTGGCCCACTTGGTACTTGCTGTGGTGTGGGAGAGAGGGACGTGCCACGGCCTAGGGCTCTGCAGCTCCACACTTGGCACCCACTTGCCAGCCGAATGCCAGCCGCAGTCGCCAGAACTCGTTTCACTCGCACTCTGAGTTTCACTCACTTGAGTCGAATCGAAACGAATCGAATGAGTGCTCTGCAAGCTGGTGGATTCAGCTTAAAGAGAGGAGCCAGGCAAAATCAGGCAATATCAGGCGATGCGAGGCTATGGCATGGTTATGGTTGTGGTGCTGGTGCTGGAAATCCCAATGCAGCATTGCGAAATTCCCCCGGAGCATAAGAGTTTCGATAAAAGACAAGGAGGATACAACTCGACTTGGGAATACCTAAGCGAAGTTAAACGGAAAATATAACGGGGGCACAGGTTATCAGGAAAATGATAACCTTAACAATCGAATTATTTACTAAGCGGGAACTAAGTAGCTAGTAATTACTAGTAATTTTGTCTCTCTCAATCGATTTCTTATCGCACTTTCTAGATAGTAAATAGGAAATATTAAAAGCCTTTAGAGGTTTCCACCCACTATATATGCTTTGAGCTAAAATTTAACGACCTAATGGATGCATTTGTCAACTGCGCCCCGAACCCAGCATACCCCATATATTTCAGTTGCACTTCAAGGAGTTGACACAATCTGGGGAGTGCTGTGTGTGCGTCGTTGCTCGGGCGTCAGTTGCCGATAATTTCCTTGGGGCTTATCTGCTCTTCCCCGTTTCGCACTTTTCAACGCCATGGCGAATCGGAAACGATGGCGATGCTGCAGTCCCTCCGTCGACGATCCCCTACTGGCCCTCCTGACTTCTCCTGACTCCTCCTGGCATTCCAGCGCCCGATGCTGCGCCTCTTCTCGGAATTCCACACTGGATGACGCGGCACAAAGTGCATTTGGGTAGCCGGGGAACACAGGATCGTGTTAATCTTTCACCGGCGAGTCCATTTTCAGCCACACTCCACACTGCACTCCGTTCCAGATGTGCTCCAATTCCGGCGGGCAATCCGGCCAATTCCACACCCATTTCCCAATCCCATTCGGCGGCATGTGCCATTTCCGCCGGCTTTTCGCCTGAAATTAGTTGTTTCGCCGACGTATAACTTAATTAGGGGAATAGAGGGTATTATTCTCTGGCAGTTACCATTAAGTAGTGGCGCCTCCTGCCACATTTTTCCATTCTGGCTAAGCCATCTCCTCGGGAGAGTTTAATAAACCCACGAAAACAGTAGCGGTGTCGAAAAAATATAAAAGGGGGATACATTTTCATAAAACCTAATTAATATCTTAATTAATAAATTTGTATTATACTAATGTATTTACCCTAGTCATCCAGATTAAGGCCTGTAATCACTTTAGCCGCTATCTGTATCAATTTCGGATGAAAACGTGACTCGCAATTTGCGTGGTGTCTATATGTTAGAGATAAGCGATATCAGTCCCCATCTATCGCGCATCAAATCAGTTGTACCCCTTACCCAACCAATCCCCCTGCAAACAGCGCTCCTGATAAACGTATTTGTTTCTCCGTCTTTTGCCTCCCATGACGGCCCCATTTTGATTCCGAGAAAATCGAAAGCTAGTGCGAAAACACGCACCTTTTGACATTTTCCTTTGGCTGTTTCCATATTTCTACCAGCTCGTTAGTTGGAAATGCTCAAGTAAGTGATGACATAATGCTCGGTTTGGTTTTCGTGGGGAAATAGCCTTGGGTATTGAAAAGCGATCGCTTTTTTCTTTCCCCCAACTTGTGACGTCATTGCGCGGAGCGACCGTGTTGACCAAATTTGGCTCTCAAATGAAACGCGGCTCGAAACCGGCTCCTCTGCTTCAAAGTTGATTTTTTCAAAGGCCCCAACTAATGCTAAGTTGAAGCCATTGACGTCACGAGATAATTTCATTAGCGTAGCGCCAAAATGCTCAAGCTAAACGGTCTTTTAAGTGCAGATAGCGATATATCTTTTGTAGTGGTGATTTCCCCCAATGGAAATGGCAAATCTAAAGAAAGAAAAAAGGCTAGAAGCTTCGCAGATCTGGATAACCTATATAGTGGGGAGCTGATAAGAAAATGCTAGCTCACCATATAAGCAGTGTTTATTCTTACAGATCGAGTTAACTAGCATTTGTTACTTTACTTATGCTGAATAATATTCTTGTTATGTAAATAAGCAACTAACTAGCTGGATTTTATATGTATATAGACTTATCATTGACCCATCTAATAAACTACATCGCTACTTTTCAAGAGGGGAAGTTAACAATAAAGCCCATATTGAACTGACTGATCATTTTCCAGTTTACGCTGAGCAGTAAGAGTTATATTTACCCACTCTTATCAGTTCTGGTAAGGTGTATTACAAATTTCCCCCGAAACCCACACATTCTAAGGCCAAAAGTCAATCAAAGAACTCGTTTGAGGGTAACAAGTGCTTAGTAGAGAAATTACAAGTGCACACTGCTATCTACACCATCTATTTATATGGTTTATAATCTATGAACGTGCATTGAGTTTACGAAATCCCCTGACATTTTCCTGGAACAATCGAAAGCCATAATAATAATAAAGACAAATAAGAAATAAGAAATGAGAAATCGAGTGCGAGGACAGGCAAAGGCAAAGGCGAAATGTCGTAAAAGTTTCGCCATAAAAAACGTAGGAGCAGAACGCAAAGTCGAGGAACCGAAGCCGAAATTACAACAAGACAAGAACAATAATAATTAATTGTTTATTTTGTTGTGTTGTGTTGTGATATGTGTGCATTTATTTATTTATTCGCTGGCTAAGTGAGCACGCTGATGTTGATGGCAACAAAGGCGGCGGCCAAGGCATTGGCAATTTTATATTTATTTATTTTTAGTTGATGCGCACATTAAATCGGCAATTTCTGCTGGATATCCGATCGTGATTATAAAGTGCTAAAAAACGAATTATTCGAACGAGAGTGGGTACAGTTGGGGTCGAAACGAAAGAAAACTTTGGCAGTTAACTTTAAATTCGATTATTTTAAAACCAATACTACCAAAAATCAAAAAGAATTTATACCAAGATATGCAACAATTAAGTTTTTAACTGAAAAGAAGACATAACTACCATCTAAGTGATCTTTTGTTAAACTTTTTTCTTTTCTTAACCCATCATACCTAGAGTGATCCCTAGCGTGTGTTTTGCAATTAATAAAACCCTATTTTCTTGACCCCAAGTGTGCAAGCATAAAAATCCGTAAAAAGGTTATCTCCGAGGAGAGTTCGCAGCTCGTTAGCCGATTTGCTCGTGACTTTTAATGCGTTTGCTTTTAATGCATGGAATATTTATGTAGCACGCTGCATGTTTTATGCAGTGCAATGCGATAAAGGCAATTTGTGTTGTTCAAGTGCACAGCACCATATTCAGTTGTATATACTCGCTGCAAAATACAGTGAACACCCCTCGCACCAACCCCATCCTGATCGACACATCGCCATCCCCATCCCCATCTCCATCGCATCTCAAACATTTCGACGCGTGAGTCGCTTGACATTCTAAGTGGAATACCAGCGAGATATCAAGGGGGAGATTTGAGGTATTCAGGGGAAGAGCGGTGAAGAACGGGGGTGAGGCGTAGCATCTGAGTGCCACTTGACCTTGGCATTGGATTTAATTCTATGGCGAAATCAACTGCAGCATAATTTCGAGTGTCAGCCGAATGGGAAATTGTGGTGGAAAGATATAGGAGGCGGTAAGCATGTATGCCGCTTGTCAAGTTTGGTATTAGCCGAGGGATTTGTGTGGCGAACAGAAGACAAGTCTATTTTGGTATTCAAGATTTCCCTTTTGAATTCTTAAGGCAGATGAAAGGGCACTTGAGTGGTAGGCATCATTGCTTATATGATCAAATATTTATGTCCATCTGAGGATATGAACAGTAAGTTTACATCTAAAAACATATCTTTGAAAATAAACTTCATGCCAAAGTGCGATGCGATTTCATACTGAAATGCGGCAAATTCATAGTTTAGATAAATATGCTATCGAGTATTTCATAGATTGCCGCAGCCCCAAGTGGAATCCAATTAGAAACGGAAGCGAAAGCCTTGACCTCCAAACGGTTTCTTGGCTTATTGGCCACATTGCAGCAATATGAAATTGGCGATGCACGTGTTGCGAACGAGAATCGAGCAGAAATAAAGACCGCACCTACGCCAAAAAAAGAAACAGATGCAGGGTGCAAATATCTCTCAGATACGAGATACATGAGGGATGGTGAAGGGGGAGGGGAATATCCGAAAACCAAACGATCCGAAATAGAGAGATAGTAGAGAAATAGAAAAACAAATGCAAAGAGGGCAACCTTGGCTGCGACTACGAATCAAGTGCAACGAGGGAATGCACAATAACCCACTCACTCGCTCGCTCGCTTGCTCTCCCACTCACGTTGCCTCTCTCGCATGCGATAAAAGTATCTGTGTGAGCTGCACGCGCTCTCAGGTTCTCTCTATCCAGCTCTCTCTCTTCGATTAAACTGGGTTGTGTGCGTGAGAGAGCGACACAGAGTGACAGCGCGAAACAACAACAAAAGTGTAAATTGAAATTCCAAAGATGTCGACAAAGTAAATACGAAATAAAAACCCAAAACGAGACAGCGGCAACAATAACAATGGAAAGCTACAACAAAATGCGCACCACACAATTCGGCGAATAATCATAATAAAAAAAAGGCAGACGAGTATACGACATGGCAACAACAAAAAACAAAAAAGTTCAATATATTTTTTAAACAAGTTTCCAGACCCGTATGTGTGCCGTTTTCTATATGTTTTCGTTTTGCCTCACAGACAAAGTCGGCCCTAGCATTCAGCTGCTTTCTGTGAGAAATGTTGAGATTCAGATCCAAAAACCGGGGGGAGTACGGAATTATTGCGTTCTATGCAGTACCAGTTTGTACCGCCCGACCGTTCCTATCCGCTGCTATCCCACTTCCTCTTCACTGATCCAAGTGAACGGCAATAAAAGCAGATGGTAACGAAGCGTAATATACCCTTTCAGTGTCCGGGTTCAAGCATAAACCATCTTAACTTTTTTACAAACTTCAGGGGATAGTTTAAGCGATGCCTTTCAGCTTCTCTCTATTCTTACCAATGTGCTATGGAACTACAAGGCCCTATCTTTCCCAGCCTTATCTTGGGCTTATTGACCAGGTTTCTCTAAATTATCTTTGCATATCTCGGAGTTAAACCGATGTGCTGATGTGCCCTATAAGAAAGTTTACTTCTGGAGTTCCCACGGAACTATGTTAATGCAGTTCCACTTGTGGATTCTTCCAGTTGGCTGCGAAGTAAACCCGTTTGCCAGCTGATAATACCCGCGTATGTAGGGTACACAAATAGAGTATCGCACTTACGATAAGATTGCGCGTCGGTGTTGCTATTTTCGTTGTCGCCGTCGATATCGCAGCGCTCAGATCGGCGGGCAGAAAGTCCAGCTCCTCCTCCTCCTCCACCGCCTGGTTCTCCTGATCCTCCTGGTCATCCTCCTCCATCCTGAGCCTGTCCTGTTCCGCCGGATCCGGATCCTCGGGCTTTGCGATGGCGGGCTTTTTCGTTGTGCGCTCCACTTTGACTTTCATTGTTGCTGCTCTCCACTGGGCGATTATAAACAAAACTTACATGTGCAGCTGGCACACTCGCACACAATCACACACACACACGCACACACACACACTATCTTTTCGCCTTTTTGGCCTTTTCCAGTCGATTCTGTAGATTAAAGTCGGGCGAACCACGCCCCGTACCACGCACCGTTGTTTATCGAACTTTGAACGACTTTAGGTTGAATATTTCGTAATTATCTACGGATTTCTGTCGCTCTCCCGGAAAAAAAGCGTTGCTGTATTGCGAATATTACGATGTCTTGCAATTTTTAGACGGTTTGTTGGGAATGTTCTAACTTTGCACTTGTGAAAGTGTTAAACAATCAAGTGTAACAACAACAAGTTGGCTGGATTTGTTTCGGGGGCGGGGGTTCTTTGTCTCGCTCCAACCAACGTGGCTCGCGGCGCGTGCGAGCGGGAGAGCACTAGTGGGCGTGGGGGGGATGGGTGTTGGGTGGCACTGACGGGGGACAGAGAGAGACAGAGAGAGTGGCGCGAGCGAGAGCGAGAGTGAGAGGGAGACGGCCGCGTGGCTTTCCGCTGCCGTTTGCTGCAGTCGCGTTTCAATAAGTTGCCTTAACAAAAAGCGAAAAATAACTGAACAACTGGCAACTGGCGACGGCAAAAGACCGACCGACCGCTCGCTCCATTCCGCTGCCTCTGTCTCTGCCTCTCCTCTCTCTTTTCCTCTACAGCGAACAGACGGGTGACGTCTTGGCCATTGCCTCGCACACACACGCGCACACACACACGCGCAGCGAGCGGCCCACACAGATACACGCACACCAGCGGGAAGCCTGGAAATTCAAGTTGCGTAGATGCCAGGGATGCAGAAGATACCGAAGCAATCGGAACCAGTTGCAGAGCTGGGATTGCAGAGCTAGAGATACTTTAGCATTACACTTCTAAAACAATAATATTTATAATAGTATCATGGATAAGTTCTTGAAAAGTATGCAAAACAAAATGTTAGATGTTTTATTTCGTTGCCTACTTTTATTTAATAATTCCACTTGATTAAGGTTTTCTCGGAACTGTTAACTCCCTGCTAAATTGAAATCATTTTACATGCAACTCACTTGACTTAATTTCGTTTCAATAATGCCAATTAACACGTTGAATTTTTAATTCCACACTTCCGTTAGCCGTCACGGAATTTCACACATCCCAAAAATATCTCCTTGACCACCGCAAAAGCAATCCAAAACAATTGGTAATCAGAAAAATCCATAAAGCCGCCAAAAACCGCATGGAAAAACCCGGCTGAGCGATTTTCGTATGCTCCGCATGAATCTCGCGGCCCTGACGAATATGGGTGTGAAGCAGAGACAACACAATAACTGTCAGAATGATGCGGCGAAAAGGGGAGAGCCAAAGAGAGCGCGATGGAGGAATCAATCTCACAGATACAGATATAAGTTGAATGTCGGGCAGTTATCGCATGCGATATTTGATTCAGCGAGAGAGTGGCTCGATTTCGAGTGCGATTCACTTTCCACTCAGCTCAATGTGAATGCACTCAAAGTGGCAATTTGGCGCGCAGCTCGTTTGTTGACATTTTCCACTTGAAGATACGTTTTTGTTTTGGTTTCTCCATTCTCTCTCGATGCCTCACTCCCTCCCCCCACCACAAAACGACCACTTAAGAGAGCGGACCAGTTGCCCGGGCACATGTTGGATTTGGTTGGTTTTGAATCCGATTTGTGTGTTATGTATGCCAAAGTGGCGCGGCACGCATCGCCACTCTGAAATGGATGACGGCGATGAGTCATCGGGGTTTTACCCACGGATACATGGGCATAAATACCAATACAGCGGCATCTGGAGAAACTGAGAAATTGCCGTGGGCCGCCCGCAATCCACAGATATTCAGAGACTTTCAGGGGCTCAGATATGCGGACAGGTTACCTGTGTATATTCCCCTTCCATTTACGATTCCAACGCCAATTGGCGCCCAATGCAAGTGCCACACGCCGAATAATCCAGTTGAATTTACACAAATCTGGAGAAATCGGGGCTCGATATTATCATATTCTTTTCAGATCTGATGTTTTAAGGTGATGTTTCAAAATATTGTGAAATAAAGCATATGATTAAAGTTTCTTCTTTTGCTGTTGTCATATTATTATTTCAAGCTGGGAAACCCATCCAAGGTTTTTTTTTCTTCCAGTGCAGACATTTGCCGATTGAGGTCAGTTAATGAGTGCGAGTATCTGCGAGATGCATTTGGGCGCGTGCTAAATGCTAAATGTGTCTATTAGCCCGAAGAAATGCGCCGCACACGCATTAATATCCGTTTCCATTTCCATTCCCATTCAGATTTCGATTCCGAGTCCGAGTGCGATGCGCTGCCATTAGGTGAGGTGTCCAGGTAGCCGAAATGTTTTGTGGCCATTAGCTGGGCGGGCAGTGAGACTGGAACTTCGACTGGGACTTCGACTGAGACTCCTTTCACAGCACGAGCCCGATAAGCCATGTCTGAGTGCCTGGCGACGCCCTAGCACTTCCCAATCCACAATTCCCGATTCTGGACTCCAAACGAGGGATATACATATGTACACATGTACGTGTATCAAGGCTGGGGGTTGAATGCCTTTTTCTTGATGCTAATGTGGCTGTAATTTGCCAGGCGACTTCACGGGGGCAACTCCGATTAGGTTACCATTCTAGATCATATTTTATGGGGCAGGAATTCGCTGGAAGTGCCGATCAAAATCGGAAGCGGAAACTATTTAAAATATGTACCACTTATCACTAGAACGAGTCACAGACTACAAGAACGACACGATTAGTGTGTTTTAGTTTTTATTTTATTTTAAAGGGATATAATTTGGCATTTGAAAATACATCCATTTTTATTTTTTTTTTTTTTTTAAGTATTTATATTAAGCTCTCTATAAATAAGTTCAACTGTCAAACACGTGCAGCAAACATTTGTTTTCCCAATCAATTTAGATTTACTCTGAACTCGATTCAGTGTTTGCATCTCAAAGATTAAATTACATTATAATTATATGTATAATTCACTTCAAGTGCTTGACTGCCGTTCAATTTATTTAAGTCCACACAACTTGAGTGCATACTTAATTATTTACTTGGCGATATGATCGCTTGAATAATGTTTACATTGATTAAAGTTTCGATCACGTCATGGAGCGACGTCATCGATTCGCCAATAAGTCACTTAGTTCCCAGAAAACTGTTTATATTTCTTGGTATCGAATGAATAAGCCAAGAAAGTTACAGGTTTTTGAAAACAATCGGGGATTTAATGTTCAAATAGGGATCTATATAAGGTATTAATCATATTCAGAGCTATTTCCGCTGCAACAAAAGTGCACGTGCAATTTCAAATGAAAAGTGCTTGCTTATTTGGCTTTTTTTGCAGTGGATGTAAGGCAACTTCAAGGACAATCACTTTCCCAGCCATCGATAGAAAAATAAATCCCAAAACAATCGCGCTGCAAATCCAAGAGACCTTCACTCAAAAACAGCTGATTATTGGGTCCGCTAATGGGTCTAAAGTGGGAAGGCGGCGGGGCGTGGCTGTTAGCCAACTAGCTGCAGCTTAAATGATTAAGAAAACTTAATGAGTTTGTTGTAGAACCGTTTTGCAGCCAGAAACGAGGCAGAAACAAATCGAGCGACGCTCATTAAAAAATTAAGCATACGGAATAATAACAGATATGGCAACAATAAAACCTAAACGACTGCAAATTAAAGTTGTTAATTTCGAGCGCTTAATTGTTTTTGTAATAATTAATAACAACAAAACAGAGAGGCCACAAATTGCCCCACACACACACAAAAAGCCAACAACACAAGTTCAAGGACAGCTCTAAAATCAACATAAAACTTTCCATTTCCAAAGGGCTTAATGTCGTCTTAAGAGTTTCCCAAGCACTTAAGACTTTCATAGCATATATTTTCTTGGAAATCGATAAAACAAATACAAGCATAAAAGTTTTAGAATGGCTTATCGTTATAAATTACCCTATTTCATGGGTAAATATTATCGGTTTATTCCGTATACGATTCTGTTGAAACAGGAGTGTTGTTAATGTGAATGATTTGATATACTTTTTCCCAGCTTTTCTGATTCTTTAGGTGAAGAGAATTCCCCATAGTATTTTATATCCGTTTTCAGATCCATACAATTATAGCAAAAGCTAATCAAAACCCGCAACCTAATGATTCAGCACCCGCTGGAGAATCTCGCCGGCATCTTGCTGATAGTTTGATTGTTTGATTGCCCTGATTGATAAGCAACCGTATGACCCATAGGCAAATAGCAAGCCTAACCAATGCGAATCGATTTGGCCTAGTCATGGCAACTCCCCACAAGGTGGCCCACACCGAGGTCCGCAGATAAGTGGCGAGAATCAGTCCGTTTCCGAAACCCAAGCCCACACACATGGTACTCTATAAGTGTGTACTGTGAATGTGGTCTGGAGTGTTCGGCTGATGGCATTTCCGTTCGACGTTTTCGCTTTCCAGCTGAGTGTGTGCTTTTTCTCTTTCAGCCATGCGGACTCGTGGACTTGGGGCTGTTTACGGTGCTAACACTTCCTGGCCAGCGGTTCGTGACTATGTCGTTGGCTTCTTATCTGGAGGAAGGTGCTCCGGATCGGCTTACGGCGTGCGTTCGCCGTCACCGTGCTCAGGTTGTTGTTCAGGTTGTCGCTCAGGTTGTCGTATTCCCGGCCAGAAGGTCTGCTGGCCTCTGATTGTGTATTTCAGAGGCAGAAGCGTAGACTTTCCGTCGCGACACGGACACATGTGGGCATGCATCACCGCCGTATTTTTACCCCATGACGCTATCAGGTGCGGGGACTCTAGAGCGGCGACGATCGCCCAGATTAAACGACAAGCAAAGGGGTTTTCTGCCAAAAGATAATGCCCCTGTGACGGCAATCGCACAAAAAGTCACTCATGCCAGCTATCACTTTGCCTTGAATATATTCGAGTGGATTTACGGAGAGTAATGCCTACTACTTCCTAGCTAATAACAAAGGTATTTCCAGGACTGATTTGCTTCGAAATAAAACAAACAGCTGTTGCAAATTAATTATAATGTGAAGCTTAAATCAACTTCGGAAATGCATACTGACCATATCATTTGCGATGTGCCTGCCTGCGTGACTTTAGCCACATAATTGTTATAATTGATCTGATTTCAGCAGCTTTAAATACACTTGAAACTCGTGAGGGCTAAAATTAAATGTCACCAACGAGAAGTTGCTGTAATGGGGTGAAAACAGGTCAACATCACTTTCGAGAGGTTAAATAAACCCTTTTGTGATCGCTTAACTCTGTAACTGTCTGCTGGCTTAATTTAAATTTATTTAAATCGCCTCTATATATATTTGCAAATTACATATACGTATATATGGAGATCCAGTTTTTTATTTGTTCGCAGTTGAAACAAATTAAATTACGCGAAATGTATTTTTTATTGTTTGTTTTATTTACTTATCCCCTTATTTTGAGTGTATGTGTGTTTTTTTTTTATTTTGGGGAGTGGCTTTCCCACGCCACAGCGAGCAGTAAATATTTACTTCAGATAAAGTAAGTATGCGCGCCTAATTTTTGGGGAACGCTGTGCTCCACATGTCGTATGCGCGACGAAAGCTCAAGATCAAGTATACGCCCCCTTGCCGCCATTTTGTCTAGTTTTTCCAGCTTTGAAATTCCCAATATCGCACACAACTAGGCCGCAATTAAAAACAATGCGAAAAACCAACGGAAACAAAAGCAAGTAAGACCTCAACTTGGGGCGAAGCGCCGCCCACCAAACCGCAAAACAAAAGCATCCACAAATCATGAGCTGTGGGATGAGGGAGATGGCCAATCATAATGCCGCCTTGTGTACTTGTAACTGTATGCTACACTGAGCGTCTTGGCGAGTGTAATTTGAATGTCTCATCTATGCTCAGTAGCAGTTTCTCATATAAACCCTTTTTTTTGGAGTTCCTCGAGAATCAGATTCCATATTACCCGCACAAACAAGTCATGTTCTTATCGTTAGTATTAACTGTTCCACTTACTTGTCTGCTCATTTGAAGGGATGCATAATCTTGCCGCTGATGCTGCTGCTGCTGCTGCTGATGCGCCTGATGCTGCTGCTGCGCCTGGAGTTGCTGATGCGCTGCTGCTGCAACCACTGCTGCTGTTGTGGTGGTGGGCGCCAGGAATTGCTGCTGTTGCTGTTGGTGGCATTGGTAGAAGTGGTTGCTGGATTGGGATGTTGTTGCGGGCACTAGATGCTGCTGATGTTGCGTGTAGTTGTTGTAATTGGGTTGCATGTACTGCGTTTGCTGCTGCTGCTGTTGCGTCAACTGCTGATTGTAATTGACATTCATGCTGTTATTGTTGTTAATGTGGCGCTGCTTGTTGCAATCGGTTATCCAGGAGGCGGCACGCAGTTGCTGCTGCTGCTGCAGCTGCAACATTGTGTTGTTGCTGCTGATATTCGCATTGTGCCCGTTTGCCCAAATATAATTATTATCGGGCGAATTGTGCTGCTGCTGTAGATGCTGCTGCTGCTGCTGCTGCTGATGTTGCTGCAGCAGTTGATGCTGCAGTTGCTGCTGCTGCTGCAGTGCGTTGTTGTTGTGCTGCATCTCGGTGGCCTTTAGTGCAATCATTCAACGGGCAACAAATTGTCAGCGTTTATCACAAGATGCTGCAATTTCCTGCTCTCCTTTGTTTGTTGGTTACTTTTGTTATTTTTGCGAATTTATTTTTGGCTTGATTTATCGCTGCTCGTGTTTTGTTTGCCGCACTTACTACATGTATTTTTAATTGTACGAAACTTAGTAACACGCTTTTGTTTGGCTATATATAATTTTTGGCAATTGGTTTGGATTGAGGGGTTTTGTTAAGTTAAGTACTATTAAGGCGTAATGCAGGCACTTTATGTCAGAAATTCACTTGTTAGTCTCAAAATATTTTTACAGAAGTTTCACTTTACGTTTATTATAAGATTTCTTAATTGAAAGATTTTATTATTTGTGTGGCTATACTTTTCATGTTTAACCTGCGATTTATAGAAGTATTAAATACTTTTCCTCATCGACTTATTGACTCTAGTGACTATTGGTATTTTTGCTCCAATTTGCGGGACAGAAGTCTCCGAAGATATTTACACAGAAAGTTTTGCTGCTTGCGAATGAGTTCCTGGCAATTTCACGCTGATGAGTCAACCGCTACATCAGTTTGCATATTTTTAAAATGCGGTTTATTAAGTTCGCGATCGATTGTCCGCCCCTCGGATCGATTGGAAATTTTCGATATGCGATTTCCGATCAGCACGTGCGGGCCAAGTGGCTGGGTAACGGTAAACGAGGCGTAAACAAACACCGAATCGGGCAAACAAACACGGATTAAATTACGTGATTTAGCCATAAACAGGCGACGGAATCGAAAAAACCAGACACTGCATGTTCTTTTTAGATACACAAATGTACGCAAGTAAGTAAGTGCTTTTCGCTAGCCAGACATCCAGTTGCTTTTGTTATTTTTCGAATTAAATCTTTCACAGCACGTTCTCAGTCGCCGCCAACTCGCGTTGTTCGAATTCGAATTATTTGGTTTTTTAGAGCCAGGACTGTAGGCAAGACGTCCACACGGCAGCGCGGCAGAAAGTGTATTAAAACTGAAAATGAAAATTTTGATAAACCTGCGCTCAAAGGCGCACACACACACACGGTCGCACGCACACACGCGCACCACCGAAGGCGGCCGAGGGCAGCCGACGCGAGCCGAAGTGCGATCGCGATCACTGTGTTTTCTGTTTTTCGCGTTCGTTTTTTTGGGGGCTTTCAATATTTTACTCGCTGCGCTCCGAAAACCAGGTAAAAAACTGCGCTGAAAGGCTACTAAATGCGAAAACCCAAACAGTAAAAACAAAATATAACACACGAGCCGAAGAAACAAATTATTACGAGGCGCGTTTTATTTCGGCTCTTTCGCTCTTTTTTCCACCTTTTCCACTTTTTTTTGTTTTTCGTTTATTTGTGACTAATCTCGCATGTGCGGGGTGGTCCAGTGTTTGATTTTCGCCAACACCTCTGCTGCTTCCCGACACTTTTCGTACCCTCTATTGCGATTTGGCGCCAATTGGCTGAACTAGCCGATCCGCTCCGTGCGCCCGTCCATAGATCACTGCGAACTGCGAACTGTCGCCGCCGACGTCTTCTTGGCTGCCTGCGTCGCCGTCATACAACTATGGGTATGACTAATCCCCGCTGGCACGCGGCGGCGGCGGCAGCGGTGGCAGCGGCTCCAACTACAACAACAGTACTGTACAATAACAGTATGTAGAACAGCCGCAGCAACAGCGCAACTACAACAACAAGTGCGATCGGAAGGCGGCAGCTTTTCAGGAGCACAACAAACAGCAGGGCGGTGGTTCCAGGTCAATCATAATTGGAAACACTCAATATTTATTTAGCTTTTTTATGGGAACTAAATGTATTATTATTTCACAGCGCACTTGTGTGGAAACCTATTTATAGCTAAATATATTTATATATAGTTATAGTTTAGATAAATGTAACTTTAGACAAATATATGGGCAAATAATAGACGTTCAAGCTTTTTATTATGAGTTAAGTAATAAGTAGAGTAAAAATATTACCACATGTGATATACTTTTAATCACCTTTCTATTCTTAATCCCTTTCTTGAGGTCATATGACAAGTTTTAGTTACTTGTTTACCCAATGTAAACCTTAAGCTAGTTATACATATAAAAAAACTTTTGTATAAACAAACCATTTCAAACTTCCACGCGCTCTATCTTGGATTTGAAATTATTGAAATCGAATCTGAAAAGAATGTTTGTTTCACAAATTCAAAATTTTATATACAATTTTTAATTTTATATAATAATTTTATATTTGCTTGATTCATTGATCACAAGTATTACAGCCTTAAAATAGCTGAAGCGCTCAGCACTGCCTATCAAAATTTTGTTTTGCTGATTTTTAATCTATGCAACAACAACAACCACAAGAACAACAACCACAGAGGGGATCACTAAAATATGCGCGACGTGCCCACTTTTTTGCAGCGGCGAAATTTGTTCTTGTTTTTTTTTGCTGCCCGTTTGCTGTTGTTGTAAATGCATTTTAATCAGCGAGCTGTTGTTGTTGTTGCCTTTATGCGACACCTTGCGAAAATGCAAATGATCCTGGCACACACACGCACACACTCACATGCGGGGACTCCAACACACGTGCACTGACAGTTTGTCACGCTCTCTGCGCGCTGCCTCTCTCTCCTGCTCTCTCTCTCTCTTTTACCTGTGCGAATGTTAATTGAAGAATTTATTGTTGTCTCATTGTTGTATTGTTGTATTTCAGCCTGGCGACGGCGGCGGCCGCTTATTTTTTTCTTCAAATTTTATTTGTCGGGTTTAATTATGACAACAGCAACAACAACCAGTCAGCGCCAGCCGATCATTGACTTTTCTGCTCTGGCGTCACATAGTTTTTGTTTTTGCCCGCTGTTTCTGTCCCAGTGGTTCTTGTTGTTGTTATTCCTTGCTGCTGGAAGTTGTTTTTGGCAAGAGAGAGAGAGAGATGGATATAGAGAGGGAGTGATAGTGGGTGGACGGAGAGCGGGAGAGTGGCATGAACTTTGGGCCTGTTACCGTTTAACTTTTGCGCTTGACAACAAAAGGGAGAAAGGTTACACCGCAAACAAATTAGAGCTCATTAAATTATAGCATTGATCAAATGCAGATATTAAGAAATAAATTAATGTATTTTGACAAACTCAACTGTTTTGCTTATGATTAAACTTGGTTAAATTCGTCATACGTTTAATGACTCACGATAAGAATTTTGATTATGATACGCTTGACATTTCAGAAACTTTCTTTTCTTTATTTTTACAAAATGTATTTCTACCGAATTTTCAAAATCAAATATAGCTTTCTTTCCGGCTATTTTGTTGAATAATACATACTTTTCTTGCTCTGCATCAGCGGGCTTAAGGGTTTTATTTTCCTGCTGATTAAAATTAATAAAAACGCGGAATTTGCATATGCACAGCCCCTTCAATAGAATTGGTGGTCGCTCGCAAACATTTTTAATCAAGTTGCATGCTCGTTTAGTGGACAACCAGCACCAACCCACTCCACTCCACCCCACCCCACAAACAACCTCCCACCCACCGCAAACACTGGGCGAACTTTGGCGACCCGTTGACATGTTAATGACACTTTTATAACGCCAACAACAACAGCGCCAACAAGCTGGCAACAAAAACAAAGGCGGATGCAACATTCTCCATTGTTTATGGAGCGAGCAGCGCGAGGATACAAATTGTTTTTATTCCGTTTTTGGGGAGGGAGCGGTCCCATCGCCGCAAACACTTACGCACAAGTAAATACCGAAGCGAATGTGTGCAGCTACACTGCAAGAAACACTGAGATCGCAAGAATACTGAGTAATATATATTAAGTAATGTGCAGGTAACTTATGAATTTTAATAAAAGAAACAATACTATTGGTAATACTAATAAAAAACACATTTTTTTTTAATTTAATAGGAATTACACATTAAAACTGTTTTTTCCAGTCTACCGAACGCATTTATTCCATTGACGTGTGGCGGGGCTTTAAGTCATTTTTGATGTACGAGTTGTTCTTGTTGCTGCTGTTGTTATATTTCGTGTATATTTGCGTTAATAATACGCGCGAAAGGTAACGGGTACAGTGAACTCGAGACACGTACAGTGCGTACACCTTTAATTGCACCGCGAACGCGTTTGTGTGCGCCACTCAATGAAACAGCCAGTTTGCTTAGTTATTGGTATGGGTGCATCGCAACTCACGCGAACATAACGAATATTGCGAATATTGGGAGCCAAAACAGAAGAGTAACCCAAGAAATCTGCGAAGAATTCACAGAAGAATTCTTCGGAGCGCCCAAGAACAGAAGCCGTTCTTCTGCAATTGCCGTGGGCGTTTCAAGTCGCACGACTTCGCCGGCATCTTTAAGGCGGTAAAAGTCGCTGGAAAATCACAGCACACAGAAAAATTACACCCTATTTGTATGCAAAAATGCAATTGGAATGGTTTTAAATAATATTTTGTGAGAAAGGTAAAATCTTGGAGAGTAGTAGACTGAGTCAGCTTCCATTTCCCCTTGAGCATTAAAAAACCAAAAATATTATGCTATGGGAATATTGTGGGTGAGTAAACAACATTATTCATAGTTATTTCTGATAATCATGTTTAAAAAGCGCAGTGAGTAATTTAGTCTTAATATTAAATCTTGAGGTTATGGAAATATATAATATTCGTACTTAAATTGCCCAAGCTAAATCCATCTGAAATAAAATCAGATCACTCATAAGTGAGAAATGTTTCATTTGAAATTAAAAACATAAGTAATCGGTATACTATCAGTTGCTTAAAAAGTAACCTTCAAGTAGTGCAATGACCAATTAAGAAACTCTCTACTTGATATGTAGGTTTACTACTATTTTTCACCAGCATTCTCACTTTAGCTATACGATTTATCGCGGTGCTGCTGAGGTCGTGTCCGCTGCTTGCCTTGGCCTCATTCCGGGCCACCTTTCCAGTGTCTTCTGTTGTTGTAGCCGAATCTGCATCTGGTTCATCAGTGCGCTCATCAGCAGCTGGAGGAGATCGGCGGCATGCCAGCGGAACTCTGGACTGCGGATGCCACCTGGGTTCAAGTGCAGCTCCTAGGGGTTTTCCTACCGCTGGGAAGCGCGACTTGCGTTGCGCACTGTTGTTGCTTTTATTAGCACGTTTCGCCTTTACGATCGTAGCGTGATTTCTGCGTTCTGACCGCTTTGTTGCTGCTGCCGCCTCTGCTTTATTGCGCCGCAGCCTTTTGTTTTTTTTTTTTTTGTATTTTCTGTATTTTTATTGTAGTTTCGGCAACAGGTGTGGCCCCAAGCCATCGGTACGTTGAACCCCACGCGGGTTATGTCCCCATCTCCATCCGCCTCCTTAACCCGATTAGCATTTCCCTCTTTTCCGGGCCAGCCATGACGTGTTCCAGTTTGAATCCTTATCGGTGGTGGTCTCCTTAAACCAATGACGTCTTCGGATTTTTCACCCCATTTCTCGAGTTCCCCGATATCGGTACTGACGTCTATGTGACTCATCCCAGAAGCGAAGAGAGCTGATATCTAAGCCATTTTAGAGAGCAGCATTGTCAATGCGGTATTGGTTTATAGCACTAGCCTACACAACATCGATTTCGATTGAATGTTGTTTCAAAGTTAGCTAACTGCAATGTGAAGCCAACTGTTCCAAGTCAGAGTTAGTAAACTCGTTCCGATTTATTTAAGTTTATAATAATATACTTCAGCTTTTATTTTATGCATTTTTTTAACTTTTCATGAAATTCTTTTCGATTAGATGAGCTTCTTAGAATCAACTATGAGAATTTTAGGGAAGTTAAATTAGTTGAGTTAAATACTGAGTTTTTTCGAAGAATTGCTTATTTTTTGTCAATTTAGATAGAGCTTAATGGGAATTATTATAACATATAATTTATTTGTACTGATAAGCAAGTAGCATGCAGTTTAAAACTTTCTCGAGCATTTTCCTGTAAACTAGTGTAACTTCTTGCTCTCTCTCTCTCTCTCTCTCTGTCTTTGTTGGACTACCGGACCTAGGTCTATAAATATTGCGTATTCCACGCGGTGGCCGTGCTCTAAAATCGAGAGCCCTTAACTCATCCATCCACTCACAACAATTGGCGGTCGCACGAACAAAGCAAAGCCCAAATGGTTTAATGCCTTGCCAAAACAACCATAAAACCAAAAGGCCTGCCCCGAAAACAACAGCCACAAGCCGCTAAACAAATCCAAGCCAGAATCTGAAACAGCAACAGAACAGTACAGTACAGAAACTGAACAGAAACAGAGAAAACAAAAAGTTCAGATTGGTTCTGGTATTTTTATGCCCCTCGCTCGAAAGTGTCCGACGCATATTTCAACTTGTCAGGCGAAGAAAAGACGGCGGCGACCAGCGAAAAAAAATTAAAAAGGCTCGTAAAGCTGAAATCAGCAAAGCCGTTTCGAGGGTAATTAATCGCCAACGCCGCCGCCGCCATCGTCGCACATGGAGATCGGCATCGGGATGGGGATCGAGATGGGGATCGAGATGGGGTTGGGGATGGTGATCTTGCCAGAGGTACGGACGGAAATGCTGGCGGACGGACGGATCATCATCATCCAGACCCCGAAAAGAGCAGCCCCAGCAGAACCGATCCCAAAAGTCAGGCAAGAGCCAAACGCTGGAAGGCGCCTTGATTCGGAATAGGGGATTGGTTGGACAGCAAGTGACTATGTATATATGCCAAAGAGTCTAGCTAAGATGGCATAGAAAACATTGTAGATCTTAGTTAGTTGGTTTACTTTTCCATTCATAAGTAAGGTCTAGTTTACAAGACACGTTATTACATTTTCACCTTGAAACAAGAACAAGGTAAAAGAATTCGTCATCTGACTAAAACAGCACTAGTTATAGATCACAAGCACACGGGACACAAAGTCCAGCATACATATATCTGCATTATGGAAAGACCGTTTTATCAAAGGTCATAAAAAGCCAGTGAATCCTAATCTCCGGTGAATGGCGTACGTGTCGCTCCTCTACGGATCTATAGATGCACCCGTGGGCCAACGTAATCGTCATAAAGTCGGCAGCTATAGAATTTCACAATTGTTTTAGACGTTTGTGTTCGTTTTGGCTTTCGATTTGGCCGCTTGGTCTTGGCCGTTTTGGGATTCGATTTTACCCCATTTTGTGAAATTGAATTTATTATTTCGCAAGTTTAGAGTTCGCTGCGACTGCGAACACATGCGTGCACTGAGAAAAGTTTATGCATTTGTAATATGATGACACTTTAATTTAAAGCAAGGTAGTACTTTTATTCTGTCAAAAGAATATATGATGGATAATATAAAATAAAACCTTTGCTTTCATAAAATTAATCTTAATAAGAATGGCTGACTGAATGAAGTTAAAACGTAAAAATATTTTAGAGTGCTTCTAGTTCCACCCGTTCCACCTTTTTTTTTTCCTGTGCATGTGGCAAGCGCGACAATGGCAGCCTGTAATTGACCCACTTTCGGTGGTGGAGAGGAGCGGGGCAGTGGGGCGTGGGGGTGGTGCAGGACAAGGGGCTCTGTTTTGGGGGTGCCAGGTGCTGGGTGGTGGGTGGTGGGAGGTTTGTCAGCTGGCATCGCCATCGAAATCAACACGTGTGCGGCAAGCCTCGAATTGTGCGCCAATTCGCTGCCATTTACATTGTGTCTTGTGCATGTGGCCAAAAACCAGTTTCTCTCGGCTCCCAACTGTCCACAAGCCCCCCTCTGTGGGCTGTCCGCCCCTCTGGTCCACCACCTTTGGCAGCACGTTTTCATTCATCGACAACAAACTGTTGCATGCAGCCGCCAGTTGTAAATTTATTTACTTATTTGTTTACAGCTCGCGATGTCCGTGGCAGTGCTGTAGCCATCTGGTTACTTTATAGCTGAGAAACTTACAAAAAAAAAAAATGTTAAAAAAATATGTATGTAAGTGGTGATAAGTGGAATTTTATCAAATCCCTTAACTTATTTAATATGTGCTACGGAAGTAAAAGAGGCGGATGTGAGTCAAAGATTATGATTAGCCAAAGCGATTTTGCACAAACTTTACTACCTCCGTTAGGTTATCAGCTTCATTGCAATGAGTTTTCCTATATAGACAGCCTTTTGGTGGCCAATGCGACATCTCTGATCTCCGTGGCGCTCGTGCCAAACTTGTGGAACACTTGGACTTCTGGTGGCCATGCTGGCCCACTGGTGACTCATCCGTATCGTCTTGTCTGCGGTCTGGACTCCCCAGCGGAATTATCAATTCGGGCACGCACCGCACTCGCCTCCTCGGTCCAAGACCATATAGTCAGGCAGAGCACGGGCGATATTCAGCGCCTTATCGCGGCTTGGTGCCTGCGGTTTTTCTTTCTATGGAAGCCCCGGTCTAACCCCTTCATCTTGAGCCCCAATCGCTCTTTGTTTGCCTTGGGGGCTTGTCCATTTGTCCATTTGCACGGACCAATATTGGTTCATCGCAATTATTACTTGCCTGTTTGCACGTATTTGTACAAAACGGAAACTTGCTCAAAGTGCGTAAATAATACTCGTATGTACGCTCAAGCGTGGCCTTATTCGGGGTTAATGGCGGGAAAACCCCATGAGTCATATGGGGAACTTCACTTTTCTGTACGAGTACTTCTTGAATTTTAAGGTATAAATAAACACGCGAGTTAGTGCTCAAATAGAACGTGATAGATCAACACCTTATCTTTCTAGGATGATTTTCACAGTGCTCGTAGAGTTACTATACTTGGTTACTTAGAGCCGTATAAATGCTATCTTTTTGTAAAAGTGTGCAGCACTTTTCCTGAATAGGTTCAAGATATATGAACAACACCTTTAATTATTTGCCTTAGTAAACACAGAAATGGATATCTATTCCTTTGCAGGTGATCAATGATAGTTATTTCTGCCCTTGAAAATGCATTGGCAAATGGAGCTTGTAAATATGAGAATGATTTATTTGAGCCAAGTTAAGTATGTCATCAGCCACAGTGGGTGGCAGTTGGGTAGGGGATTTTCAGAATGCAGGGGCTGTGTAAATGCTAAAGAGACCGCTCCTAGAAATGGCAACAAATGTAGCGACATTACCACTGCGAACTGCAGCTAATTTAAAATTTTAAACAATTTTTGCAACGACTGCAGCGGCGCAACAACAAAAGACGCCGAAAACAAAGCCACAGGCGAGTCGAGCGCAGCGTTGCGCTTTGATTGAATTGAATGCGCGAAAATTGTGGAAGTCTAAGTCGCGAAATAGGAAAATATCTCGATTTGAAAGGCATTTTGGATGGCATGGAATTTAATCTTAAATTAAATTATTGAATGTAAGGGAAGATATTTTTAAAACTAACTATTATAATAACTTACAGGATCAAAATCGGGGATAAATATTTTTTAAACCCTAAAAGTACTAAGTAATAATGATAATATTCTTAGCTCATTTGCTTTTTATTTATTTTTCTAAATTTTTAAACAGTTCCAACATACCCCGCCGCACTTACGATCGCAGGGTAGCGAAAACAAATGGCAATTGTAATAGTAAGAGCGTTTAATGCATTTTGCGAGAAAATTATGCGAGCTTCGTATGGAGTATAGAGTTGTTTGGAACCGCCGCACACCTGCGTGCCAAATCGCATGGCTCCAATATATCGGTGACAAATCCGAGCATCGCTGGCTGCAGTCACTCAGTCATTTGCCTGCACTTTAATGAGCGCCAAATGAATGCCAAAGATGCTGTACACTGGCACTGGCAGTGGATGGTTGCAGGGCAGCCGGAATTACCATAATGATCTCAATATTTGCTCAACTTTATCACGACGACCATTTAATTGCCCACACCCGTGCAATGGGCTAATCGCTGCAGCAGCACTTCAACACAATTAGACACGCGAGGGGCGGCAGCCAGGGCGTATGAGTAATGCGAGCGAAGTGCAGCGATTCTATCGCCAGGGTCTGGTCCTCCATCTGGGCTATCTGAAGTCAGTGCCTATTAATAGCATTCCGCGATCGCCTCCCATTTTATTGTTGTGTTTTTTTTTTGTTGTACTCTGTTTTCTTAGCCACCACCCTCAACTTGGCGGCACTTATTTTAGACACCACTAACCGGAGCATTTGTGGCACTGGGCGAGGCAATTACTCACGGCAAGGGCAGCTCCGTCAACAGATTTGGCAGCTGCTCCACTCCGGAGAGGCGGCCAACTTGGGGGGCAACATCGGTGGCAACAGCGGTGCCCCAAAGGGGGTCCTTAATGAGAGTAATCTATAATGGAATAACGCTACTTGCTCTAAATCATTTATGAAATAAACCACTTACTCGAAACTATATATTTGTATGTATCATTTGTATACTCTATTTATTTAGTTAACTTTCAAGAAACCCCCCTTGACAACGCCCCTGTGGGGCAGACCCAATGCAACGTGCAACAAATTAGCTGCGAAACGGGCGCGTGAGAAAAACAAAGTTGTGCGGTCGCAGGTCTTAAAAATAGTTCGCAAAACGTGACGTGACATTGGGGATAACCAAGGAGCACCAAACTGGGCAGATTGACTCATTTTAATGAGCCCAGTGGGCGGAGTGCGAAGTGAACCGCGCCAAATTTGGCTTCTGTAGCTCTGATAAGTATGCTATAAAATCTCGCAGCACCAGATCTCAAAGCTCTAAGCAATGGGCTTAGTAATAAAATTAGGATTAAATCATACTTAAATTTAGAGCACTAGTATCTAAGCGGAAACAGGAAATGCTGTAAGATAATGTTCAACATAAATGTACGCGCAAGAAGACAGGTCTCCACTTCAGTAATTTCAAAATCCTATGTTTTTATCAAAATGTTTAGATACACACAAAGTTCAAGTTTGAGTAGCTCGCAAAGAACCTTGTAGTAAATAAAAAATAATGTCAAAATCTACCATTTCGCTACTAAACTGTCCACGCCAAACGGCGAAAAGCAGCTGCGCCAACTGCAATCGGCACGTCATAAACAAAGACTTGCGTTGGGATTGTTGCAATTACCGAGTGGCTATTGGAAACATTTGCCAAAACAGATGCCATTGGCCAACCATATGTATGTATATCCAATCGCATGTGCATCAATTTGTGCCATTTAGATTGGCATTTGGCTGGAACTCACGTTTTCACTTACCAGTGCGGTTAGAATTTGGATTTCCGAACAGACAACATGGTTATTATTTCAAAATTTATTTTACTGATGATTAGTACTAAATAATTTAGTTTTCTTGTCTTGTAATTTACCATTACCACTTTCAATTGATTTTGTTTTTCTCATTTTTTTTTTCTCATTTTTGCAGTCTTAAAAATTTGTCTAAACAATACATTTTCCATGTTGCTTCAATTTGTTTATTTTCAATGGTTTCTTTGAATAGTTCGTTACGCTAATGTTAAATTTGCTGAGAGAATTGGCTATAAGAAGATGAATGCCAATAAGTGTGTTTGGTTGCAGGAGGCGGGGGGGCGGGGCATATTGGAATCGAGTTGCATTAATTACAAATATACATATGTGTGGCGTTTGCTTCAAATGCAAACAGACGCGGCAATGAGACAACAATGAGATTTCAAAAAGTCAACATTTTCATTTCGTATTTCCTTGCTGCGGATTATTAGTTTCGTTTGTATTTCAAAAATATATTATGGAAAAATTGTACACTGATATTGAGGTATTGGAAAAAATCGGCATATATGTTAGGTATATGTATATCTGTATCTGCATCTGCATCTGTATCGGTATCTGCACTTGTATCTGCATCTAAACGTATGTACAGGACATCCAAAAGTGTAAGATTACGCTAGGTAACGCTACTAGTTCGACATGCAAAAATGGCCTTGCGCTTGGTGCTGTTCTTACTTGGGTAAAAATCGAGGAATGTCCAACGGAAGGTGGCCAGTGGCCCAAACCGGGAGGACAACGCATTCCTGATCGTTCCTATTTATGGCAACGTAGGACATCTATGTAACAAGTGCAATTCTACTACAAATGTATCGCTGAAAGGCTTTTAAAATTGTTTCCTTCTATAATTGCTTGCGTTTCTCGATTTCTTTTGTTTCTATTTGGTTGGTTCTATATATTTCGTTTCGTTTCCCTCTATTATGCACTATATAAAAATATCTGCTATTATTTATGTATTAAAATTCACAATTTTGGTTACGCTCCATTCGCAAAAATACGTTTAGATTTCTAAATATTCACTTTTCCTTCGGCGCGCCTAGAAAATCGCGTGGAATGGAATACACCAAGTGTTTTTAGCTTTGCAAAGGGGCGACTAAAATGAATTTTGAAATCAGACACACGCTCATCCATCATTCACACATTGATAGTGGGGGATAGGAAAGGGATTTCGTATCCACTCACTGATATCGATTGAATCCCCGATTCTCAACCCTGTCAACTGACACTCACGCTCAACATCCTCTGTTCGAAAATCCTTATTAAGTCCATTAATTAGGGTATAAATTTGAAGTAATTTACTAGCTACTGGTTGGTTGGTTTATAAATATAAATTACAGGTTTAATTACAGTGCTTTACATTGGAAATTTCGTTAGAGACGCTGAATATATTAGCTAATATCGTGCCAGCATTAGAAATACAATACGGCTATGCTACGGAATCGAAATGGAGGCTCGAGACACTGAGATTGCATTTAATGCAAACTGGTACCCAAAAACAAACACAAAGCACACACAGAGCGGCCAAATTCGGCTAATTGGGGCAATTTGGGAGCGGGACAAGACACACACGCACAGAAATATACAAAATACACTTTGGGCTTAGATGTACGATAGAAATAACAGCTAAACAACACACGTCGCTGTTATCGGCTGATTACTTTTAAAGCTTTTTGGCGCCCAGCTTCATGGGGCCGCTCGCCCGCTGGGCCCGTCGCGCCTCCAATTCCCGCTGCCGCTGCAGCTTCTTCTCCTCCCGCTTGCGGCGGGCCTCGTCCAGTTTGGCATTCCCTGGAAAGTATTACTTTCATTAGTTGTGATTCACCATGTGGGTCGCCAGAAGGGAAATCTGATATTGTTTTTACACACGGCAAAAGAGCATGTAAAAGTGAGGAACTCACCAAATCCCGATTCATCCAGTGGCTCAAACTCCCCGTCGGCCCACGAATCGCTATTCCAATTGGCATTATGCGTCGAATTGTTCAAATGCGACGAAGGCGGGCTAATGTTATTGCAATTGGCAGTGGCCGACGTGGGCGACGTGTTGCTGCTGGATAGATTGGGCAGCTCCTTTGGCCGCAGCATCGACTGCTTCGACGGCGAGGTGACATGCGAGTTGAGCTTAGCCAGCGGCTCGATTAGATCGTTTAGTTCGTGCTGCTGCAACTGCTGCTGATGGGGATGCTGCTGCTGATGGGGCAACAGCGGGCGCTGATTTGGCTGACTGGATGAAGTGGATGATATAGATTGTCTAGCCAGCTGTTGTTGCTGCTGCTCCTGCTCCGCCTGTTCCTCCTCCTCGCACTGAAGGCCAATTAGGTTACTAACAAGTTTAAATAGTTATTTTACTCGAAACTCACCGGATCCTCTTCAAGACTGCCCCATTCCTCGTTGTCCCAGCCGTCGCGCACTTCGCTCAAGGCATTGGCCGCCATCAAGGCGCCATTATTGGAGCTGGCTGCCAGCGGACTGCTGGGATCCTGAGAGGTCTAAAATTAAAATAATCGAGCATAATTAGCGGCATTCAAATGCCGTTCAATCACTACTTACATCCATTTCGCCCCAGTTTTCGTTGTCCCAATCGTTGTTGCCATAATCGGAGGCCGAGGCGGAGGTGTCATTGCTTTCATGCTCCAGCGACGTCATTGAGGTAACACTGCTCGTGGTGGTCGATAAACTGCTGCTCGATGGTTGCTCTACTCGCAAATGCAGGCCGGGTTAATTGCATTGTGCAAATAGCATAAGCGAGGCGAAAACTTACCAAGCGACGCTGGCTTGGACAGATTGCGTCCAGTTAAAGGCGGTCGTGGTCGAGACGAATCACTTTGGCTGCGATAGAACTTGGCTGTGACGGCCGTCACCGCCCATCCCGCCCAAGTGGCCGCCGCATTGCCAATCGAAGGCGTGGCCGTGTGAACATCCGCCTCTGCGAACGATACATGAATGTTATTAGTAACATGGTAAAGATTTCTTTAATTAACAATAGTGTGAGATACTCACCCATCGTTTCACGCAAACTGGGATCTTCGGAGACCTTCTCCAGTTTGCCCAAAAAGCCTCTGATGGTTTTGAACGCCGGGTCGCGCACTGTCTTCTCCGGATCAACGGTGAGCGAACACAGTGATGGCAGAACGCGGTTGGCCACCTCGCTGAGCAGAAAGTACTGCTGTGTGGCGGCCAGCGCCAGAACTCCGGCGACTCTTGCTGGCGGAAAAGGATCCCGCATGGCACGAACGAAAGCGGAGACTAGCACACGCTGGCGCACCTGCGGGTGCAAATGCGGTGCAATCTTGCCCAGACACACCGTCGTATTGGTGCGAATTCCACCTTGGTCATCCCGCGCTTGCAGCCTGGCGAAGTGACGCAGTACCTCTACATTTAGGTTGTTGTAGTTGAGCTTGGGCGCCAAGTGGATAATCGACTTCACGGTCTGCTCACGTATGGTGGCATTGGTGTCTAGGAACCCGTGAGCCACCTGGGGGAAAATCTGATCGTTGACCACCTGTGGCTGCAAATGCGCGATGAACAGATCCAGCTGCTGCAGCAGGCGCGACCGCGTTACTCGATCCGTGGAAGCGAACAATTTGACCACGCAGGGCACAATGCGTTTCTGGTACTCCACCTCGTCAAGCAGTTTGCCCAGCTGCAAGAATATTCATCTTTGTGAAATCGAGTCAGACAAGGGTATGCAAATTCAATAGACAACCTTAAACATGGGAGCCAGCACTGCCGAGCCCGCATCCCCGTACTCGTAGGCTGTTATCAGCTGTGGAAGAATCTTGTGCCTGCACACGTTGTCCGGAAAGTTGTCGAGATGCGTGGTCAGGCCACTGAAGAAGCGATTCTTCTCCGCCTTGTCCTTGATTTGAATCTCCTCCAGGAAGAGCAGTGTGTCCACCAAATCGTTTTTGAAAAAGCCACCTGGCTTGCGGCAACGTGTGATTATGTCCGCCGGATTGGGGCGATTCGAAGGCGAGGCGCCCACCAGTTCGCAATATAGTGATTGCAGGGACTTGGGTATGTGTTCTATATCCTTGAGGTTGGAGCGTTGCTTGAGCACGCCGTTGAAAGCTTCCCACACCAGACAGCCGAGACCCCACATGTCCACAGAGCTGGTTGGGAGTTGAAAGTGAGGGATTATTATAATAGTAAAAGGTAATAGGATTAGGTACCATTTGGTGGCCGCCTTGAGCTTGCTCTGATCGTTCTTTTCAGGGGAATCGTAAACCTCCAGGGTCACTGGTATCTTGGCGGGCGGCATGGGATTGCCATCCGCCGCTGAGACGTACTCCAGGCTGCCCAGTTTCCACTCGCCGGAGGCGTTGACAAACACCGACCAGGCGGAAACATTGTTGTGCCGCAGATTGCCATCGTTGTTGAGAAAGGACAAGGCGCGCTGAAAGGGAAAGGGGACTTCGTTAGCTAGGTCCATTATCAGAGAGATGGGTACGCACAGTGATCTGAAAGATGCCCCAGGCCAGGTAGAGGCCCTTCTGCACATTGTCGCTGCCCAGCTTGGCGAAGTAGGTGCCAAGCGGATCCACCGCCTCGGTGGCTACGTACAGCATCTTGTCCGTTTCCAGTGAGTCCAGATACTGCAGGATGCTGGGGTGACGCAATGTCTTGAGCCGCTTCAGTGCCGCCTTGGCCAGCTCGCACTTGGTGTCGGATCCGCTACGGATGTCGTAGACAAAGACCGACACCTCCTCCAGCGTGGTCTTGCGCTTGGCCTTGTGCAGCGTCCATATGGAGTACTGGTCAAAGCCGCCCACCGGTTCGCCAATGTCGTAGGGGAAGTCTTTTGAGGAGTCGCGCGAGAAGAACGACCACATTATGTGTTTTGCTCGGCGGCTCAATATTTTGTTACTGTTGTGTCACACAGCAACAACAACAACAACAGCAGCAGCAGCACCGAGAACAACAGCAACAACTGAACAACTGACGATTGCAGCTGCAACAACAACGCACTGCGCAGGCAACACACGCACGCACACAACACACACACGCACACCTTGTTGCTGCCACACAAAGGCACTAAAATCAGTGGAGCCCCGATTCTCGGTTTATCCTCAAGCTCTATGCCACTGTCTTTAGCCTTGGCTTTAGCTTTATCCTCGTCATGCCAATCCAGCTGCCTGATGTCCTTTATTTTCCTCCGATGCGCAGCAACAATTTTCCAGCTTTGCTAACGCACACACACACACGCACGGGCACACGAACTTATCCGCTGTTATTCGTCCCCAGAGGTCTCATCCCTGGGATCCCGGGAGTCTTGTATAGGACGATCTTGTATATGTGGCTCTGCTGCGGGTCGGGGGGAGTCAGTAGATCGGATCGGGCGCTCGTCTCCGTCGAATTATCCTAATCTTTTTCCCGAGTACGTCAGCTTTTTTTGCGTGAGGCGTTAGTGACGGAACTTCTGAGGTCGTGCGTGAACAGCTGACTGTAGAACAGAACTGGCAAGGAGTAGGGCAACTCTGGTCGAGATTTGAAAACAAACTGTCATGTCTGGCAAACCTCTTAATCCTTATCAATTATTTTTTTGTTTTTAATTTCAATGCAATCAATGTTAATTTCAGAAGTTCTAATACATTTCAAGCTCAATGCTGCATTATTGGCCTTCTAATTGGATTTTGGTATGCATAACAAACATGGTCGTCGGGGTACAGCTTTACAAGGGGGTGTCTTTAATTCGTCCGAAATATTAATACTTTGTATTTTACCGATATTAATAGTTATGGTTATATGTAACACATATTCTTATCCATAATCCATAATATACATCATTAAAATTATATTACTTAATATAACATTTTACCGTTCACCACGAAAAGCCACCACACTAACCGCACCAGGTGGCAACTTCGCTCGGTGTTATAACATTCGTTGTGGCGCAGCCAACTTAACGCAAGGTAGGTGAATTTTCTCAATTTTCGCCGAGTGAAACGAGTTCATTTTCGCGACAGGGAATCTTTAACAACTCACAGGATGATGATGCAACGCACCCAGCTCCTGCTGCCCCTGGCCATGGAGGCCACCATGCTGGCCCAGCAGCAGCGTGGCATGGCCACCCTGAAGATGATTTCCATCCGCCTGAAGTCCGTGAAGAACATTCAGAAAATTACGCAATCGATGAAGATGGTGTCCGCTGCCAAGTACGCCCGTGCCGAGCGAGACTTGAAGGCGGCGCGTCCTTACGGCATCGGTGCCCAGCAGTTCTTCGAGAAGACGGAGATCCAGGCGGACGAGAAGGCGGAGCCCAAGAAGCTGCTCATCGCAGTCACTTCGGACCGTGGTCTTTGCGGCGCTGTCCACACTGGTGTGGCCCGTCTCATTCGTGGTGAACTGGCCCAGGACGAGGCCAACACTAAGGTGTTCTGCGTGGGCGACAAGTCGCGCGCGATCCTGTCCCGTCTGTACGGCAAGAACATCCTGATGGTGGCCAACGAGGTGGGCCGACTGCCGCCCACTTTCCTGGACGCCTCGAAGATTGCCAACGAGGTTCTGCAGACCGGTTACGATTACACCGAGGGCAAGATCGTCTACAACCGTTTCAAGTCGGTGGTGTCGTACCAGTGCTCCACCCTCCCCATCTTCAGCGGATCCACCGTGGAGAAGTCGGAGAAGCTGGCCGTCTACGACTCGCTCGACAGCGACGTGGTCAAGAGCTACCTGGAGTTCTCGCTGGCCTCGCTCATCTTCTACACCATGAAGGAGGGCGCCTGCTCGGAGCAGTCCTCCCGTATGACTGCCATGGACAACGCTTCCAAGAACGCCGGTGAGATGATAGACAAGCTGACCCTCACCTTCAACCGTACCCGACAGGCCGTCATCACTCGCGAGCTGATTGAAATCATCTCCGGTGCCGCCGCCCTCACATAAGCGAATGGAATGTGTTCGAACAGCTCTAACGATTCATAAAGCTAATTGCATATGGTGCCAGGCACCTGGAGCTACGCCTGGAACCCTAGTAATGTTACACTTTCAGAAAAACCCCAGAATAAATAGCGTGGAACGAACGAAAATAACTTTAACCATGGTCTAGTTAACCAATTGGAGTGGGAGTCAAGGAATTTAAAAGAGTTTGCAAAGGTCTGTTCTGTCTTTATACATTGGTATCATTGGATTTGATTGTATTCTTATACAAAATTTGGTCTGACCTATTGATTAAGTTGTGATTTTAAAGTGCATTAACTTTCAAGTTTGAAGTGGTAATAATACTCCTGAAGAATTATTGGAACATTTACGTATATTTTGACCCTCTTTCAACTTTCAGAAATTGGTATCTACACTTTGTGCTTATCTATGGAATTAAGGCGTGGGATTTCAATGGGATGCTTCTTCATTGCCTAGCACATATTCTGGAGCACGTTCAGAATGTAGGCTCCAATGTCTTCGTCCTGGTTGGTCCAGGATATCAAAATGTTTTTCTGCTTGGGATCCTTCTCGTCCTCCTCCACTTTTACCTCAACGGACTCGATGGCTATGGAACCGTTCTCCTGCATCGTCACCGTCCAGCCAGCTAGTTTTTCTTCGAGTAGAGCCATTAGTCTTTCGCTAGTGCGGATGACCGGTCCAGAGTCGTCCATCTTGACCTTGGACGTAAAGCGCATAACATGCCGGTTGATTCCGATCTCCTTCAGGGCGTCGGTTAGGTTTTGCAGCATTATTCGATTGTCCTTCATTACGAGAACGCCATGGATGAGCCGTCGCCTCTTCGGATCCGGTGGCTGGGCATTGTAGGAGCGGGCCTCTGCTTTAAGCAGGGAAACGGATGCATCGACGGGTATCTTAACAGGCGTGGAAATCACACAGGTTTCGCCGTTGGCCGGCATGTAGGTTTCCAGGTTAAACTCATCTTTGATTTTGGAACGCAGAAACTTCATCTTTTCTGCTTCACCATGGACGAGCATTACGTTCTTTGGCTCACAGTTCTGAATTAGCTGCATGATGCCTGCAATACAGAAAATAAATTAGTATCAGCATTAAAGTGGTTAGCTTGTATTAACCTTTGGCATCGGCGTGTGCCGAGAAGCTCATGTACTCCACGGCCATTTTGACTTCCACCACCTGCCGATTCTCAAACTCCACTTTTTTGGCGCCTCCGAGGATCTTGTTGCCCACGGTTCCTTGCACACAGTAGCCGGGCATAATCACCATGTTGTTCTCGTTCGGCGCCCACTTCTTGAAGATTTGCAGGGAAAGACCTGCGTGCAGCATGCCTGGCGTGGCGAACACCACCATTGCTCCAGGATTATCGATGTAGGCCTTGTCGAACGGCTTAATGTGCTTGAAATCGAACATGTTGCGGTGAACGAAGGTCTTGCGGATCTTCTGATTCGTCCAGGTGATGAACATTTTGTAGTAGGTGTTGGCCTTCTCGGTAAGACCCAGAGCAAAGTATATGGGGTACTTGAGGTTCATGCGCTCCCAGTAGGTCTCCAGCAGGATGCACAGCTCCTGGGCGCGACCCAGGGCGAAAACAGGGATTAGAACCTTTCCGCCCTTAGCCACACACTCATGAACTTTTTTGAGAAAGTCCCTCTCGCGGCACCGCTTCGAGTCCCTAATGGTAGTGGCGTAGGTGCTCTCGGAGATCAGTAAGTCCGGCCGACACTTGTCTATCCAGGCGGCGCCCAGATGCCTGTCTGGCGTCATGTTGTAGTCTCCCGTGTAGACCACGCTCTGGGAGCCCACCTTGATCCAGAACATGGCGGCACCCAGGACATGACCCGCATAGTAGGCTTTGATCTCCAGGTCCGTGTCCACCATCATGCTCTGGTGAAGTGTGACTGGAATCACCTTCTTCATGCAGTCCTTGATCATCTGGGTGGTGAAGAAGTTGGACTCGCCCTTCCGCTCGACGGCCACCTTGCGCATGTCCTCCAAAAGGATGGGAGCTATGGCCTTGGTCGGATGCGTCATGTAGATGGGACCGGTGTAGCCCACAATCTCTGACATGTAGGGCAAGGCGCCGCAGTGATCTGGAATGCATGCAATTGATAAAGAAACGATTAGAGCCAGTTGACCAGATAAGCGCCGTGTAGAAGACAGAGACTCACCGAGGTGGAAGTGCGAGATGATCACACAGTCAATGTGGCTGGTGATCGGACCCTCCGGCACTATGTAGGAGAAGTCCGGGAAGCGGCGCTCGTCGTTGTAGCCCATATGCATCCCGCAGTCGAGCATTATGTTCTTCCCGCCCATCGAGAGCAGCAGACAGCTGCGGCCCACATCCTGGCCGGCGCCCAGGGGCGTTATTTTGATGTCCGGCATATTTGGAAGGGATCAGGATCACCCGGCTTCGCTCTCCAGCTTTCTTGCTGCTACTTGTTGCGCTGATAATAAAATTGCCGAAAAAGTCGACCGTAATTTTTGTAAACAGCAAGACCGCAGTGGTGGCGTTGCCAGTCCGTCGGTGTGGGTAGTCCGGCAACGACGCGCTCGCAAAAGCAAATCTTATTGGAGTGTTCCAAAAAGTTTCAAGGAATTTTATAACTTAATTAAAGTTAATATATAAGAATATGTGTATAATACTTCAATGTTATTTAAAAAAATACAACTGCTGTGCACAAACAAACAATGTTCAACATCTGCAAGTGGGAACACTCCCACCAATATTTTGCCGCTCGAGAAACGGTCATACTGAACCGAAAGGAAAATAAACGATAGCGTCTTGTCTTATCAAATCACTGTTTTGTTTTCTGTAGGCCAACTTTCAAGTGCTCCAGGATGCCCGATTCCGTGGAGGACACCTTCACAATCTCGCTGCGGATATGCCTGGAAGGACACGCGAACGCCCTGGCCCTGAACAAGGACAACAACCAGATTGCTTTGGCCGGAAGAAGCTGTAAGATTAGAATCGCCCAAGGTCTTTCTATATATACACCTAATTTGCTTCCAAACAGTGCTTAAGGTGTACTCCATAAACAGCAATGGATTTACGGAATCATGTAATATGCGCGGGAAGAACCAGAACCTTAGCTACTCCGCCAACGATGTGGCCTGGTCCACTTTGGATAGCAATCTTTTGGCTACGGCGGCCACGAACGGAGTAGTTTCCGTGTGGGATCTCTCCAAGTTCGGCAGGCAGAAGCAGCTGCTAGTTTACAACGAACATGAACGCACCGCCCACACCGTGACTTTCCACAGCAGCGAGCCTAACATCCTGATCTCCGGTTCCCAGGATGGCACCATCAAGTGTTTCGACATCCGATCGGATAAGTCGGTCAACACCTACTTCTGCAACTCGGAATCTGTGCGGGATGTCAAGTTCAGTCCGCACACACAGAACATATTCTCCGCCGTCTCCGAGAATGGAACTGTACAGTTGTGGGACATGAGGAAGTGGGACAAGTGCATGGTGCAGTTTACGGCGCACTATGGCCCAGTATACACCTGCGACTGGCATCCCACAAGGAATTGGCTGGCCACCGGGAGTCGGGACAAGCAGATCAAGGTGTGGAACATGGATGGCAGGCCGGGATTGGAGCACACCATCCACACAATCGCCGTGGTGGGACGGGTTAAGTGGCGACCAGAAAGAACGTAGGTTTTTAAAGCCAGGTTAAACAGTATAATTTCTAATAAATCTATTAAACCCTACCAGGTATCACATCGCCAGCTGTGCTCTTGTGGTGGACTACAGCGTTCATGTGTGGGACATCCGCAGACCCTACATACCCTTCGCCTCCTTCAACGAGCACACCAATGTGACCACTGGAATTGCGTGGCAGGGCAGCGACTCGCATTGTCTTTTGTCCATCAGCAAGGACTCAACCATTTACAAACATGCTTTTAAGGATGCAACGCGGCCAGCGCTGAAGGCAAATGCTCAGGGAGCTAGCTTGGGCAGATTCGGGGACATCTCCTTTGCCAACAAAATAAAGGAGTATGAGCCCAAGAGCAGTGGTGCATCCAATACCAAGTCCTCCAGCTTCATGTATGTTTTTGTTGTATCAACTTTTATATTTCTAAGTATCTTGGTTCTAGAAGTCGCCGGAAGACGAATGTGGCGGGCAGCATTCAGTTCCATTTGGACCATTCCAAGATGTACAAATTCATGGTCAACGACACGGTTAGTAAGACACCATTGAGGATTTCTTTGTCATATTGATCAATTGAAATATTTCAGTTTTCCGGACATCCTCTGAGTGAATCTGTTTCAAGACCTACCCAAGAACACGAGAGTTTTATTGGCTGTGCCAGGGAGCTGGTTATCAGTGGTAAAAAACTGGCGGAGCTTTGCGAGCACAATGCAGAGGTTTCCAAAAAATACGGCAAACATAATGTGAGCATTTGAGATTATTCCCATAATTCCCAAAACATAAACATTTAAGTTTTTCAGGCCACCACATTGTGGAACTTTATCAAACTGTTCTACGGCAGCAATCACTTTGAGCCTCCCTTCGAGCACCGCTCCTCCTTCTCGAATCAAAAGAACCCAATGAACTCTCGAAGATCCACGCAAGTAGCCAGCGATTGGCCTCAGCAGCGAACTGATCTAGGCCAGGATCTCAATGGAAACACGCCGGAAACAGCCCACGAGATTGATGTGGCGAATGTCGACGATGATCCGCTCGGTAGCAGCGGTGTAGAGCATCCGCCTACAAGCTCAGTGATTCTGTCCGAAACGCAAATCATCAGCGAGATTACCTTTGACAACTTTGAGCTCTTGCGCAATGGGTTTATTTACGTGGGTCCCACCGAGTGCCCCAAAGCTTTGGCTTTCCCCGCCCTTCATCACGATGTGCAGGCAGCACGACCACAACTGGATCTCAAGGCTTCCGATCACGAAAAGTCACCTGTAAGTTGCGATCGTAAGGAATTTGTATAGTCTAACTAAATTATGGCTCATCTTTTAGCCACCGCATGTTCCCACTGTTTTAAAAGTCAGCCATGTCCCGCCCATTCCCATGTGGGAACCGCATAAGTTCGTGTCCGATGCCCTCATGCTAATGAACGATGTGGGCGATGTGCAAACAGCTCTGACAGTCCTTATAGCGCTGGGAGAGGCTCGGAAACTCTTGCCCATTGACGATGCATTGGTGGTATGTTTATAGTCATAGCTAGGATCAAAGCATAGTTAGTCATCTGGTTTTTCCTTTTCAGGAGCACTGGTTTTACACATACGTGGACCAGCTGCATCGCTATGAGCTGTGGAATGAGGCCTGCGAGGTTATCAACCGCTCCTGGCTGAGATCGGTACAGCAGCTCAACCAGCACTCGACCGCCATGCACACGAATTGTGGCGAGTGTGGACGTCCAATGGGCGGCAAGGTGGGATGGTACTGTGACAAGTGCAAGTCCATGCAGTCAGCCAAGTGCTGCGTCTGCGGTTTGATCGTCCGGGGAGTCTACGCCTGGTGCCAAGGATGCTCTCACGGAGGACACATAGAGCACCTGCAGAAATACTTTGCCAAGCACTCCAAGTGCCCCAAGTGCGGACATCTTTGCGCGTACTCATGAGACGCGGAGGAGGCTGGGTTTGCCCAGCTATTGCCCCCCATTTAAGGCCCTTGTAAATAAAGAAGACTTAAGCCCAATAAGTACCTTGCAGTAGACACTAAACACATTTTTGTACACATGTAGCTCGAAGCCATTTAAAACATATACTGTTGAGAATTGGAATCACGGCATTCAAGGTGTAAACTTTTAAAATAAGCTCAAAATTTGTGGAATAAATTGTTTACACATATTTAAGAAATAGTTTAAACCAAATTAACAGACTAGTTTTACGATCTTCTGCAACTTTGAAAGCACACTTGTTTGTTACTTAATTATTTGCAAGTAACGGAAAATAAAATTGTTGTCTGTTGATAAATGTTATTTGGGATTTGAGAAAATGGGATTTTTAAAAAGTTTCCTCTTTATTGAACTTGTTCATTCATTCTTAAGTGTTCTTGACAGATTCGTATTGGGCTTTAATCGCTTTTGTTGATAAGTGTTAATAAAAGTGTATTTATGCGAGTGTTTCAAACTTAGGGCTACTTGATGAAGGTGCTCTTAAAAGGTAATATTACAACCACCTTGCAGTTGAGAGTTGAGCCGCACATTCAGTAGCAGAAAGGGGAGAAAAAGTTATAAAATTGAGAGTTCTGTAGGGATTAAAAACAGAGAGCAACATTTGTTGCGGTTGTCTTTAACTAAATATCTAATTGTATGTCCTCGCGGGTGGGTGGAAATCACGACCGTCCACAAGGACACCACCGCCAGCCAGCGCTGTCCAAAAATCCATCATGCCCTCAGCGCAATGGAATTTTGGCAATGCTAATGCATTTTATGTTTTGTTAGAATCCAATTTCAGTTTTGTTGCATTGCGCTTCGCGCACTTGTAACTTTGAGATGGGGTGCACCCACTCAAAGCTTGGACTTTGGAGCAGCGTTGGCGGCTAATTGTCAAGAGGCAAAATCGAGGCTCACAGTTTGGCAGGAGTCGCCCACTGTTCCACTGGAGCCGGCTGAGGTAGCATTCCGCTTGAGCGTTGGCCCCTCATCGTAGCGAATGGTCATGGAATTGGAGTTTCCGGGAATGGCTACGTAACCGAGCGACTCGTAGAACTTGATCAGCTTGTCCTTGCAGTCCAGCGACATTTTGTAGCAGCCCAGTTCCTCGGCCAGCAGCGATACGGTGACCACGATCCTGAATAAGTCAAAGGATTAATATTTATATTTGGAAATATGATACCACGCTTACAGCTTTCCCAGTTGCTTGCCGCGATAGGTGTCATTTACCACCACATCCTCTAGACGACCACGCTGAGAAATAAATAATAGATTAATTTAAGAGATATAGGTAATTTTGTTCACTTACCACAGCACAGTTATGGATGAACTTGCGCTCGATCACCAAGGATGCAGCTCCAATAATCTCATTCTTGCGAGTGTCCTCAATGACGGTGACAAAGTAATCCCCACTGGCTTTCATCTGCGAGAAGCGGGCTAGAGAAGATGGACATGGTCAGTACTAATACTTCAATCCGAGCTTAAATGTACAACTCACTCAAGAACTGCGTGCGATTTACATTGCCCACATGGGTAAGCTGGGAGAGCAGCTGCAGGAATCCACGATCGTAGTCGGTGTCCTTGAGAGGACGCACTTTCATCCAGGGCTCGCCGGGATTAGCCGCCGAAATGAAGGGCTTAAAATTGGCGGGACTGCGATGAAAGTCCAGTTTCAACAGCAGATTGGGATCGTACAGATATGTCTCCTCCTGTAGGGTATAAATTATATGAGTATATGAGTTTGTAGGAAGCAATCTTTAAAATAGTAAATAGAGAAAGGCAGCAATCAACACAACATATCTACTATACGTCTGAGTGATTTTGCTGATTAGGAATGCTGTGTATAGGCTGCGTTTTAGTAATTGCGACTACCGTAAGTTGCACCATTTTGGCAGTGGACTTCACACGTCAGCAAGTGACGCCGCTGGAGGCAAAACTGAAGGTAAGACTCAGTCAACAGGTAAAAAGGTGGAGCCGCGATAACAGGAATGGTATCAAGAACTGGTTTCTTGCACCCAACACTTTCGATTCGCTGGTGGCCAACTGGTTTTACCTCATTTGGTATCATTTACGTTCAGTTCTTCTATTTTTGGCGCATAAATTACATAGTACGAGCAAACCGGTGAAGTGCGTAGCTCCACCGACTAGTATTGATTTAGTTTGTTATGGTTTTAGCCAGGATTAAAGCAAACAACGTGGACTCGAGGTCGCGGTGACTGAACTGCCACATGGTCACGTTCTTCTTCTATTTTTCGTGCGGCGTTGCACAGAAAGTATCTATTCTCCGCTATTTATTTAAAAGCCACTTACCATGATTTTATCTAATGTCTGATAATGATAGTGAAGCACCACCAGTTAGCACTTTTTCCCAATCTTCCACGACGAAACTAACAAAATGAAGCGGAAGTTTTTCCGGCCGCTTTTATCGGTCGAAGTTTCGGAGCAGACTGAGCGAAAAACACAAGTTCACTTTGAAATACAGAAAGCCAAGCGCTAATTGGCAGTCAAGAGAGGCTAAAAAGCCGTGGAAAAGGCACAAAAGCTGCAGTTTCAACGCCAAAATGACCCTGAAGATTTGGCGATGTGAATGTAAACATTTAAACAGCTGATTGCCAAGAGAAAGGTTCTGCCAAAGAAAGATAGAAAAAAGAGGTGGCAGAGAGCAAGAGAGAGAATGGTCAGCTGCGGGTACAGTAGTAACTGACTAAAGGAGATAGGCCGAAATTGAATTTATTAATGTTTTATACGTAAATTTGATATATAAATCAATATTCACAGTTCAATAAATAAAGCAATGTGCATCTGTTTTTGAAAACCAATCTTTACTGTTTCTCGTACGTTCTACAATTAAATAACACAACCGTAACGTAAGCGGGTTACGTTACGTGGCCACGATGTATTTGGGAGTCTGGTACATTTCGTAGGCGAATTCCTCGCGATGGCTGGGATCATACTGCAGACCCACATAGTCTATTTCCAGGCCAAACGGTCCGTCCATGCCCTTCTTGGCGGCGACGGAGAATCCAAAGTGGGTGACCCTATTCAACTGTACGGCGCCCTGGCGATCCTGGACACGTCCCTTGGAAGAGAGGAAGAACTTGGAGAAGGGAATCTTCGCTATCTGCCAGTGGGGACCACCGCGCGTGTACAGAACATAGTGATAGATGTCGTTCCACATCAGGTCGAAGTAGCCCTCGGTGTGCAGGTTGATCAGGTAGCTGCGTCCATCGCCTCGCACCTTCATAACCAGCATGTTGTACTGCGTCCAGTCGTAGGTGGACTCTCGCTTGAAGGATTTCTAAGGATAAAGAGGTTTTAGGATCCTTACATCCTATACAAAATCCACAATCAACTCACCCGCACTCTCTTCGTGCGTATGTTTGCGTATCCCGTCCTTTTGATAATGCCATCCTTGGTGTGATCCGAGTTGACCTCGCCATGGAATAGTCCAGCTCCGGCTGCACTCAGTTCCAGAGCGGCGGTACTCTTGCCCTCGCCGTGATCCGCATCCGTGGTCACCGTCCACTTGTCCAGCACATCCGGCGCCTTGAAATCGAACACCACATCTGTTTCGCCCGGCCGGAAGACCAGGATGGGATCACTTTCAAACTGCTCCTTCACCTCCTGGCGCCACAGCTTCATCTCCTCTTTCAGGTCCCTCAATCCATCCATAATCATCTGTTTCTTCGAGGGTTCCGGCAACTTGGTCTTGTAGCCGGACTTCTTCTCGCGCTCCCAGAATGTCCTGTGCACGGCGGTGGTGTGGATTTGCTGCTTGACAGCCGGAAGGCGGCAGCCCAGGCGGAGTCCTTGTCGCAGAAGGCTATTCATCGTGGCATTGGCTTAATTAAAAGTAGATCTTATTTTTTAGCCGCCTCTGCAGCAAAACAACGTAACAACAATCAGCTGTTCCCAGTTGCCATTCTCTGCGAAACAGCTGTTTACAGTAGCTATTCGATGGAAGACAAGCACTGCTGAAATATAATAATTAAATCAAACTTTCATACCTTGCACATTTGATGCTACATTAATTTTCAATATTTATGTAGCTGACATTATTATTCTTCAATAATCATTGAATGCACTTCCTTTCCTCATAACTAAGCTTCACTGTGCCTAATTCGTAGTGAATGGCAATACCAGTTTTGTTGTCATTGCTAATCATTTTGCATTCGGCTTGGAGTTCAAAGGTTTGATAATCGAATCGCATCGGATTGAGAACATGAAGGTGCAGGACATGGACAAATGTGCTCCCAGCAGCGACTGGAACGTGCTTTACTGGGTGCTGGGCACGATCCTGATGCCGGTGGCTCTTCCACTGGCCCTCATTAACATTTGGCAGCGATTCCAGGCCCAAAAATTCCGCAATCAATTGCCCGGAAAGGTGACGAGTGTAACTTGATGACTGATTAGTGATTAGTCGGCTAATTATGTAAACCATTTGCAGGTTGTGCTCATCACGGGCGCCAGTTCGGGACTGGGTGAGTCCCTGGCCCACGTCTTCTACCGCGCTGGATGCAGGGTCATTTTGGCGGCACGTCGCACTCAGGAATTGGAGCGTGTTAAAAAGGACCTCCTCGCTTTGGATGTGGTAAGCTCTGCACTTTTAGTTATATGTTCAAATGGGTAATACATTAACCCATTTCAGGATCCCGCTTATCCGCCGACCGTACTTTCCCTGGATCTTGCCGAACTGAATTCCATTCCAGAATTTGTCACCCGGGTGCTGGCCGTGTACAATCAGGTGGACATACTCATCAACAATGGAGGGATCAGCGTGCGATCGGATGTGGCTTCCACGGCAGTGGATGTGGATCTCAAGGTGATGGTGGTCAACTATTTTGGTAGCGTGGCTTTAACCAAAGGTAACTAACAAGCTTTTATATGAGAATGTCTTCTTACTCTTGTACGAACCCTCAGCTCTGCTTCCTTCCATGGTGAAACGTGGTAGCGGGCACATCTGCTTCATCAGCTCCGTTCAGGGAAAATTCGCCATTCCCCAGAGGGCTGCCTATTCCGCCTCGAAACATGCACTACAGGCCTTTGCCGATTCCCTGCGTGCCGAGGTGGCCAATAAGAATATAAACGTGTCCTGCGTTAGTCCTGGCTACATACGCACCCAGCTTTCCTTAAATGCCTTGACAGGATCGGGAAGCAGCTATGGCAGTGAGTTAATATATACCTCCTATATGCATATGAAAGCTTATCTATACATACATATAAATTTACACCCAGAAATGGATGAAGCCACGGCCAAAGGCATGTCGCCCGATAAACTAGCAGAACGCATTCTGCAATGCATTCTTCGCAAGGAACCGGACATCATTGTCAGCGATGTGCAGGCCAAGATTGCCTATTATCTGCGTCACCTTTGTCCAAGTCTCTACTTTTGGATCATGGCCAAGCGCGCCTTGAAACTGGAGAAAGCTGAGAAAAAGTCCACTTAAGCGTGGAGCATGTGAAGTCAAACGTCCTTAAGTATTAGTTTCATTTTTATTGTTAATTGAATTTTGCTTAAAATGAGGAAATTATAAAGTATCGCATATGTGTGTGTTCGGGTTAAAAATTAGTTACACTCGTGTTATTGCCTAACGATAAGATTAATAAATAATGCATTGTAGTAATCGTAACATAAAGTACAACTGAATTGTCACACATGTGCTTCTTGTTCGCTTGTCTTTTAAAATGTTAATCGTAAAATGCTAGTATTCACTTCTTTGCTCTTCGGTTTTTGTTTTGTTCGATTCAATTAATTTCGTTTGTTTTTCATTCGATTTCTTAAAGACATTTACGCGTTCTTAATTGACAAAATTACATTATTATTCATTTAGGTTCTTGGATGGGCATGGGTGATGCGGTCTTGGACAACATTTAAAACTGGCCATTAACTAGGGGTAGACGATGGTTTCGTGGGGAATCGGGAGACGTACATACGTGTTTATAATTCATTTAGCTAAATTATAAAAATAGCATTAATCCATCTCATGAAAAGTATAAAAATTAATTACAATTGAGGTACACAATACACATACAGATTTAAAAATCGTTTGCAGTTTTACAATTACATTAATATTTATGTATATTTAGATTAAAATCAATCGGTTCCTTATGTACAATACACAAAAATTGTTCTTTTCGCGCTAAATAGTCTTTTTGTCACGCTCAAAATACTCTGCTCCATTCGCTTAGACATTAATCATTTGCATTTAAGTATATACAGTACACACAAACATTGGCAAAATTCATCTCCTTAAAACACTGGATAATAAAATGTGACCTTTGGAAATACACGGGATGGGAGTACATGATCCTAGAAGTTTCCTCTCTCCAGTTTGAGCTCAAGTACCTCAAGTATTTCTTCCCGTTTGGTTTGCACTCACTAAAATCTATTAGGAAAACATATATTCCCAGTCCAGTGCATTTTTGTGTTTCCTAGTGTTTGCTTTTGGTAAGTTTCCATCTTTTGCCTGCCATATTTTGTATAGTTTCGTATTGAAATATGCTGTCAAGCCAAGGTAGAATCTAGACTTCTCCTCGACTTCGTGTTTATCAGTATTCATCTTTATGTTAAGCATTTCAAAGCGATTGTCGCGTACTCGTTTTAACTATTTCCGTTTCCGGTTTCTTCACTGGCCAACGCGTTAACTGTCTGTCTGTCTATATACGATATTCTGGGTCGGTTCGGTTGTCGGGTCACGGGTCATGGGTCATGGGTCCTGGGTCTCTTGAGCTGAGCGTTTGGCTTCTATCTTGTATCTGTATCTTGTATATTCCACAAAAATATACCCAAATGCTCGTACAGTTGCAATGGCTATTGCACGCCCCACATGGATGTATGTATATACTCTTGATACGCCTTTGATTTCCTACACGTTCATATAGCTACAAATATCAATTGTTGTCCTTAGCCTAAGATCCTTATTGCTGGGTGTTGGGTGTTCTTGGTGTGTGTAACTCAGAAGCCGCTGCTCAGTGGCTCGATACGGAATGTGACTCTATATCCTACGCGCTATGAATATCGTTAGGTGTGGGGTGTCTTCTTATTGTTTGCTTTCATTGTTCTAACTGGATTGCATATAAAAACTATGACCATTCGATATCATATGTACACTACGGGCTGCTATGGGTGTCACTAGGGGATCAGGGGATCGATGCGTGTGTACAGGTGCCGTGCTCGAGGGGATCGGGTGGATAAATGTCGGTTTTCGGGTGGCTAACTTCCTATGTGGCTGGCTGGGAGTTCTCTAAGACCTACTTTCGATGCATGATGCTTTTGATTTATTGACAGTATCGTTGGTTATCTTTGTATCTAATCCGTACAGCTATTTGCAACTTTACCCGGCTCCCCATTTATATTTTCCTATATGCTACTTCTTCTTCTACACCAACCTCCAACCTTCAACTTCCTCTACTTCCCTATTCCTCGCTAATCTTAGTTTTGATCTTCAGAAAATATGCAAAGTATTTTTGAAAGGTTCTCGGCTAATATTTCATCGTTTTAGTTCCTTACTAAAATAGCACCTTGTATTGTTTTGTGTGTCGTCGTAGTTCAGATGAATAGTGATCGTTGTTCGAAACTTGAGGAGCAGGCAACCTAGGCAATTTTACGTGTATAGTAGGTACATAACAATGCAGTAATACTGTTTTGAAAACAACTATAGATATAGAGTATAGACCAAGTTCGGGCAAACATAAAGAGCGGGCATATGAGCAGGTATTTCAATTCGATTTTCTTCTTATAACTGGTTCAAAATGCGAGTATCTGTGAAATGGGTTTGATAAGAAAGAAATCGTCATTGAATTACGAGCATATGCCCGGTTTCCAGTTCAAGATGCGATCAAAATTGGAAGAGTTATAAATGCAGTTTGCATTTATCTTTATATATCAACTTCCGCCAAGTCCAATCGAAACTGGAAACCGGAACTAGTGAGATTGGCTGAATTGCAGTTTACGCAATGGAATGCAAACAGTAAACAGTAGAAGGTACAAAGTGCGGTGAGTGCGGCTGCGGTTTGGACTGCGGTGGCATCAGTGGGTGATTGGGTGCCCTAGTGGAGTGGAGTGGATGGTGATGCATCGAGGTGCTGGGGCGAACCTTGGTCAGTGGATTTATGGGCGTGTGGAATGCGGTTGTGTGTCTGTTCGTGTGAGTGGGCGTGGTATTTCACATTTTCAGCAGAAACGGCAAGTTTAAGGCAGTGTTATGCAAGTAAACCTATGCGACAATTTGTATAACTAACATTAAGACTTATCACTTTCACTTGGTTGGTTTTGGAAACTGGAACGGGAGAGCTGCCCTTAGCTAACCAGGTTCTCCACATCGGACACAACCACCTCCAAGTCCGAAGGCAGCTCGTTGTTCTCGTTCGATGCTGATGCAGATGCGGCTCCTGCGGATGTAACTGCTGCAGAAGTGCCTGCTGCTCCTGGCCTTCCAGTTGCAGCTCCTGTGCCCGTGGAGCGCGACCTGAAGTTGTTCAGGCTTCTTCTCGTGGGCTGCGAGGGCGGGTGACGCTGCATGGCGCTGGTGGAGGCAGATTGCTGCAATGCCACTCCTGTGGTAAAGCCTGGAGTGATGGATGAGCTGCTGGTGGCTGTGCTGCTGGAAGATTGGCGAGAGAAACTGGGCGGAGGTGCTCCAGTGCTGGCGGCGGCACTGCCGTTTGCTCCTCCCAAACTGGCCCTTGGAATGTTGCTAAAGCTATTCCGCGAGTTGCGTGTGGGTGGAACAGGCACTGCCTTTGTGGAGGACACGCTGCTGTCCCTGCGGAGATTAGCGTTGGACGAGGAACGTCTCTGTGGCGAGGCGACTGCCATAGTTGGCGGATCTTTCCCGCTTCTGTTGGCTCCACTACCACTTGCCTTCAGGTTCAGACTGCTGCGCTTCTTGTTTTTGGACAGATTCTGACTGAGATTGATCAGATTCTGAGTGCTGCCAAAGTTCCGCGTGAGATTCACCGATCCGCTGGCCTTGCTGCTGCTCCGGCGAGGAGCGGCCGCAAATGGATTGTGGGTGGACAGGGAGTTAGACCTGCGATAGGAGTTCCTCTGGGCAGGCACTGGAGGAGTCACCTCTAAACTGGATCTATTTTGTGTGCTAGGAGCCACTTTGCTGCTACTACTAGGCTTCGAACTGGAGGCCTCGGCCTGCATGTCCACATTCTCGTAGCAATGTTCCATGGAACGTGGAGGCGTTGGTGGCTTCAAGGTCTCGTAGTTGGGCTCGTTGAGGGTGAGGATCTGGTTATCGTCCTCCGCCTCGTTGCATAGCAAAAGGGCGCTCCTCTTGGCGCGCGTAGACACTTCCTTCGAGGAGGATTGTCCTGCAGTTCGGTTACTAGTCTTTTGGCTTCTCTTTGGCCTTACACCTGCGCCCACCACATGGGTCTTTACTTTCGGTTTCTTGGACAATCTCAGGGAAAACTTGAAGGGCGGCTTGTAAACCACCTGCAGTTTGACCTTCTCGTTGGACAGATTACCCATGGACTTGGTTTTCTGCGGTGTCTTTTGCACCAGTCTCTCTGGCGTTGATTGCGATTTGCTCATCACTTTGCGAACCCGAGAGCTGTGCTCAATGTGGGACAATGGTTGAGCCACAATGGGCGATTCGAGCAGCCACTTTTGGACCTTGCCAAAGGTGTTGGTATGGTTGTTGGTGGTCGATAAGTTGGAGGCATCGTCGCCGTTGTTGTTACGGTTTGAATAGTCGATAATCTCCTTCATGTGCTTGCCCATCTTCTTGCTGGACTTCTTGGGCTCCTCCTCGAGGGATTTCTTCTTGGCCATCGCTTGGCTTCTAGTGGTCTTCTTTGGCTCCGGATTGGCACTGCTTTTGGCCACACCTCGGGTTGCAACTGCAGCCGTAGCGGTTACTCCCGCACCAGCTACTGCTCCCGTTCCTGGTTTCTTGGTGCGCTCGCCACGAACCTTCTTCTTGAAAGGTACCTTTGTCCTTACGGCCGTATGAACTATAACGCCGTTGTTGTTCTCTGGAAGACGCACTGTCTCCGTGGTGGCGCTGTGTATAATGGTGACGGACTTAAGCTTCAGATTCGACCGCTTCGCCAGCAGCTTTGTGCTCAGCGCCTGTGAAAATAATTAAGGTATTAGAACATAATCCAATCAAATTTAAAATAAGGAAAAGAGCATAGGTAAATGTTTTAATGACTTCTAGACTAAAGCTGCCCTCGAATTAGCCACAGACTAGATGAATGTTCTTCAAACACTCTACAGGATTATTGCGGGCACCGGAAGTCTAAGTGCTCACCCAAGGCCTGAGCCCTTGCTTGCGCTTTGGCTTCGACCTGATCCCTTAACATTTGCGTGAGAAGTCTCATTAACTTATTGTGCCAAAGAATATTTAATAGTGTATTTAAGTACTTTCCACCAGTTTCCAGTAATGTTACTTACCAGAAGCAGGATAACGCCCACGGCAGCTAAAGCAACTGTGTACCAGTTGTGCTGCATCCACTTCTTGAAGCTGGCGATGCTCTCTTCGGAAAGCAGGAGCTTGCGCAACGTGGCCAGCGGTCCAGAAGGATCCACCTCTCTGCACTTTTGAAAGACATCACAGTATCTAAAAAAAAAGAAGGATAATCAGTCACATAATTTTGTGGTCTTCAGGGCAGATGATGCGCACCCATTGTAATCATTGCAGGGAGTTCCAGGCTTTGAGTACATATCGGGCACATCGAAGGGCGCCTCATTCCACTCAAAGGAACTCCGGCAGGGACTGTCCTCTCCTGGCAGCTTGCAACACAGCTCACATGACTTGATCCGATCGTCCTGAGGTCCCGGAATACACTGACACGATTCCAGACCATAGGCCAAACAGATGCTGCCCGTACAGTCGCCCATGTAGCAGACGAACTCCTTGTTGCAGATGGTTTTGTTGGGCTTGTTCACCGACGGAGGACACTGAGGCACTCGCCCATCACAAAATGAAGGATCCCGACAGCCGTTGTCATCCCGACACTTGTCACCGAACTTCAGCTTGCAATCGGTGGTGCAGCAGGGACCTTGCGACGGACTGCAGCGGGCATGCGGCGTCAGAGTGCACGGAGTTTCATCCAGACGCGGTTGCCTTGACATGGGAAAGCAGCACGAGTCCTTGCAGTCCTCCTCCCATCCGCAGTCGCACTGCTCGCCCGGCTCCACCACGCCGTTGCCGCAAATCGATGACTGCGGCTCTGTGAAACAGCCCTTCATGGAACGTGCCTTGGCATTCAGCACGGGTTCTATTGATTTCAACGAGCAGGTGCTGAACTTGTTGTTGTTCTTCTTGTCGCCCGAAGTGGCGCGGGCGAACATGATGAAGTTACCATCCTCGCCACCAGGGGTACATTGCTCTGGATCGTGCTGAAATGGAGAAGAACTTTTAATAACATAGAATATTAATAAACAATTTTAGAAGCCTCACCGGTGATCCAAAGTTGTGGCCAATTTCGTGGGCCAATGTCACATGAGAGACCGCCGGTGGCACATGCTTTCCATAGTTCAACAGAGTGACTATTCCCGTATTGAGGGACTTAAGGGACCCGCGGTAGTGGCCATTCTTTTCGCATACTCCGCCGGCGTTCTTGAGATCTCCAGTCCAGGCCAAACCCAAGGTTCCCATCTCGAAGTCACGGTAGGTGAACATGTAAGCCAAGCAAAAGGCGTCGTAATCCTCCTCTGTAAAGTAAATCAACATATAATATATTACAAAAGGTCATTTAAATTATACACTCAACACAAAAGTAATTAATCAAACACGTGTCAAGAAAACAGAGATAATGTTAATTGCGAATCAATTAATCAGAAGAGAAAGTCAGCACATGAACTCAAATCTGGATCAATTAACCAGCATGCTAAGTGTACTTTGTTCATTTTATTGGCTAATCGCTCACCCGAAAACAGCTCCAGAAACTTTTCCACTCCGTAGTTGCCGGGGAATCGGTAGCTGGGATCCTTCATCGCGTTCATGTTGTGCACCTTGATGCGCTTGATCATGAAGGTGATGTTGTCCGGCTTCCCATCGTTGTTGAAGTCCGTGTTCCGGTAAATTGTGTTGGCCCGCTGCACATGCCGCGTGATGGCCTCGATGGACGCCTCGTCCGAGCCCATCTTCTGGAAGAAGGTGTGGTCCGCCTGCAGGTACAGCATGCAGGTGGTCTTGCGATCGTAGAGCAGCCTGGGAGAGCTGTGGATGTCCTCGCCACCCCTTCCGCTCAGCAGATTTGTCATCAGCATGCTGTTGAAACTGGGATTGTGCGGATTGGGCGCGAATATAATCTCCGGATTGTAGTTGTTAACAATGATGTTTGGCTTCTTGGTGGCTCCGTTCTTCGTGATAATCTCCACATGCGTCTTGTGGCTGGGGCGGTCATTGCCATTGTTGTTGTTTCCCAGAAAGAGCGTCGTCCAGTTGGCATTGAAGAAGTTACTAGGCAGCTCGCGGGTGCCATTGTTATTCGGTTCCTCGTAGGGCGTTCCAAATTCCGGTTCGATGGGTCGGTTGTACGTGCTCACAATAATGTTCTTGTGTTTTGTGTACAACTTCCGCACATTGTTATTACCATTATTATTATTATTGTTGTTGTTGTTGTTGCTGTTATTGTTATTACTATTGCTGTTGGCATTGTTGCTGCCGCTGCTGTAGCTGCGACTTCCCTCGCCGAGATTGGAGGGATTGTAGTTATTTACAAGTATGTTGCGGTTCGACGTGGGCTTAGTCAGCGTGGCCAGGAAGCTCTCGGTGCTGCGCACAGTGCTCCTGGTTGTGGACGTGGTTGGGTACTTCCGCGGCGACTCCTCGCTCTTGTCCTCTTCGGAGGCAAGGACGCGAAAGTCATCGTTGTAGGGCACCTCCAAGTCCAGCGGCAGGGGCGGATTACGATTGTACGTGGGCGCCGGAGCGTCCGACATGGCCAGCTAAAAGCCAAGGTTCATTAGGATGTGATTCATATTGCATTCTGCGGATACTCACCTCCTCTGGCAGCCAGCGCTTCTTTCTCAGCTTCTCGCTGGCGCAGTGCGTCTTGGCGGGAGTGGCGGAGTTGAGTCCTCCGCCGGTGAACTGCTCCTTCTGCATATTTACATCGCTTAACTTATAGACTATGCTGTGGACACCGCTCTCGGCCAGCTGCTGGGAATACCGATGCGCCGGCTCGATGTAGTAGTGTTCCGCCTGGGTTTCTATCGTGCCGTCCAACAGGTTGTCGCTGGTGAGGATCGCCTGGACGTGGGCCGCCTCGTCGTCCTCCAGGCTGCCCGTATAAATGCGCGACACATCGTAGTCGATGGGGCCCAGAGTGTTCTCGATCTCCACGTCGTGGGCGAACACTGAGTGCGGCTGTTGACGCAGCACCAGCCGGAAATCTCTGCGGGATGTAGAAGGTGTCAGGTGATTAAGTGATTACCTTTTTGGCTGGCGATCTCGAGTGCACTCACCTGTCGTGGGCGGAGAAATTCAAGCGGATGGTGTGCGCCAGTCCACTCGCCGAGGTGGTCACCTCTCTCTTCTGCCGGAAGCGAGCCTGCTCCAGGTGCCTGACCTGCGCCGCCTGCAGCACCTGGCGATCGAAGTTCGCCGCCTCCCAGTGCTTGATGTAGGGCGTCAGCCTGTGGGTGTAGCCTGCAAGAAGAAGGTGGCATCTCAGGGGTTAGTGGGAGCGGGAGAAAGCTGCCAGCGGCGATGACAAGATGAAATTTCTCCTAACTGATGAACAAATTTGTAGGTAGGCTATAGAAAGCCACTGATTGAGGGGATTAAAGTGTACTCAAGAAAGCAAATATTGATACGCTGCTGATATGGAAATAACATATTTGGGGTGCCTCTTTGTAAAATATCAGATTACTTAAACTTTTTTATGGATTCGGGGTAATATTTTATAGACTGACTCACCTGGCAGCTTGAGCGGCGTGGGAATGGCCAGGATCTCGCCGGGCAGCCACAGGAGCCAGAGGAACAGGACCTGGAGCCCGAGGAGGCCCAGCAGCCAGCTCATCGTGGTTGCGATCCGGATGATTCTAGGTGGCCTGGACTACTCGAAGGTTGTGTATTCCGAACTCGACCCCTGCTGCTGCATCACATCATTTGTTATTCGTTATTTGTTATTGCTGTGGGATTTGCTGCGAGGAAGTGGCTCCAATCGGTGACATCTCCGCGGGAACTGAAGGAGTGGAGAAGTGGTGAATGCGGAGTGGAGAGTTGAGAATCTAGAACGGTTATGATCGCGAGATGATTGCATTAACGGTCCGCGGCACAAAGAAACTGCATTGCGTATACGCCGTGTGCTCGCATCTGCAAGTGGCTTTCACCTTTTACGTGAAATCTTTTGTTCAGCTCAAAAATCTGCGTATTTTTGTTCTGTTTTTTGTTGTTTTGCGTCTTTTTGCATAAATGGCAAAAGCAACAAACGGCGAGGAGAAGAAGAAGAGCGTCACAGCATCTCATTAGCACCACACACACACACACGCGCACACGAAGCAGTGGCGCTCGTATTGGTGTGCCCGTGAAAAATACTGTTAGTTAGGCGCTCTCTTCGCCACTGCGTCCCTCTCTTTCTAGCAAACCAATTGGCCAATGAAATTAAATGCATTCTTTGATAACCGTTTAATTGGATAATTATTGTTTTTGCCCAACTAACATACAAATGTGTGTGTGTGTATTCTACCAAAAAAACCCACACTGCTCACCCCTCTCTTTCTACTCGCTGCTCGCTGTTGTTGTTGCGCTGGTCGCAAACCAAAATAAAATACACGTAAAATTCAATTAGCCACAAATTGTTGCACTCTTTTTTTCCGTTTGCGTTAATTGGATTTGCGGAATTTAGCCAAATATATTGAACAAAACACACACCACACACACACAGGGATAACAATCGACCTCCGTTAATGGCGTAAATGGTATAAGCCAGTCGCAGTTTTTTTTTCTATTTTTTTTTTTCGTTGTTGCCACGGCCTAAAACCTGTTCTTCTGCCCAATCATCCAGGCCTTAATCGAGCAAATTTCACGACTTCCCGTGCCGTTTTTGGATTTTCTGATCAGTTGATCTTAGCTTTGATTAATTTATTTGCTTGGCTGCTTACTTTTCACAGTCACTGGAGCACTTGCATTACAATTGCTTTTTCTGCGCTTTTAACAACTTTTTTCGACCACCTTACCATCCACCAAGCAGTGTGACCGCACCGCGTATTGACCGTTAAAATGTCGGGCTCAGAAAAAATACACCTTGCTGTTGAAAAATACCGCCAACGTACTTTGAGCTGAAGTTTTAGCCGGCACTCGAACCACACCACAGTGGGCCCAAGTAGATTATGGAACTAGTATAAAAGTAATTTTCTTTCGTTTAGAATTATTAGCTTTTAATTGTTAACCACTTAGCATTCAACAAAAGTCTTAAATCAGCTAGCTTAACTATAAGTTAACAATTAAGGGCTCCTTTGACCAGTGCCTGTTGCTTTTGTATGCCCGTTCTTAGTTTATCCGCATTCTTTTCTAACTTGGCATAGCATTCCTTGAGCTGATTTCTTTGGGTCTCCAGATCTTCCTCGGTGGTCGACAGTTTTTTCACCTTCTGGTCGTACTCGTCGAACACCTGCCACCAAGTGGGAAGGGAAAGGTTCTCCGGCTCAGTCAGAAGAGCGTGCTCCAAGTCGGAGTTGTCCGTAGGCCCGCTTATCGTGGGCTGATTGACCTCGAAGGTTTCCATGTCCGCCAGCATTTCCTCTACACTTGGAGCCGTGGGCGGGGGCTCCACTTTGGGTTTGGCCTTCCTAAACATCCTGTGTTTCTTAAAAACTTAAATTTAGAGAACTGGAAACGTCAGCACTTGTTGAATCAGGGATTTGAATACTGGTTACCCGTAGTTTCAAATCTCGTTGGCTTAAAAGTAGTAAGGATAAAAAAAATGTCAATTATGTGGTCAAAAATTCAGATTTATGCAGTAAAATATTGATTTAATAACTTTTCTGCAATTGTTTACAAAACAGTGGAAAATAATAAGGTGGCCAGCAAATAATATTTCAAAAATACCAGCTAAACTTAAACGGTCTAATCGATAACAATTTCGATATAAGCTATAACAGTTTGTTTACCATTCTCTGTCATCCCTAATTTGCGCGGCATAGTTTTAGTCCAATTGCAATTTATACATAATTTCAAGCAAACATGCGGAATCAGGACGAACTGAGTCAGGGCGCCAAGCAGAGATTTGTAGAGACAGCTGCCAGGGCCAAGAATCCCCTGGAATCTCTTAGCTACCAAAGCTACAAGGCCCCCAGCGGAGAGGAATTTAAACTCCTCTGCCGAGCGAAGTCGGATGCGGACTCCAAACTGCTGAAATGGGCTTTCAAGCTGGCGGAGACGAACGTGGGACCCTACTACAAACAACTCAAGATGGGCTGGCAACCCAAGATCAAGGCCGCCGAGCTGAACAAGAATTGGGCTCGCTACTTGGTGGCCCAGAACGAAAAGAAGGAGAACGTGGCCTACGCGATGTTTCGCTTCGACATGGATCACGGAGATTGTGTCCTGTATTGGTGGGTATACTCTATGTTAATCCCCAATTTAATAACTTAGTAGAACTGTCTTCCAGCTACGAAATGCAAGTGGCTGCAGAGCATCGAAGAAAAGGCCTGGGCAAGTTCATCATGAGCACCCTGGAGGATTGCGCTCGCCTGTGGCACCTGGAAAAGGTTATGCTGACCGTGCTGAACAACAACGAAGCCTCCATTTCCTTCTTCAAGCAACTGGGCTACGTCAAGGACGAGATCTCGCCGGATGTCCTGGAACAGGCCGACTACCAAATCTTCAGCAAATCGATGCTGAGCTGAGTATTTATTGGACAACGGAGATTATAGACATTTAGCAACTAGTATAACAATGCGTTTATTTCAACAAATTGGCCGTGGTCTCCAAGTGAGTGGCCATGCGAATGTCCTGCGAACTAAGGCCACCCACATCGTGTGTGGATAGGGTCACGTCCACCTTGTTGTAGCAGTTGAACCACTCGGGATGGTGGTTGATCTTCTCGGCCAGCAGGGCCACGCCCGTCATGAAGCTAAAGGCCTGGTTGAAGTCCTTCAGCACGAACTGCTTGAAGATGGCGTCGCGCCCCTCCACCAAAGTCCAGCCGGCGTCCAGGAGGGGCTGCAGCTTCTCGGCGCGCTCCTGCTCGTTTAGTCGCACCTGAACGGGAGACAGAAACAAGTGAGTGGAATTGAGTCATATCATAACACTAAAGCTTTTGTGTAGGTCGCTTAAACAGCAAATGTGGGCATTGTAAGGCGGTATTAGAAGTCGAATATACCTATTCCTGATCAGCATTAGATACAGTTAAGTTCGTAGGGCATAAAGAACTTTCCAAAAGTCAAAAACCGGCCTTGGGGGCTCGTTTTGAGTTGAAGGCGATAAGAGAAGCACTCGATTTCGCCGAGACTCCATCACCTTGATCTCAAACTCACTTTCCGTGCGTACTTACCACCATTTTGCGCTTTTTTGCTGTGATTGCTGTTGCTGGGGCTTCTGTGGTTGGGATGGTGTGGATTCTCCTGAGATTGCGACTGCCACCAGTTGCTGCCTGTGCTGCTTCTCTCGCTGCTGGCGAATACAGAACTGAGATTTGCGACAGGCTGCGCGAAAAAATAAAGCTTCGCTTTAAATTCGGTATTTTTACCCCTCCCCCTTCCCTTTCACAATCAACATCACCAACTGACTACCTTCTACTCGTTGCTGTTGTTGCAATGGCGCGGGATAAACCAGCTCTGTAGCTGCTGGCAAGCAGATTGGCCACTTTCTGGCAGTTCGGCTTAATCACATTCTGAGCGCATTTAATTGTTAACAACATTTTCGATTCGAAACTCGTTTGTTGTTAGCTACTGTTTTTGTTGCTGTTACTGTCGGCAAAAAACAGCTGACTGTGCGGTATGTTACCTAACATTGACTTAACAGGGCGCTGCCGAAGATGCCAACTTGCCTCGCGAACGCATGCTAGCAACATAACTGTTTAAAGTCAAGACTTTTGGATCAAAAATCAAAATCATCAAAATTGGCGAAAAATGGCCAAAATTACATTTTTTTTTTTTGAGCACAAGTGGATAGGAAATTTTGTTACGAATTCAACGAGGTATGGCATTCCACTTTTGGACAACTACTTTTACTGCTATCGAAAAAAAACGGATTATTTTTTATCAAAAAATCGAAAAAAAAATTGTTTGTAAAAAATCTGATATTTTTAATCGGCGTTTTGGCCATAACTTGGCTTAAAATAGCCGTACAGCTAAAATAAAGACTGTTTTGTGCTGCTAATAAACATAGCTAACTATGTGTGTCCCTACTTTTTCGATATTTGAAAAAAAAAAATTGTCAAATTTTTGCATTTTCGATAAGGGGTACCATCATCAAAATTTGCGAAAAATGGCCAAAAATTAGCATTTCAATGTATATACATGGATCGAAAGGGAATTTTGATACAAATTCAACGAGGTATGACACTCCACATTTGGACAACTATTTTTACTGCTATCGAAAAAAAACGGATTATTTTTTATCAAAAATTCGAAAAAAAAAGATGTAAGAAATCGGATATATTTAATCGGAGTTTTTGTCATAAATTAGCTAAAAATGGCCGCACAGCTAAAATAAAGACTGTTTTTTGCTGCTAATAAACATAGCTAACTATGTCTATCCCTACTTTTTCGATATTTAAAAAAAAAAAATTTGACAAATTTTTGCATTTTTGATAAGGGGTACCATCATCGAAATTTGCGAAAAATGGCCAGAAATTAGCATTTCAATGTATGTACATGGATCGATAGGGAATTTTGTAACGAATTCAAGGAGGTATGGCACTCCACTTTTGGAAAAGTATTTTTTTTGCATATTTTTTTTGAATATTTTCAATAGGCATTTTTTTTTAATTTGGATTTCTAAGACGCTTAATAAACTCTAATGTACATGAAATTCACTAATTTTATTTTTAGATTTGATATACAGTTTATTTATTTGTTTGCCTTCTGTAGCATTGATACGCTCTTTAAGCCGCGCTGATTATATTGGGAGTTAATTTATACATCATTATGTTACTTGTGGTATTACTTGTGCACCACATTCTCCGTCTCCCCATTGCCGTAGTAGTCGTAGTCCGAACTGGCCGTGGAGGTGGCCAGCTTGGGATGGTCGGTGGTGGTGACTGTGTGAACGATGGCTCCACCGGAAGCAGTGACCACCTCCGGCGCCACAGAGGTCGTCTTCTTCCAACGCAAGCTGTAGCGACTGCGAATGAACGGAGGCTTGGTCACCACAACCGCGTCACCAAGGGCTGCACATCGCAAATTATTGTGGATTGGAAATGCAAGGACCAAAGTGGTTACTCACCCATGCCGATGAGGCAACAGCAGAGGATCAGGAGCAGTGCCAGCTTCATTCTGAGTACCCCGTTCGATGTGAACTGCAACTTTTGCCGGCCAGTCGACTGCCTTTATAGTCGCACCAGAGCTGAGATAAACAGTTCCCAATTCCCCGTCGTAAGCGAAATCATCCCCTGGATGAATCCCAGGGGAACTGGACACCCATCCAAGTTCAATCACCGCCAGTGCGATTTTACATTTTTTATTCGTTATCTCTGAATGAACTCTTACTTTAGCTTACGGGTTAGGGCGACATTGTACAATCAAATCGATATTATGCCTAAGCGAAATGGTAATAAATACGTGTGTGCAATCTGGGCAACCGGCCTCACTTGGCTTCCAATCAGTTGTCCACTTCCGCTTCAGGTTTAGCGCCCAGTTCCGGTTCCGCGGGACGTGGACGCTTGGGTCCGGAGGGTATTGGCGGAGGTGGAACATCCGGCACCGCGCTGTTTTTGCTCTCCGATCCGTTGCGAATATCCTCGAAGCTGGGCTGCGCCGGCTCCAGATTCTCCAGCGGAAGTGGCTGCGGCTGTGGCTGTTGCTGAACTTCATTCTGGACGGGATTCAGTGGCTGTTCCTGGTCCGCGCGCGGCAAGGTGGCTCCACGCACGGGATAGCCCTGGCTGGGGTAGTAGTCGTACGGCGGCAGGTAGTTCTGCCTGATGAAGCCCGCCTGATCGTAGACCACTGGGTACTGGCTGTACGGATAGGGCGGCAGGTGCATGGGCTGTCCTCTGAACTGGGAGGGCAGTGGAATCAGCATGGGCGGCAGTCCGTGCTGATTGAGTGGCAGCGGCATCTGCTCCTTGGGCATCTCCTGTCGCTCCACGGTTCCCGGTGGCGACGCTGCCTGGGGCTGCTGCTCCACTGGCGTCTCCACGGGCTGCTGGGGCTCATATGGAGCATAGCCAGCGGGATACTGGGCGGCGGTTGGCAGTGGGTACGGGAGCTGTAATATTGGGGTTTCAATTGAAATATTTTCTATATTTTCTTGAGTGCGGATTTTTTCCGAAGATAGACGTCTTTGAGTTGCTAGATGAAGTGATAAAACCCCAGTTTGTTACCTTTTAATACCTATTAAAGAATTCCTATTGGGTATTATAAATACATATTAACCTACCCTTTCGTTGGGCGCCAGTCCGGGTACAATCGGCTGGCCGAACCTCACGATCGGAGGACTGTAGAAGCCGTAGGGATTGAAGGGTCCGAAGGGGGCGTAGCCCGGCTCATGGATGGTGGGCTGGATGACCGGGTAGGCGCGACTGGAGGTCAGGTTGTCGTCGGTGGTGATGAGGGCGTTGTAGACCTTGGGCTTCTTCCTGAGGCGACGGGCGGCTTGCGAAGAATCGGCGCAAAGAATCAGTGCCAGTAGCAGGAGAATCAGAATGGTGTGCTGCGAAGAATAGAAATCGAAATTGAAATCGAAATCGGCGGTTAAATACACAGAGATTCTGGTGCCCATTGACAGCTGTCCCTGGGTTTTGTCACTACCGCTGGATGGCAATCAATGAAAAGCATAATCTGAATCTGTCTAATTGATCGCCATATCGACAATCAATCAACGAATTGTTTGGACTACGCACAATGTGTATATGTCCGTGTGTTTGGACGGAAGTTGGCTAGCTGGAGCTTTGGCAGCTCTACAGGGAAGCTTGTTAGTAATGGCTATGAAACTTATATAGCACATAGGTTTGGTATATGAACTGACTACCCGCCCAGAAGAAACCCACGACTTTCAAATACCAGCGCTGCAGTCGCCGAAACAATCAACACATGTCAGCCTTTGTTGCGAATTCTCTACACTTCATTAGTTTTGAATTGAAATGTAGATTGTTCCTTTAATTGGATTACGGAGTAGCCGATCGAACCGGACGGTGTTGCTACCTCACACTGAGCGAAAATACTCTGCAAAGAACTTGTATCAAGTTCATACATATATAGGAAGCAGCTATCTAGATTCTTGATTCTTCTGAGAACAAACTCTTTTGTCTTTTGACGCAGTGCACGGGTTCAAGTGGAGCTGCGGCAAAGCCTTTTCCTCGGAGAGATGGAGTCTCTAGGTCCGGTTAGACGAGTTGCCCATGGAGGAGGAGGAGTGGCACCAGTGCCACTGCAGCTGGTACTGGAGCATGGAAATGCAGTGGAGCGATCTGCGGAACTGTGACCGCGTTTCTGATCTTGATCCCCCGATCTCCGGATCCCCGGAGGCCGCACTCTAATTGCCGCTATTGGATTACCCAGACATCCAAGATGGGTGGGGCTGGGCCGCCCTCCTCCTTGGATTGCTCTATTGCTATTGTTGTTTGTGGTCCAAGAGACTTACAAACTGACTGACTGACTGACTGACTGACTGACTGGCAATTTGCCTTGCTTTCCAAGCATTTCACTTTGACTTTCCTCCACAACTCACCCACTCGCAATGGCCGTGATCTTTTCTCCTCGCTGCGAGGGAGCAATTTTCAACGCTTTTCCTTTTTTTATTTCTTATTTTCTAGCTTCGATTTCGTTTTCGATTTCGTGGGCATCTGGCAGCAGTGAAATTAAATGGATGCCGCTCGAATCAGCAGACAATAATCGGTGATCAAGTGCACTCCAAGCCACGAAATTGGGCCACCTCGAGTGCCACATTGTGAGGCGCGTTAAAAGTGATAGTTCCAAATGGTTCAATGGCTCGGCGTCGCCTCTTGGCCATGGGTGTTTCCATAGGCTCAGTGGCGTTCCGAGCTGAGAAATCCAGGTGGGTGGTCACTCGGAGGTGTCAGTGGAGTGGGGATTGAAGATTGAGTGACGAGCCTACTTGACCTATAGATACTTATACTTAGAAGTGAGATTCTGCCAGGTTTGATTTGGTTTTTCAATGATTAGTGATAAATGTGGCTTGAAAAACCAATTAATTGCTTGATGGATAGTGGTTCAGTTTTGTAATTGCTTAATTGTTGCTATTTGTATATCAATCAAAGTAATTTGCACTTTAATTAGAGAATATATGTCGGTAATGTTCAGTATATCATAATATAGAAAAGCTCGGAAAAACTTGTGTCATTAAAATTGAATATTACGTTTTATACCATTTTAAACGCTTTTACTGCTTAAGTATATGGCAAAAATAAGAAGTGACATGTAAGGTATTTAAATCTTCGCCTATGAGCTTTTTTAGCATTTTAGGACTTTTCTTGGAATCGCAGTTCGCAGTTCCAGCCACATGGTTCTAGCCATTCTCTTGGTACTCAGTGGCCTGCATGTGCACATTGGCCAGTTGGCGGCTGACTCAGAGGCAAATCGCGTTGGATTCATGGCTAAGACCAGTTCAAAGGCGATTGATGGCAGTGGCGTAACCTTAAACCTGAGTCTAAACTGGATCTCGAGCTGAGTCTTTGATTGAATCTTAGACTGGCAAACGAAAGTGAAAGTTCCCAGAAAGTGTGTGAACACTTAAAGGTCCCTTGTATAACTCGATGGGTATTTAATTCGATGATAAATCAGTGAATAAAGTCATCACAGACGCCGCTTACCTTTTCCATTTGCATATTGGCCGTGTGCTTTTGTTTTCCCTCTTCTTGTGAACTGTTTCCTTGGATTTACGTATGCAGGTGATGCACGCAGTGTCAGGAAGCTCCAGAAAATCCAAAAAAATATGTCATAAAGTGTCTGGTCTGATTCGCACTGGCAATTGCCAGTCTTTAAAAATGCACAATTTGTTTAGCGACTGGCCGCCGACACGGAATGACTTTGAAAACAAGTTGCTGCGCCAATGATAATGTGCATGAAATGCAGTTCACTCCGGAGAACACAGATCACGATTTCAATACAATACAGTTGGGCCAACGGCCGACTTGAGTGGGATTCAGTTGAGTTGTTGAGTTGACTTCACGCGGAGACTGCCGACGACCGACTGACTCTTTCTGCGGCTGCGCACGCGCGTTTCTTGGTTTTCAGTGGCGTTTCAGTGGGTTTCAGTGGGTTTCAGTGGATTCAGTGGATTCAGTGGTTTCAGTGGGTTTCTGGCGACTTTGAGCGGACGCTGGGCGCGCTCCATGGGCAACCTTTTATACCTTCGACAGCAGTGGCAGTGGCACCAGTGGTCATAGTGGCCATGGTGGCCATAGTGCTGGCAATGAAAAGCTGGCTAAAAGGCTTGCAAATAAACATCTGTGTTGGCTTTGGGCCATTTTTATGGGCGTACGAACAGGAACTTCTTGGAGTTGGCCTACTTTCAGCTAGCCTTGCACCGGGTGTAATGACTTTTTTACGGCTTTTCAAGAATAATAAAAATGAACTTAATAACTTCTAACAACTTGTTCTAACCGGAATCGCATGGGTAAATAAAGTTAACAGCAAAGGATTTAATATTAGGTATAACAAAACGAATTATTGCTCATACGCCCTGGTGTCCGCACATAAAACGAACTGATGTCTAATGCAGTTCCCAAATATCTTCACATCTTTCTCCATTATATTCCAGCTTCGTTTCTCCCAGGGTATTTCTCCAGTCGAGTGAATGGAAACTGAAGCACAATCTGAACAAATCCAAATGCTTTTCCACTGGAGGCGGCGTTTTCATTAGCTTCGATTTAAGTGCTCGGCGGCATCAAATGAATGCAGTAAACCCGGCGAAAGTGTAGAATAGGGGCGTAATGAACGGCGAACTGGGCTAGGAATTCGTTCAGCTCTCGACACTCGGGAAATGCAATTGTCAATTGGCAGTTGTGGTCACAACAAGTCTTTATTCTCGGCCAAAACAAACGGGCTGACGGGTTTCACTTTCGTTGCAAAGTTCAGAATGGCTGTTCATTTTGCACCATAAAAAGTCTGGTTTTAGTCATTCCACGCTAGCTGACGGGCCCTCAACTCTCTGCTGTTTACCAGATTGTTTGTTAAACAAGGTTTATACATGCACTGACACTGGGAGAAAAACTATTAACTTGTAAGATAAAATGTAGTTCTAAAATTACATACCAAGCAAGTAACTCTTTTATTTCAAATCTTAAGTAGGCAAGCAGTAGGTTTTTAAGGGCATTTGCAACTTTGAAGACTTATAGTTTTGCTGTGAGTGCACACCTCCATCTGCAGCATGATAGTTTGTTTTCATTTGGCGCAGTCACGTTCACAGTCAAAAGGTGATAAGAGTGATCCGATCCAAACCGCTCCGGTCCTCAACCACACGCGTGCTGCAAGTTGTGGGGTTTCCTGAGTGCTGAGTGCTCAGTGGGGTCAGTCCCGAAAACTTGGAGATCTGCTGGGGCTGTTTGATGGACCATTGTGGTGGGCGGATTTTCCCCTTGACTGTCGGACGCAGTTTCGCTTTCGCTTTCCCTTTTTCTGTTTTGATTGGCACAATGAGTCTACGAACTCCGCTGACCCCAAGCCTAGATGTTTGCTTCACAATACAATTCATTTCACTGGTTTATAAATATTCCATCATCTATCTTCAAATAGCTACAAAGAAAAGGTCTAATAAAGCTATTTGCTGAGGCCAACACGAAAAACGAAGAATATTGTTTGTTTTCGTTCTCACTGATTTTGCTTTCGCTGCTAAACGTCAGATGGCGCCACTGCATGAACTAGCCAAGTCTCGCTCTCCCGGTTTCGCCACCTGACGACAGATGGCGCCAGTTCAGTTTGAAATTTTGGTTCAATTGGAATTTGCTCAAAGTCACGTCACATTTTTGTGATAAGCCGTGATTCAGACTTGTTGATAGCCTTGCATTTGGAGTCTGGCATCTGGCAGCTGCTTCCATCGTTGCTTGGGGGCCTTTGGCCCTTGATAAGGGTAATCGGTGTGCCAGTCAATCACCCGAAATCGACCCGATAGAAGGTTAATTTCACTTTGATTGCTTCGCAGGGTACGGTGTCTATAAAAACGACTGTTGAGCTGCCCAAAAAATGCAGTTGCAGTTGCGAAGCGGTACAACACATCAGCATGAAGGTCCTTATTGTTCTTCTTTTGGGTCTGGCTTTTGCCGTGGCCGATCACCATCACCATCACCACGACTATGTGGTGAAGACCCACGAGGATCTGACCAACTATCGCACCCAGTGCGTGGAGAAGGTTCACGCCAGCGAGGAGCTCGTGGAGAAGTATAAGAAGTGGCAGTACCCCGATGACGCGGTGACCCACTGCTATCTGGAGTGCATCTTCCAAAAGTTCGGCTTCTACGACACCGAGCACGGATTCGATGTCCACAAGATCCACATCCAGCTGGCCGGCCCTGGAGTCGATGTGCACGAGTCGGACGAGATGCACCAGAAGATCGCCCACTGCGCCGACAGTCACTCCAAGGAGGGCGACTCCTGCTCGAAGGCCTACCACGCCGGCATGTGCTTCATGAACTCCAACCTGCAGCTGGTGCAGCACAGCGTCAAGGTCTAAAAGGAGCTGGAATGCAGCCATCCAGAACCATCTGATCGCTTGTCTAAAGTTCAAGTCGTAAATAAATTATTTGTTTAACGGCCTAAATGTTTTTACTATCTATCAATCTAGTTATCTCTTGAGTTCGTTGGCGTAAACTATTTCATTGCACCTCGCCGCTTCTCAGCAACAGATGGCGCCAGTGCATACTAAGCCAACTCATGCTTTTGATGCTCTAATATATTTAAATGCTTACCATGATTCCAAATTTGAATGCAAAATTGATTGGGAATTTAATTTTCTGTGCCAGAAACTCATTATTTTAAGGATATATTCTATATTTTGTGTCATTTGCCTGTAACTTTGTCGAAAAAAGTCCCAGAATTAAGAAACATACTGTTTTGAGCAGCTAATGACCACAGCTAAACATTCCCATCCCGTTTTAGTAGATTTAGGAAATTTTAAAATTTTGCAAAAAATGTCAAAAATTTAAAAATGCCAGATGAAAACCCAAATTGATTTTGCATTTTGTAACGAGTTTAATGATGCAGGAGATTTCAGTTTCGGTCCATTACTTTTTGTGTTATGCCAAAAAAAAACGGATTCTTTTTAGGCGGAAAATCGAAAAACGGCTTTTGGCAAAATATAGTATTTTTCTTCGGTTTCTTTTGGCTGTAACTTTAGAAAAAGGGCGCACAGCCAAATAACCAACTGTTTTGTGAAGCTAATATTCTCAGCTAACGATTTAGGTTCCATTTTTACATGATTCTTCAGGAACTGCGGCCAAAAAAAAAACGTTTTCATTTGAGAATCCAAATGACATTCCACTTTCTTTGTTCTCAAGCTATGGTTCGTCACATATTGAGCAATGCAAATGGCTGCTATGAATTTAATCGTAGCTGCTAACTATCCTAAATTAGTACTTACTTTTTGAGAGCACACGAAGTTTGCTAATAGGAATGGAGTATATGGAGTGGAGTGTAATTGAATAGAGCATCTTCTCGATTTACATATTATCTCCTATTGCCATGGCATATGCCAGTCAATTAGCTATTTTGATATATAAGGTAGGACAATCGTTTTGTATCGGTATAACACAATCGTTGTGTTCCCAATCCATCATGAAGACCCCGGTGTTCCTCCTCTTGGTCATATTGGCCTACCTCCTGGGAATGGCTGTCTCCCAGAATAAAACTGAAGAGGAAAGCCAGAAAACTCAGGAGGAATGTAAGTTGTTTAAACTTCCTTTTTCAGTGCCCTGCTGATTACATTTTTTGAACAGTTGAAAAGTGGTGCAGACTGGGACACGGCTTTGGTGGCAGATGCAGAAAATAAGCAAATTGTTGTTATAATAAACAATTGGGATTGTTAAGATCCGCCAATGGTGCAAGCAAACTTAGATACGCAATAACTTTATTTTTCATCACACTTGTATTTCATGGTTCCACTTCCTTTTGACTCATAAAGTCCTTGACCCAATGGCCAAACTGGCCGGAAGTGGCGCACCTGTAGGCCAGGAAGGCCCAGTCATCCAGGTGGCCCGTGTCCCGCTCCTTCCGGTTGCAGTACTCCACCACCAGCATCAGTTCCTCCATCTGGTTGTGCCCTGCAAAGATCTTCGCTATCCGCCTGCCATTGTAGCCACTCTCATCCGTCCACAGTCCCAGTTTCTTCACCAAACACCTCAGTGTGGCTGCGTCCTCTTCCTGGCCCGCCTGGCGACACCTTTCCAGATCCTCGTAGACCATTTCCGCGGTGGGTAGCTTCCAAACCGAAGCCGCTTCCGTCCTAGCAGCCATAATAATGAGCACGCAGCTCCAGCAGATGATCTCCAGTCTTAAGTGATTCATTGCGTATGCGACAGCTTTAGGTTTGTTAGTGGACACAGTTCACCAGTGAACACGGCTGTTTTATAGATCGCTCTGGGAAGACTAGGGAAACCAGTTCTCGAAGCGGCATTGGCACTAGCCTAGAATTCATGGAAAATGCGTCTACTGGCCGCTATAATTGCTGTCAGCGCGGGAACATCTGGTGTGACGTAATCGGAGTCTTTAAAAAAACTCTAAAACGATGCTGTGTCTCAAAATGATCCATAATTCGAGTACACCTGCACTGGGATGCGAGTTCAAGTTCATGAATGGTCGAGTGACTGGGCAGTTTTGATCTACAGTCACGTTTCGGTAAAAAGCGCGATTAAGATGAAAATCATATTTAATGAATGGTGTCTGGTGTTTTTCCTGCTGGTGGATATATTGATAGAGACTGGGATTGATAGAATAAAGAGTTAAGTAACTATGTCACCTATTCTGCTGCTTTAAATTGTTTGACAGGTGAAAAGCATTCATTGTGCTTCTCAGCTAAACTTTCCTTTTGAAACTGCAATTTTGCGCTGTTTCTGTGGAATATACTTTATAAAGCAATTAGCATGCAATATTCTTTTGGTAATTTCTGTATACTTTCGCATACATTCCATCTACTTACTTGCACCTTCTTCATAAGCCTGATTAAGCGATGCAGTTCTCCATCCACAATGAAATCGGCTAAACTGCAACTGCAATTATAAGTGCGCGGATGACTGCGCAGGGCGACAAGTTCCCAGGATTCAGGATAGAGGGTTCAGGCTCCAGGATACAGGACCCAGGACCCGCCCACTCTGCGCCCAACTGAAGGACGATTGCCGGAGATTGCAATCACACGTGTATTCGCCTTTGTGGCCGTGTGTGTTTTTTCCACCTTTCCTTTGACTGCCTCCATGGGCTTTGTTTTCCGTGGTGGGAAATCGCAAATTGCAAATAGGGAATGGTGGGAGTGAGGCATCGAAGGGCCTTCGACTTTCTCCGCCGACTGTGATACTTCATTAAACAACTCGCAGTGGCGTTTTCACGCTGCAATAGACCTTTCCGCACCACTCAACACGGCCCATGTCAGCCGCATTTGACAAAGCTAATTTCGCCCAAAAGCCAGACCTCTCCGGGAATCCAAGCCCAATTCCAAACCCCCCGGAGCCACCATATTCCAGCACATCCGTATTCCATTTTCCACATCCCAGACCTCAGCCAGCCAAACGCCAAACGCCAAACAAACACTTGACGCGACCTATTCAATTATTTCTCAATTAAATGTCGTGTAAAGAAGAAGTCATCATCACCGAGTCGGCATTCGTCATTGAACGCAGGGAAAGCCATCAGCCAGGAAACAGAGAGAAAATATATTAAATTTCAGTCTAATGTGAGTCTTAATATTACATTAGTTTTTAATAAAGAGGAGTTAGTAATGGGACTGTAAACCAGGGATTGGAAGTTACCTAATCAGCTTATGTGCTATAATCAAATGAAAGTATTATGCCTTGCAATTACATATTTCTCCCAGTGCATCCGCAAACACTTGGCACATTTGCTGATCCACAAAAGTGGGCGTGGCACCGCACAAGTGTCGAAATAGTCAAAGGCAAGGTAAATTCAATTCGGTTTTTCATTTTCATTTCCATTTAGCTTTGCTCGTGTCGAGATTGCGTTAGTTTGCCTGCCAGGCAGCATTAAGTACTTAGTTTCAAAGAGTTTCCATGGATCAGGGGCGAATGAATCGAAGTAAATGGATTGGCAAACCTCAGTTCCTTTGACTTCACGGTGATTGTTTTTTCGCGATGAATTCGTGCTATGAATTACTATGAATTACATCGCAGAACCTAGAAGGTTTACAGATGAATACATGTATTCTGGGTGATTTTGCAAATGGTTTGGATTCAGCAAAGCTCTTTGTAACATTCCTCCCTTTATGGGAGGAATTCAAATAAAATCACTTTTCGTTGTGCAGACTGTTTTGCGAAGCTAATATTCTCAGCTAACGACTTATGTCCCATTTTGACATAATTCTAAGCGAACTGTGGCCAAAAGTAACCTTTTCATTTGAGAATCCAAATCTGTACAAGTTATGACATTGAACTCCCTTTGCTCTCAAGCTGAAGTTTCAAAAATATTATGACTAATATGAATTTCATCGTAGAAATTACCTATCCTTAATTACTGCTTACTCTTTGCGGCTACACGAAGTTTGCTAAAAGGAAAGGAATACACGGAGTGGAATACAATGTAATTCTCAGATTCTCCTATTAGCTGGGCATGCCATGGCATATGCCAGTCAATTAGCTATTGGGATATATAAGGTAGGGCAAATGCTTCCTATTGGTATAACGCAATCGTTGCCAATCTATCATGAAGACCCCGGTGTTCCTCCTCTTGGTCATATTGGCCTCCCTCCTGGGACTGGCCGTCTCCCAGAACCGATCTGATCCTGCGTGGATGGAAAGTCAGAAGAAATGTAAGTTGTTTAAATATTGCCCTTTCAGTGACTTGCTGATTACGTTTTTTGAACAGTGGAACAGTGGTGCAAACTGAACCTAGGACCCGCCTATGGTGGCAGATGCAGAAAATAAGCACATTGTTTTATGATAAGCCAAGATATGATTGCCAAGATCCGCCAATGGATCTTACGCAAATAAACTTAGATACGCATGAATTTTATTTTCCATCACACTTGTTCCGCTCGTGCTATGAATTACTATGAATTACATCGCAGAACCTAGGAGGTTTAAAGATGAATACATGTATTTACACAATCTCAGCAGCTTCTGGGTGATTTTGCAAATGGTTTACATTCAGCAAAGCTCTTTGTAACATTCCTCCTTTTATGGTTTATGGTTTTTTACAATCCTGACCGCCATGTCCATTCAAATAAGAACACTTTACGTTGTGCATAGAAAAATGCCTTTCGAGTTTAATGGTCTGCGACTTGTTTCCTTTCAAAGCGCATTGTTTCTCCGCCGAGTTGCCCACATCCATCCATTTCCCACCTCCGCAGCGACCAGGACTCAACTGTTTCCATTCAGTGCAGCAGCCAGCAGTTCAACTGACCCATCAGCCACCCAGCCACCCAGTCATCCAACCCACTTTCCTACAGCCCCCGGAAAATGGGCAGTCGTTCATTCGGGCTGCTCTAATTGCAACTTTGAAACTCAATTGGGTAGACACAAGGCCACCGGGGGGCGGCCACTTCTCGAGCACAAACCACCAATTAAATATAAATGTTTGCGCTTTTCTGAGCAGCTTCCAGTTCCTTTTTCCATTTTTTTCCGACTCGTATGTTTTTGCCGCTTTCAATTTGCACATGGACTGCTCTGTCCGAGCTGGAAGGTCAGTTCAGTTGAGTTGATTTTCGTTGCGTGATGAAAAGCGCTTCGCAGGACACGTGCTTTTTGTTTAAGCCAGGCCAGAAGCAGCAGTAGCAGCTCCTTTTTATCCCACCAAGGACCTGCTAACGATGGGGGTTTCCCTGCCACTGCAACTTTGGTCCTGCATTTTAGTGCCGACTTCTCGGGAGTCGGAGAAATGCGACAGTAAAAACTTTTGGTCATGGGGGAAATTATGGGGAGAGCGGCGACACGTTGCACCAAAAGTTTTTCCAGCTCGCTCGAAAGTTTTCCGCCCACAAAGTTCGGCGCAAAGCGGACGAGAAAATGCTAGAAAATTGGAATACTTTCAAAAGTTTCAAACCGAATGCAAAGGCATCTTTCATTTCGCTCAGCAGGACGATGGGCGTGGCGGGGTTGGTGTTGTTTGGCAATTTTTCCAACTTAATTAATAATTAATTAGTGAATCTTCTGAAAGCCAAACAAGTGGCCGATGGCCGGCCGAAAGAGGGAAATTTTTATATGAAATAATTTCATGTTAAAAACTCGCACAAAAGGCCATGGCAATGCAGAGTGGCGATTGGGAGGGGCTGCACTGGAAAAAAACAAACTAGTTTAAGCACAATACAACACATACTAGGATCCAAATAAATGTTAAGTTTGCTTCTAGGGCGGCTTACTTCAGTCGTCATTAAACGATTGTTTTAAAGAACTTATTGCACAACTCAGTAACATTTTTGGGGCAGTGTACTGGGTAAGCCGGACACGGACTGAGCTGGAGGTCAGCGCGTGCGGCGGCTTTTGTTGGCCGCACTCCGCGCATTAGCGGCTAAATTACTGGCCAGTCCGCTGAGAGTGCTCGTCCGCTGGTCGAGATGGTCAAGGATGGCGGATGCAGGATGCAGGATGAAGGATGAGGTATGGAGGATGCAGGATGCAGGAGCAGGCGGCACTGTGGTAATTGGAATTAATTCAGCATTAAGCCTCATTTTCTTTGGCCAACTCTGCGTGACCGTGGGCGTGGACATCGCGACCACCGCCGCTCCATTATGGAGTACCAACATTTTGTATAATTTTTTTCTACTCCCTGTCCCGCTTTTAATGCAATCGCCTGGCTTGTTAATTAATTGCGCTTAGTTGCCGCAAATGGCAGTTGGCAAGCGAGCGGATACGGGTTTTCCCGTGTCCCGTGTCCCACGATGGGCGTGGCCGGCAGTTAGTGGCCAGGATATTCCTTTCGCACAGAGTCATTAGCGGGCGAGCAATTAGCAGAACTTGGCAGCGAAATGCAATTGCGGGAATATCTTTGCAAGAATGCAGTGCCCCTTTTCGCAGAACTCGACATTTTATCTCGTCTCAAGCACATTAAATAGTTGGTACACAAAAATATTAATTGCTTTGCATTCAATCAAAGTCGCTTTTCTCTATTGACACAAAATAGAATATCCAATTAAGTTTAATCTTTGTGTAAAGCTATTCCAGCATAAGAATCCAATTACTCCTAATCACATGTCAGTTAGGCACCCGCATAATCATGCCCGGAATGTCTGCACTTCAAGTCAAAGGCAACAATTGCAGTCATGCACATGCAATTGCACATACACATATAGAACTTGTATACTTTCGGTGGCCAATGTGGCGTATGCGCAATGTGAATGCGAATTTTGAGACAAGTGGAGGTCCTTTTCGAAGGGCGAGTGAGACGGCTACACTTTGTCTGCAACTTATTGATATTTTGCTCAGCACGAGGGTGGTAAATAAAATATATAAATTAATTAGCAAAAATGGTATTCTCAAGTTATTGCCATTTTAAGGGTGCATATGCCATACTAACAGATTTTTATTATAAATAATAATTCTTGAACACCCTTTGTTCGGGAACTCTTCAATCCACCCGCTGATTGCTCGATTCCTCATCGCATCGACTTCTTGTAACAGTTTGGTCTGTTTCGCTTGTACGCAATGCCACGCCCCCCTGCCAACCGAACTCTGTGCCGCCCCCAAGCGCACTGATTAACTGTTCGGTGTGGGTGGAAAATGCCTTTTGTTTTTCAACTGACAATCGCCAGTATTCCTCCTGCCTGCAGCCAGTGTCTTCCATTGTCCCAGATATATATTGTAGATAGTCATTGTGCTATTTTCCGCTTGATTACGGCCAAAGGATTTTTGGCACACACGTACTCACACCCACACCCACACCCAAACACACACACAACACCCACACCCACACCTACAACCAAGCAAAACAACACCACCCACGACCCAGAAATTGGCATTGTTCGCTGGCATTTGACCGCGGGTTTGGCACTCGCAGCTCCACAGTGCTGGTGATGCCTCCTCCTGCTCCACCTCCACCTCCTCCACCTGGGCACCTTGGCAACCATTAAGTGGATACGCTTATTATCCATTGTTGGCGTTGATATGAGCCAGATCCCCACATCCCCGCATCCGCTCCTCTGACCTCTGCGGCCTGACCTCCGTTGCTCCTGTGTAATTTTATTCATAAACTCAACTAAAACACATTGCCGGCTTTGGCTAAGTACCGGATTTTGTGTGAATTTTCAAATAGTGGGGATGTGTGCACTGAAAAAGATATATCTAAAGTTATTATGAGATATATTAATTGATGTTATTTTGATGACATATTTCAGCAAAATTGAGACGCATGCTTAGAGGAATTGCAATCATCTTGTCAAGCAGTAGTAGCATAAGTTTGAGTCCTGTTTAGTTTACGATTTTTGTGGCAGTGCATTGGGGGGAATGGGAGGATGTTTTGTTTTCCGGGCTTATTTGCTGCTGGCAGTTGGCAAGGCACCAAAAAACACGCAGCAGGCGGCTGGCTGGTTTGGCTTTTGTGTCAATGAATACAATAACCAAATTAAATAACCAAGGTGATGCAGCCAGGCCCATAAATCCGCTGCCTGCAGGCGGCACTCGCTACGAGTCCTGCGAGTCCTGCGAGTCCTTTTGCAAAGGGGTTAACAGTCTGAAAGAAGAAGATGGGGTAGCTGCAATTAGCGTACTCAACAGCTAGTAGATACTTATCTGCGGATCATAACTCAACAATGGCCTGGGAAAATCCACTTTTCTGCCACAGAGCCTGTCGTTTTGATATCCAATTTGTTTATTTGCGTTTATTCCGGCATAAAATCAAAATAAACGCTGCGGGGACGTTTCCACACATGTTCGTCTCTGAATGTACATATGTCCCTGTTCAAATGGCAAACAAATAATGATATCAACTGGCTGAGTATCTCAAGTGCAACCTTCCCACACACAGAAGATGTGTAGATCTGTGCATCCTTTGGATACATTGCTATCCGCAAGATGAACCTTTTTTCCACTCGACTGAATCGCCTGCGAAATGAAAAACCACTCGAGTTCCTCCATTTAGTTTAGCCCCAGCTCGCATTTTCATTTGCTTGTTTACCTTGCTGATTTCTGTTTTCACAAGAAGAAGGAGATCCCTCTGGTTTTTTTGAGCAAATTGCGAGCAATTTAACTGCAATTAAATTGCAATTTTACCACGCACAAAGTTGGCGGCCGAGTTGCCTCGATTCCGCGAATCCGCACAAAGGCGTCAGTATTCCTCGCCAGTTTTCCCTGAAGTGGCGGCTTTCCATTGTGCCACCTTTGTGTGGCCGTGGCCAAAAGGAAATAACACTGGAAACCTTTTGCATTTGCACATTTTACAATTATTTTCGCACTAAAAAGCGGCGAAGGCGCCACGCCCCCCCACTCCTCACATCCTTGTGCCCGCCTCTTGACTGTGCTGTTATTTCTGATTTTCAGATTTTCAGCTTTTCACTTTTCTTTGTGCGCGGCGCATAAACAAAATGGCCGCCTTCTTATCTCGCTCATTGTGCAGCGTTTCCCCGTCTCCCTCCCACCCACACACTCCCTCTCGCTCCCTCTCACATCCCTCTCACTCACTCGCATTGTGCAGCGACGCGTGCTTTATAAATTGTATTTAAAAGATATAGCAAACGCCAAACAATTCCTTTGAGCGAATGCCACAAATAATTGCTGGCCTTGCCGCCGCAGCTTTTGTCTCGACATTTGGCTCTCGAGGAGCAGCAAGGACTCCAGGATCCCCGAAGGATACGCGTCCCTAGGTCCTGCGGAAGTGGCGACGGCAGCAGCTGGCACTTGAGCTAGGTGCTCTAATCGCGTTTTAGCCACGAAACGGAAGAGTTATGGCCACCAATGGCACTCAAGAGCTTCTTCTTAAAGGCGGGCTTAATACTTTTAAATTATGTGGTAAACTTGGCTTGATATTATAGTAATTCTCCTTTATTTCGCATAGATTGCTGTAATGTAAACTTCGTTGTATGGAATCATTCGATTTTAATTACACGTCAACCGAAACACCTCGTTCTACGTGCTCAAACTGCCTAATTCCTTGTAGACACCTGGTTATTATGCATGAATATTGAATATAAATATTAATTAACGAGTGAGGAAGCCAGGACTTGGCCCGAAGTCAATGCCAAGATGGAGGCAGAAGTGTAGAAGTTTTCCTGGCTCGACTGCCATGTGCTGAATATTTAATTTAATTTAATTAAATTCACGCTGAAAATAACTTTGCAACAGCAAGTGCCAGCATCCGGCGTAATGAGATAAATTTGCATAAAAATGTGCTGACTTGTCGCGTTTGCGAGCACATCCTTGCATCCTTGTTGCCGAAAGGAAAGCTATTTGCCAGTTGGCATCGGGATGGTTTTTCCAGTTTTCGGTTTTCCAAGGGAAATGAGTAGCTGGCGCTAATCCTTTACAGGACGAAATGCTGGCATATGCCAACACCAGAGAATCGCATGCCAAATTAAATTTTAAATAACTTTCCAGCGGAGCGGCGAAGGATAACAACATTTTCAAATGTTTAAAAAAATTCGCTACTTACTCGAAAGTGGAGAGATGAGCACGTGCCGCAAATAAAGGACGACGATGTCCCATTGTCCTCGCAGGATGCTGCCTCTAATCCTGATTCCGTCAGCTTAATGTCACCAAAACATATTTCACTTTCACGCAAATCGAAAACAAATTCAACCCGCTGCTAGATACAAAATGTGTGTTTGTGTATGCCTACAACTCGCATTTTTTTTTTCCATTTTCCCTCTTGTGACAAATTGTTATCCTTTCAAAGGCTCAAGTGTGCGTCAAGTCATTGTTGTTGTGGTCAGCTTGGCTCGTTATTTTGTCGGTCCTGCAATTTATCTGAAGTAGCTTGTATCTGATGCATGAATTATGCGCTTTGGCTGTTTTTGATCATTTTTCGGTTCGACCGAACCATAATTTTTATCCCAAAAATTTGTATCTCGAATATGGTACAGTGTGGAATATATTATAAACATTATAGTGATTTGTCTTTATTGTAATATAGGGATCTACTATCTTAGATCTATCTCTAGCATAAACATCTGCACAATCAATCTTGTGTTGTATTTCTCATCGACTTACTGATATTTACCTAACTGCAGTTGAATAATTTACCGAGTACCCTTGAATCTGATTGCCAAATGCCAACCACTGTGCCACTGCGAGTGTCCTGGTGAGGTCGCACCCCTTTTTCCCCTTTCCGGATCGCCAGTCGGATCTAATAAACTTAACAATAACCGCTTTTTATCGCCCGCCCCTCCCCGAACGCTTGCCATAAATAATTCTAATAATAAATTAAATGCATCCGCAACCGCTTTTCGACTGCGATTCGGGTCAGTGATGAGTGAGTGAGTGAGTGAGTTCCACAAGCGATTTGCACCCCCATTTGTCTTGCCAAACTCAGACAGTTATCCTTGGCCATCGGGCAGGAGCACACAATGCGCAGCCCGATCCACCGCAAACCCATCCTCCATCCTCGCATCCTTAAACCTTTTCAATCGCATTGCGAACTCGTATTTTGAGGGAAAGTCAGTTGAGCGTGGCCTGTAAATTGAATTAAATGATTGTGTTGCCAGTCGAGATACATTCTGATTTCTAATTACCCATGGCCAGGCATCACACACCAGACACCTGGCCACAGAGTTTTATATCCTGGCGAATGCGATCTGGAAAACTGGGGAGTTGGGGAGCTGGGCCAAGTCCCCCTCTCAATCAAATGTGTGTAATGAACTTATTTACACACTTTCCGTGACGAAATTTGATGGGCGCTTGCGGTTGAGCTGCGCTGGCAAATGAAATTCGGGAATGTCACCCACAGACACAGACACTGCCGAAGCATCCAAACATCCCAGTATCCCAACATCCCAGTATCCCAACAGCCAAGCATCCGCATCCATCCACCACCAGAAATGGGCCATCCACCCACCCACAAAACACCCCACCAATGATTGCGGCATTGCCTTTTGACACGAGCATCCACACTGCGGATAAGTATCTTGTAGAGAATACAAATTAAATGTAAATTTGTATATATATGTATCATTATGTGCGAGGATACATGAACTGAGGATATTAGTATTTAAAAAACACTTGCCTTTCGTTGGAAAGACTACAATAGAGATACTAAGTTGAAGATACTAAGTTGAAGATACTATTTTGAAGATACTAAGTTAAAGATGCTAAGTTCAAGATACTAAGTTGAAAATACTTGAAGATACTTTTTGATACCAGTAAGTTCAAGATACTAAGTGGAAGACACTAAGTTGCAGATACTAAGTTAGTTTACTAAGCTAAGATACAAAGTTGGAGATACTAAGCTGAAGTATCTTTCAGTGCTCAAAGTTGTAATGTTACTCTCAATTGTAGGATTATGTTTCCCTAGTATTTCATGTTTTCTCGCAGTGCAGCCATCCCGGAATCGAGTGGCATCCACCTCTCCACCCGGCCCAAATATTACAAAGTGTTTTTGCGCCCGTGGCAGCGCGTCGCAGAAAAGGGGCGTTCTGTTTGGCCGGGAAAACGTCCGAAAGGAGGGGAAGGTGGGGGGGAGGGGATGGAGGGGGTCCTGGGAGCGCGACGACGTTTATTGGCAATAATTACGCCGGGCTGCCGTCGACGTCTGACCGGAAACACCAGCGGATCAAACGCCCAGTTCAGCTGGCGGAGGAAGGCAACCCCGAAACGGAGATACTTAGCAGCTCCATTCCACTGGGCGGGCAGACAATGTCAAAGTGTGATTTTTCGCTTGAAATACTTTTGCACAAATGCCTTGTCTGCCCGGGGAACTCGAGATGCGAAAATATGTTTAACTGGCATTTTGAATTATGCTCGAGTGTCATTGTATTGTATTGGGAAAAGGGGGCGGTTGTGGGCGGTTGGACTTTGGCTGGCGAGCTTCGGCATTATTGAAAATTGAAATATATCTTGTATTTATTGAATGTGGTTTGTGATAATGTGGTGAGTGAAGTGGCTCTTGGGGCGTTCATAATGAACTAATTGAGAATTTACTCTCTACTTATCTCATTAAAAGAAGTAATAAATATGAACTGGAATTCAGTCACGCCGTTTTAATATGTACATTTGTAATCTAATTCGTACGATAACTTAAAGTAAACTTCGTTTAAAGACTTTTATTAAAGACTCCTGTTAAGTTCAGAATCTAAATATAATATGTACGGCTCACAACGTTTTTTTTTTTCTTATCCTATATACAATAGCATCCATAATCATTAAAATTTGGAAACGCATTTAGCTACATAAAACGTATTTCCATCTGCCTGAATTTCAAGTCACTTCTGAAGTGGACGCGACTCGAGCACAAAACCGATTTTAATGTATATTATATGCAGCATTTAAGGATTTAATTTCCTGGAATTGAGTGTGCTTCCCGGAGCTTCCACGGCTTCTCCGCCTTCAACTACCAGCCCCCGCTCTGCCAGGCCAGGGGTTCTACACTGCAATTAATGGGTATCAGTAGTATATAGTATCAAACTGGGTACCTCGCTTTTAGATTAAGATATTCAACTCAGTTATCATAATGGTCTTGCATAGAGATCTTTACTACCTACTTTATTGATTTCTGTTTACTTGTAGTTACTTTATTTATCAGCGATAGCAACTTAAATCGGAAACTGCAGTTTATTTAAATGTTGAGCAGTCACCTCAGTATTTACCACCCAATTAGGGGTGCTTTTCGCTCAGTGATCCTCAACTGAGATCGGCGGCCATTGTGCGAGGGCTGCGCCTGCGTTTTTCGGGGCGATTGTATAATTGAACGATTCTGGTTTCGAGAAGCCATCACAATGGAGGACCGGCGCGAATCACTTGAAGGTATAAACTTGGGCATTGTACATGTATACTTTACACATAACTTCGTTTTGTTGGCATTATGTGCGCATTTCAATAATCGCAATCACAATGAACACGCGAGTGCCCACAAAGGACTCGGCCATTTACTCGCATGTATTGCATGTATTTATTGTGCGATACGAGTATGAGTACGATTATTATGTGAGATCGATCCTTTGTTCGCCTCCTTTGTGCAATGTGTTAAAAAGTTGTAAGCATTCTTCATTATCCGATACCAAGACCAAGCCGATGCCAAGCCCAAAAAGAAACCGATGCCAATTGCAATTGGTTCTTTTTTGGGGTTTTCTGCGCAGGCGCAGCGTCTTGAATTTCGTCTTGCATCTCGATTCGGTTGCATCCTGCACCTAAGCGCTATGCGATTTCCAGGGAATCTATCTCGTGGGTACTTTTGTGAAATTGTAATTCAATTAAGCAAGGACTACTTCCTCCTTCCTTTGTGCGCATAATTGTGCTGGTAATTGATATTCGCTGGCTGGGCTGAATGACGGGGCAATTCAATTAAGTGCTTCGACAAAAGATTAATTGTGCGTGTGGGCGAGTCCTTGCGGCGATTGAGGTGGTTCCTCTATGCGAGGTCCATATGCGATATGTGTTTCCATGTACATTTATATATTTATATGTAGACGTGATGGGAACCAGCTGCAACAGAATGACAAGGCAGCCGGCATTGCTCATACGCCCGGGATGCCAACACGAGCCAGGATATAAATTGTACTATGTCACACGCATGACGTCAAATCGAAATGCCTGATAATGCGAGAAGTTAATGCAGCACATGGCGAATTATGTTTTGACATCCTGGAGAACAGCGAACAGCGAACGGAGAACTGAGCAGCGGGCGATAAAAGACAAAATAACTTTGTTAACGAGGTCCTTAAGGACATGCACACGCCCGTTTCCCGTTCCCCAAAAAACAAATGCTTGTCACTCGCAAAAATCCCCCTTTTTCGTCCTGCGAACGGAGAAAACGGAGAAAGGAGTGCTAGAGTGATGGAGTGCGTGGAGATGCCAGTGGAAAAATGCCAAACGACTGGGACAGGAATGGCGGTGCTGGGGCTCTGGGTGGCACATTATCCTTTTGAGAAATGCTAATGTTATAGCAGCTAGCAGCCAGCACTTATAACCGAAAAAAGATAAATATGCAAATGTGTTTTTTCCCGCCCGTTTTTTTCTACTCCACATTTCCATTTGGCATAGTTGCGGTCGCTATATGAAGCGTCGTTAATGTCCTTGATATCCTTTTTTATTTCTTAATTCGAAGGCCTGTCTAAGGGTCTCACAGCTTGCACACCCCGTTTGAGTTGTAAATAAAAGTACAAACGGAGCATAAAGCTTACAAAAATTTGACAGTGTTATATTTATAAGATTTTAAATGAATATATATACAAGTAATTTTAATATAAGTAAATATAAACGTAGTGCACTTCAAAAGTCCTTCAAAGTATTTTACTATGCGATTAAATTTCAATATGAAATATCTTTCAGTTCGCAGTTCGTTTTTTTCAGGGGTTATTCCACGGATTTTTTCACTTTTCGTTACAGCAGCTCATACACTAAGCGAAATTTGAATAAAGATCAGCGTAAATTGCAGACATGTGCCGCCTGCCAGGGCGAGAGTTACAGACAAAGGATGCAGGGGCTGCTGGGAGTGCATCCTTTGTGCTGGAATAATAAATCGGTTACGGCTTAAAGGGCGATAACCATTAGCATTCGGTTAACTGCGCGTGTCATTACAAATTATTAACAATTCCAGACCCAAAAGCGACAATCGACAAACAAAGGGTCGCTTCTCAAGGCGATTGACTCGAGTTGCCCAAGAATTTTCCACCGGAGAGTGGGTTGTGGGCTGTTCGGTGCTGGCGAAACACGAAGATCGCATGATTTAAATGCCATTTTAATTGAGTTTCAGCCAGACAGCAGCTAGCAAGCCCAAGTATATATATAGGGTGTTTTTTTTAGAGGTATAGAACTTTAAATTGCAATAAAACAACGATGGATTATTCGATTGACATGAATTTTATTGACATGAAAGATAATCTTGTGGCATTACATTTTAAATATGATTTCTGGCATATGACCGCCACGGCTGGCTCGGATGTAGTCCAATCTGGACGTCCAATTTGCAATGACTTTTTCCAACATTTGGCCGTATATCGGCAATAACACGGCGAATGTTGTCTTCCAAATGGTTTAGCGTTTGTGGCTTATCCGCATAGACCAATGACTTTACATAGCCCCACAAAAAGTAGTCTAGCGGTGTTAAATCACAAGATCTTGGAGGCTTATGAAAAATCGGGAACAACAGCAATCTCGTTTTGGGCCCATTCGACGAATCTACGCCTTGCTTGATGATCGTTTGGTTTCAATTCTTGCACGAGTTGGATTTTGTAAGCACGCATGACGAATTGCCAAACCAAACTGAGAATAAATCACTTGACAGCTGTTAAATCGGTCGCCATCTTGAACAGTAATGCCAACTTAAAGTTCTATACCTCTAAAAAAAACACCCGTTACAAATATATATAGCTATGTCCACCCCCCGCTGCTCTGCAATGCCAACAAGCAGTTTGGACGGCATTCAAATGAAATTTGCCACCAGCTGGGAAAGCTGGAAGCTGGAAGCTGAATATCCTGCTCCTGCCTCTGCTGGGGAAACATGTCGCATGCCGCTCACAGGACGAAGTAACAACGCAAACTATGTACCAGTCGGCTGGCACACAGAAGGGGTCACAAGTGTGGATTCCTATCTAATTTATAAATATTTCAAAACCAAAGAAACTCGGACATGGGTCTAGAAATGAGGGAATTCTTTAGGTTGCATTAAATACTTGAAAGGTAAGATATAATAAACTGTATTTTGGAGTACAGTATAGGCATGTATCCAATTGTGAAAGTACTAAAGTATTAGCTCTCATTTGAAACCCCTCCCTATTTGTGTGAACGCGAGTGTGTGCTTTTGGGCCAAGGGGGCGTTGCAGTGCCAAGTGGCCAGGATACAACGGCCTGCCAATTCGGCGCCATTGCCGTTCGCAATTATGAAACTATGCTGGAAGTGCTCGATGCGCTTGTATTGGTGAGCGTTTCCGGCTGCCATTGTGTAGCCACACCATGTGCCATATCTTCGGAACTTTTGCCATTGGCTGAATGACTGGATGGTTGGTTAGATGGTTGGATGGTTGGATGGTTGGATGGTTGTTCCTGGGCTGCGAGTCCTTTGTGCCTGCGGCAAACTCGAAATCAATATCAGTTGTATCCTTCGGCAGCAACAAAAGAAGCTGAGCCTGCTGATTGACAGAAACAATCCGCACAATCACACTCACACACAAACACACACAATCACACTCACACATAAGCACACTCACACACACACAGTGGCAGGATGAATGCCATCGGGAACTTGGAACTTGGAACACAATCGCAGAACAACCCTTCAACACTCAACTACATTTTGATTAAAATTTTATTTGTTGCTGCGCTTCCAAATACAATACATTTATTTCCTTTGAGCTCACGCACACAGAGAAGCGGAAAACAGAGCACAGAGCACACAGAAAACTACTCGAGCAACAAAGCGCACAAAAGCGAGTCCTTTTCAGTTTTATTTGATTATTTTTATTTTTGTGTTGCTCCTGCTGCTTGTCAACATTCCAAAGGGGTTGCCTGCCAGCCCGTCCAGGACTCGCCGAGTCCTTGGCTCCCCTCCCCTTCCCTCTCACCCTCCTGCTGCCACTGCTGCCTGCGAAATAAAATGTATAACTTCCATTATTATTTTTTATTTAGTCCGCTGGCCGCTTGTCGCCGCCAGTGATGATGACCCCATCCGGTGTCCTTTTCTGTCACAGAGCAACCAAAATATAGGATACTATCAAAGACACTGAAACAAATCTTTCCTTTCTACTAAAATGAGGAAATAAGAACATAATAGGGTATTTTAACAGACTCGTATATAAAATCACGCGCTGTAAGTCAGCTCAGTTAAGTATTGTTTTATTAGTTAAACTTTCCTGTGTTTTGATAGTCTTAAAATCTAACTCTGAACTTTTCAGATTCAATTTATTGTTAATATTTTAATTAATGATTTATATTTGAAATATGTATTCAGTTCCTAGGGACATCCAGCTTTTCCCTGTGCATCCTGGCACTTTTCATCCACTCTCGCATTTGTGAAACTTTTGGCTTTTCCTTTGACTATTTGCACTGCCTGACACGCTGGCGCTGTACGAGTATTTAAATATTATTTTAAATAGTGTTTTTTGCGTGTGTGCGTGTGTGTGTAAGCCGTCTGCATTGTTTCGTCCTGCGTCCTTCGTCCTTTTCGCTGCTGGGCGGATCCTTTGTTCCTCCGCTCGCTTTTGGAGTAGCTCTTGAGTTACGTTGCCATTTTCGGTGCTCTGTGCTCCGATTGCTACGATTGCTCCTCGCCTTTTGCACTTTATTATTTGAGCATTTATTTTGCATATTGTGCTCGGTTTGTTTTTTAACCGGCTTTTGTGGCTCAAGTGCAGGGATATAGTGGAGAGAATTGCTTTTTAGTGTCGGGTATTTTCCGTGGCATTTGTATTGCAATTTATTGTCGAGGTGTTGGAGGGGTATAGCCTACTATCTTCGATTCTTATGCGTTCTTTCTACGGTAAGTCATCATTATAAATTGATCTGAATCTGATTCCCCTTAAAACATCAAACAATCTGCCTTCTATCTGAATCAGCACTCATCTAACTCGATTCGCGCGTGCCAATTACTCGCAGGATGAAGTCAGTTCCCAACCGAGCAGACCACAGCATTCCACGTGTCCTGCTTAAAGGACTCGACACACTCACAACCCGATGCGATGTCAATTAAACAAACAAACAAACAAACACACTGTTGGATAAACATCAACGCCCCTTGATGAGGCAAATCATGGCATTTAGATATTTATCGCACTCTTAACTAGGCTAACCCCATCGCAGCCAGGCCAATCGCAACCACTAGCCACTGCACCACCCAACCACCGAAACACTGAACCACTGTGCCACAGAATCACACGTCGATGTCAACCGCAGACTACACGTGACATTTACGCAGTTGAAAGAGCAAAATCAAAACGTTTGACGAGGATCGTGGATATGCAAAGGCAAACAATGGAGTGCAACAACCCCGAATCCAGCATCCCACGCTATTTAAAATCCATTTAAAATCCAGCACTCTGTCGCCTGGCTGGGTTTTAGGGAATATTATAAAAATATATCCTAAGGTACAGTTGCCATCGCCAGCAGCGACACATATTACTATACTATACCATACCATAAAGAGGCCTGTCAGCTGGGATAAAAGAATCGAACTAACCTATTGAGCAGGCCACACCAAATGTAGGAAATCATCGGTATATGTAAATTATGAGTTTTGTGTAAACAAAAAACCCGCGCAGTGAGTGCATCAAAGAACAGGTCTGCGGGGTGGGATGAGCCTGAGCCATTAGCCAGCCATCCCAGCTACTGTATTCAATCACATATCTGGGCATTCGAGCTCACAGCTCACAGATGCACATGCCACATGGAACTCAATGGTCGTATCATGTGTTGGCTGCCTGGGCGGCACATACTACCAACAGCAAACAGCAAACAGCCAACAAATAACAGCCGAAATCAAAAGCAAAACAAACGCAGGCGATCCAAAAAATTGATTTCTCATCGCTTTGGCAGTTGCCCAACAAGCGACGCAGGTTTCACTATTTCTGATGGACTCTCTGCTTATTAGCCGACTGTGACTGTGACTGCCTGACAAAAGGCCCCCAACCCCCCCAAAAAAAAATAGGCACAGTGGTTGGGGAGTAGCTTTTTATTGGGTTTATAACTAAGAATAAATAAGAAATAATAATTGGGTGTACTACAATAATAAAGATATTTATTTAAATATCTAAGAAATAATTATTGGGTTTACTATAATAACTAAGATATATATTTAAATACATAAGAAATAATTATTGGGTTTACTATAATAGTTAAGATATATACTAAAATACCTGAGAAATAATTATTGGGTGTACTACAATAATTAAGATATATATTTAAATGCCTAAGAAATAATCATAAAATATTAAAGATATATATTAAAATGCCTAAGAAATAATAATTGGGTTCACTATAATAACTAAGATATATATAGTTAAATAACTAAGAAATAATTATTGGGTATACTACAATAATTAAGATATATATTTTATTGGGTGTACTACTATATTTAAAATATATAATATAATTAAATGCCTAAGAAATAATTATTGGGTGTACTACAATAATTAAGATATATATTTAAATAATTACTAGGTTTACTATAATAATAAAAATAGTTATTTAAATACCTAATGGCTTACTTCCCGTGATCCTTCTGTGTGTGAGATTCTTTAAATGTTTTTTAAAAACCTATTATACTCCTTAAGTTCTTTTACTCACATTTGCCCCTTGATCCTGTCTAATGGTTTAGTTTTCCCAACTCCCAGCTGGTGCCACTGTGATTTCCAGTGGCGGTGATTTTCGGTGGTCTGGGCCACCTACTTTACACGTTCGCTACTTGAAATGGCATTTGTTTTCTTTTCCAGTTTTTTTCTTTTTCACTCATCCGTCGACGTTTTCCCCGCGCTGTCTGTTGGAAAAACAAGGCATCCTCGTTGGTTTTCTTCTTTTTGTGGGGGGCTGCCAAATTAGTTGTTGCTGCTTGGCCTCTGACCCTCGCGGTTGACAAGCCGCAGGTTGGGTTACATTGCCCAATGGAGTCGCTGCATCTTGTGATCTTCGGCCTGCCACATCCGCGATGTGTAGAGCAAATAATAACAAATCAGTGAAACTAAAGACCCGGGGCCAAAACCTCGAGGAGACCACCCTCGTATTAGCCAGCAAAAAACATATGCCCCGCCTAATCCTAAGCTGTTAAGTAACCCTTTTGGGTTGGCATCGTTTGGTGGCCTTGGGGTGGGCCACTTCTTGGGCGCTTCCTTGCTTTTTAATTGACGATGGCACTTCTGGTGGTGCGGCATGTGCCATCTGCCAGCAGAAGGAGAAGGAGCAGGAGTAACCCCTTTGCAGGACCACTTCTGCTATTTTTTGTACTTTGTTCCCATTGCCGCTGGGCTGTATCTGAGGTTCGATCTTCCATTTCCCATTTTCCATTTTCTATCTTCTGGCTCGGATTGTTTGTTGGCTCGGTTTGGCTTTCTGTCAGCCCAAAACCCTCACTCCCCCCCTCGGTAATCGCCTGCTATTAATTCATTGTCTATTATCAAGAATTTCCATGCCTGACATTGTATGCATTTTGTGCCGCCACTCGAGGAGCATATGCATGTTGCCTGATCCTGTGGATGCGAGTGCTCCTGCTGCTGCTGCTGTTTTTGCTCCTGTTTCCTGGCTCAGTGATGACGGATTTTTAGGAGCAGATTTGGCTACACTCGGATTGGATGTTATGACATAGGAAATAGCACTTTCAATAACTCAACTATCTCTCAAACAGACATCGTAGTAAAGAAACATTACTACAGATACATTACGCATGACAATCTATTCTCAATTTTCTCAAAGATAAAATCATTTTTCCTGATTAACCCGAGTATAATATTTTCCATAAGGAACCAGTTTCTGCGCCAACAGCCGAAGTAGCATCCCTATTCCAGGCTCTCCTCCAGCTCCATTGTTTGGCCATAACTACATGGGCCGCTGCTACTCTAAGATATTATCGACAGCTCGTCCTCCAACGAGGAGGACTGACTGACTGGCCGGGCTCACCAGCGAGTCCTGCGCCCCGCTCTTCCCTTTCGTCCTTCATCCTTCGTCCTGCTGGCTTTGTGCCGGCCATTGTCCACTCGAGCTGAGGAGCCTGTGGCTGCGCTATCCTAACCCACCGGCATTGTTGGCCCCTGACAATGGAATGGTGCACAGAGTACCAGCCGAACAATGGACTGGGCACACAAATGGAGGGGGATGCGGCTGGGATGGCGATATAGCTGGCCACACATCCACAAATCCACACATCCTGGCCATCCTTGTTGCTGTTGACTTTTCGAGTTCGCAGGCCGCACAATGGACAAATTGATATCCAATAATTTAATTTTGTTATCCATTCAGTCGCATGTTGGAAAATAGTTTTGTAATTTGCACTCGGCATGTGTGTAACCGATATTATTGTGCCGCGTGTGAGAGTGTGGGTGTGAGTCCTGCGAGTCCTTGGGCCATTGTAAAACCTCTGGCAATGTGCTGGTCATGTGTGTGTATGTGTGGGTATTAGTTTTATTATAATTTTGTTTATCGTGCGACGTGTGTCCGAGTGGGGAAAACAAAAACAACTCGAACCGCTTGTGTGTAAAAGGATTTCACACTTTTCCGCACACGGCCCTGCCAAATAGTTTTCCCCGGCAATTTTCCGGGCGTCGTGTGGCAGTGCCCTCAAAATAGTGGCAAATAGATAACGATGATATGGATTAACGCTTCGCATTATTATTTGGCCACCGTCCATTGTGCTGACCAGTTGGGAATTGTGAATCGTGGGTGGCCTGTATAATTGCAGTAGTTTCCTATTTGTATTTGTATTTCAATTTCTTTGGTGTGTTTGTGGGCGGCCCATTGTTAGCGCCGGTCGACTTCTCACGAATATACATTACGTGCTGTGAAAATTGTATATTTACCCAGCTATCTAGGGATTTTCGAACAATGGAAGTTTTGAATTAAATATCCTTATTTATTGATCTGATTAATCAGGCATTTAGCGTGGACCCAAACGATTTAATTGCATTGCACATTCATCAACACAATTGGACTATAAATGGCCTATTCAGCATAGTAATCAGTTCAATTTGCAGATTAAAGATGTATCTAATCAGTTTTTTTAAACTACAAGGTCCCACTATAAGCCGAAAAAAGAGAGACATCGATTTAATTGCTTCATTTAGTTTATTGAATTATTTGTAGATTTATTAAATACTTTAACACAGTGTTTGAAATGTACTTTATCTAAGACATAATATGATATTTAATATAATTATATATATATATGCTCATATTCATATGGTACACACGGATATCTCAATTAGTTGCTTGCAATCAAACAATCACTTACACAATAATCTCATCATCGACATAATATTAATTTCAGCTAAACAAATACATCTTATGGCTCCTAACTGGGATCGAGTGTATGGAATCCTTAGCTTTTAATTCATTAAACGTATTATTTTTACGGTCTCTATGTTACAATACTTGTGCTAAGAGTCAAGGGCAAATGTAATTTTCACTTCGTTTGGGGGCCGTGCACTGCGAAAAACAGTTGCATTAAAATCAAGAAGATTCTAGCATGTTTCTGCAATAAAAAACTTCTGTGGTTTCAGCTGCCTGGAAATATTACGAACATAAATGAGAGCTCTAAAACTGATCGAAGTTTTCAATTGCGTTCTTGACTCCTGAGGTGTGGGCTTTTTTCGCAGTGTAGTAGGGATGGGCACCTCACTCGAAAGGCCTGAAGACGGACGCCCCGCTGGCCTCCACCTCGCTGCCTCAATCCTGTGAGTCGCCGGCATTGCTGGTGCGATCCAACCCAATGCCACCCGCGCCATTGGACTCGGATTGCTCGATATCCGCCGCACTGAGCACGCCGGGAAGGTAGCCGGTTCCGGCGTAGGGAGCAGTCAGGAATCGCTTGGCGTGCGCCTGCATGAAGGGATGGTAGCGATGGGTGGGCGAACCGAAAACCGAGGGCGGCACCAGCGGCGAGAAGGCGGACTTCATGGGAAAGGGCGGCGAGGGCGGCACCTGCGGCGGCGTCTGGCCCAAATCCTCGCCAGCCAGCATGCACTCCATGGCCTGGAGCACATCGCCGCGGAACCTCTGCATCAGCTGCTCCACATCGCTGCGCCGTCGGTTGGGGAACACCCTCATCAGGACGTCGATGGGTGATCTCTGCTGCTGCTGATGCTGTTGCTGCTGCTGGTGGTGCTGTGGCAGGTGGTTCTGCTGCTGCTGTTGCTGCTGCTGCTGGTGGTGCGGCGAGTGCGCCGGTGGGTGGTGGTGGGCGGGCAAACCGGCGGCGGCCAGGAACTGCGTGTGGTGGTATGGCAGGAAGCCCTGGGCATGACTGCTGCTGAAGGAACGCAGCAGATGGAGATTCTCGGCGGGCGTATTGGGCGGCGACTGGCTGTCCTCCTTCTTGAGACTGAGATTCTCCGGCGTGGCCTCATCCGGCGCCGAATCCACATCCAGATCGGACTCCGGCGAGCTGGGCGGTCCAGTGCGGGCGGGCGACAAGCTGGCGGTCAGATTGAACAGTCCGGCGACCTTGGGCCGGGGACTACTCGGCGATCCGGACTCGGAGCCCGTGTCCTGGTCGGTTTCGTTAGACAAGGCTGCTCCGCGCTTGGAAACTGCAAGAAGAGATTGCATTGAAGGTTTATGGATTAGTATACAGTTGATATGTATAATAGTTCTCCTACTTGTCCTAATAGTTATGGATATAATTCCTATTGAGCAATTGATTTTCTCAAGCCCAGGTATCGATTTCCCTGGAGTAGAAGCGATTCAGGTAGCAAGTGGAAAACCGCACAGTTTCCACTTGGCAGCCTAGAGCAAATAAAAGTATCGAGTGTAGAAATGGGCAGGAATTTAATCAGCGGAATCAGGGAATCGCAAACAAAGGTGGTGGATGGAGCAGGGAGATCAGGATGCGATGTTGACATGCCAACGAGGGACAACCTGCTGTTTTTTTCCACAAGTGAAACAAGCTATATGATATGTTTTTTCTTTGGTTTGAGTCCGTTGTTTGATTTTGCAGTTGACGAAGCCGCAGTGAAAATTTAATTAAGTCGAGGGTGCGTGGATACCAATACCGAAAATAAAAATTCAAGCGTGAAATCGTCTTGGATTTCATGGCAAATAAAGAGTCTGGTACTTAAATAGACAGGTCCTTCCCGATTGATTCGCGTGAGAATCCTGCTGTGTTTTTCTTTCTCGAGCTGCAGAAAAACAACGTCCTCCGAAAGGGCAAACAAATAGAGACAAGTGAGGTGAGTCAGGGGGAGTATCTCACGTTTCTACCCTGGCAGGACCCTCAGCATGGGGTTATCTTATGGGCAATAACCCCCAGCATCCAGAAAGGTCCTTTGAAATGCTCAAAGGACTTGCAACTGTTTGGCGTTTAATGGGGCAGTGGCTTGAGTTGGGATGGCAGGGCAATCCGCGATGATCTGGTTGGCATTGATTGGCTTAGCTCGGATAATAACAAATAAAATTGGATAATGTTACAATAACTTTTATTGTTCAGCTCTTGAAAGGATTCTTTGTGCAGAAAAGAGTGGAACAAGAACTTCCAAGGTGGGTAAAGTAGTGTTTTTTTATACGATCAGCACTGCAGTACAATCTGATATTATAATTATGAAGAAATGGAACCAAATTCTTGGAAATTAAAAGTTTTCTTTAAAAATCTTTCTAAAATGGGGATGCCAAGTCAAGTGCTTGCCTCCTAACGAGGACTTTAACTCGATTGTTGCAATTTGAGCTCCTTGATGTCCTGGTTCCCCCGCCAGCTTGGCTGCAACCCCAGGACCTTTTTTACGCGCCGCTTGGCAAAGTGCAGGACTGCAGCTTGGCTGGCTAAGTCTTTGTCAAAACAACACCTATGCCCCGCACACTAGGACCACTTCGCCACTTGCTCACACGCAGCCAAATGCACATGCAACCGCGAGTGTGGCACTTTATGCACCGCTGAATTCTGAACAATCGAAAACAAATTTTTCTTAACGCGCTTTTAACCTGCCCTTCCCCAAAAGATGCTGAAGAACTCTTCTCGAGAAGGCCAGGCGTAAAGGGCTTTTAAAGCGGCTGCACTGTAAACGATGTATTTCAATAAATAAACAGCTTTAAAAACTTGAAATAATCGAAGTAAATATTGCAACTATATAAGCACAGTACAAACTGTGTTCCTGATTTTAGAACGATCCCCTTTGATGAGATGCGCTCCGATCTTTAGTGACTTCATTATTTAAGTAAACCTTTTCAGTTCCCTTAGTTACACAACACATTTTGCACAGTGTACCCTGTGCAGTATGGTTTTCTTGACTCACCAGGACTCTCATCCAGCTCGGTTCTCGTGGGCGAGAAGCCCACGCTGAGGTGCTCGGAACGGGTGCGTCCATCCGTGTCGGATTCATTGCCATTGAACCGCTGCGACTGCGGATGTGGGTGGCTGTGGTGCTGCTGGTGGTGCGCCTGCTGCTGATGCTGCGACTGCGACTGCTGGTGATGATTGGGTGTGGAGCTGGCCTCGAAGCCGTCGCTGGGTGGCGAGGGAATGCCGCCGTGGAAGACGCCGTTCTGGCCAGATCCGCCGCTGGCCGAACCGCCGCTGCCGCTGTGATTGGGGCTGTGCGGAGTGGGCGTGGCACTGTCGCTGCCATTCTGCTGGCCAGGAACCGAGGTGTAGAGCAGGCCCAGTTCGCGGGCCTCGTTCTCTTCTTGGGCCTGTTGGCGCCGGAGGGCCACCTGCAACAAGGAGGGCATTGGCGGAAAGCGGATCTTTGATCAGTGGAGTGTAACAGGGAGATGCATTAATATGGCTGCGTTTTATTTAATGAAATCAGCGCAGGAGGAGTCATACAATTTGACTTGATATCCAATTCACACTCTTAACCAAACTATATGAACCAATGAATCAATCCTTATAGATCCTCCTCATTCTATTATATTTTTTCCATTTCTGTGCTATATTATTCCTTTTAAATTAATGTAGAAACCCACCTGAGCAGCCATAACCCGTTGGCGTTCCGCGATTAGAGTGCATTTGGCGCAGACGCAATCCCGCCAGCGGCAATAGCGTTTGTGGCCCTTCAAGGCGCTGACCTGCAAAAGGTACGAAAAAGAGGGTATCCATTGGTTGAGCAATCTCCAGCTGCCAAATGCTATATGCCCGTAGAACCTACCACTCCGTGGTTCCTGCAGCGGGCGCACTTGGGCGTCCTCTGGTAGCGTTCCGAGGCGGCTCTCAGGAAGAAAGCAGGTGGCAGTGCTCCCAGAACCGGATGCTGCGACATCAGATTCTGCATGTCCACACCCGACGGCAGACTCATTGCAACTCGATTTGTAGATTTGCTGTTGGCCAAGAACTTTTGCGCACACACTACACTTTTGCTTATGATTATGCTATAATTGTTTGTTGTTAGCTTGTATTTTGTATTTTAATTGTTTTATTGGTAAGTTTTTATGTCCGTTTCTCAGAGTAACCACATAGTTCGATAATTCAATTCAATCCACGCGCGCTGACGACATGACACAGTGAGCCCTCGATTGCAACTGATTCAACTTTTGGCCCAAAGGCCGCAGCGCACGACGCTCGACGTTGCGACGTCGGACGTTCAGCAATGGCGGCAAGCGGCAACATTTACCAATACAAAAGCGGCAGAGGCGGCAGAAGCGGCAGAAGTGGCAGAAACAGCAGAAGCGGCTGGCAAACGAGGGTTGAAAGTGCGCGGATACGCTCGTGGGCATGTACATGGGATATAGGGGATATACTCGTGTATTCCCGATTCCGAGAGTGTTGCAACCACCTTTGTGCCGCGCAGCTGCCTGTGTGCGTCGGCGTCGCTGCCTGCGCCAACGGCGACGCCAGCTGCGACGGCGGCGGCGGCGGCGGAGGGCTGGCAATTAAGAAAAAAGTTTCAAATCTAATTTGGTACTGTATACAAAATTGTGCACTCGAGGCGGCGACGCGGCGTATGAGTAATGTGGCGGGAGAGCACTCCGCACTGGTTGGTTCTCAAAGGGATTTGTGGTGGTAGTGGTGATGGTGGTGGTGGTAGTGGTGGTAGTGGTTGTGCTTCGATGGTGGTGGTAGTGGCGGTGTGGTGTGGTGCTGCTCTGGTGGTTGTTTGGGGTTTCTTTCATTTTCTTTGTTGCCTTTGTTTCACAATTATTTTTTATGCCGCTCTTCAGCTGCTAAACTGCTTGCTGCTGTGTGTGAGAGCGCTTGGGGCTTTCGGCTTTCGGCTAATGGAATAGCCAACCAAAAGCGTTGTTGTTGCGACCTCGCCGCTGGTTGGCATGGCCAACACACACACACACACACCCACACATACTGACACACACAACTGACACAGTAGGCAGCGCAGTTGTTGCTTTTCGAGGGGTTTTTTTGGGGGGTAGCCAAAATTCCGGGGCCACTGTTTTGGAAAAACTAAAGTTTCCACCTTCGTTTGTGGCACATCGCCACTTGCTTTTCATTTACAGCTGCCGCTGTTCAAATGTCTGAAGTGCTGAAAGCTCCATTAATAAAATTGGCATGCGGAGGTATGATAATTACTTACTTTTAGCAGCTTAAAACAGCAAATTGCTTTCTCATGATAGATGATAAAGAAGAAACACAAATCTGCTAGCCTTGAAACTCAGAAATAGTTGGATACTCCTGCTACTTAACCAAAGTGAATAATAAATAAAAACCTATCAATTCAAAAGGATATACAATGTGACATCAATTTGCTACTTAAAACTATTTGAAAAGAACCAAAACCATTTTACATAAGGAGTCCTTTACATAATGTGGCGCATATCCCGCTGCGTTGGAATGAGAGTTTTTGTTATGTAATTTTTACTTCTTTTGGCCAGTGGGTTGGGTCTGGCCTATTGGAATGTTACAAAATAATTGCAATTGAAACAAACTGAGCACTCGTACGGAGCGAGCGAGACAGCCACGTGTGCGAAGGAGCGCGAAGGTGCGCGCGCCTGTCTCTCACTCTCTCTCTCCCGTTCTCTGCGACTCTCTTTCCGAGAGATGCCCGCTCTCTCGCACAGAGACTCCGCCCACTAAAAGGGGAGGAGCCATAGGACTCACGCACACACTGCAGAAATAGAAGAACATAAAGCGGCTACAATGTTGTACAAGTTGGCCAAAAGAAACAAGTTTCCAGTCTGTGTCTGTGTCTGTGTGAGTGTATATGTGTGTGTGTGAGTGGCCCAAGGACCTCTACACACACTCACACAGGGAAATAGGGGGCAGTTCCAGTTCCGCTGGCTTCGTCTTTTTGGCCAGGTCACAGTTGTTGGCAACAGTAAATGGCCAGAAGTTGCTGCTGCTGCCGCTGTTACCGTGGAGCTACTGGTGTTTTGCGCAGGGCCAATTTCTCGCATTTTAACTTTGTTTAAAGTGCGCCTATGTACACACACTCGCACACAAACGCACACACACACACACGCAGACGGCTGCCCTGGGTGGCCACTTATAAAGTGTTTTTACTGCGGCCAAATATGCAAATTAGTTGAGCAGCGCTGGAGATGACAACTTACTTAGTTGTTGTTGCTGCAGAGAGAGAAAATAGGCGTGGGTATTAAAGCAAAGTGGAGAAAAGCTGTAAGACAACTAGAACTTCTACAAACCTAGCTTTTCAATATCTATAAGATTGCTTAAGTAGTGTATACGTAATGTAAAGATGGTAAGAAAGACATGGAAATGATAGAATCAAACATATCTTCTTAAGAAAATGAATATAATGTTTTAATAACAATTCACTTAACAATACACTTATTTAAGTGTACCCATTTTCTTTCTGTGCACTGCCACCAACAAAAGCTGAAACATGTCCATTATGTCGTCGGCTTGGCTGGCTCTCTTCACGCTTCAGCGGCCCCCGATGGCGGAAGCGGCGGGGTGGGGTGGCACTGGGAGGGGTTGGCGGTACCTTGGGGGCGGGGCAGTGCTCAGGGAGTGCGGAGAGGGGAGAGAGGGGGTGAACGGGCGGCGGCGGTCCAATACAAACAATAAGAGGCGCGCACACAGTGGCACACAGTAATCATCAACAGCCAAGGCAACATGCGCAGCATGGCAACAACAATGGAAATGAAATCAACAAAATCGTAGCAAGAAATGGAAATCAATCAAATAGATACGGGGAATTATGGATGCTCTACGTCACAAGCTCAAAGGACGCAAAGGAGAGGAATTTAGATCAACGGAAAAAGGGATAAGCAAATAGCAAAGCAATTGAGCTAGATACATTCCTTCTTTTTCTTTCATTACTTTTAGAAATATTCCAAAAGTGATTTCTTTTAAGGAAACTAGAATGGGAAACTTTGCTTAAAACTTGCAGTAAAAGTCTATAGAAACCTCATTAAGATATTTAGCCTGATATGGATGTACTATACCTATTGAAATTACTATTATAGCTTCTAAAAATATTCAATAAGAACTTGGAAGGGTATTTATCAGGTGTCTGCATGAAGTAAAGAAGACGAGCATGCGGTGTAATAAGTATCCGTTGGCCATCGACGAGGAAAGTTGGAATCACGGCGGGATCATTGCTACTTTACTTAACCCGGGTCTCGACTTGACCACATACTCCCAACCCAACGACGCGGCCCTCGGTGCTCTTTTGATGACTCCGACGGATGGACATCTCAAGTGGCCAACTCGACTGCTTCTGATTCAGTGGGTAAAAAACAGAAAAAAACAATAAAAAAAAAACAGAAAAAAGGAGGCTCTCTGGTGGGGGAACAATGGAAAAGTGCCTTAAAATGTTGACAAATATTTAACGTGCAGTGGCCGCAAAATTATTTGATCAAGACCCCCGAAAATATATACAAAGAAAGATCTTTTCACTCGGGACATGGACACAGCCAAAAACACAGGCAAACACATCGAGATATTGTACAAAATTAAAACTGAAACTTGAAGACATGCGGCTAATGAGATTTCCTTGCGTCATTGCCCCATTCATGCGTTTCGATTGCGATTTGTTTGCTTTGTGTTTTTGGTTTTTGGTTTTCAGTTTTCGATTTTTGGTTTTTGGATTTTGGATTGTGATTCGGCTCTTGGCTTCTTTTGGGTGCCGCGACCCCAGCCATCCAATGTTTGAGCAATCGGCGGATACGATTGTCTCTAGTTCTGTAAGGTCGCCCCCAACTCCACTCTCTCTCCTTCCCTTGCACATGGATAGAACTGTTAGCTGGTAACTGGTAAGTGGGAGCTGGGAGCTGGAAACAAGGAACTTGGAACTGTCAGCGGCAGTTGGTTTTGAACAATGCAGGCGACGGCGGCACTCCAAAGTGGACAGGGTCGAAAAAAGTTAATTTAATTTCGAGTGTGTGCAACAATTGTCGTTCGTCCTTCGCCCTTCGTCCCTCGTCCTGCGGTTATCCCTTTCAGCCGGAGAATAACAATCGCAGCTACAGAGAGGACACTGAACCACACTCAACCACCCACACAGCAGCCCGCCTGCTTTGCATATTGTTTTACAAGATTGCAGGCTTCGGAATCGCTCCTTCGACTTATCTTCGACGCAAAAGAAAATCTCATTAAATAACTTCCTGCGCTTTCAAGTCCTGCCAGCATCCTGTGACAGAATATCCTCGGCAGCAGCAGCAGAAGCAGAGGGAGAGGCAGCTGAAAAGCTGAAACTTTGAACTCTCATGTATTCGGATTCGTTCAGCGAACCATGAAATTACATTTTGCTTTTCTTGCGGCGGAAGTCTTGCTCTTCTTTTTCCTCTTCTTGCGGAAGAAGCTAGCAAGAAGCAGCACACGTCGACCGGAAACCCATGGAAACGTGAAATTTTGTTAAAAGTTCAAGGAAACTTTGTGTGCAACTGGGCTGTGCTGTGCTGCCATTTTGTCAAGTGAAATCTCTGCTGGCAAGTTGCTAGAATTATTGTGTTGTGTCACATGCAGATGCGCACAATGGGGGCCAAGATAATAGGACTAATGCACGGCTAAGAGGTTAATACACTTTATTTCCTACAATAACTGCCAAACAAAACCCTCTCATATGACACACGCCAAAAGGAGAAATAACCCAAAATTAGTCTCACAAAAAACGCCATATCACATTCTCCTCCCAGCCGGAAACTCAAATTTCAAACAACAAATGGCTCAAGCAGCTCACAATTTATACAATATTGCGAATTCCGGCAGCCGAGCATTTGACACCTCCAACAGGCCGATTATATAATCGTTAACTGCAGTTTTCCAATCTATCCAATCATTTCAGTCCTTATCCCATTCCCATTTCCCACTCTCAGCCCAGTAATTCGAGCTGGCCAAGATATTCAGTTCATGACTTTGGCCATTGACACGCTCCCAGGGTGTTAATATAATTTTCACCCAACTGTCTGCATATATATATTCTGTATAATTCCTCGAATTCAAACAAGAACCGAGTGCCGGGGGAGAGAAATTGAGAGCTCTATGGAGTTGGGAGATGGTAATCATGACCATTGTTTTGGGCCACTCGCATAAACACTGTTTCCTATTTTTTAACCCCGCTATCTAACCCTCAGTTGAGGACTCTCGCCCCTCCCTTGAATAGTAATAATAGTGGAGTTGCACGCCCCTTTGAGGCAACTGTTATTAGTTCCCATCGAGCTCACTACTTACCACCCGACATGCCCATGTAGTGCTCGACATCATCCCAATCCCATTCCAATCCCAATCCTGGAGTAATGACATCTTTGCGTCGCCGGGGGCATTTTTTAGTTTTTCAGCTCGACGGCCAGCTGTGAATTTTATTTGATTTAATTAAATACGATTGCATGGGCTTGCATAATGGCCGTCGAATTGACAGTTGGCCACTTGGATCGCTCCTTGTTTTAAATGGGTGAAAGTCGGCGATTCTATACCATCTATGTAGCTATACATTTATATTGAAAATCGGGGAATTGACTCGTCTTATCGCACTGATAACGGGTCAAGTGCAATGTCGTGCCAAACGGCAACTTTAGTAATCTAATATCAATTTATACAGAGAACAGAGTTTGTATTCATAAAAAATTACTATCAGCAGATACGAAGTCTTATGTCCAATTAGCCTGGATATGCATTACAGATAAATTACAAGAGTTTATCTCTCAGTATATATGTATTTTTTATATTTATATTTTTCTGCAGTGTAGCTTTTTAGTTAGCTCGTAAAATCAATAAAATGCTAAATCCTTAAACTCATTATCCTTAAGCAGCCAATGCATTCATATTTCACGAAACAGGAAGTCAATTTCAGAGAGATTTAGAAATCATTTAGTTCAACACATTGCTTGATTATCGGAAAATCTATTCAATAAACAAGTTAATCGACAAACAGCTTTTGCATAGCAAATAGAGCTGAGCAAATGCTCACTTCGATTCCAGTCCAAGTCTGGGTCTCATCCCACACTTATCAGCTGGCGGGGATGCAATCAAACAGTGCGGTTGGGAACTGGACTGTAGCGATAAGCAGCTGAACTCTTGACACAGGGAGAACCTAGTGCTATAGAGCTATAATAATATAGATATACCTACATCCAGCGATCTGCAGCTATAAAGCCAGGCACTTTGCCGTCGGCGACTCAGTTAAGAACCTCAACTTCGCCGCGATCGTGCAACTATATCCCAATATGTTCAAGTATCTGATCGTAGCTCTTGCCCTGTGTGCTGTGGTGTGTATAGTATATACTCGTATATAATCAATTAAAAGTGAACGAAGTGATTTAAATTGGACTTGAAATGTGAAATATTCAAACTCAAAACAAATCAGTGCAAGAAATGCCAAGTTCAAGTCAAGATTTTTAGAACTGTGCTCATAAAATGAAAAGTTTAGTGTGCTGACATTTATTTTCAATGCTACAAAGTCTCACAGTTTTGCAACTACAGTTTTGTAACTACAGTTTTGTAACTACAGTTTTGCAACTACAGTTTTGAATAATTTATCATTTATTTAACGCAGGTCGGAATTCCGATCGCAGTTGTGTACCTTGATATAGAGGGTTACAAAACAAATTGATCAGCGACATACAAAACAATTGGTAGTCAAGCAAAAAACAATGAATCATTTATATTTATTTCTTGAGAACAAAAACCAAATAAATAGTTATGAAATGCTACAGATCTGATTTAAGTTATCTTAATAAGTTTGTATTCTAGAGTTGTAAGAGTTACTGTGTTTTTGGGGACTAACTGAGTGAACCCTCTTTACAAACAGGCCCATGCCGACGACTGGACGCCCAAGACTGGCGAGGAGATCAGGAAAATTCGCGTGGAGTGCCTCAAGGAGAATCCCCTGAGCAATGAACAGATCGCCCAGCTGAAGAACCTGATCTTCCCCAACGAGCCCGATGTGCGCCAGTACCTGACCTGCTCGGCCACCAAGCTGGGCATCTTCTGCGACCAGATGGGCTACCACGCCGACCGCCTGGCCAAGCAGTTCAAGATGGACCTGTCCGAGGAGGAGGCCCTCCAGATCGCACAGAGCTGTGTGGACGACAACGCGCAGAAGAGTCCCACCGACGAGTGGGCCTTCCGCGGACACCAGTGCATGATGGCCAGCAAGATCGGTGACAAGGTCAAGGCCTTCGTGAAGGCCAAGGCGGAGGAGGCCAAGAAGAAGGCCGCCTAAGTATTGATCTTCCGTTTGCCGTTTGCCCCCTAATAAAGTGTGTTCATCTGCGTGTGCTGGAATGCAACCATTCGAATGGGATAGTTTATTGATTCTAGGCTAAGCAGGCAACAGGCAAAACCGCAATACAAGTGCACCGAACTAGGACTACTGAGCGTGTGGGTGGTCTACGTGGGGAGGGGGATTGGAGCTACGGAGGATCGGGGGATTCCCTGTGCGGTATCCTAAGCATCCCCGCCCTCGGATATGGTCTTCATGGCCACATTGATGTGCTCCACCAGCGGCAGCTCGCTGTCCAAAGCCGGGTTGCGGAAGCTCTCCAGGAAGTAGCAGGTCTCGGTGCCGCCGGGATTGGGGAATTCCTTGGGCAGGAATGACGGATCCCGCGGCTGCAGGTCGAACTCAAAGCCCTCGTGCTTGGTCAGCCAACTGAAAGGATGAAAATAGAATGATATAGTGCTCGATTTAAGCAAAGAAGCGTCCACCACTCACTCCTTGGTGGTTGGGCTGACATTGATCTTCAGCGCCTCGCTGCCCGACTCGAACTTGTTGGCGATGGTGACGCTGTGCCCGAAGAGGCAGTACCTGGGCATCTTCCTGCCCACCACGCCCGCCAGAACGGTGCCCGTGTGCAGGCCGATCCTCATTTTGATTTGCTCGCCGTCGTGGGTGATGTGCTTCGAGCAGGCGTCGATCATCTTGAGGGCCATCCAGGCCACCTTGTGGGCATCGTAGATGGAGGCTCGGTGCAACCCGCTGGCCACGCAGTAGGCATCCCCGATGGTCTCCACCTTGTATACATCAAAGAAGTCACAGAACTCGTCGAAGTCCTTGTACAGCCCCTCCAGCATGCTGATCACCATGAAGGGTGTGGCCCGCGAGCAGATGCTGGTGAAGCCGACGATGTCGCTGAACAGGATCGTGACATCGGGATACGTCTTGGCATCGATGGAGGAGCCCAGCCAAAGCTTCTCGGCGATCTCCGCGGGAAAGATGAGGTGCAGCAGGCTGACATTCTTCTTTCGCTCCTTGGTCACCGCCGAATTGGCCTCCTCAATGCTGTTCTTGATCTTGTCCATGCGCCGGCGCAGTCCATCCTGCGCTCTGGCCTGTTCGCCCACCAGGATCACCTCCCTGGTGGCGTCGTGCAGCGGTATGTCCGAGATGAAGAGTCCGTTGCAGGTCAGCCCGTCCAGACCGTCCAGGAAGGGCGATCCGATGAAGAGCAGCGAGTTCGACTCGGGACAGTGCACCATCTGACCCTTGATCTCCAGTCCAATGGCCGGGAAATCCACGGCTCCCGGCGGATTATTCAAACCGATCAGGAAGGGCGTGTATGTGCGCCGCACGATGTCCCGGAATTTCATGGGCAATCCCTTGGGTCGCTTGAAATCAAAGTAGGTGGTCGCCTGGCAACCAAAGTCCGCCATGTAGGGCTTGTACAGCTTGCTGAATCCCCTGCCCAGTTGGACCAGCTCCAGCTGCTCGTTCATGATGAAGTGCCAGGGAAACATCTTGCAGAAGCTGGACGAGTTCATTTGCAGATCGGAGGCGTTGCTCGAGTTGCTCCTCTGCACCGTTTCCGGTATAGTTTTGCTCACGGAAGTGGGACGACCCATCAGCATGGTCTGCGAGTTATCCTTGACCAGCGAGAAGAGGTAGCGATACCGTCGAGCATCGCCCTCCACGGGCTCGATCTTGATGTTCACATCCACCTTGTACAGCATGCGGGTGAGCGCCTTCAGCGAGCCCAGGAGCAACCAGGCAATCACTGGGCGCTCCGAGGTGAAGATCAGCTCGCCCTCGCCGGCACACACAAATCCGGTATCGGTGACATCCTCCTGCTTATCAAAGAGCTCTCAGTTTAGCATTTGGTAATAACACTATCTTAATAACTGACCTCCTGCAGCTTCAGCACATCGTAAACGCCATCGAGGGAGCCCAGGAACTCCTGGAGATCGGTGCCCAGGCAGCGAAAGGCTCTTTCAATGATGCCCGTGCAGCAGCAGGTGATCAGCTCCTCGCCGAGCAGCACCAGGATCTCGCTGGCACTGGCCTCGTCCATCTTCAGCAGCAGCTCCTGGATGTCCGCCAAGTAGTCGTAGTTGGCGCAGCTCTTGAAGACTTGCGGATCCAGTTTGCTAAGGTGTATATTATATTATTATATATTATATCCAGTCGTCTCCACTTACAGCTTGTGGATATTGGGCCAGTTCTGGCGGTACTTGGCCACCAGAGACGTAACTGCCGTGTTGAGATCCTCGTTCGAAGGCGCCGTCAGCAGCTGGATGGCCATCTGCAGGTGCGTGAGGGTCAGGGCGTCATCCGAGAGCTCCTCGTCCTCGAGCGCCCAGTGGCCACCGGGCTCGGCGATGACCGAGGGCTGGCGTGTCAGCGAGTCCGCTCGCCTGAAGAAAGGACACGCCATGTCGCGTGTTCGCCGCTCAGGTGGCCTCTAATCGATCTATTTCGGGGATTTAGTGGCGGAATTAGTGGCTTGTATAAACAATTCAATTATTGAACGCAAATCAATCGGGCTTCCTTGTTAGGAGCTTTCAATTCATTTTGCCTGAATTCGTTTCTAACTACTTGCATAATTTTACATGCTAACTAGAGACCTTTTTTAATACTTTTAAAACCCCATTAAGAGCTTTCAATCAGTCCAAGTGAAATTCTAATTGAGATGTGGGTTTTCCTCGGAGATACAGCCATTAAATCGATGTGTATCGTGCATTTTCCGCCCGGGGCTTTTCTCTGCTCGTTTCTCAAGTTCAACGTGCACTTGTGTGAGTGGGCGGATGGCTGGTTGGGTGGTTGGGTGGTTGTCCTGCTACGTGCACCACCCACTGGTGGCCCACATAGATAGGCCCGTGTCCCTGCAGTGTCTTGTGTGGCCAACTCGAGTGGCTTTCCTCCTTGGAGGTCAAGTGTGTGGCAGTGCTTCTTTATTTCGTTCTTGGCAAGGATCCCACTCGTCGTGCTTTCTGCCCAGTCGCATTACCATAATTTCATTTTGCATAATTTACGAGCGCTGCTCCTGCTCCTGCCCCCAATCCCCGCCAGCTGCTGTTGCCCGATGTGTGTCACACTGGTCAGCTTTAATTTTCACCACCTTCTCCTTTCTGCAGGAGTGTGTATTTGCCTACAGGAAGCGCCCCCCCACGGATACACAATTTTCCAGCTCAATCGCAAGGATTTTCCACTTGGGCCACTACAGTGCTTAATAGTAGCATACTTTTGGGCTCGCACTTACTTGGTTTAGAAAATAAAAAGTCTTTCACTGGCCTTTTGTTTTTTTGTTCACTTTAAAGCGGTGAGCAGAATTGTTGTGGAAACTCTTGGAGCGCTGAGGAATTTTTTCGCACGCCTGAAAAATGCCACAATCCGTAACGGAATGAACTTTTGGCCAAAATAAGGTGGCGAAAAAGTCCCGAGCCAGCCAAGCTTTGCGGAGAAAGCTTCGGCAAGTGAAAGTGTGCAGAGGTTGTTGCATTGTTTTGAAGATACAAAGAGAGCGAAAGGCAAAGAGCGGAGAGCGATTGCGCATGAGTATCTCGCAGATACATTCTGATGCTGGCGGAAAAGCTCTGGCCAACGGTCAGTTCTCAATTAACCTGTTGCGTGAGCGGCGCTCTCAGAGTTTCCCGCTCTCCGCCAATTGCAAAGGTAAGAAATAATCAATCTGCCCTCCTGGGTCAGCAACTGTATCTGTATCTGTATCTGTATCCGTTTCGCTATGTGTGGGGAAGTATCTGCAGAATGCTGCATATGCTGCACACCACATGTCCGGCTGAAAACTTTTCACTCTCCAGCAATCGGAAACTTTCCAGCGTTCCGCCAGCCCAAGTCCATCGAATCGAAAGTGTATACGAATGTGAGGCAGTATACGCCTCAGTTTATTGACGTTGGCCGCCCGTGCGCAACGTGTTCTTTTCCATTGTTTTCATTTCTTGGGGGGGGGCACTAAATAGTTTTGTTTATTTTCGATTCCGCGCTCGCATCGTGTGAAAGTGCAGCTTGACTGCCTCTTTTTTCTTTAACCGTCTCTAATAGTTGTAATTTGCACTAATTACGGCCGCAATGAACGATCTCGGGCAGTTCGTAAGTGACGCAGTTTCTGTAATTCAGACTGCTATTTAGCTCAGAGTCTTAAGTTTCACTGATAATATGGAAGTATTATGTGCATTGCGGATGCTTTATCTAACCGCAGCCAGTGGAAGCCAGACACAGCACACAAAGCTACGTCCTTGACCTTGCACATCTCACAGTTCTCCGGACGGGTGCCACTCTGAAAGCTCCTGCATCGAAAGCGAAAGTTTGAAGGACCTCTCGAGTGCCACCCCCTCACCCGAGCCGCCCATTCCCCATAATTCCATGCAAACTTACATCTCGAGGTTCCGACGAGCCAACCCCAAGAACAAACGCCTTAATCTAATCGGCCCCAAAACGCTTCGATTTCCCTAATCACTTGGTTTGGTAGTAGCTGTAGTTTGGACCTCCGTGGCTCGATTTGCTATAATCGCTAAGCTATTTTTTGGCCAAGCAACATGTGCAGCCTCATATGATTTATAGATAACTATTGTAAATACTCAAAATGTCTATTAATGTCTGTTATATTAGGAGAGAATTATTATTATTAAAATTTTACAAATTATTATATTAAAGGCAAAGTCGCAGGGACTGAAGTTGGTGCCATTCCTGGTGACCCTCGTCCTGTACTTCTCGCTGGTGCGGCAGGATCCTCAAGGAGAGCTATGGACCACCGTGCTCAAGTGCCTGCCCATTTTCGCCCTGGTATTCTATGTAGTGGCCAAGGGCATCTCGCCCAAAAAGGAGTAAGCTGTATAAACAACCTAAAGCCACATATTACTTATTAACAAGTGTTTTCCTACAGATACCGTCGCTCAGTTTGGATTCTTTTGGGTCTGGTTTTCTCCAGCGGCGGTGATGCACTGCTCAACATAAATCTATTCCCCTTCGGAATGATCTCCTTTGGAGTGGCGCACTTATTTTATATCAGCGCCTTTGGATGGAAGCCCGTGAAGTGGATCATTGGATTGGTTCTGTACGTGGCCGTATCACTTTGTAAGTTCTGTTTGCTGGCTATTATACATTTAGCTTACCTGGAATATTTGAAACCCCTAGTTGTTTACTACGTGCACACGAAACTGGACGACATACTCATCATCGGAGTGCCCATCTACTGTTTCCTGATCACCACAATGCTGTGGAGATCACTGGCCCGCGCCGTGGATTCCAGGAACTTCCTCGCCGTGTTCTGTGCCATCGGCGCCATTCTGTTTGTGATCTCCGACGCCCTGATCGCGGTCACCATGTTCGTGGGCGTGCCCCTGCCCTGCGCCCGCCTCCAGATCATGATCACCTACTACGCCGCCCAGTTCGCCATTGCGCTGAGCACCGCGGACGACGGTCCTGCCCTCCAGCGCTCCATTCGCAAGAAAATTAAGTGAAGGCAGTGCCCAGTGCTCATCTGTTGGAGGAGACCCATAGACAACATGAACGCAACCACCAAACTTAGTACTTCCAAAGCGTCTAGAGTATTGCCATTTACGTGTGTTTGTTTCCCCATCCCAGTAGCTTAGTGCAACCAAATATTTGTTCCTTTTCTGGTGGATGTGTGGAAACGGATCTTAGTAGTTTACTAGATGTTTGTTGACTTCAAGGTAATAAATATATTAATAATAGGTTCAATACTACTTTATTACAAACAATCTTTGTACACCTTACAAACCCTGTTCAGTCTGAGAACGAACTAGTCGCTGCTGCTGGAGCTGGAGCTCTCTTCTGAGGTGGAATCCCGGCGAGCACGTCGCCCGCGTCCTCGCGCAGTATTGGTCCTGTTGGCCGCCGGCTTGCGACCAGCCTTCTTTGTTCTTGGCGCCGCCTTGCTTTTGTTGCCCTGGCCTTCCGGAGTGCTTTCCTGATCACCAGGCTGGGCAGCAGAATCAGGGTTGACTTGCAGGCACTCGTTTAGTCGATTCTCGAACTCGGTGACCACCGCTTTCAGCTCCGGCTTGGCCAGCTTGTTGGTGTTGCTAATGATCAGCTTGAAGGACTGGTACACCTCGTCCACTTGCACCTTGTCCTTGTAGTGCTGCATATTGTCCATCAGCTTTTTCACAGCTCGCTCGTTGTAGGTGAGCAGGCCGAGGCAGTAGGCGATGTCGCGCCATTGCCGCTCCACCCGCGTAACCGGGAACCGCAGGCACAGCTTCTCCACCAGCGTCTCAATCTGGCGATCCTTCTGGATGAGGCCCAGAATGTAGGACATGATAATGCGGTACTTGTCCTCATCCAGATTAAGGTTGATATCACCCAGCCGGGAGATGATGTCCGGCAGCACGTTGTACAGAATGTTCGACTTGTTGGCTATCTCCTTGAAGAACTGCTTGGTGATATTGCGAATCTCATCGTTGCCGTCCACAATGCACAGCGCCATGTCGGCGATTTGTCCCTTGACGCGTATCATCTCGTTGAGGATCAGATGAGAGAGCATTTTGACGGCAGTTAGCCTCAACTCGGTGTTCGATTCGTGCAGCTGAGCGTAGAAGTGCCCGGTCCACGGCTCGATGATGTTTGGGAAACGGAAGGTCAGATCCGACAGTCCCACCACCGTGTTGCACTTGATCCGGATGTTCTTAGTAAGGTTGAGGATGTTCATCAGGAAGCTCATGTTGGTCTCGCAGAAACGGGAGGACACGGTCATAAGCCGGGCCAGAGCCAAAGTGGCCGCTTGCTGCAACTTATCATCTTTAAACTCACCAGGACGCTTGCATATCTCTATAATGAATGGCGCTAGCTTGAACAGCAGGGCGTTCGGGTTGTAGATTAGCATTTCCTCGCAGATGCCGTTGATTTCCTCGGCGATGTTGTCCTCTGCTGTTGCACCCACCAGATCATCGTCCGGCTCCTGCTGCGGTTCCGCCGCCACTCCGGACAACCTCTTGCGCACCTCCATGGCTGACATATTGAGCGTAAGTCTGGCCGAGTTTTGTGAACTTCCTGCCTGTTGATTCCGGTTTTTACGCTCTTCAAGAGCCGTCAGCTCGTCGCGATACTTCATGTTATTATAGATGTCCATGTCGAGGAAGATCATCTCCTTGATGGTCATATAGCCGATACAGAAGACTAAGCGGGATACCAAAAACACAGGAATCATGGTGCCTTGCATCTGTGATTGGGTATCAGCTTGAGTCTGAGTGGGAGTTAAGGTCTGCGAGTAAGGAATCTCCAAGGGCTGCGATTCCCGAATATTTTCCTTATCCGCTAAGTCTGGAGAGGAAACCACTGCAGCCGTTTCCTTGACCAGCCAGCTCTCGTTGAATTGCTTGAGAAGAGTCACCACCAGTTGCTGCGCAATCACATCCGGCGCCTGGCACATCCTGTAAAAGTATTCAAAAACACTCATGGCCAGACCATCGAAGTCGGAAAGGCTCTTGTGAAAAAAGAAGTCGAGGAAGAGCCGCGTGATCTTCCCTACGAATTCTGCGTCGCTGTTTTGGCGTTTATAATACTTGGCAGTGTTGTTTGCATCGATGGAGTTGACCAGCAGCTGCAGACAGGAAGTAAATATCCTTGGATCGCGACGCACGCGCTCACCGACGGCGATATCCTCGATGATGGCAGTGTTGGCCGAAACAATACTGGATTTCGATTGCGAGGCCATTATCAAGAGCTGCAGCGACAGGCGAGATTCGTTGGATGTAGTTCCCTCCAGTTTTAGCGTGAAGCGCTCAAAGAGCACCTGGATAACTGCAGCATCGATGTCGCCACCCAGCACCCACTCGGCCATCAGGGACTCCAAGGCCGTGTAGTGACCATACTCGATTTCCGAGAGAAACTTGGACAGGTTCTGCACCACCTTGATGGCATGAGCGCGACCCGTTTGGTCCGTCGAGAAGAGAACTCGTTTGTAGGCATCGGACACTGCATCACGCTTCTCCTTGTCCGAGGACCAGACCAGCTGGAGCATTCGCTGCATTCCCGACTCCGTGCCGTGGATTCCGAACATGTAGCCCGTGGTGAACAAATCTACCGCCTCGAAAACATCCGTGTTTGTCTTGGACATGAGCATCTCGTGAAGTTTGGGAAAGGCTGAAGTCATCAAGACTGCAAAGTCAATGCTGTCCTTTAAGAACTGCACCGTTTTGATCTGCTGTAGCATCTCCTCGCTCTAAAATGAAAGCATAGTTAGAAGGCAAATATCTTTTCTCAGAAAAAACATACACTTTGTTTGAATCCCGCAGCCAGCAGGTGATATGTTTTCAGCAAGGCCAGCACATACACGCAGTGCTCCTCGTGCTTCAGTAAGGAACTGAAAAGTAAACATATTATATTTAAAACGAAACAATCTTTGATCAGCAACATACCTCATATTCTGATTTCCCGCCAAAAAGTCCACCTTTCGCACCAGAACAATAACATCCTTGTAGTTCTTTTCCCGCATCAACGGGACGATCCGCTCCAGCAAGGTCTCGTCGCTCTCCTCCTTGTCGAACTGCATATCGGGAACTGAAATATAGCAATCAACATTACAAAATACCCTTAACTACGGGAACAGCATGAACTCACACTCCGTAAGGTTAGACTCTATGAAAGGCAGCAATTCGGGCGCCAAGGTGCTAAACTCGTCGTTCAGCTTCTCCTCCTGCTTGCGCTCTTCCTCGAGTACCTCATTAAGTTTCTCCATGGCCTGTACCTCGTGCTCATGCTTCGTTCGGAGTTCATCTATGGAAAGTTTGCAGCTGTATGGATTGCTTTCCAGGGCGGACTTGATCAGCTGCATGGCGGCACGCCGCACCAACGAGCTCTTGTCTTCCAGCCTTCCGATGGCTTCCTCCAGCACTCTGGTCAGGAAGTTAAGCGGAATGGCGTGCTGGGTCTTTAGGTGATGCCAGATACTGAGCACCTTTGAACGCACGTGTGCCGAAATGTCCAGGATGTGGGCCATCAGATATTCGAGGAACTCATTGCGCACTTCCTTTAGCTCTTCGCTGAGATCCTCCGAGGTCAGTTCGCTAACCACCGTGTCGCCGATGATCTGCAGCACACAATTGCGCAGCGTGTGAGACTGACAGTCCAGAAGATCTTCTGCCAGCTTTTCCAAGTGGGGCACGATCAGCGATGGTGCGATGTTCGAGAACTCGGAGAGGAAATTGGAGAAGTGCTTGGACACCGAAGAGTCAGAGCTGTCCATCTTTAGGGCATCCACAATGTTCTTGATTAGAATGGAGAAGACCGAGGAAATACCGTACTCCTCGTGCAGCAGTAAGATTCCGGCGGCCACTGAAGACGATGCGTGTTCAGTGCCGCGTAGGATCTGCAGAATGCGCACCGGGAAGGTCATAGCCTGATTGAAGCGCTTGATCGAGGTGCCTAAGATCTGGAAGATCGTGTCGAAGACGTGCTTGTTGTCCGCACGAAGCGGCAGTAGTTCGATTGTTCGATAGCAGATGTCGCATAGCAAACTGTGAAAAGTGAATAAATTGCAGATCGGTAAAATACGATTCTGAATTAAAATTCTTACTTTATAAAGTCCTCCTCGGCTACGGGCGGACTCCACAGCTTCTCCACCGGGCACTGCAGCACGTTGAAGAGCTGCACCAGGAACTTGCCTCGCTTGACCTCCCAGTTGGGAAATTGTTCCAATCCCTCCGACGGTTTGGCCCGCTTCTTCTGAACATTGAGCTGCTGATCCCGCATGGCCTGCTGGACACTGTTGTTGATCTTCTTGACGGTGCTCACCTGGAGGAACAGCGTCATCTTGGTCAGATTCAGGTAGCTATTGCGCTGCTGGTTGGACATTGGCTCACTGGCCGTTAGCAAAGGCTGCAAGTCCTGGAATAGCTTCTCCACGGTCATGTAGAGGAGGTCAAAGGACCTCATCAGATTCTGTGCAGTGGTGGCATCTGTGCCGCGGGACTCAAGGATCGAGTAATACAGGTCGAAGTGCTCGAATATATAGAAGGGATCGCCCAAGTGCACTTTGCGCTTGCATTCTGAACAGGAAACAAGAAGATTGTGATTTTTTAACTGAATTTAATTTAAAGAGCAACCGCGAAAACGAATACTCACCTTGTAGTTTCGCGGGAATCTCTGGGGCGCCAAAAATCTCCTTTACGTAGTACTGATCGCCACTAGAGTTGATCAGGTCACTTACATTCAGGGGAAGAACGAACTGGAAGTCGTGCGATTCCTCCATGGCTGGTATTACTCCTATTTACCTCCAAATAAATATTTTGTCTTCTGAATTGAGTGGCGTCGTTCATAGAGATGAGCATACTTGCCGCCAAATCGATCGCATGATATCGGTTATCGGTAACTGATAGCTGCACAATTATAATGTTTATAATCAAGGGAGTGTAAATATATATGAACAATTTATCTAGGGAAAGACAGATTTATATAGTTTAAAGAAGATTTTATTAAAATGATGTACGTTACTTGAAGTGTACCTGTTTCGGGAATCCCCTTGATGCAGCTATGCGATGCATCGATAGTGATATCGAAATACTCGCATCTCTACTCTAGACGCCTTGCAAATTCGGAGTTTGATTTGCTTTAAGCAGTTTATGTTTGAATTTATTGCCTAATTAACGCGTTGTTACTAGCAGAAGACTTGACAAAATGCATCCCCCAGAGTTCAAGCTTAACAATCCGCCGGAGGACCTAATATCCGCCGTGAAATTTGGCCCCAAATCGAATCAGTACATGGCGGCGTCTTCTTGGGACGGAACACTTCGGTTTTACGACGTGCCGGCAAACCAGCTGCGCCAGAAATTTCTGCAGGATGCCCCCATTCTGGACTGTGCCTTCATGGTGAGACTCCTTTGTACACACTCGCAATTCCCTATTAAACCAACTATGTCCGCAGGACATAGTGCACGTGGTCAGTGGCTCCCTGGACAACCAGTTGCGCCTCTTTGATGTCAACACCCAGGCGGAAAGCATAGTTGGTGCCCACGAGGAGCCCATCAGATGCGTGGAGCACGCCGAGTACGTCAATGGCATCCTCACGGGTAGCTGGGACAATACCGTGAAGCTGTGGGACATGCGAGAGAAGCGCTGCGTGGGAACCTTCGAGCAGAACAATGGAAAGGTGTACTCCATGTCCGTGATCGACGAGAAGATCGTGGTGGCCACCTCCGACCGCAAGGTGCTCATCTGGGACCTGCGCAAGATGGACAGCTACATCATGAAGCGGGAGTCCTCGCTTAAGTATCAGACCCGCTGCATTCGTCTATTCCCCAACAAAGAGGGCTATGTGATGTCCTCTATCGAGGGACGCGTGGCAGTGGAGTACCTGGATCACGACCCTGAGGTGCAGCGTCGCAAGTTCGCTTTCAAGTGCCACCGAAATAGGGAGCAAAACATCGAACAGATCTACCCCGTGAATGCCTTGAGTTTCCATAATGTCTACCAGACATTCGCCACCGGCGGATCCGATGGCATTGTGAACATTTGGGATGGCTTCAACAAGAAGCGCCTTTGCCAGTTCCACGAATACGATACCTCCATATCCACGCTCAACTTCAGCTCCGATGGCAGCGCCCTGGCCATCGGCTGCTCCTACTTGGACCAACTGCCAGAAACTCCGGCCACCGTGCCACATCCGGCCATCTATATACGCTATCCCACGGACCAGGAAACCAAGCAAAAATAATGTTATCTACCGAAACTATTCATTTACTTGTTTACGGCGAAGTTATACATCATTGATTAAAGTAAGCTACTTAGTATACTCTTTTAATTTCAAGCGCGCATCTTTCAAGAAGACCCACATAAGTTTTCCCACTACAAATGAAAATTCTATAAAACTCATTACGGAGGCCCCAATATAGAGACTTATGATGCCGCCAAAGTTGGCCAGTAAGTCTATATTGGTGTACTTGAGTTTCGTAATGATTTTGGTCATGACGCGTTGGCCATAATAAACCTGGGCTTTTATGAATCGTTCTGTGGAGTTTTTTGGGCTATAAGAGAAAGAGAATTTGTCAATCTATTGATTAAGAATATTTATATACATTAAACTTACTAATCCAATTTGCGCACATTAAGCGACATTTTGTATTGCCGTGAATTGCAATTATCTGGGCAATCACAGAAGTGTCCTTGTCGTGAGTCGTTAATGTATTTCTCCTGCTCACCGACCTTCACGTACGTAAATATATCGGAATTAAAGCCCAAGCATTTTGCATCCTTAATTCCGCATTCCGGAACTCCCTCTTAAAGAAAAAATATTGAAAGTGTTAGAATAAATGTTGTTTTCACCATGTAATTACCAATGGGAGGGAGAACAGCTGGCAGGGAGCACTGGCATTTCTTTAGTACAACCAAGTGGAGGCACACCGCCAGGCAGTTTTCCCGATTATAAGTCAACGAAGTGTTCTGGAAGCCAGGGTTCCTTTCGTTCTATGAAGAAACGTATTCAATCACTTATACTTATTAGTTGACATATGTATATACGCACATCAAAGTAGCAACGTCTTCTGCTGGGACTCATTTTATAAGTATTTGGCGAGGTTTCCATGACCAACGGATGCACAGCAACGAAGTTTTCCGTATCCGCATACAGGTGGTAAATTATTTCATTCGACCACTGACGTGGCTCCTTGATCATAAGCTTAGTAAACAATCAATTTAAATAGAAGGCGCACAAAGTGTGAAACAACTGCAGGACTTACATTCATTCCAAATGGAATATGAGTGCTATTGTTGTACATAAAGGAGAAGCTCGCATTGATCGTGAACTTTAGTCCCGATTCCTCGCCGGCAGTGCTCAGCTTGTAGGGATAAAACTTGTTGGTCAGGTGTTTTTTCTGGGAGTGTTCCGAAATCATGGAGTTGAAGACCAAGCACTGGCCATTCACCGTCTGCTCACGCACAAAAAGCTGGCAGCAATCGTAGGGCGTCTCATCAAAGACACAGGAATCGGCGACAAAGAGCTCATCGCAACGATAGGTCATATAGTTCATCACGTCCGTCAGTTTGAGATAGCTTATCCCTGTCAGATTTCGATTGGCAAGAATCCCAATCCTGTTAAAGTTAAAGAAGTTCATAATATTCAGACTTGCGAGTAGTTGCCGAAATGTTTCCCGCAGCTCGGCATCCGGATGTCGTGGCAAAAAGCGGTGCAATGCGGACGAAGCCCGCTGCCAGTTGAAATGACTCCACGGGCAAACGGCCACAGCTGGAAAGTCGATGTGGTACACTGGCAACTGGGTGGTCTCTATCAGGCTGACCAGGAGCTGCTCGCTGTGGCGATGCCTCAGCACGGTGTACAGACTGAATCCGGTGATCACCGCTCCCAGGACGATGGTGAGCCACAGGCAGCGCTGCCAGAGATGTCGCTCTCCAAAGACGTGCTGCATCCCGGGGATGGTGGATTTTGCGAAGGAGCAGCGCAGTCTTTCCCGGAACTTAATGCCAGGTGGCTTGTTCCTGAAGCGGAGAAGTCCTTGTCTCGGCCGCGGAGCCACAAGTTCCTTGGTGTACAGCAACATGACGAATGACAGAAGTTGGCCAAGTTTTGCTTAGCTGGAGCTTAGCTCAGTAAAAAGTATAGCTTTGAAGTAATTGCTACTCGGAGTAACTTATAAATAAATAGAAGCCGTCATTGAAGAATAAGTATCTTGCACATATGGATATAATAACCATCTGAGGCACTTTCCCCTGTGAACCGCGAACAAAAGCACAAACTTTTATGGAAAATCAATTACTTTATTAACTATAATAATGCTTATCAGTCCATGCGCCCAACTAAGACGCACTAGGCCTTGGGGGCCAGGCTCTTCTGGATCTGGGCCAGGTTCTCCTTCAGCAGGCAGGTGGCTCCGCGGTAGGCCCACTCACACTCGGGGGATCCCTGCTCGTTCTTGTCCACACAGGCGGCCAAGGAGGCGTGGAAGGCCTCGTTGTGGTCGGCGTGGTTGCCCACCAGCTGCTGGTGGATGTTCTCCACGTTGAAGCCGCTGGCGACGTCGAACAGGCCCCACTTGGTGAAGACGCACTTGATGTAGCACTGGGTCTTCTCGTCATTGGGGTACTCCCACTTCTGGTACTTCTCCACCAGATCCACGGGCACGGCCAGCTCCTTGACGCACTTTTCCCGGTACTCCAGCATGTCGTTCCGGTTCTTCACCACATAGTCGGCGGAGGCGGAGACCTTTAACCCAATGGGAGGCGATGAATTAGATTGACAGTCTGTACCTGGTCACAGGTTATCTTAATCGAGCACTCACCAGTCCAATCAGCACGCAGATGGCAACGAAAACCTTCATTTCTACTTTTATTTTTTTCCACCTTTTTCGCCAGCGAACGAGCGAAGACTGATCACAAATAGGGCCAGGCAGCCCCTATTTATACGAGTTCGAGGGATCCGAGATCCGATGTGGGTTCGGGAATGTGGACTTGGTACCTGAGCGGTCTACAAGGCGGGATTATGCTTCTAGATGCCCATTTTATTTTTATGCTCTGCTCCGCGCTGGGCATCTGATTCTTTTGTGATGGGCTTTTATGCTTGGGCACAAGTGGACAACAAAGAATTTTCTGAATGCCATCTAATAACCTCCGTGGGGAGAGTCGCTGATAACAGTGCTCCCCTTTAATCTTTGGCAAATTGGCGCCTTAGTCGTTTTGGTTTTGTTTGTTGCTGAAAATTATTGAGATTAATACACATGTTTAGCAAACGCATCACATTTGGGTACACTACAAAAAATGCAATGTACTGGCAGAAAATCGAAAGTATTTCATTTACATTTATTAAATTCATTTTCGGCATTTTATTAAAGGTATATAAAAAGGTATGTGCTTTACAAGAATTTACTGGCAAAGTTCCAAGCTACACTTTGCTAAACATTAAGAGTCAACGTGCATTTCTGGGATTTAAAAACAGCATTTTTATTTCATTCCTTTTATTCTGAGTGCACGTGAAGAAAGCCTATAGTTTTGTTATGTCTGGCTGGGGCTGCACCTGAAAATTTTCCACTGCTCGAGCAGGTAGTTCTCCGAATGCGTTTTGTGTTCTCGAGTTGTTTATGTGCGCATCCCAGGAACCAGGTGATCTTGGATTACAGGTAAGTCTGGGAACGTAAGAACCCAGCTGGGATTTCCTGATGCGGCTTTGCACCTAGAAACCTGGGGGTGGACGACAACAAGCGAAGTGATCCAAGATCTTGTTGAAGCAGCCCAGCACCGAGATGCCCATAATCAAGCCAGCTATTCCGCCAAAGGAAACTACAAGTAAATAAGGAGGAGGATACATTTCAACGCGCATGTGATTGATGCCAGACTCACCCATCAAGTCGATCAGGGTGAAACGGAGCACGGAGCGGTAGGAGAATAGGGTCTCCTCCTGGAAGTACACATCTATCTCGATCTCCGAGCCATGGGTGCTGTGGGTGCTCAGCTTCTCCGTGTAGGTCGACGTGTGGTACTGGGTGTGATCACACTGCGGAAAGCAGCCACAGTCCACGGTGGTGAACACGTTATCCCGGGACTCTTCGATGATGTTGCTCATGGAGAAGAGGGAAACTAAGCGAGATTCATTATATATTTTAAAGATTTATGTTTAGAGTGAAGACCCACGTTTGTACTTATTGAAGCAGGACAGATCCTTGACACCGCAGATTCTACGCCCGTTGCTTTCCTTGGCATCCGTGATGTTGCCTTCATCCAAAGTGGCCTTCACTGGCAGTTCCAAGGAGCAATTGCACTTGCTCAAGATGTAGTTAAAGTGGCACTTGTAGATGCACTCCGAACGCGACCGCCCCTCTGGGATTTCATTCTAGGGTATAATTTAGTTATAGACTTTAAATAATGTAGTCTAATCTAGTCTAAAAAACCAACCGCAAAGTAACAACGACGCATTTGCACAGGACGGGCACGAACCTCCACTTCGGCAGTGAAACGGAGTGGTTCCACCGGCACCACAATGCGATCCTCCGAGGAGTAGTCAATGCTCATGCCCAGCAACTGAGTGGGCTCGTGCACTATCACCTGGTGTTGTGGTAATTACTACCATGTCATGCCGCACTATCTATGTGTTATCGCACTCACCCCCAGTGTATTCAACGTATACACACTTTGCTGCCGCTTGATCTTCACATAGAGCCCGCTCTTGGATCCCGATGCAGCCACTGACCATGGCCAAGTGTCCACCTTGCCTGAGGAGACCAGTGAGTTGAACTCGTAGGCGTAGCCATTGAAGGTCTTGGTGGGTCGAAAGAGATCGCAACAATTCACGGCCTGGCGACGCCACTGGCACTCGATGAAGAAATGCTGGCAGCTGATCTGCAGCGACTGGTAGATGCTCCAGGTGCTCATGTCCCAGCTGTCCAAGTCGTCGAACTCCGTGAAGTTGTCCTCCGTGAGGCGAGCTGACATCGGCGTTTGCCAGATCACGGACTGAACCAAATTGTAGGCCTTGGAGAGATTCCCGTCTTGCAGGCTGCGGATATGGATCGGAATGATGGTCACGGCTGGGAAGTCGATCTCGGACACATGCATATCGGTCCTCTCGATGGAGGTCTGCACCCAGTAGTAGAAGTAGCGCTCCGAGGACAACATGCACACATACACAGTGACCAGAGCAGCTATTATTTTAAGCGGAATTCTAGCGTATCTGTGCGGAAAAAGGATTATTTCTGGATACAATTATCCATAGCCATGAAGGACATCACTTACCGCCTGGTGGCAACCCATCCGCTTGCCTCCTCCTTCTTCTGCTTCTTGGATTCCTCGTGGTCATCATCATTATCCCCGGAGGAGGGCTCTGGCTTCCAGGCGGTGGCACTCATTTCACTCAGCGGACGAACTGCGACTGTGGGAAAATCTTGCTAATTGGTAGTTCGGTGCGCTAATCAATGAGCAGACAACCACTTCTGTCAGCGGGCTTATCAATGGCAGGAAACATAACTACTCAATTACAAAGCTTGTGTGCCATAATGGATGGCCTATCCGGCGGAACTTTGCCCACTGCAATTACAAGTGAACTGGTCGCCATAAAAGGGTTCTCCGCATTCCGGCCAAAAGCTCAGTGATTGAGTGACTCGTCACCGGAATGGCCAGGGCAGATAAGTCGGAAAAGCCAAAGGAGGCAGCTGAGAAGTGCCTCGGGGAGTTGCTAAAGGTCCACTTTCGGAGCTACTGCGAAAAGTCCACCATTCACTGCGTTCGCTACCTCTACGATTCACACCTGCATAATTTGGAGAGGTTTGTGGTTTATTTTCTAAAGAGATTTTCTTAATTTTTATTATGTACATTATAATCGTAACTTTTAGAATCATCTGGTGCGTGCTGCTTATCATCAGCATCGCACTGTCCTACTTTTTCTACCTCCTGCTCTCCGAGCGATTCGTTTCCCAGAAGCTGCAGACGGTGGTCCACGATCCGCAGTACCCCGTATTTCTGGTGCCATTTCCGGCCGTGGGAATCTGCACGGACAACCGCATCAACTGGCAGAAGCTGGAGGCGGCCAAGGAGCAGTTCCTGCCGGTGAATGCCAGCGTGGAATTGGTCGAAAGTTTTACCGACCTGGTTTCCCGCCTGGAAACCCTGCGCTTTGGCAGCTACCTTTCGAGCTTGGCCCAGCTGGAGGACGATAATCTGGAGGCGGTGTCGTTTGTAAACCTAACTGAGCTGGCCCTTTTTCTGACGCTTAGATGCGAGGATATTATGGTACAGAAATCATGCCTGTGGCGCAGTTCCGCCTTCGATTGCTGCGAGTACTTCGTGTTGGAGAAGACGGAGTTTGGATTTTGTTTGGTTTTCAATTCGGAGATTTCGCCACGCTCCAAGGCAATTAAACAGAGGGAGGGTCGTAACTTCTATCCGAGGCACAATGCGAAAGCAGGACAAAGTACGGGCTTGAATTTTGACTTACTCTTAAACGAGAGCTTCAGGCGACCCGATTCGCAGGCGAATAATAATGTCTACGTAAGTATCTGGCAGGAAGTAGAATATTAAACTACTAGAAGGAACCGTTTCCAGGTAATGATTAAAAAGACCGACCAACTGAACAATGTCGTGTACTCGATGACCCAAAACACGGAGACCTACGTGACCGTCCGTCCGGATCTCACTTGGACGGACAATACCACGCGCAGCATTCCGCCGGAGCGCAGGAACTGCCTCTTTGCGGACGAGCAGGGCGAGCTGGACTCCAGTGACTCGGCCAAGAAGTTCGGGAAACCCTTTCAGCTTACCAACTGCCTCAACAGATGCCACGAGTCCTACTTGATCCAGTTCTGCAACTGCTCCTTGCCCATTTTCTTCCTGAATAACAAAAGGGGTGAGTCTGAAGTTCAAATATAATAACCTTACGAAGGTAGTTTATATGAACTAATATATTTGTTAAGTGCACTTTTTATTTAATTATACTTAAGTAATAATATTTTCTTTCAGTTCCTGAATGCGATGCAGTCAGCTTGCGTTGCCTGGCTCGTCACAATGGTGGGAGAAATTGAGGACATTAATTCTGGAAATAATACCCATCTGTTGCAGACATTTTCAGCTACGACAAGCGAAGGGACGAGGATGCCCTGTTCAGTGCCACCAAGCTGGGCATGACCTGTTCCTGTTTGGTGGACTGCTACCTGCTCGACTACTACACAGCCACCACCACGCTGCCTTTGTCAGCCTTCAAACTGTAGACTTAAATGGAACCCCTCTTTGATTTCTTGAGATATCTGAAACCATTCTTTGCAGACCCAAAGATCCGCAGCTGACGCTCTTCAGGGTGGATGTGCACTACCAAGTGGAGACCACACCTTTGTACCGCACCAGCCTGGAGTTTACCATCATCGATTTGATTGGTAAGGCAGTTGGCATGGTTAACCAGAAATATAACTAGTATATTCGCAGCCAATCTGGGTGGAATCTTTGGACTCTGCTTGGGGGCTTCTATGGTGAGTGCCTTCGAACTGATTTACTACCTCACTGTGGGACTTGCAGTGCATCTATATGACAACCAGTACTATGGGGTCTTAATGAAGCACCTGAAGGTTAAGTGGGCCAGTTTCCGGGGCTACCTCAGGAACGAAGTCAGTCATCTGGCAGAGATTCCTGCTGTCCACAAGGATGCCAATGAAAGCCAATTCAGGCATCCGTTTAAGTACAGAAAAAATGCGTGGTAATGATGGTTTCTGCTCGATGTGCCGTATTTATTAAATGCTTAATGTCAAAACTTAATGGGTGTTATCTTTCTCTGGCCAAATGGAATAGTTACAACGTGAGGTTCCGGCTTCTTTAACTTTCTCTTGCCATGAATGTACAAATAGAGCCCAATTGAGAAGTAGTAGGCCAATTCAAAGGCGCTCAGTAAGGAGGCGCCTAAAAATAAGCCGATTATGCCACCAAAGCTAGCTGAAGAAATACAAGTACAATAAAAGATGATTTAAAATATTTGAAAAGGAAATCTTAACCAACCCAGTAGTTCCACAAAGGTAAATCTCATAATTGTCTGATACTGGATAAACCAACCGGACTGGAAGAAAATATCCAAACGCATTGTACCCGCCTCGGTGTTCGCTTCATTATTACTGCACAGGATTTTGAATATCTTAAAAACATTTAGTGGGTCACACAATGGACGCACTTACTCCAGAGTGGTGGTGGTGTAAACCCGGTCGAAAACTAGCTGAGTGCAGCTGGTGAAGCAGTCACAGATCATGCTCTCCTTGAAGGGATTCCTAACAAAGTCGTCCTCCTCGGGATGCCGTTCAATGCTGAAGGTAACTGTGTTACAAAAGGAATCATATTATCTTATGTATATTATCCTTGAATAGATCTCACTTCTGTTTTCGTAGAGGCACTTGAAGTCCGAGGCCTTGCAAGTAGTGAAGTTATCTGTGAAATTGCAACATAATAAGGAACTTCTTTGAGTACTTGGCAATAGAAGATCTTAAGTTACCTTTATCAGAGACGGGAAAAAAGATGGAGGGAGAGCACTTGCACAGATTGATGACATGTTCCTGATGGCACCTGCTCCGGCAGTTCCCCACCCAGTATTGGAAATCCGGAAAATTCTTGTATTGCGGATTGTCGACCTCATCGCCAAAGATGCATCTCCTGACCTCCGGCGTCACCGACCGGGTTCGTTCGTCCGTGACCGTGAATCGGGGAGTTATGCTGATCCTGGTGTGGGCTTCATGTGGCACATGGCGCACCACGTCGCTCCACTGCTGCGGCTGCTTGATCATCACATTGATGCCCCGCTTCCCAGGACGAATGTAGGATCTGTTGAGCCGGATGAAGACATCCAGGCCAGTCCCTTCGCCATAGTGCGGGGTGCGCAGGGGATAGTATTTATCCTCCTTCTGCAGTTGCCAAAACACATATACTTTTGTTTACCATATATCCAAAGATTATGTATAAAGTATGGATAGGTTTACTCACAGCTTTAAGTCGCGATGCCGGACTGATCTCCGTGTTGAAGACAAAACACAATCCGGCCTCTGTAAACTGATATTCAATGACCTCGCAACAGTTTACTTCGTTGCCCCGCCAGCGGCAGATGTGAAACAAGTCCTGGCACTTGAACTGAATGAATTTATAGACCTCACGAAGGTCGAGATGGTCTAGCATATGCAGCTCATCAGTCAGAGTTTTATTCATAAAGAAGTTGGACATTTCATTCAGGCGCGACAAGTGTGGATCGCCTGCCGCAGTGAAGAACTTTACGAAGACGTCCTTCTGGGCAGCAGACACGTTGGCGCCCAGGAAGTGATGAACTGCCTCGTTCTCCAGTGCCCTCCAGTTCAGGCGGTTCCTGGGACAGAATCCAATCGAGGGAAATGGTATGCGGAAAATCGGCAGCATCGTGTTCCTAATGGTGGTCTGTATGCGCACCGTTTGGTACAGTTCGTTGAGGTCCACGTAAACCACTATGGCACCTATGCTGGTGGCCACCAGAATCAGCAGCCAAATCACCCTGAGGTGCCACAAACTATAGACTGATTCGAAAAAGCTAAGGGAGTTGGAACAGCTTACCGCTCGAACTTTCTCATCTTGGGATCGGCCAGATATCGTATGCCGTGCACGGAGGACTCCGCTGCGTAGTCCTTGAGATATGGCAGCATAAAGTGCCATAGTTTACCCAAACGCCTGCCCTTTCTGGCATCCTGCTGCGTCTGAATGAGTCCCGATTTGCCGCCGTAATCCCTGTAAAGAGGACGACGTACTGTGGGCAGTTCCAGTGGATAAAACATGGCTCCACTTTGGAGCAAAGAAAATGCCTGGATGCGCTTCCTTCGACGGCTGCAATTAAATTGGACATTCAAATTTAAGTTAGCGCAGAGGAAAGCCTCCGCAGCATTGAACTCAATCAAAAAGCAATTATTCGAAATGGTCGGGTCCGGATCTCGGCAGGCTCCCCTGCCCCGCCAAAGCTTAAATCACGCACACAATTAACACTCGAAGGGGCAAGTGCAGGAGGGGTGGTGGCAGGACTAAAAGTGGGCAAGGACGCGCCACTTGTTTACTCAACTCGACTCGGGATGGCGGGATGGTGCAGTCACTGTCCATTGGCAGCGTAATCCTCCGTTGGCTCTGCTGTTTGTTCATTCATTAAAAGGAGCTGCTCCAGTCGGAAAAACTAGGGTACAGTACTTGAAATACTCAGAGAATCTAAAAGGGATACATATCGCTGTTTAATACCTAAATACCGTGTTAGTTAGAAGTAAAAATAAAATTTTCTTAATTTTGTTTAGTTTTCTTTGACCCACGATCTGTAGTTTTCTTCCAGTGTAAGTGCCAACCACTGGCGGTTGGAGGAGTCTGTGTTACTTTTTATTGAGTGCTGGTCAAATGGAAAACTTGGGGAAGATGTTGGACATTTTATTCAAGCTTTCATTCCGATTGTCTGTCGCTCCGAATTGTTTTGTGTAAACAAGTGAAAATATTTTCGATTTATCATTGCGTGCATTCCCCTTCCCATTCCCATTCCTATTCCCATTCCTTGGCTTTGACTTTGTTGTCCTCGTCGATTGCCTGGATTTCGGTGGCTTGGCTGCGTGATTTATTTGGCCAACAAACTATGCCCGGAGTTTCTCCAATTTGATTTTCTGCAGTTGCGTGTTTAGCGCCACGGATTTAAGTCGACTTTTGGGGCAAAGCGGATAATGTCGTCTTGCATTTGCGTTGGCTTTGCTCCAATACTGCCAGCTTCCAGTCTCTAGCCAAGTTAGTTAGTTGGTCGAAATGAATGTAATCAGCAGATGAAACAGTTGATTCCCTTTATGAGGCAAAAGTTTCTAAAAAAAGGATTTTTCCCAATTAAAAATTGTTTTAAATGGAGGCTTTCATTTTTTTTATTAGCCAAAAACACAAGCTATAATTATGCACCACCTTTTGCAATTTTTTTTTTTTTTAATTTTTCACTTTTTTGTAAGGGGTACAATCACAATTTTTAGCAAAAATTAGCAAAAAAAATTTTTTCCAATTTTCCATGTAAACTGATTGGGAGCTTAAATATAAGTTTAAACAAGTAAAGAAATTTATGTTTTGACCACTTTTTTCACATATTTTTCTCCCAAATGATAGAATGTGAGATTTTTTGGGTCCATAACTCCACCCACAAGGATGGAATGGCCATAGACACGTGCACACGTGGTTTCCTGCTAATCCTGGCATTAGGGACCACCCGAATAGTCGCCAATTAGCGTGGTGTCAATCAAACATCCCGACTGTCTGCTCAGAATCTGAATGCCAATTGATTTGTGCGCTCGTCCTCGATTTTTCGGTTATGCTCTGGGGTTTCAGGTGAACTCGGGCTTGGAAACCGCTCAGCGCGGAAATGACAATTTCAGCATTTTCAACATTGATTGATGGCCATTAATTCAGGTATATCACTGGCCAAAAACGCTGGTCAAACTAGTTCGCAACTGCAAGTGATATATGTGGTCGTCAGTGAAATAAACTTACTCAAAAGAATACACATATTTCGCAGATTTTCCATTCCAACTTAAGCGCGTGCTGCTGCTATTTTATCCTCATTATCCAGGCAGACATCCACTTAGAGGCTCGAAATGTAAACCTTTTCTCAGTGACTTTAAGCCCCTTCGAACCGGCTGATTAAATCGCCGCGGGCCGTGAAATAAATCCGCCACAGCTCCCCATTATGCACAGTGGGGCAAAGTCCGCTGATGAGTGGCTATAAATAAAATTCCAGCAAACACACACACATGACACACACTTAATCGACTCCGAACACACGTTAATGACTTCCGCCTTGGCCAGAAACTTTCAGGCACACTTTCACTTTCACATTCACTTTAACTTTGGCTTTTGTATCCCTGCGCGTGTGCAACAATCTCGCATCCTCGTCGGAGGCGTCATCATCATCATGAATCATCCACATCATCATCATCTCATCGTGGCGGGGTTCAAGTTCATGTGGCCTATTAAGCACAGACACCCGGGATGGCAGAAAGTTAGGGCGATTGCGAACCAGAAACGTGGGAAGGGACTTTCGACTTTCGTGGGCCACCCGTTCAAAATTCAATCTCACTTTTATGAGCCAACAGAAACGTGACGAGGCACCGACTGTCACCGGAGTGACAGGATCAAGGAGCATGAGCAGCAGGACCCAAACCCAGGACCCACTGAATGTTGCCAACTGCCAGTTAGACTGTCAAGTGTCTGGCGAAAATGCCATTTAAATATGCAAATTCCCTTCAAAAGCGAACTTTAACTCGTTCGCTGGCACGCTAATTTGCATGTTTCGCCGCGCCGCAAAGGCTTTGTCTTTTGTGCGGCTCCAAAATGCTCAGAAAACTGCTCGGTAATTGCGTTTATCTTTTGATGGGTAAATCCTGGAAGACAAAAGTCTGGGCGCCATCACTTCCGGTCGCTAAGCTGTCATAAACAAGGGCAGTAACGCGTGTTAATTATTTAATAATATTACGCGGATTACCAGCCATAGAGCCCGAACCGCCATTTTGCCATTTCGCCATTTCGCCAGTTTGCCAGTTTGGCTGATTGATGGGCCAGCATTTTCAACGTTTACTCTTCTCCTGCTTCCTCCTCCTTTCCATTTCCGTTTCCGGCGGGGAGCAAAGATTTGCCATCGCCCATCGTTGGGAGGCTGCCAAGCGGCCAAGGCTGTCGACTTGTTTGGCCAACGGAAAGGTGTTTTGTTTATATGCAATCGACGGCAGGACGAAAGGCAGCCAGCAAGGACTGGTGGCGAGAGAGCAGCGCTTGTCGCTCGCAAGTAATTTGAATAATTTTCTGAAGAAGTGCAAAATTTGCATATGAAATCTGCAATCTCGCATGCTGAAAACGGGGTGGCAGGACTTTTTCCACACATTTGCAGCGCCAGCTGCATTGACTCGGGCGCATTCAGGCAGCAGGAAGTTCGTTCTGCTCCTGATTCTGGTCCTTTGGTCCTGCAGGCAAAAAAAAAAGCTTTAAAAAAGAAAGATTTTTACACGAAAATCAAAAAACGAGTGTTAGTTTTAAAGTAATCGTATAATTATTTTCACAAAAAATGATTTGGTTGGCTAGTATTGGTAATTAGGAGTAAAAAACTGTAATTCTTTTCGCTTTCAGCCATTTTCAGCCAAATTATACCAAAAATACCAATCGTAAATATTGCATTTTTGGCAAAAATCGTTTTTCTGTTTTTTTGCGTAAATAATTACCAGTATTTTTATCACAGCATTCAAAATAGTGGTCCAAATATGGAATGCCATACATTATTGAGTTCGTAATTAAATTTCCAATCAAACTGTGGTTTCAAAAAAAAATCTTTTTTCCTTGCCATTTTTTTCAAATTTTGATGACGATTTTTGAATATTGGCCGAAAGTCGTTTTCCTGTTTTTTGCGACTATAAATGTCAGTATTTTGATAAGAACATTCGAAATATTGGTCCGAATATGGAATGTCATATCTCGTTGAGTTCGTAATTAAATTTCCAATCGAACTGTGTTTTCAAAAAAAAATTCAATTTTTTTCACATTTTTTTGTAATTTTTGATGATGATTTTTGAATATTGGCCGAAAATCATTTTTCTGTTTTTTTACGTAAATAATTATCAGTATTTTGATCAGAACATTCGAAATAATGGTCCAAATATGGAATGCCATACCTCGTTGAGTTCGTAATTAAATTCCCAATCGAACAGTGTTTAAAAATGGAGATTCTATTTGTTTCACATTTTTTGCAAATTTTGATGATGTTACCCCTTACAAAAAATGCGAAAAAATGGCGAAATATTATTTTAACAAAGTCGGTCAAAAAATGATTTGGTTGGCTAGTATTGGTAATTAGAAGTAAAAAACTGTAATTCTTTTCGCTTTCTGACAATTTTCAGCCAAATAATACCGAAAATACCAATCGTAAATATTGAAATTTCGGCAAAAATAGTTTTTTGTTTTTTACGTAAATAATTGTCAGTATTTTTATCACAGCATTCGAAAATTGGCCAAAAATTATTTTAACAAAGTCTATTTGTTAAAATAATACTATTTAATAAATAAATGTCCTGTTCTTATTTGCATCCTGAAGAAGGCTGCTTGTTTTCTCTCAGTGTGCTACGGATTTGGCGGGCGGGCGGCGGTGAAAAGATGCTTTTAACTTGTCTATGCAAATGCAAATGTTTGTACGCAATCGAGGAATAAACAAATGTGCTCTCTGCGAAGATGTGTGCATGTGCGTTGCCCTTGTCGAGTAGTTCGCATCGGAAAAAGTTGGAAAGGAAAAATGGGGGGAGGGGGGAGAGCGAGTGAGTTGTGGGCGGAAGGAAATTAAGAAAACTTCTTATAATTGATGTCATGCATTTTTAATCTCATTGCAGGCGGCCTGCCATTTGCATTTTCCTATTTTATGTTTTCTGTTTTCTATTTACTATTTTCATATTTTATTTCGTTTCGTTTCGTTTCGGTTCGCAGCACAAAATTTGGCATCATATGTATTCGCATATTGCAATACTTGCTGGCGAAAGGATAACACTTAAGCTCTCAATTAAAACACTTTGCCGGGTGCTCGGCTCAACTCGCCTTAGATGGGCAGTTCTGCAATGTAAACACTTGCATTATGGCTTTCTTCACAATTTTAATTACTCCTCGCAGACGGAATTCCTTAATTTGCTGCTCTTCACACATCCTGGACGTGGGTGCAATAATAAAAAACGCTCTTTGCACATGCAAAATGCAATAAATGAGTGCAGAATGCACTCTGCCAGGCATCAAGTACCAAAGACCCGGCTGCCAGGACACGCCGGAGATCCTTGTGTCCCCCGGAAATACTCGTGTGCCTGGGGAGGTCGCCCCGTTTAAGCCCCCGGGTATTTAATTTGAAAGTTTGCTTAACAACTTTTTAAATACCTAATGTGCCAAGCGGGTAGACAAGTATTTCATGTGCCAAAAATGCTCCACGTGCCATAATTCGGTGGGGGAGCTCTGGCCAGGATAACAAAATTATTCGCATTGATGCTGGAAAGTTAGCCTTAAATTTAAAGTTGAAACGCAGCTGTGAAGGGAAGGAAGGAAGTGTGTTTAGCTAGATTAGATATTGTAAAATAGCCACATATACTTAAAAATACGAAAAGAAACTTATCTGCCTAACACTAAAGACTTACAGGAAAGTTCTATTTAACGCATTTAAGGAAAAAGTTAACAACACAACGACTGCTTAAATATGATTGGATAATTCACTGATAATATCACTGAACCGCTCCTGGAAAATTCTGTTATATCGAACGGAGCGTAAAAGCAGTATAACACTTTCGAGTCTGCGCAGTAAGGACTAAGAATTTTGGCGCCAAGCGAACAGCTGGGAAAACGCCGGGCTTTTGGCCGCATTCAGAGGGCCGAAATGATTTCCCGAACGAGCGGCCCGCAAAAGTGTGCTACACAACTCGCGTTATCCTGGCGGTTGCAACAAATGTCCGTGTGTGCGTGACGCATGAGTGTGAGTGTGGCACAGTGGCAGTGTGTGTGTGTGGGTGTGAGTCGGCTGCTGCTGCCTCGCAGCGAACCGTCAATGGTAGCTTCTTGCAGGCAGAGCTGCCATCATCGTCCTCGTGTGTTATCCTGCCAGCTCGTCACTCCACGCAGGCCGAGCCGATGTCCTCGGCCGAGCGAGTCCTCGTCACTCCTGTGCTGTGAGCCTTCGCGGCAGGTCCTGGCCGCGTTCTTCCTCCGATTTCGGGCGCCTTCTTCAGTCGCTTTCAGTGGCGTCCTGGTCGCGCTGGACTCTGCTCCGCCAAGTGGCCAAAATCGAGTTTTTGTGAATGAAATTCGCGAGCGAACTCAGCGAGTGAATGAATTAGTGAATGGACACGGTGTCGTCAAATCATCGCGAATAAAGTGATTGCAACAAAAAGAAGTGCTGTACTAATAAATTACTCAAATAAATGAATTCTCAAATGGTACATAAATTATAATAAATATAAATCTTTTTTTTGGTGTTTCTTTTTTTAAGAAATAAAATTTGATTTGATTGTTCAATGAAAGGATAAAAGTTTCAGATAATCAGATTATCTCTAACACTGTTTTGACTTAGAATTCTTAGATTTAAATTATTTTCTTAAAAATAACTTAAAAATTTTATTTAAAATCTGAACAAGTGCTTAAACCTAGAATTATCTGACTTTATTTTTAGTTGTTAAACTTTTTCACTCTTCAAGCGACAAAAACTAAGACTAAAGTTTGCTACTTATAATTAATTTCCAATAAATTTAAAGCTAAGAAAAAATGTTCAAAAACGTAAATTTGATGCAATAATCAAAAGAGCTTACTGAATAATCAGTACGTCACTCTATTTAGCGATAATCAAAACTAAAGTGTTTCAAATAAAATATAGTACTTGCAAAAATGCATAAATAATAAATCGAGAGGTCAAACATTTTCAAAAAATACACTTAAAAGCTAATGGTCGACCGGAATCTGGCAAATCGAATCAGCTGCAGAAAACCAAACGAGTTAACGCAATGCGGTGCTTCTTGTGCGGGTTGGATATCCTTTGTCCTGGCTGGTCCTGGCTGGTCCTGGTTTTGCGGCCAGAGCGTCCTGCCTTCGTTAAGTGATTAATCATGCTCGTATATTTTCCAAGTGAAATTCAATTTGGACCGCAACGTCAGTGCAAGAACCACAACAGCCGTCCGGGCGACAGCAAAATATAAGGAACACAAAACTGAAAAATAAGGCACCGGAATTTTCGAAGGACATCGCCACGGGGCAACAACAAAGGCAACGGCAACAGGACGTGCAGCTGCAGCATCGATAGAGAGAGTGGAGGCAGGAGGAACTGCATCCGACGGTGAGTGTGGATTGGGCCATCATCATCGCCAACAAATCCTCTGCAACTCCTGGGCTGCAGCTCCAAGCTGAGGGAGCTGAAGGAGTCAGGGGAGTTAGGGCGGCAGGACGATTCCCAGTGGGTTGGCAATCCAATAAACTTGGTCGAAATCAAAGCTGGCTTGGGCAAAAGTTCGTCAATTCCCGTCTATTTATTTGGCTCTTTATTTGTGCCGAACAAATTAGTTGCTTGGCTGTCCTTTTTGCCAGTGCAAACAAGCCGGAAAATAACACACAAGATACACGAGGATGTGCAGACAGGACCTTTTTCGCAGCGGGAAGTAATTGAAGCCTCGGGCGCTGTGTTTTTTTTTTTTTTTTTATTTAGTTTGGCAATTTAAATGTAAAGCAGGGGGAAATCAGGGCCGAACATTTAGGTTAATCATACGCCATGTTGTCCCGCGGCAGTTCCTCAAGCAGTCCGCCTGCTTTGCATAAATTAGTAAGTTTTTACTTCGGTTTTTTGCTCTGGGTTGGAAAAGTCGGGAAAAGCGCAAGAAGCGGGAGAAGCGGGCCAACATAATCAGGACACAAGAGGCATCCGTCTGGTAGTTGTCCTCGCCGCTCCTGCCATATAAATCAATTTTAATTTAATCGCTTTATCGCTCTAATAAATCATGCCGTTTATGAGGATGCGAATGCGAATGAGTTTGCGGATGCGGATAGCCCGATTGTTGTTAACAATAAAGCGGAGAAGTGCTGACAAAAAACAAAATTTAAATATCAAGTTGAGGCGCCAGCCAAAGACGATGGATGATGACGGCGACAGCGGAAAACAAAGGCAAAAACTTTCTTCATTAAAATTTTTAATGACTTTCCCTCTATTTGCGCAAGGTAATGAAAGTCAACAGCGTCACTATGTTGGCGTATACAAATATATACACATTTTTTTTGCGCCGATGCAAATTCTATTCGAAAAGTCTTTTGTTTTTTTGCTCCCTCTTGACTTTCTGTGGGCAATTTCATTCGCAGCTCTGGTTTCTCGCCATAGTTTGAGTTTGTTTTGATTGGCTGTTTTATTGGCCCGGTATTTAATTACATTACGGTCGATTAAGGCGCAACAAACCCATAACACATGTATCGGGATACCACATCACAAAAACGCCGACATAAAAGTGAATTCCAACGAACCCAAACTGACATTACGGTTAATTAGGCGGCTCATTCTTGTGCAAATTCCAGCAGCCTTTGTTTGCCCATTGATTTTATAATTAAGACGCATTCCTGGCAATTAAATCGCCCCGCCCACTCCGACCATTCACGACCTGACCTAATACGAGTATAACTGTCTAATATCCGGGTCTTGAGTTTAGCACCTCGAGGTCCTGTCCTGGCACTAATAGATTAGCAATTAAACGCCACACACCATTAATGGGTAATAGTACGCCGAGCTCGAAGGATTCTCTCTCCAACAATCTGTGAGCCATGTTCATGCCTCTGTGTGTGTGCGTATGTGTGTGTGTATGTTGTTTATGACACGCCCCCCGATGAGCAGCGCCCCTGATGTGTGCACACCACGCATAATGACAATGGCAGCCCACACGCACACATGCGAAGCTGATAGCTCGCTAAACTATTTATTTGCATATAAATATTTCAGAGAACAGGTCCTATAGCACACAGTCAGTAGTATGTGCACAGCTGCGGCCACAATAATAGCAGCCTTAAGCCTCGAAACCGAATTGCCTGTGGTTTTGCAGATCAATATATTTATTCGGCACATATTTGCCTGTAGACACTTTGCGGTAGATCAGCAATTGATTGAACTGCTTTTATTTGCATCTTAATCACTGATGCATTTTTGTTTGCCAGCTTTGAAAGTCAATTCAATTTGTTTGCAAAATATATTTATTAAACTAAAATACATTTTATGGAATCATTTTGGAGAAAAAACAATGTCCTAGATTTATTTCCGCTGCAGTGGAGAGCCGCGTGAATTTAACGGCACTTGTGCGTTGGCAGCGGAAATAGAAAAGCCCTTTTCCCGCATTTTCCGCCCAGAAAACTCACACAGGTACGCACTTGTAGCCGCCGACTTTCCTTCTTTATGTAATTGAAATAGTTTGTGAATTGTATGTTTATGGGCGCGTGTGTGTGTTGTGGCCTAAAAATGCTTTCGATAACACAAAGGAAATCCATTTGCCACAGCGGAAGTGCCACACTCACATGTACCCCGTGTTGCAGCTCAAGCTTGAGATCTGCCGAATCCTGATGTCCTTACGAGTGGACAGATGCGCTTCTCCTGTTGCAACTTAATTGAATTCCCTGCAAAGCAATTAAGGTGTTGTGAAAAGGTGTTGAAAAAATGTCACTCATCTTCAAGCTGGCCAAACTATGTAAAAATCTTTAAGCTTTAAAATTTTGGTTCTACCTTGAACTTGTTTGGTTACTTTGTTACTTTTCAATACAAGTTATTATTTGTATATTCTTTGAAGTTCTTCTATACTAACTCATGCAACGAAGTGCGACTTATGGGAGCTTCACTGTAGTAACAAGAAATGCCCGAGGTGTTGCCCCTCAGCCATTAAGGATATTTTGGTGCGTCAAATGCAGAGGCAGAGGCATGGCGATTTATTTGTGCCGCATTCCTTGATTGTTTCGTTTTTACTTCGACACCACACATGCAAACAATGACACAGGACACAAAGGACGAAGGACAACAATGTATGCACAACACAACACAGCACAACACAAACACACAAATCCGCTTTCAGTTTTGTTTGCTTAGTGCTGGCGAAACCAAAAATCCCCGATAAACGTCAACGGAATGTCAGGTGGAATAATTTGGCGGTTCCAAATGGAGTGGGGACTACGAGTTACCCCTTATATACTTACATACATATTATGTGCAACACTAACCGCCATTGACAGCAGTCAAAAATTTTTGGTGGCTACGCATCGGCGGATCCTTTGCCATATTTAAGTACTTACATCATGTGCATTACATTTTATGGCTGTGTGGGTAATAAACCAGCAAGTGCAATTACCACAACAGCAACAAAGCGGGCGGCAATTTGCAACAATGTTTTTGGGGTGGTGAAATTGGGGGGCGCCGGGGTAGTGGGTGTGGCACTTAAATAGTTTTACACATTAGCGCCACTCCAAAGTTGACTGGCCAGCGAAACAGCGAAATTTTCAAACTTTTTTAGGTGTTGATGCAATTTTAAACCATTTTTAAATATTAATTATATGAATTCCTTTTGTTTGTTTTCGATGTGGTTACATATTTACATACTGTTAGGTATGATTATAGAAGCTGATTCATGTGCCTAGTTAAAGTGCGCACAGCTGATAGGCGTGCTTTTAAGTCCTTTTTAACCGCATTTGTAGCGTCCTTCACAAGGATCCCATGTGAATGCTGTTGGTAACGCCCCTGAAAGCATGCAATGCCAAACATTCGAAACTTTTGCACTGCCCGCAGCACATTTATCTTGAGCTTGTTGGGATGTTTCACTTGCACACCCATATGTCTCTGTATGTCCACTGGTGTGACCCCGCCCCATGCGTAAGCAGTTGTATTTGCAAAGGTCACCGCTTTTTTCCAGTGATTTTGTTGGCTTGGCGACTTGGCCGCCCGTCTCAATGGCGGCGCACTTGTAACACTAATGAAAATTCCAAATTCCACAGTCCAAATTCCAATGAGCTGTCAGCCGCCACAGGGAGCGATGTCTGCGTCCTTGGCAAACTGCCAGTAAATTGGGTCCGAGTGGTCATAATTTCGGATGCACCCCGCCCCCAATACGGCCATCCATCCAGCCGGCCACGCCTCCAATCCTACGCCACCCCCCTCCCCTATTTTCGGCCAAAGAAAATGTAACAGAATGCAACGTGCTTGAAATTCCACACAAAATCTGCAAAATGCTGCCGACGCTTGTTTGCCCAATCAGTGCAGTGAGCGAAAATGGCAGTGCTTTCTTACAGAATTTGCACATTACAGGGGCAGAAACTTTTTACCATCTACTATCACCTAATATTTAATGTTTAACGTTGGATAGAGATGCTCGAAAGTGGCGCCAAACTACGAAATTAGTCCAAAGAACTTGTTAAGCCATCAAATAGTGTTGCATACTTTTGGGCGCCTTTAAAGGGGACTTAAAGCACTTGCTTTTTCCTGTCTCTCTGTGTATTTAGACGCTTGTTCGAGTGTTTGCTTTAAGTATTGTCTTGAATTGCACTCCCTGCGCTGGTGTGCGTGCGGTGTGTTCTGTGTGTATCTGTGAGAGTGCCTGTAAGTATCGATGTGAGTGTGTCTGTGTGTGTGGGCGTGTGTAAGGCTGTGATGGCACTTTACGAATTGCTTTGGCGTATGTGGGCTAAAGGGTCGTTTTGTTAATAACTTATGACAGGCCAGCAGTTTGGGCCCGAAACCCACCTGGCCAAAAGCGAATATGTGTGTGTGTGTGAGTGTGAGCCGTTGTTGCGGTCGAGCTTTCTTTGTTTTTGGCCACTGGCCACTGGGGAATGATTAATGTAGCAGCTGGACGACTTGGGCACTTGGCCAAAAAGGATTGAGGCCTGGGAAATTGATGGCACGTCGCACGTCGAGAGGCCTCAAGGTAAGCCAGGAAAAACGAGACATTTTCCATTCTGATACGGGCAATGTGATCCCGCAAATAATCATAGTACATCGGTGTGCTAATGAAGAACGAAAGCTAGAACAGCGAGTTGTTCCTTCTAAGCTCGGTTCAATGAAATTCGGAGCTCTGTCAGCCATTAAATGGCTTTCCATTATTTTGCCGCCTCTTGGGCAAACTCCCCAAGGACTCGGCTGTTCATTTTCATTCCTGGCAGGATCTGCGAGCCCCCTCATTTACTTAGCTAATTCCCAACACGTGCTGTCACTTACAATTGTCCGTCGTTCGCTCCGATATGCGAGGGGCGCCAAAACTTTTCGATTTCCACGAACTGGGAACCCTGCAATTTCTGGCGCGCCAGTTCAATTGGTCTAATTGACTTTTCTTTTCGGCCGCTCGACGCTCGCCGCTCACTGGGTAAACTTTTCAACACCCGGCCAACGAGAAGAATTAACAGGCAATAATCGATGGAGTGGACTCTTTCTTGCCAATCCAACCATCGCATCGAAGCCACCCACATTCTGCAATGCCTTCAATTTTTTCTTGCTTCGCCCTGGAAATTATGCCACAAAATTCGAAATGCCACATCGAAAAAAAGGCGCCGGGTGGGCGGCGGTTCTGCGGATTTTTTATTTTTTTTTTCGCCCGAGGGTGGGACGCTCGGCGACAACGAAATTAAACGAAAATCGTAATAAATTGCAAAAATTTACGAAAATTGGCTGCGCTAGGGACGAAACACTTTACAGCAGCCAGAAACGGGCAATGGAAACTTTCTGAATTGAAAAATTGAAAATAATGAATGGCACGCACACACACTAGTACAAGAACCAGCACACGGATTCAGCACGCACACACACAAAGGCGGCCAAGGCAGGGTGGCAAAAGCACAGCGAAAAAGAATGGGTAACAAGATGTTATCAAAATGCAACTTAGAAATTTGTTTGTAATTTAACTGTTGGAAAATTATACCTAACTAACTTTTGAAAACTGCAAACAGATTTTTGGCATATTTTCTCTACGTGTACGTTCAGATACACGCGTCCGCTAAGCGCAAAACGCTCAAAATTACAGCAACAAATAAAATTTGCAGTAAACTGCGTGCTTGACACGCCCACCCCCTGCCACGCCTACAACACCCCCGCCCACTTGGCGCTGTGGGCGATGCGACAGATTTGAATGACAATTCGCCGGTGGCAGCCGCAGGATGAAAGGATGGGGCTGGAGTGGAACAG